>NC_135786.1:225895000-226495000 GCF_051106095.1 Pogona vitticeps
CCCTCTTTACTACAATCAAACATTCTTGTTCTTGGCCTGATCTGAACTTACTTAATTGTGATATTTCTTTCCATATTAAAATCATAATTGAAAGAGGCCAAGTGCCATAAGCTGCCATAAATTAGCAAAGGCTAGACAAAATAATAAGCATAATCCTACACGGATCATATAACTTTTGGTCGCTTTCCCGTAATATTTTATTAGTAAAGCTCTGACTATATATTATGAGCAGTTCTCCTCCTATCCTCATCCTGTTGATTGGGTGCATCTCTGAGCTAATAAACATAATCACTGGCTAATGTCAAAAGTTCATGTTTCATTTTAGAAATAAGGAAATGAATTTATTTATTCAAATTGGTATCAAAGCAGCTTTGCACACAATCTCTTTGGGTGTGTGCATCCAATGAAAACATTGCGCCACTGGGTTGCACCACAATGAAAAAGAGAAGAAACAAATGGACGTCATGTAGTGCCCTTGCTATGACCTTGGGCAGGGGGAGTAAACCTCAGATCTATGGCCCAAATGCAGTCCTACAAATCTCCCAATCAAAACCTCTAGATTTTCCTCAGACCACACCCCATTTCCCCTGGCCACACCCCTCGCTGCTCAAGGCTCTTAATGTCACTTTCTTTGGCCTACTTGCTGAAAGGCTGATGGAGGAATTTTGCTGAGATTCAGAGAGAAGAGAGCCCAGACACAAGTGCCTTCTCTACTGTTGCACACTGAACAAAGGTGCAAGTAGGACTTTAAAAAAACTTTGAACAATCATTCCCAGGATCTTTCAGCCAATTTGGCCACTGATGTCACCCTCCATATGCTATTACAGTGAGGAAAATTAATGGGAATGAAGAATCTGTTGCTCCCCAGCCAGAAAAGCCATTAACCATGTTGACTGGGGAATTCTGGAGATTTTAGCACAGTTCTGTGCTTTCCACTTAAAGGACAGAGAGGCAGACAGGAAGTTCCAAGGTAACTGGGAAGGCAAGATTTTGAAAACATTGCTCTGTCTCAAATAGATCAGGGAAACAGATCGCAATTTGGAGTGCTTATGGACCTGCCTGGTGCAATCTATTTCCCACTGATCATATGATGTCCAGGGGAATGTGCTCCAGCTCATCCCCAATCTGTACCCATGTCGAATGTTTTGGTCCAGCTGTAGAGCTACTATATTTGGGGAGGCCAGGCTGCAGTGATTTCCTGTTGGACAGAAGAGTGCTCTGTCCATTTCCACTGCTAGCAGGCATGCACCTGTCCAGCCATTTGATCATACCTTTTATCATATTTTCAGAGATACACCTTCTAGGGACCCCCAGTGAGAGATAGCTAAATGCTATAGCACTGGTTCTTAACCTTGGGTTACTCAGGAGTTTTGGACTGCAACTCCCAGAAGCCTTCACCACCAACTGTGCTGGCTGGGGTTTCTGGGAGTTGCAGTTCAAAAGCATCCAAGTAACAAAGGTTAAGAACCACTGTGCTATAGGAAGACAATTTGGACAGCTCCCAATAACAAGACTTTAACAACACATTCCCTAAAGTCATACAGGGAAAGTTCTCAGAAAAATCAAGGTTGATTTAATTGTACAAGGGGACAGCTAGAAGAGCATGTGCAAGCCAAAGATAGTACAAAATCTGTTTCCCCAATGTGACTTGAAATTTCAGCAGGTTTCATTGTAACAGCTCTTGACTTGTATACATGATCCAGACCACACTGTCTTTTGTCCTTTATAGCCTCTCCTAGCTCACGCTGTACTCGTTAAATATTTCTGTAAACACTTTGGAGAGATAAAGGAGATCATTAAGAGGTGTTTGCTTATAATTACAGGTCTTAAAAGCCTGTATAATTATTGTGAGGGAGGGAGAGTGAGCCTTTAATGCATGTGTTGTTGTCTTCTTTCTCAACAGGGATTGTGCAATAGTGTTATGGCATGCATCCTTTTGTGTATTCCAAACACCTGCATCTTGAAGTCATACAAGTGCACAGTATTTAAGGTCTTGGAGATGCAGGTTGCCAGAGCATCAGCAACCCATGGTTATCTTTGCATTTTCAGAGTCCAAATCTCAAACAAGGATGTGGGTCCTTCTGATATTTCAGAGGCAAGGTGGGCAAGAGTGGGGGGGGGGAGACACAACATACGAAAACCTTTCCAGTGAGCCAGTGAGCCTTGTCACCCACTGGAAAGGGATGGAGAAAACTAGGTAAAGGTAAAGGTTCCCCTTGACAATTTTTGTCCAGTCGTGTTTGACTCTAGAGGGCGGTGCTCATCCCCGTTTCCAAGCCATAGAGCCAGCGTTTGTCCGAAGACAATCTTCCGTGGTCACATGGCCAGTGCGACTTAGACACGGAACGCTGTTACCTTCCCACCAAGGTGGTCCCTATTTATCTACTTGCATTTGCATGCTTTCGAACCGCTCAGTTGGCGGGAGCTGGAACAAGTGACAGGAGCTCACTCCGTCGCGTGGATTTGATCTTATAACTGCTTGGTCTTTTGACCCTGCAGCACAGGCTTCTGCAGTTTAGCCCGCAGCACCACCACACCCCTGCAGCAGCACCACGTCCATGCGCAGCACCACCACGTCCCTTGGAGAAATCCGGGTATTTATATTTTTTTTGGAGAAAACTACCTGGATTCTGAAAACATATCACCCCCAAAATTAAAAGGTTCCCTCCTGCGACAGCAACACTTGGGATTTTTCTATCCTCCTCAATAGCAAGGGAAATATAGAATTCCCAGGGGCCTCAACATGCACCCAAAGACTTGCTAACCAGTGTAATGGGGAATACTGTACACTGTATTAAAAGCCTAACTCTCCAAAACAAAACCATCCCAGAAGATGGTGTTGTTTGACTTTTCCTACTGTACAAAACATACCCATTATAAAATAGCCAAAAACAGGATGACAGCTACTAGCTCAGCAGGTGCCACAAGCCAATATTCCACATACCTTTACAACCTGGCCCATCCTTATTTATTTATTTATTTATTTATTCATTCATTCATTCATTCATTCATTCATTCATTCATTCATTCATTTTAAATATTTTTATCCCGCCCTTCTCTTTGAAAAGAACCCAAGGTAGCTCACAACAATGAAAGACAATAAAGTTGAAAAGAATGAGTATACAACGGTGAATTAATATCATTAAAAGATAATATTTAAAACTATGAACAATCAATAAGGAGGCATCTTACATCATTAATAGGCAAACATTAAGGCAAAAGATCAATAAGCATACAATTTTTAAAAACTGTGACTCTGAGGAATGAAAACACAAGTAGTATCAAAAATCCTGTCAAAGGAGTAATGCGTAAGAATCCATTTAAAAATCACACTCAGGGAGCTGGTTGCTGAGGGAAAGCTTGCCTGAAGAGAAAGGTCTTTGCCTGCTTGTGGAAGGAGAGCAAAGATTGGGCCGGTTTGGCCTCCTGTGGAAGGGAGTTCTAAAGTCTGGGAGCAGCGACAGAAAAGGCTCTCTTCTGTGTCCCCATCAGATGCACCTGTGAAGGTGGCAGGGCTGAGAGAAATGCCTCTCCTTATGATCTAAAAGCAAACAAAGCAAAGTGTGCTGCTTATATACCACCCCATAGTGCTTCGAGCACTCTCTGGGCAGTTTACAAGTTACCGTATTTTTCGCACTATAAGACGCACCTTTTCCCACAAAACAGGGTGGTGGAAAGTCTGTGCATCTTATGGAGCGAAGAAAACAGATTATTTTTCCTCTTTTCTTCTCCTAAAAATTTGGTGCGTCTTATGGACAGGTGTGTCTTATGGAGCGAAAAATACGGTAATTATGCAGGCGACACATTCCCCTACCCCCCCCCAGTGAGCTGGGTACTCATTTTAATGACCTCGGAAGGATAGAAGGCTGAGTCAACCTTGAGCCGGCTACCTGGGATAGAACCCCACATTGTGAGCACAGTTTTGACTGCAGTACAGCAGTTTAACCACTGCGCCACGAGGCTCTGAACACATGAGCCAATTCATAATGGGAGATACGGACCTGGCTTACTGGACTCTAAACAGCCAGGGGAGATTCCTGGCCCACTGGCTAACCTGCCAATGTTCTTAGGAGGTACAGGGGGATCTAGATACGGTAAGTCCTCTCCTATCTGAAGCTGAGATCACAGCAGTGGCCTATCAAGTTAAGTTCAAGTATGGAATCACCAACACACAGTGAGGCTGATGTAGGCACATTATACAATCAATAACCTATTTCAATAAAGCTGGTTTCTTCAGAATGAAAGCTAAATCTAGCTGCTAGTCCCAACTAAAGTAGACATACATGAATAAATTGGACCTGTCAATCAAAGCCACCTAGAGTGGTCGAAATGACCAAGATAGGCAGGGCATAAATAGAATGAATAAATGAATAAATAAAATTACATTGATCCCATGATGCAGTGGGTCTACCCTGGTTGGAGTAGATCCCAGTTGTACATCTAATGTACTCAATTTGAATCAAATGTATTAGACACAGCTGTATCAGTAGAAGGAGTTCCACTGGGTGGATATCCCTCTGAGAAAATTCTGCCTTGTACACTTTTGGCCCAGCTCAAAAATTAAACTTAATTGTGCCAACACAAGAGTTACAGTCTGACAAAATGGGAATTCTTCATTGTCAGGTTAACACACCCAAAGACGCCTGCTTGCTAGACCAGAAATGTTGGGTCTGTGAATATGTATATACCTTGTTAATTAGAAGTTGATGGACCATTTCCACTGTCTCTTTTTAACAAAGAACTCATGTTGCAGACATTAATATGTTATTTATAAACACGAGGGGTAATATCTGGCTAACAGAGTTTATTTGGGGAGACTTTGAAGTTGATGAATTTTTGTTTTTGGTTTTCATTACTAACATCCTGCTGCAACATGATTCAAATATGATCCATTTGCAGCTCAGTCCTTTGGCTATGCTCAATTTCAGCTTCTTATTACACAGAAGGAAGATTAAGTGTTAAGTAGACAATTGTTCTGAAATTATTTTCCCACGGGTTAGGTGGAACACAGTCAGTGATATCCAGACTGAGTCATACTTAGGACAGATCCAGAAAGCTGAAAGACAGCAAGAGACCTAGAATGTTGCCCCAATGTTGTACAGACCTGTGTTCAAATGTGATCTTGAAACATTTCTAGAGAGGAAGGTACCACGTGACCTATTCTGACATATTGTTATTGTTGTCAGGATATCTGATGTTAAGGGAATGAATGGAAGGGATTGCAGTTGGGGAAAAACCCCAGTATAGGGGCCCACTACCCGGGAACCGCAGAATGAAGGAGGTCGCTTCAGCCCCCTTTTATGCCGAGTGAGGAAGGCTGATCTGTCAACCACCACCACCCCAAAACCAGGCAAAATCAGACTGACTCCTTTACAGTTGAGCACCCTCAAGAAATATCGAACTGAAGTACAGTATATTGAATATGATCAAACATAAACAGAGAGTAAGTTCCAGGAATTACTAAGGCTGCATGCAATCAGTTCTTTGGAAATTTACTTCTGTTCAACTTACTTACATGTATTCAACATTTTTACATCGCAGCGTTCAGCCTGGAGGCAGGTGGTGCATCACGGCCTCTCCCAATTTGAAGAGACCCTTGTCCAGCAGGCCGAGGCAAAGAGGCAGTTCCAGTAGCAGCAAAATCAGGGAACTGGACAGGGGACAGATTGTATTTGTCCTCAGTGTGGAAGGGATTGTCACTCTCGAATTGGCCTGCTCAGCCACACTAGACGCTGTTCCAAGTCCTCCGTACAGAGCATGTCACCATAGTCTCTCGAGACTGAAGGATGCCTAAACTATTCAACACTGAATTTGAATGCACAGAATAGACTTCTATGTAGACATCACAGAACATTTATTGTCATTGACCGAATGGAACAGGAAAAGCAATGTGTACTTCTTGAGTTATGCCCTTAGAGCAGACTTTTGGGAAAATTAAGGAGTCTTCATTTCCAATTCAAGACCAAGCCATCTACTTTGTCTAACAACAGCAAAGTGTAGTTGGAGCAATCCATCTCTTCTCCACCTGATGTCAGGCTTTCAGCTAAGCTCAGAAGGAAAGGGGAGATGGCAGATGACATAATTGTCCCTGCTAATCCAAATATCTCTGCATTCAAGCCCTGCACAGTCTAACTCCACTCCTAAGCAATATCCTTCGAAAATAAAGTTCCAGTGATCTTAGTGGGGCTAGTTCCTAAGCATGCAAAGGACTGTGCTCCTGGTAATTAGCCAGAGTCTGGAAAAGTTACTTTTTTGGATTACAATATCCAGAATCCTCCAGCCAACACAGGAGATAATATATATAGGACAGGTTGTACCAAATACTAGGAATACAGCATGCAGGTGAACAGTGAGCTCTTCTCAGATTAGCTCACACATTGTGGGGATTTCTCCCTGGAAGTTTCCGTACCTTGAACTTGTATTCCGTTTTTAATCTGTATAAATGGGTCCGGTGAAGGGAAACTACACTCTAGTTATGATGGATGATTGCACAAAACCAAGGAGGTTCAGTAAAGAGCTCTTCGATGGTCCAGAGGCAAATAAAATTTGACTTTGAAGAAGCTGAGCACTAATAAATGAAAAGTGAGAAATGAATGACTGTAAATGAAAGCAGGGTGATTTCAAAAAGAGACCTGAGAGAAATAAATACTTTCCTCAAAAACATCTTTTTTTCAAAGAAGGGGACCTGCTTCTATGGTATCTAATATCTACCACCTGACAACATTAAAACATGCGACTTGTGCATCTTCTTTATAAACCAGCTTCTTCAAACTGGGGTCTTCAAGATTTGTTGAACAACAACTCCCATTGTCCCCAGCCAGTTTTTGAGCTTCCCAGAGTTATTTGGCTGTCCAAAACTGGGAAACGAATGCTGAGTTAGCTAAACATTTGGTCTGTCCCATCGATAGAATGGTATTGGTCACACAACATTATATTAGCTTTTAATTCTGAACCTTTAATTTGAGTGGTGTACTAAACCATCAAAGATGCAAACATTTGCTACAAAATCAGCACTTTGGGTTCTTACAATCTCACCCACATCTGCTGCTGTTATACTCTGCTTCGGCTCCATTAGCACAGTGCTTGCTTGCTTGCTTGCTTGCTTGCTTGCTTCCTTCCTTCCTTCCTTCCTTCCTTCCTTCCTTCCTTCCTTCCAGCATCCTCTTGGTGTTTGTATAAGGTGTGCATAGGTTGCTGCCACTAATTGAAGCTAATTGATGACATGCTGGAACATGTCTCTGTTGCATACTTAATTGTACCTGGCAACTTGTGAATTAGCCACAGTTAGCTGTATCCAGTTATATGCAGATACCAACAGGATTTCTATCATCATCCTCTGTCTCTCAGTTTGACTGTCTTTTGCTCTTGTCCCACCTTTATTTTCCCCCTTTCCTGTCAAAACCGCTACTCCCTTATCTCCCTCTACTCCCAGGCTTTCTCTCTGAAATGGTATTTTCTCTATGCCCCTTTCCACAGCTTCCAAATCCAGATATTCTCTGTCTTTTTCTCAGGGCCTTGAAAATGGCACACCCTTTGGTTCTTCAGATTCACAGGACTGTAAGAGAAAAAGAAGTTCCAAAGCTCTTAATCTAAGCCAATAAAGAGTCATGTAGTTGGTGAGAAGCCATGTCATCATTTACCCAGTCAGAACTCATTATATGATGATAGTCTAGAAAGGCAAACAGCCAGTCATTGGTGTTCAGTCAGAAAGTTCTGGGAAAGTTCTGTGGTCAACAAGGCCAAATCTTTTTTTTTCATATTGTCCCATTTTTGAGACCTCACTTCTTGAAAAATATCAAGAAAGGATTCAGTGACTTAAAACAATATCGCAAACATTGCGCCTCTGCTTTAATCTACTCCTAGTTACCTTCACGGTTGGCTCTGTTTCATCATGATTAATATACAGTGCTTTTGAATCTGTGGGGGAATTGTGGGCAGACCTTCTGTCTCATGGACTTCTGAGAAAGTCAGTCCTAGATCTCAGAGGAATAAAGGAGAAAAGACTCATAATGGAAATTGTTGACCATTATATATATTTTTCCCCATTGTTCTTCTTTTACAAGAGAAATGTTTTAATGGTGAATTTAACCCTGTACCATTATATCGGACAGTTTGGAACAGGAGATTTTGGCTTTGTCAGCTGCCGAGCTGACCTCTTCCATGGACATGGTTTACAGTTACAACTCCCCGCCACATTTCTTATTGGAAAAGACCATGTGGGCTGAGTTTTCTTTCAAAGTGGGATTGGTTAACCATGCCTGTCTGCATTTGTGTGAGTGTTTCAGCTTTTAGGCTTGTTGAGTGTTGACTTTGTATGGAAGGTGGGTGCTTGGAAATAGCATCATAGACAACCTAAAGCGAAGAAGAAATATCTGTCAAGGAAGCAACATGTCTAGCGGAGAAGGACAGTGTCTCTGCTTTGGCTGCATGACTAAAAGACTGCAGGAAGAGGAGGGAGAGGAAGTGGAGCTGACCTCAGATTATCAGTCTATCATCAAGGAAATAATATATCAAAGAAGACAAGAGGCAAATCCTCAACATCTACCGCACTTCTAGTATTAAGCATGGCCAAGCTAATTTGTGGGTTGCTAAATATGTTGACTAGTCAGCCGTGAGTTAGAAATTGCCGTCAAAAGCATTGGGAAAGCAATGTCTTTTCCCTCTACATATGGAGGAAACCATGTGCTGGGCTTATGTCCAGATGAAGAATTGCATCTTGAGAAATAATTCTATATATAGATTGTGAACAGGACTTCAAGATTAATAAGGTGCTCCTATACACATGTCAAGTTAGGAATAGGCTGCATTATGCTCAATAGACTGTGTGTGCAGGTAATATATGGGATTGCAGCCTAAGAGAAAGAGATTGAAATAATGAAATAAAAATCTAGGGTTGACCCTTGACATTTTGCTGCCTGACACAAAAGACAAGATGGTTCCTCCACCCTTCATTCAACATATTAAGTGTATTCAACTAGCAGCATATGACGTTTATATCAACCCTTATGACAGACCAGTGTCCTCTGCTACTTCTTAGAGTAGGAAGCTGGGAGGGAGCAGGACAGGGCCTGCAGCACACAAGACTCTGTTCTCCCAAAGAGGGAAGTGGTGGAGGGATTTAGTGGGAGGCCTTCCCCTGCATTTGCTACTTGAGGCAGTCGCTTCACACTGCCTAATGGTAGGCTCGGCCCTTCAAAAGCCTCATGGAAGTTTTGATTAGGCACATAAGTCCTTGCTTGTCTGAGCTTTGTGCACAAGGATCAGGACCGTTAATCTCTTCACTTTGGAAGAAGGCAGGGTGTTCTGAGGAGCTCCCAAGAAGGAGAAGGAACATGTATTTGATCATGAATTAAACAGAACTGCAGAAATAATTCTTTGAGACAAACTGGGCAATGGTGCAAAAATGGTGGTGGCTGCTCCTTTGTAGCCTGGACTTTTAGCGATTAAAAGCAGGGAAGGGGATACAACTTTTATTAACAACTCGTCTGTCACTCCGTGCTTGTGTGCGCTGTGGCCCTCAATAGAAATGGATGCTAGTTTTGCACAAAAAGAGTCTGGGAGGATTACGGAGCCCTTGATGAGAAAAAAAATAGCACAAATTGTCTCATTCCCCCATGGTAGACAAGGAATCCTGTGTGAGTTGAAAAGCACTCATCACAATGTCTCATTGTGACAAGACAACTTAAAGCAAAGTGAACCAAGAATTTGGGAGGTATGCTTTGCATCCTTACTTCTGCAAAGGGCCTTGGGGGTTGGGGAGAGAGAAAAGGGTCATCGTGTAGGACAGATCCTCTCAAAACAGATTCTGGGAACAGAGGAAGGAATCAGGCGACCCAGGCTTACACAGCCATGGCCTTTCACACGCACACCAAGCCACAATCTAGACCAGTCATGGCGAGGTGAGAAGACAGGTCTTCCAGAATGCGTAAATCCTAAGATAAATAACATTGTATTAACATCAACCCAAATTAACCACATTCAGACCAGCTTAGATGACAGAGCTGAGAGATGGGGTGGAAGGGCTTAAAGGAAATTAAAGGAAAACAAATGCAGAACAGATGTTGGGAAGCGCACTTTCATTCGGAGAATAATAAATGTGTGTAGCGGCCTGCCAGACAGGGTTACAAGGGGCAGGAACACCAAGGTCACTTAATAAACAATTAGAGTTCTTTAGGATGAAATCAAATGCTAACAGAGACAAACCTGGATGGCTGACATTTAAACATAATCACATCTTCCTTCCCTCTTAGTTTACGAGACCTGTTTGTTTTTATTGCTAATATTTTCCCTGTCACTTTCCCCTTGAGAGATGCTACCTCACAGTTTTCCCCTGGAGAAATACCAGCAAGGGAATGTTCCACGTCCATTTTGTAGAGTGTCTATGAGGTAAACACTTCCCCAGAAGGAAACTCGCCTAGACCACCAACACTTTCAACATACTATAGGTCAATCAGCAGCTGCCATGGGTAACCACCCTAAGTAACCTCTTTGCTTGGACTGATTGTGCCTTAGAGCCGAAGGAACCATTGACCCATTACTTCCTTCTCTATTGTCATAGCATGATATGTTCAAAAGCATTTTTTTTTTCGTGTTTTGATTAGCAGAAGTCCTCACTCACTGTTTTAACTCTTATTATGGTCAACCAACTCATTTGGCACAGAATAAATGGAGAAAATTATGGATTTTAGTTCTTCATTTCTCGTTTTTCCAGCTTTAAACTCAATTCTTCCCAAATGCTGTGAAATTTTTGATCTTTTTAAAAAATCAACTAAAAACATTGATGTTTCAGCAGGCCTTCCCCTCAGCTAATTCCTAATCTCCCTTTTCTTTCCTCTCCCTAATGTCTCTCCCACCTTGTTGAAAGTTTTCCTCTTATGTAAATTGTTTTTATATATATTGTTGTACTCTTGTTGTAAGCCACCTAGAGTGGTCTTAATCGACTAGATAGGCAGGATATAAATAAAATAAATAAATAAATAAATAAAATATTTTATTTTTTCAGTTAGATGAAAATCTGCACACTTTCTCTTCTGCCTTATAATTACTTTGAAAAATGTGTTTTAATCCACTGGTTCTTAACCTTGGGTTACTCAGGTGTTTTGGACTCCAACTCCCAGAAGCCTTCACCACCAGCTGTACTGACTGGGGTTTCTGGGAGTTGCAGTTCAAAAGCATCTGAGTAACAACAAAGACCAAGTCATTATTTATTATCACCTACTGGCACACACACAAGGGAGAATATCAACTGTTACACTGCTAGCTGTCTTTTATCAACACAATTATGCTGCAGTGTGCAGACTCTGTTAGTTACATTTTATTTTATTTTTCATACCTCAGGTCAACATTTCCATAGAGCAAATTCAGCATGCAACAGATAATGCCTACGGAGATTTCTTAATTTGAGGCAATTCACCTCCAAAAGTTACACCTTTTGCATAACTAAGGGTGTCGTCCTGCGGTCAATGAGAACTGCAGTTAAATTGACTTGAGCATTATTTAAATCAGTTCATAAACTCCTGGGCACACAACACACAGGTGGAATTAATTTCGGCTGCAAAACAGTTTTTTTGGGCTGCAAAACAGGTTTTTTCGAATTGATGGCAGGGGCTTTTAAAGATATCTGGTTTGTAAATCAGTTTATTTCAGTTTGGGATGGTGGTTGTGAACACTACTGTCGATTTATTTTGTACCTTCATTGATTTTGAGCATCATTGGCACCACAGTTTTGCGACTCCATTTTTCAAACATTTTTCTAAAAAAGTTTAGCGATGCATCACTTAGTGCATTGTGACCACAAATGTATCTTTTTGCATTGTCCAGAGTTTATCACTGCAAAAGTCTGCATAGTCAAAGCTATGGTTTTTCTAGTAGTGATGTATGGAAGTGAGAGCTGGACCATAAAGAAAGCTGACCGCCGAAGAACTGATGCTTTTGAATTGTGGTGCTGGAGGAGGCTCTTGAGAGTCCCCTGGACTGCAAGGAGAACAAACCTATCAATTCTAAAGGAAATCAACCCTGAGTGGTCACTAGAAGGACACATCCTTAAGCTAAGGCTCCAATACTTTGGCCATCTCATGAGAAGAAAAGACTCCTTGGAAAAGCCCACGATGTTGGGAAAGAGTGAAGGCAAGAGGAGAAGGGGACGACAGAGGATGAGATGGTTGGACAGTGTCATCGAAGTGACCAACATGAATTTGACAGAACTCGGGGGGGCAATGGAAAACAGGAGGGCCTGGTTTAACAGTACAGACTGTCATGAAGAGTCAGACACGACTAAACGAGACCTAAAATGTTTTTCACATCTTTGCAAACTAACATATTTGGGGAAAACAATTCACAGTCAGGGAAAGTTACTCAATATTATTGGGCTGGGGGGCTGAAGCGGCATCAGACAACACTGGATCCTGTGGGGCTGCATGCAATCTGTAGCCCACAGACTACACTTTGTTGGCTATTGGACTAACACATGTTTATATTTTTCATAAATATATCTTTTCAGTCACCTACGTTTTTCAAATGGATGCATGCTTTTCTATGCATTGGAAGAAGCTGATGGAACTCCAAGACAAGGTCCGTTCGATCCCACTGCCAATTCTGGGAGAAACAAAATGGATATTTTCACAAGAAAATGTCAAAAACTCAGTAGTTCTCTCGTGACAGCCAGATGTGCAACCTCTTGTTCAGCAGATTAAATAAATGATCTCTTGGGTGTTGTCCAGCCTTCCAGCATTAAGAGCCTCTCAAAAAATGAAGGCAAATGATATCCCATGCTCATAGCATTTCATGGTTTATATCACTTTTTTTTCAACCATGATTTTTATTTGACAAAATAAAAGTTCACAATTGCAACATGAGAGTATAACAGTGGAGTACGGATTCCACTGGCTGAGAGAACTGTCTCTGTTAAGTACTCTGCCTTAGAAATGACTTACTGCCCATAGGGTTTGCATCAAAAAAGTTACATCTGTCTTCATTGGATGGTGTCCAAAACCAAATAAAAAGATTTCTCACAAGACTCTTACCCGAAATTCACTTAAAACCACGATTAAGTCATGTTTTTCCACCATTTTGTAGAAGAGTGGTGCAACATAATAGAGAGATGTTCTAAAAGACAGTATAAGTGACTAAACTGTTGGTTATTCAAACTTAGTGATAATAACCCTAAATTCACTGGCTCATGTTACTTGCTCCCATTAGTAACAAGGTAAGACAAGCCATAAATATCCCATTTGGTTAAATAGAGAAGCTTAGACTATAATCATGACTTAGAAACCTAGAATCATTTTTTAGTACCACTTATCACATTAATGGGAAAGAGATCCTGGAACAGACCTAACAAACAATAGATTTATTATACTTATGTCTCAATTAAGCCATTATTTTGCAATGGGTGAGGTGCTGCTTTACCATTATTCTAGGGAACCAAAGTGGGAGTAACAAAGGGAATTAGAGTTTATATGTTTCTGCTTGAATTGTCTGCTTTTATTGCTCCAGCTTAAAATATACACATATATTATTTAAGATAACGTAGTTTTAAAAATCAGTTTTAAAGAAAGCAATTAAAACCCATGTATAACAGCCCAAGCTGGCTGGATAGCTCAGTGGTTCAGGTATCTGGCTGTGGAGCCAGAGATTGGGAATCTGGTTCCCCACTGTGTCTCCTGTGAGTAAAGCCACCATGCATGGCCTTAGGCAGGCTGAACAGCCCCACAGCACCCCATGGAGAAGGGAATGGTAAACCACTTCTGAATATTCTCTGCCTGGAAATCCCTGAAAGGGATTGGCATATGTCATAATCCATTTGATGGCACATGATAGTGATGATGTACCGACCCAACTCAACCCATTAAGCTACCTATAATATCATGGTGAATGCTATGGGCTTTCAAGTGTAACACCATTAAAAGCTGTCCTAAAAAGTTTCACTTCTAACTTTTCTGAAGGTCAAGTGCTTACTCTGTGTGTGTGTCTGTGTGCGCATGCATGCACTTAGGTAAAAGGCACAAGTTTCATACTGCCATTCTCAGGCAGAAATAAGCTATTGGGGAGACATCATCACATTCCTAGCCTTAATATCTAAACTCTGTGCTCCTGTGATCTCTAAAACACAGGGAACTGGCACAATTGCCTAAGCAAGTGTGGTTCCCAAGGGATCTTGGGCAGAGAAATATCATTCCTTTCATCTGCCACCTCCTATGTTTATATAGTGGTGCCACTGAATTTTGGGACCTTCCATATATAAAGCATTGATGAAACCCCACTAATGACCTGTGGTCCTCTCCTCCAGTATTAGGGCAGCCAGGTGCCAGAGCAGCAGGTGGAAAGAAATTGCTATGCTTTTCCAGGTTTCCGAGTGGAGATACAGAAGATGAAGTTTGATTTATGAGTTTGAAACATGGGCACCCTCTCCAGATGGCACCATGGCTCACTAGCTCAGAGCAAAGGTTTTTATTTATTTATTTATTTATTTATTTATTTATTTATTTATTTATTTATTTATTTATTTATTTATTTATTTATTTATTTATTTATTTATTTAATATCCTGCCTATCTAGTCAATTAAGACCACTCTAGGCGACTTGCAACAAGAATATACAATATAATTAGAAACAATTTTAAAATAAGGGGAAACTTTAGGCAAGATGGGAGAGACACTAGGAGAAGGAAAGAAGGGAAAATCAGGAATTGGATGTGTTATTGGTCCTGCCACATCAGTATAACAGGAAAGGGACTGGAGAGAGAAACTGGATCCATATTTTGAGCAAGGTAAGGGGTGGAGCACTTGCATCACAACTTGCGAGTCTTCTTGTTGCGAAAGCAAAAGTTCATGATCTGGGGAAGAACTCTCAACAGAATAAGAGTGAACCCTCAACAAGCTTACCTGCAGCATTGGACTTGAATGAGTTAGAGATCTGGCCATGCCTCGTTATGTTATCAGATCCCCAGAGAGAGGAGCATGTGTAGCTCTTCAACCCAGAACTTCAGCCAGGGATTCAATTTTTATACCTGGACAAGGAAGGAGGAGGAGGAAGAGCCAGCTGACAACTGGCATTTCCAAATATTGTCTGACGATCCAGCACCTTCTGCTCAACTTCCAGGCTGTTTTGCTTTGTGTGGAGGAGGGGGATAAGATGTATTAGAGCCCTCAGAGAATATTGAGACTTGCTTCTTCTCCCCGTCCTCCACACAAAACAAACAGCCTGGAAGTGGTGGAACAAAACCTACTGGATTGTCAGACAGTTGCTCCACCTTCTCCTTCTGCACAGAACTCCTTCATGGGAGTCTCCAGGACCAGGGCTTGTGAGATGGGAAGTGGCTTGCCTGGAGACGTCTGTGGTGAGATGAAGATCTTCTACAGCCTCAATTAGCCCTGCAGGCCACAAGTCTTCAAAAGTACTATTATTTTGTCATTACCATGTGTTGTCACATTTTCATATGGCATATCCTCACTCGAGTGAAACAGATTGGTTTCCTCCTACTCATTTCATCCTGGACCTACATCTGGTCTTCTAAATGCTTTTATTTAAAAAAAAAAAAACCAAAAGTCACACTTTTTCCTTGCTGAATATCTTGTTCTGTTTCTCCACTGCCCCAATGAAAGCTGCAGGCACAGAAGTTGTAGTTGCCTGATTCTTCTGTCACAATTAGACATGGGGACGAATAAAAAAATGGATTGTGATATTCATCAGAAATCGCTGATTTGTTAAATATTCATCCCTTGATATTCGTGGGTCCCAGAGATCCTGATGAATACGAAGGGACATATATTTCCCCATTTTTATTCATTCCCCATACAAAGAGAGGGAAGGCTAGCCTTCTCTCTCTTCCTACAGCTTTCCCATTCTGCCTACCAGCCCGCCGATCAGCTGACCAGCAAGCCAATAGGCAGCCACCCACCCCCACAGCCTATACCCCATTTCCTCTCCCTACCTTAGCCATCCTGTGGGACCATCCACGTCTCTTTTGTAATGGTCAAAACTGCCAAGCACCCCCTTGAGTTCTCAGAGCTATAGTTCCACAAAAGGTGCAAAGGCTCCCAATCAACCAGAGGAAGAGAAGCAGAAAACGCTGACTCTGCGTGTTTTGAGAAGATGGTTTCTGTCTACAGGATAAAATGGATGTCAGTTGTTGAAAATCTCTTAACATGTTTATTTGTGTGAAAGCCTCCAAAATCTGGACAGGAAGGTCTGTTTTCAGGTTTGTGGTTGAATAAATATATAATGCAGCCTGAGATTAGATGATCCTTGTTGGAACATGAATACCATCTAAGTCTGTTTGTCCCAGTTTCTGAAGATGGCATCACAGGTGATGCTTCTCCCCTTCCCTGCCTGCTCAGCCGATTCAGCCACTCACCAGGCCCAGCTTGCTTGCTCTTCATCGGATAATCTCCCAGTCATGAGCAACAGCACAGATGTCTCTGCCCTGCCCTTTTGTCTCAGTGGGAGATTGGCCAAGAGGGCAGGGCAGAGAAGCCCAAGCTGTTGCCCGGATGGGAAGATCAGTTGAGGAGGAGATGCAGGAAGCCAGCATGTTGGGCCTGGTGGGTGGCCGATGGAGCCAGAGGAGGCGGGGGAGGGGAGCAGCAGCATCTATGCTTCCACCTTTATGAACTGGGATGAACTGTAACAAACCAATTCATGCCCATGTCTACCGGTGATCAAAGTTGGAGCTCCATGAAAATAATAGGACTGGCTGTAACATCAGGCAGAGTGAGGCAGCTGCCTCAGATATCACATTTGGTGTATTATTTTGTCAGTTCATCACTAATTATCTAAGCCTCGTGTATCAGGATGGGCCATTTTCATCCCCCCCCCCAAAATGCACACAGAACTAGATCTACCCGGCAGATGTTCTGCAATGTTGTCACTTGAAGACCGCAAACAATTTCCCTAAATTTCTGTCACTTGTGTCTGAAACGTTGTCCAGACCATACACAGGAGAAAATATGGAAGCTGACTACCTTTAAGAAATCATGGTCCCAATCCACTGGGGACCATGAAAGTTAATACCCTCATCTTGAAGTTAAGAGGAATTAAGAAATCACTGCAGACATTATGTTACATCCTGAGGCCCACCACTTGTCACACAATAGATAAGTTTTTCAACTTGAGGCAATTTGCTCACAAAAGTCATTGGCATTACACTAGTGGACAATCCCAAGAGGATATTGGCTGTTGTTTTGAGCTCTGCTGTGTCATGGAAAGCACTTTGGGGTGGCTTGGATAGGCAATTAAGGTTCATTACCTTTACAAACACCTACTCCCAATGAAGAAGAAAACTGCTAAGATGAGTTTATTGATATGGATTGACAGAGATGCTTATTTGGGGGCATGGCTTATGAGAACCATCATGATGAGCTCCTATGTTTCACTGTTTCTCAACATGCCACCCCTGGGAGGTGCATCTGCCACCCAGTATACATTCAAATCATTCTGTCTCATAAATTGTGGCAAACCATAGCAAAAAAAAAGCTTTGCCACTAGAATTCTAACAGGGTTTCTCCAGATTCTAATATTCTATTTCTGTGCTTGTGTCTTGTTTACAAGCACAGTATTTTGGGAGGGTTTTTTTTTTTGTTACTAGTGTGCTTTTAGACTGGAGTCAGGGATAAGAGGCTGAAATCATTGTGTGACTCATTCCAAAAATTTATGCCTGTCTCTACAATAAGTATAATAAAACCTCTGTGTGCGGTGATGAAACATGGCATTTTCCACTTGTTTTAGCTGTCTGTTATCATAACCCCTGCTGGATTACTTAAGCAACTAGAATCTGTCCAGGCACTCTCAAGAACAAAGAAACATCTCATTGTCCGAAAGAGAATTAAGAGGAGATATTATTGTACCAGCCTCCTATCTCAAATTGGGCTCCATCACTTAGTCATAGGAGGATACAGACTTCATGGGGCCAGGTTATAATTTGTGTCAGTTTTAAGCCAAAAGCAAAGAGGAAAGAAAACTTAAGGTAATAAAGTTTACAGAACGCTCACTATATTTAGATATCTCTTCTCATTTTGCAGACAGCAATGGTCAGCAAGGCAGATCACAAAGGGGAATTGCCATTTGCTTTAGCTCACCTGATCTGTAGGTCTGATTGGCTATGGCATGTAGCCTCACATAGGAATAAAGGAATATGCCTTATTCTTGCTGCAGAAAAGTGCAGCAATAGATATTGCGGAACAGCCCAATTCAGAATTCCTTAAGCCAACTCAAAAAAACAACAGGGGGTTCTTAAACACCCTTGTACTTGAAACTGAACTTCAGATCAACACCAAATTTGGCACAGATGTACAAGCATTCACCGTTGTTGGAAAAAAAGCTCTGCCAATTGCTTTGTGTCTGGGTATTAAGTAGTTAACTGATGAAAAAAGGAGCCAGCTTCTGGGATTTTCTCCTACATGGTGTCACTCTGTGAATGTGCAGAAGAGGGTATCCTGAGTGTAGACCATCTTCATCTTGACCGCTGCCCTTGGTATTGTGAACATTCAGGCTGCCCTTCGCTATGTAAAGCTTGGCATCCTTTTTCCTGCCAGCAATGTGTGCACGATATTGTGCAGCAATATTCGTCCATTTCCTGGCTTCTTGAATTAAATCACAATATCCCACATTCATAAACCAGAGGATTTAATTTTTTTAATGAATATTGAATCAGACCCTTGGTCCTTCTAACTCTTTATTGTCAACTCTGGCTGCAGTCTTTAGGGTTTCAGGCAAAATTCTTCTCTGGATGTCTCTGGTAATCACTAGTGGTCTCCCATCGAATAACTAACAGGACCCAACCTTTTAAGCTTCTGAAATAAGATGAGATCAGATGTGTTTAGAATGGTGTGATAGTATAAACCTCCCTTTTTTTCCTTTCCTAATTCTCCAGCATTCCCTGCTCAATAACAAGCTGTCTATTCTGCCTCATGATGCACTCTGTTTCATTTCTTTGTCTTTCAATTAAAATACCTAGGCAACATCCTAGTGAGTGTTCATTAACTGGAAAGTTCCACCAGTGTAGGACTGCACTGTTTTGTGCTGGCCGGAGATGAGGTTTCTTCAAGGGACTCACTGCTTCTGCAGTTAGTACCAACCCATGCCACTACACCTGTTGAGCTTCTGCTGAGTGAAACTTTCCATTCAGCAGAAGCTCAACAGGACACTAGGCATTGTGCATGGCATCTGTATTTCAAGGAAAATAATAACAATCCCAAATCCACACCCACTATAACAGGGCTAAGGGCAGAATGAATGGATGAAGAGCAAAAAGGGATGCTGGGACATGTCAGAAGCAGCACTGGAGGGTCCTGTGCTGGTCTGGTGAGGGAAACCACCTTCTGGCCACCTCTGTTGTTGTTGTTGTTTAGTCGTTTAGTCATGTCCGACTCTTCGTGACTCCATGGACCAGAGCACGCCAGGCCCTCCTGTCTTCCACTGCCTCTGTCATCCCCTTCTCCTCCTGCCTTCACACTTTCCCAACATCAGGGTCTTTTCCAGGGAGTCTTCTCTTCTCACGAGATGGCCAGAGTATTGGAGCCTCAGCTTCAGGATCTGTCCTTCCAGTGAGCACTCAGGGTTGATTTCCTTCATAATGGATAGGTTTGTTTTCCTTGCAGTCCAGGGGACTCTCAAGAGTCTCCTCCAGCACCTACAAAAAAGAGCCCCTTCCCTAGTCACTGCTAAATTAACAAGTTAGTAACAAGGAATGTAGGGTGTACTTGCTTCGTTTTGTGATTGGTCAATAGAAGGTAAACACAAACTCACTGAGCAAGTTTGATGGCTGAGGCACACATCTCTGAAGAAAGGAAATATATGTCCCCCTTACTGTCTGATTTAATTCCAAGTGGCTCTGTTTTGTCTCTGATTCTATAGGCACTCCACAACCTAGGCTCATTATTAGAAGGAATGATTAGCAGAAAAGCTCACTGTCGTCTGAAGGCTTCCACGTGGGAGTGTTTTGCTCTTGCTTTTGGCGATACTCAAATACCATACAGGTTCTAGATGTTCCAGAGTATTTATACTCCAGCAGCATCAGGAACTGTTCTGCAGAAGCTGGGTTATGAACTGACAAAACACACAAGTCTTAAACACCTCACGCCTGTTGTAGCCACAGTTCCTTCCAAAGTATATTCACACCTCATTGTAGAACAGGCAGCAAGGATCAGAGCACGTCTGGGGTCATCAAGGCATGGTCCAAAGAATCTCCCCGCTGGCAAAACCTCAAGCCACTCTGCCTGCAATAAAACCTGATTCATTAAATGAGGCTGTGCAGCACAAGTGATCTGGAATGCATTAAAACACACTGATGTGAACAGTGAACACTCATCCATTAGAATGTGCCACACTGCTTATCAGGCATTGGTCTCCTTCTGCTCCACAGTTCACAACCAGCTGACAACAATTTGTGGGTACATTAACTTCAACCGTCATTAAACAGAACATGCATTTCCTAAACTAGCCACCAGCCATGAGCAAAACATTTGTAGTTTATGAAACAACTAGACTATTCAAGGATTAAAGCTCATCCACATATTCAGAAAACAGGCACACTATATCCCTCATGACTGAATGCTCACTTGTATCACATGTCATAGCCCTGTGGAACAAACAGCACATGCCTTAAAGGCAGACTAGTACGAGGTCAGTATCCAACTTATTAACACCTCTAGAGTAGACAGCCAGTGTGATGTCATAATAAGAATGCTGAAAGAGAGAGCCAGATTCAAGTCCCCACTAAGAGAGGCCACCATATAGTGTCTAGGGTGCACACTCTGTATGGGGAATGTCTCGTTTTTGAATCCCTGGCATATTCAGGTGACCCTGGAGAAACCTTCCTGTAACCCCAAAAGAGACAGTACTGGGCAAGATGGACAGAAAGTCATACTTCTTATGTTCCATGAAGCTCATCGGAGGACCTTGGGTCAATCAATCTCTCTGAGATTGAGATATAATTCACAACATTGTTATTGTGAGAATGAAATTTGCTGGAGGGATCAATGTGTGGGCATCTGGGTTAAATGTAACTTACCTAGTAGATCCATGGTTTAATTTGTATGAGTGGCCCTTCAACTGATGCAGGTCACAACTATTTAACACCATCATCATGTTCACAATCACTGACATCAATCTGCCTTTTCTGTACTTCATGGGCCTTAGTTTTTTTCCTCAACTGGCAAAAGAGCAATCTACCGCTGAATGCCTACTGGAAACTCTGCCTGAGCTTACAGCCCAGGGTAACTTCTGCACAATTATCAAGTGGTAAATTGGATTCTGTGGAATCCATATAATGAATACAGTACACAAAATGGAATGAGCTAATCAATAAAATTTGGGGGAAGCCTCCTCTAAAATACCGAAGACGAGCAGCCAATAGTGGGTTAGATGGGCCAAAATTCTGATTTGATACAAAACAGTTTTCTAGGTTCTTTGCCCATAATTACAAGCTTTCTCTCAGACATTATAAATGATTGGGTAAATGTACCTTAAAAAGCCACTGAAGACATAAATTGTACAGCACCTGATGTCCTATAGTCCACTGAATGCTGTACCATGTGCTTTTTCAGAATTTTTACAAAAAGTCTAGAGTTGCCACCTTTCTTCTGTTATTTACAGTAATATTCTAGAGAAAGATAGTGTGCAGATGTGGGTACCCTAAAGAGCACTCCTTAGAGTGTACTGTCTGCTTCGGCTGAGGATATTGAGGGACAGATGCCCACCCTGGAGGAGAAGAACTTTAAGGGACTGTGTTTAGAAGAGCAGAGGCAGAAAGGACAAGATAAGAATGGGTCGCCAGAAGGCATCATTTTGGCGGGAAAGAGAGAGGGGAGAAAAGGAAAGGAGAAAAGGGGAAGGGGACAGTTGGAAACTGAGGAGGTAGAAGCGTGTTGGGTGAAGGAGGAGTGGAAACAAAAAGATCTACAGAAAGCCGCCTTACTCGGGCGAGACAAGAGAGGGAGAACAAAGGAGAAAGCTAAGAGAGTGACAGCAACGTAAGGCACAAAGAAGGGAGAACGAACCACGGACAGACCATCCTGGGAAACCCCACGGGAGGAGCCCATTCAGACCAAGGATGAGGCAAAACCGGTGGGCTGGGTTTTCCACCCTCCCCAAGAAGGTCAGCTACAAGTATGCCTGAGGGATCAGACATTCCCCTGAGGTGGGGTTACAGAGACTGGATTTCTACCCTTATGCAGATAGAAGGGTATCTATTATGGTTCAATGAGAAGGAAAGAAGTGCAACGTCCCGGAAGCAGGGGACGTCGGAGTCTGTTGTTACGGTTCAAGTGAACAAGTCGTCAAAGAATAAAGGTTTTTTGTAAAAAAATATATATAGCTGTCCCTGAGTCATCTCTCCAGCCAGATTCAAATAAGGGAGAAGAGGGAACTATGCAAGTTCACACATAGTATTTCAGCTCAAGCAGAACAGAGACAACGTCAAATGAGCAAGTCTTCCTCCATGAAAGATTTAGGAGCAGATTGGTTTAGGTTCAAATCCCCACTCAGTCATGAAGTTCACTGTGTGACTTGTGGCCAGTCACAGGAACTTAAAGAATCACCTTATTCTGGGCAGGTCATTAATCTAAGTCAGTTTTGTCAGCTCTAACTGGCAGCAACTCTCCAGGAATACAGACAAGGGTGTTTTCTAGCCTTATCTGGAGATCTCTGTTATTTCTCAATGGTCTCCAATCCGAGTCTTAGCTTCTGAAATCAGACAAGACTGGTATACTTAGGTGTCAGTCTTTATTTGTTGCCCTCACTTAGTTTACAGGGCTATTGTGAGGATAAAAGGGGAAGAAACATATTCAGCTTTGGAGGGTTGAATGTAATACATCAAAATTGGGAAAAGTAAATGTGAATGATCTGTTCCCTTTAGGGAATCTCTTGGGGAATTTAAAGAGGAAGTTCAGAAGTTCTGTTGTTTCAATTTCTACCTTACTGTTCACATCGCTATTGTATTAGATCTGGCAGTGATTCCAAAAATAAATACAATTAGACTTGGTTTTCCTCATGGTTGTTCTAAACAGACATTGGGTAGATTGCTAGCTTGCCAATTAACTTTTCCTCTTGTGTTGATTTATTATGCAGGGTTATGAATCAACTTAGAAGAGGTCAAACTGTTTGGTTATTTCACAACCCACTTATGCAAGTGATGAAGCCAGTGGATTTAAATTGTCCACTCCATCAGAGCCAGCGTCCAATTCTTTTGCTGCTGTAGCATGGCCAACGTTCACTAACTTGTCTTGATGTTATATTCTTGGCTGAAATGCAGTTTCTCTCATAAAAAAGACTCTGTATACAGCAAGAATGAAACATGTTAGATCATTGCTCAACAGCCTCGAGAGCCAAAATATCCCAACCTTTTCCTTTTGCCTTGAGGCATAAAGCATTTTTCTAAGAGCGTTCGAATTTCAATAGAAGCAGCGGTTGCTCTCATCGGTTTCTTTAGTGTTTGTATACTTTAGACCACTGAGGGGAAGGAAGTGTTTCACAAGGCAGCCTCCCAACATTTCTCCCTCCTAGTTAAGATGTGACATGTTCAACATGACCCAGTCACATTTATTCTGAAGGGAGTCCCTCTGAAATTAATGGACCGACTCACTGCTAAGTGTCTGTAGGCCTCTTTACCTCAGATTCTTTTTCCCACTTTTTTTCCAGTTGGGGTTCTGTTAAGTCATTAATGTCAAGTCATTAATGTAGCTAGATAAGTCAAATATCCTTAGCATAAACCAGACAATTAAATTTTGAATTCCCATGAATATATGAAGATGAGGAAAGATCTAGGGGTGAGCTCACTTGATCAAAAACCCACATACATGTTCCCCTTATCTCTACCCAACCTGTGGTGTGTGGGGAATGCAAATTCCCCCCTCTCTCTTTCCTTCTCCCTCCCTCTCCGTCTCTCTCTCATATTATGATGAGGGCTTACCTCAAAATTGTTGTGGCACTGGCAAATTATTTAACATATCTGAAAATAAAAAGGTTTAGAAGAGCCTTCACCTTGGCAAAATGCTCGGCCCTCCTTTCTGTTGTATTTGAAGGAATATTCCTTTTGGTAAAAGGCTTTGTAGCTGTCCCTTAAGGGAGATCGAGACTACAGAGCACATGTGCTTCACTTGCCCACATTACAAGGTGGCATGTAAGGAAATCATCAGCCCACCCATCGAAAAAAATCCCTGGCCATTCTGAAAAAAAACAGACTTCTTTCTGACATAGATCCCAACATTCTTATCAAGTAGCCAGTTTATCTATGGTCATACTCAGGTTTCAGAAATCCTATGGTGACTAGATACAAGATTTTAAATAGTCTTTTAATGCCTAATGTTTTCAGAAAGTGTCTGGAATTTTGGAAATTTGTAAAGGTTTTTTCTTCTTCTTCTATATGATAGCTCTAAGGATCATAACAATAAACTGACTGACTGGCTGGCTGGCAGACTCTGGAACTCCCTTCCACAGGAAATCATGCTGGCCCCATCTTTGCGATCCTTCCACAAGCAGGCAAAGATCTTTCTCTCCAGGCAAGATTTTCCTAAGTGACTGGTTGCCTGAGTGGGGTTTTTTAGTGGATGGTTCTGCCTTACTGCTTTGAATGTGTTCTTAGTATTGCCGTTCTTTACCATTTCTCAGAGTGGTATTTGTTTGTTCCTTTTAACATTTGTACACTTGTTTTTAGCTTTAAATATTGTAATTTAATGATGTCAGCCGCCTTTCTGCACTCATTATTTTTAGCTTTAAATATTGTATTTTAATGATACAAGCAGCCTTGGGTTCTTTTTAAGGAGAAAGGCAGGTTTAAAATATTTTAAATAAATAATAATACATCAAGAAAGAGGTTTTGCATCTGCTCATTCTTCTGCAGAACCAAGTCATTCAAAAGTGTATTAATTTACCTAATCTCAATAGTGCTTGACTTTTCCATGTGTGGCCCAGCTGTATCTATTCCTATGGTTACTATAAGATAACATCTCCAATCTGTTGAGAGTGCATGATTATTTTTGCAAGAGATGCTCTGGCTGTGCTGCTACTTCATCTGTCAATCCCAAGAGGCTCAGGAAGTAAAGAGCTTTACAATGCCTTTTTTTATCTAGCCGCAGAGCTGTGTTTCGTTCAGTGTTCCTGTACACAAGCTTGTAACTAAGGGTTGGGAAATGGAGTGAAGTTCAGTTGCTTAACGATGATAACGGTTGTGGGGTTTCTGTAAAGAGGGAGCCCAAACTCTTATCATGTATTCATAGATGCATTTCTCCCCTCTTGCCAATTCCAGAACGGTCTTAGCAAATAACCTTAAAGTCTACCAAATAGATTGTGGCTTCTATGCATGAAATATTTACTTAATGAAAACGTAAAGAATGTTTTCCAGAGTAAGGGCAATGAACCAAACGATGCAACAAAGAGTAGTAAACGTGCCATGTATCTGAAACTGAGAGGAGAATGGAATTGAGTTTTAGGCAGAACTTGGAACAGAAGTGCTTTCTCTCTAAACTATGATATTTTATTGTCTTTTTAAAATTGGTCTTGGAGAGAAAGAGATACAATGACAGCTTGGAAGTAAAAACTTGCCTGCGACGAGTTACTTTAGTGGTAGCAATGTTGTTGCCGGGATGTGTCAGCAAATCACTCTCAACTTATGGCAAACCCATGAATGGGTGAACTCTAGAATCCCCTTCCACCTTTCCTGGCATTATTATCTTTTCCAGAGAATCCTGTTTTCTCATGATGTCTCCAAAGTACAACAGCCTCAGTTTCAACATTTTTGCCTCCAGAGGTATTTCATGCTTGATTTGATGTAGGACCCACTGGTTCTTCTTTCTGGTAGTCCAAAAAATCCTCTAAGCTCTCCTCCAAGACCACATTTCAAACAAATCAATATTTTCTCTGTTACCTTTATTTACTATACAGCTTTCACACCCATACATGGTGATTTGGAATACAACAGTGTGGATGATCTTGGTCCTCATCGCCAGTGACACACTGGTAACAAGAGTGCAAGAAAATTACATTTCAAAGGGAAAGAAAAATTTGGTTACCAGTGCAATGAATTATATTTTCTAATTACTTCCAAAAGTTATTTTTAAAGGGTATTTTAAGTCATTTTAGGGCATACTGTAGTTGACGAACAAAATGTAACAAAATTATATTTAAAACCAAATGCACCATAAGAAGTACTTTATTGGTTCAATGAGCAACATTTTCTGTTTATTTTCAAGAGTTAATCCTAAAGAGAATTTTAAGTAATGTTAGTGTGTTTCATCACTCTCTTGTTACAGACAATTACAGTCAAAATGACCGTCATACCTAGTGAACCTGAATGGGGGTTTCATTTCCTCCAGTTCATTTGATATGGCTACCAGTTTAGCTATAACTGCCATTCTTAGCATAGTGAGATACCAAAACACATTCTTCTCTTTTGCTGGTGAAAGCATTGGGAAATGTTTTCATGTTTCTTTGATCCATCCCTTAAAAAGGGCTTGTGTGCCCCACTTAAGGTAACTGGAAGACCTACAGGGAGGGTACCAAGTTGGCTTTTTGTTTTCAGAGGGTAGAGCAATTGCTAAGGGATAGCTCTGTCTCATATGAAATCTAAATTCTGTTTTGCTTTGTTGGCAGTACAACTTCAAGAGCCAACATCTAGCCCAATTTTTGAACTATTTGCCTCAACTCCAATTTTTATGACATCTTTGGTGGATGAAAAGTTCTGAAGGACTGAAAAGTTTATTTATTTGTATTTTTTGGTGATGCAATTAATCTATTGCTCAATCTCAGACTTTGTTGCTATGTGTGGATCACACTGTCTTTTTCTCTTTTTTGCATTTGCTGCAAAAAAAAACAGTGAATAAACTAACAAATAAAGAATTTCTCTCTTTTTATGTTAACAGTAATAAATTACTTGTGGGAGCATGGCTTTGATTTAATATTATACAACAAATAATGTTTAGAAGGTAATATTTCAAGCACCAACACAGAGAACGAGAGAGGTAAGCAAATAAGGGATAATCTTAAGATTTGGAGATGGCAACAATATTTAAGAAGAATCATGAGTGGAGGTAACTCACCTGCTTTGAAGCATCCCACAGGGACTCAGTGGAACAGAGCAACTAAGGGGGGGATCTAATAACTGAATGGGGGGGAGGAATGGAAAGGATTGGTGAGAAAGAAAGGAAGCAGATGGAGATATCCAGAGGGTGGGAGAAAGATAAAGTCAGAACCATCTCATTGTTTGAACAAGTTATTTTGAGGTTCATACTAAGAAGCTGTTTTAAAATATCCTCCGATAAAGAAGCGATAACTGGCCACAGAATTTTGCTATAGAACATGTCTCTAGTAGTTGTTGTAGGCTTTTTTTGGGCTGCTTGGCCATGTTCTGAAGGTTTTTCTTCCTAACTAGAGATGGGGACAAATAAAAAAATGGCAATTCGTTTTGATCTGTTATTCATCAAGGTTAATGGATCAACGAATACGAATATACGAATATTCTTTGACGAATCAACGGATCGAGCCATCAATTCATCTCAACTTTAAACAGCTATAACACTGGCCCCCAACATCTAGAGACACTGAACTTGCATGGAAGCTTCCTCAGACGTTTTTCTACAATTCCTGAAAGTTTGGTCAACTTTGGATAATGGACCCCTGAGTTATATAGTCACAAAGAGGACCCACCCAGGAAAGCTCCTGCCAGGTACTTAGAGACTCCAGAATCACAACGGAGCTTCCTAGGTCTTTCCCCAACATGTCTGCCAACTTTGGTGAAGATTGGATATCAGACATCCTAGTTATTCATCCACAAATTGGGTCCCCCAGGAGAATTTACCACAGGCACAGAAGCCCATTGTGCTTACCAGCCGCTGATCAACTGATCAGAAGTCAATAGGCAGCCACCCCAACAGCTTACCCCCCACACTCCCTTCCCTCCCCACTCCCACTGATACCCCCTTACCTTAATAGGTGCTGCTGAGGTCTCCATCAGGCCTTTGCAGCCACGGCGTGTAAAAAGGGAGACTGGCTGCCCTTTGCAAAGATGGCAGCTGTATGGCAGCGATCTTTGCAAAGGGCAGCCTGATTCCCTTAAGGCAGGCTGAGGGAATCCAGGTTGTCCTTTGCAAAGATGGCAGCTGCAGTTTCCCTACCCTAAATGAAACTGCAGGCACCATCTTTGCAAAAGCCAGCCAGTCTCCATTTTTACATGCGTAGCTCCGAGACCAGAAGACCTGAGCAGCAGCAATTAAGGTAAGAGAGTGTCAGTGGGGGTGGGGAAAGGAAGGGGTGGGGTAGCCTGTGGTATTGGGTGGCTATATGGAGTGGTGACTGCCTTTCTGCCACCGATCAGCTGATTGGCAGCAGGTAGGCAGAATGGCGGGTTTTTTGGGGGGGGTTAATACGAAGGACAAATAAAAACAGGTAAATATTTGTCCCTTTGCATTCGTGGGGGTCTCTGGAACCCACAAATATGGATTGACAAATATTTAATGAATTGGCTATATTCGTTGGAAAAAGCGATCCGTTTTTATACAGTGGGGTCTTGACTTAAGAACGGCTTGAGTTAAGAACATTTTGACTTAAGAACCACTCTCATAGGAAAATATTGACTTGACTTAAGTACTTAGATTTGAGTTAAGAACTGAAAAAAACCACGTGGGAGGCAGGGAAAGTGCAAAATTTGAACTTTCAGTTAACTGTTGGCCAGTGAAAAGGGTGCCTGTCTGCTTCCTCACTCCTCGCAGCGTTTAGAGAGTGGATTGGGAGACAGTCTTCAGACTGCCTGGTACTGTACTGCCTGGACTGGATTTTCCCTGCCTTCCCTGAACCTTTCTTGACCTACGAAAAAAAAGAAACAAAATAGCCCCCTCTAGTGGTCGAAGGTGGAATAGCAGCTTCCCATTAGTTTCTATGGACGGAAAAGAGCAGATACGGATCAAATGGTTTTCAATGCATTCCTATGGGAAATGCAGATTTGACTTGAGAACTTTTTGACTTGAGAACTGCCTTCCAATACGGATTAAGTTCTCAAGTCAAGACCCCACTGTATTCATCCCCATCTCTAGTAGAGATGGTAATAGAGGGAGGATAGTCCACGCCCTGGCCCATGACTTGTGTTTTCTTCAGGCTGACTGTCAATCCAAAATCTTGGCAGGCCTTCCTGCATTTAATTTAACTAAAAAATTCAGAAATGTTAAAAAACATATGAACCACTTTAATGGAATATATGTCACATGACTGCAACACATGACTCTACAGTAAGCAGAAGATATAAGAAAACAGGGGGTCATTTCTCTAGTGTGACTTTGGCCTGAAATAGTTACCTACCACGAAAGTGACTTAATTTGAAGGACCTTGAATTGGCTTAGTTCACCTGGGTTGCTTGTGGTCCAATCATCAGGGCAACTCTCTCCAATATATTTGGGTGAAGTGCCTCCATCTCTGTTCAGATTGCTGGCTACCTCGGTAGTTGGCTGAACTTGGTTTACTTTGGCTTGCTTTATTGAATGAAGGCCAACAGCAGCTAAAGCATGGTGTAAACAAGGTTACAAAGGTGTCCGAGCAGAACTTGAAGGAGCATCTCCTCCCCTATTTGCCTCTTCAGACACTATGGGGATCACCCCAGGGTCTTTGTCCCAGCATCTCAGCCAAATGAAGTAAGTGAATTGCTCTGGGGGAAGAGACCCATTTCAGTGGTGACGCTTTCTCTGGAATGCACTTCTCAGGGAGGCTTGCCTAGGTCCCACATTGCAGTCTTTTTCAGGGTTAAAGAATTTGTCTTTTTTAGAGCACAGATCTCAGAATCGCCCAGGTAGCATGGTCTGGGTGCTTTGTGCTTTGTTATCTCTGTTGCTGTTTTTTATCTTAGGCTTTATCCTGGTTTTATTACATGCCGCTTTATTATTATTATTATTATTATTATTATTATTATTATTATTATTATTATTATTATTATTATTATTATTATTATTATTATTATTATTATTATTATTATTATTATTATTATTATTATTATTATTATTATACCTTGGTTCAATTTCTATGAGAAAGCAGAGAGTACCAAGGGCTCAGGCCCTGCCAAGCACAAAGCTATTATTATTATCATCATCATCATCATCATCATCATCATCATCATCATCATCATCATCATCATCATCATCATCATCATTATTATTTTATTTTATTTTATTTTTTTATTATTATTATTGTTTAGAATCTCATTGCTGACTTTCACTTCCATGAATAAATGTCATTCCGACCGATCTGCAATTTTCTGTCTCATTAGCAAAATCCTGATGGTATGCCTGGATGCCTGCCCAGCAATGCAACCAGCGCCCTGTTGCTGAGTGGTAACTTGCCAACAAGACTGGCACAATTCCCTTATGGAAATTTGAATTGGCAACAGGATTCTGGCTGTTGTTTTACTGCTTGGTGACTTCTGCATACGCTGCCAAGCGGATGATAATAATTAAACTATTAAACTTATTAAAGTGAAATAAATAAGTAAATAATTCCAGATGGGTCAGAACTCAGAAGTAAGTTTATTTTCCTTTTTTTAAAAAAGTAAAATACTTCCGTCAGAGGAGCCCAATACCAGAGCTTCAAAAGATTAGATTTTTTTTTTTTTTTTTTTTTTTTGGAAGAGGATAGCTAGGGGCTTCTGGCAGTTACTGTCTAAAACAGTAGTTTCCAACCTTGGATAACCCAGATGTTCTTGGATTGCATTTCCCAGAAGCCTTCACCACCAGCTGTGCTGGCCAAGCTTTCTGGGAATTGTAGTCCAAGAACACGTGGGTTACCCAAGGTTGGGAACCACTGGTCGAAAATGTAACTTTTTCGTGCTCTTTGTTATGCCAAATCTGAGTGTTCATCCATTACTACTCTGAGCTAATTCATACAAAAGAGCCGTTATGGAGTAGTGGAAATAACAATTTGATTTCATTTATTCACGTAGACAATAAGATAACCATGTCCTGATTCTTATTTAGTACGTATTTAGGCATCTGTCTCAAGTTCTTCTGGTCCTTGAACACAATGCCTTTACTCCAACCCGTCAAATAAAATTCGTCTGCTGCTTTAAAATACAGGCGTTAAAGTGACTGGTGGCCTTTTTAACAGTACAACGGAAGAACTAGGAGTGGAAACATGTTGCTCATATCTGTAAACTCATACAAACAAAGCTACAGAACTAGTAGGAGGTGATATGGAGCCTGGGAATCACATGCTACATCTGAATAGCAAGGCTTGACAGGGGTCATCGGAAAGGTCTGGCTTAGACCAGAACCAAGTGGTAATTTGAGATAACGCTGTTCCTCAAAAGGCCAAGTTGGGCATTTTGGAACAACAACCACGGAAATGCTAAAGTTGTCTCTGGACACGTTTCCGGACTTTTGTGCATGGGGGAAATAATTATTTGAAACTTTCCAGCATGCATAGTTATTTGAGTGAGTGTAGCTTCTGTTAGAAGCAAATGAGATAGACATTTGTGTGAGCAGTTTTTTTTAACAGGCCTACACTACTACACTATTTGAATATTTTTAACATTTAAACAAAATGGCTTGGTTTAAGGTATGAAACATCTGTGCTGGGAAAACACTATGCCTGCTTATGGTTAAGCATGATATATACAAATGGATAGCTCCATAGTTTAGGTATCTGGTTGAGGAGCCAGAGATAGGGAGTTCGATTCCCCTCCGGGCCTTCTTGTTAGGGGCTGGACTTGATTATTCATAGGTTACCTTCCAGGTTTACAGTTCTAGAATTATTACAAACCAAGGAAACCAGATGGGTATAGGCTAGAGATGGGCACAAACTTCTGGTTCAGCACAGTTTGTTTCCCAGCCAAACAACTGATCTGTGGTTTAATATCCCGCCCCCTCCAATGGGTGTCCACATGACAGCAGCACCCTTCTCTGCTTCCCCATTTCCCCTCATTGTTAAATGATGTCATATACCAGGACTGCAGGGCAGACCACCAATCTTCTGCAAGTCACATAGCCAGTGGACCAGTCCATGAGTGGGGTGGGTGGGCAGAGGAAAAGTGACTGGTAAATTAGCTCTCATAGAGGCAAAGGAAGCTAAGTCTATGTGAGGATTGATAGACCAGGTCTCTGGATCAGACATGCTGCTCCCCTGTGGAGGGTGAGAGATGCTAGTGAGGTATTCATTGCTGTCATTCACTCCTGCCAACCTAGCAGTTTGAAAGCATGTAAAAATAAGAGTAGATAAATAGGTACCACCTCGGTGGGAAGGTAACGGTGTTCCATGTCTAATCACACTGGCCACGTGACCACAGAAACTGTCTTAGGACAAACGCTGGCTCTATGGCTTGGAGATGGGGACAAGCACCGCACCCTAGGGTCAGATATAACTGGACTAAATGTTAAGGGCAACCTTTACCTTTACCTATTCATTGCTGTAATTTGTTTTTGTACTACTTTGACATCACAAATTATGAAGTTGGTATGAGGATGCATTTCACGCTAAAATAGTTATTGTGTTTCCCTGAAAATAAGACAGGGTCTTATATTAATTTTTGCTCCAAAAACGTATCAGAGCTTATTTTCAGGGGATGTTTTATTTTTATTTTCATGTACAACAATCTACATTTATTCAAATATAGTCACGCCATCTTCTGGTTGCTGCACAATGCTGGAGGGCGGGCTTTCACTTAAGATGGGCTTATTTTGGGGGTAGGGCTTATATTATGAGCATCCTGAAAAATCATACTAGGGCTTATTTTCGGGTTAGGTCTTCTTTTAGGGAAAACAGGGTACTTACAACTCTGGGCACTGCTATCACTGCCTTGTTTGAAATGAAGTATACATACCTACCACCTCTTTCTCCTGGTCCTTTCCCTTATTTCTGGCTTTTATGGTAGGCTTCTGGTGCACATGCACAATACACCTACCTGCAGAAACCTTCACATTGATCTAGCAATCCCTGGCACCAGATGGGGATATATGGAGAGGGGGTTCAGACTTTAAAGCCACCTCTCTCACACAAACAAATCAAATGTGGTCCACCATATATTTAGAAACAGACCCCTGCAGCCCTGGTCTGTCTCTAAATGCATGTTTTTGTTTCAGATGAACCTTGGTAGAAAACCAGTACAGTTGCCCGAAGAAGAGGCTATAAGGAAAAGAAGGCTAAAAGATTAATCATCTCACTTAGGTGACTTCCAATTTTAATTAACTAAACCTTTCCTCCTCCACAAGTATCTCCTTCCTCTCCTTCCTCCAGATATGGTAGGAAGGATGTGGGTAAGTTCATGACCATCTGAACAAGCCGTTCTTTCAGTCATACAGTCATACCTCTCGGTTCTTTCCTTTTACATGTTAATACTTGACTAAAGGCTAAAAGCAGAGGTTACAAAGGCTGGTATTTAGTCAAATAATAGCCCTTTTGCAAACCAAAATTTATTCCCCCCCCCCCCGTTACCATGCATTTATAGCCAAAAATGTGTCAGTAATAGGGAGGGCGTGAATCCTACACACCAACGGCAAACTCATTGCCGAGTATATTGGGTAGCTCAAAGGACACCGGGCCCACTTGAAAGTTAAAGCCTGGGAAAGTTACTTATTTTGACTTGTTTCCAGACTCCCCAGGCCAACCTGTCTCAGGGATACTAGGAGATTTAGTCCAAACAAATAACTTGCCAGGAAACTTTAGTGGCTCTAAAACGCAGTAGCCAGATTGCTATCTGGGGCTGGACATATGGGATCACATATGGGATCATATACCCACCACAACCATAATTCCATTACATCAGCTCCACTGGCTACCAACCCATTTCTGGGCACCATGCAAATTGATGGTTCTCTAAGCCAGTGGTCCCCAACCTTGGGCCTCCAGATGTTCTTGAACTTCAATTCCCAGAAATCCTGGCCAGCAGAAGTGGTGGTAAAGGCTTCTGGGAGATGTAGTTCAATAACATCTGGAGGTCCAAGGTTGAGGATCACTGCTCTAAGCTATAAAGCCCTAAACAGCTGGGGTCCAAGCTATCTCAGGGACCATATCTGCCTTCATGAGCCTGCTCAAGTGTTAAGATAATCAGGAGATACCTTCCTCTCATTCCCACTAACTTCACAGCTACATTTGGTGGGGACACAGGAGAGGACTTTCTCTGTTGCTGCTCCCAGATTCTAGAAGTCCCTCACACCAGAAGGTAGACTGGCCCCATCTATACTGTCCTTTCTACAAGCAGGTGAAGACCTTCAGTATTGTACTCTTGTGATCATTTTCATATTTTATATTCACTGTTGTTAGCTGAAATACTGTCATTTAAGTATCTTGTAAGCCGTCTTGGGTCTTTTTTTAAAGAGAAAGGCAGGATAAACGTATTTTAAATAAATAACTTTTCCAAATTGGAATGTGGGGAACTGTGAGCAGGTCTGGGCATATGCAGAAGTACAAAGAATCTTTCATTAGGAAATGCCTAATAAAGGTAAAGGTTCCCCTTGGCATTTAGTCCAGTTGTGTCTGACTCTAGGGGGCGGTGCTCATCCCCGTTTCCAAGCCACAGAGCCGGCGTTTGTCCGAAGACAGTTTCTGTGGTCAAGTGGGCAGTGCAACTAGACCCGGAAAGCCATAAACTTCCCACCGCAGTGGTACCTATTTATGTACTCACAATTATTACATGCTTTCGAACTGCTAGGTTGGCACAAGCTGGGATAAACAGCTGGAGCTCACTCCGTCGCATGGATTCAGTCTTATGACTGCTGGTCTTCTGACCTTGCAGGACAGAGGCTTCTGCGGTTTAACCCGCAGCACCACCACATCCTTTGAAACCCCTAATAGATGGAAGCAGTAACCCCCAATAACACAATCAGGACAGAGAATGCTCGCAGGGCACAGAAGACTGGCTGTTGCAGTGAAAATGAGAATAGCAGGGTGGAGAAGAGTATTCAGGAAAAGGACATAAACAAGAGTATTCAGTTTTATTGCATTTTATCATGGATACCAATGCAAATGACTAAATTCTGTCTCCTCTGTATGTACAGAGATTATTTGGCTCAACTGAAGTCAGTAGGTACTCTCTGACTATATAAACCATTTGATTTCATTTACAAACATGGGACGGGGGGATAGACTGAATCCTGCTTAGTTTCATTTCATCTTAGAATACCATTTCCTGAAATGCTGTGGTACAGTTCTATCCTTAGCACAGACAAACTTTCCCATTTTTAGACCATATTATGAGCTTGTGGGTGTTTGGCAACTTGGATGAACAGTATGTGCCTATACCAAAAGGATATACATCTTGGGGCAGAGATGACAGCTCCCTCAATTCATCTATTTAAAATAGACACAGGCGTGAGATATTTAACTACAACCAAATAAATATTTACTCCTTAGGATACTGTCTTTGAATGAAACCACATGGAGGTACAGATGGGAACGAACTACTGTATATATAGCTATTGCCTCCAGAATACAGTATACCCTGTATAATGGATAAGAGCAAAATACAGCTAAAGTTTGTCATAAGAATGAAGGCTATGAGACTTATTTTCAATTTAGAGGTTGGAGAAGTTACTTGCTGGACTACAGCCAGAATTCCCTCAGACAGCATGCCTGCTCTGAAGGAATCCTAGACTGTTAACCATAAGGCCTCAGTTGAACTATTAGTCCCATCTAGAGAAGCCCATCAACTAAGGCTAATAAATTGATTAAATAATTTTAGTTAATTAAAATCTGAATGTTGCTTGGAGTAAAAGCTGTATTCACTAGGTGGCCAGGGTAGGTTTCCCGAATCTAGAAAGAAAGCCAGAAACCAACCTAAAGAGAAAGTTAGAAACAAACCTACCATATTCATTTATTTCTTCACAAGGTGGATAAAATCAGTGATTTTTTTAAAAAAAACCAAATTAATTTAAATCACAATTTAAATTAAAAACTGATTTTTAAAAATGTAAGTTGTCAAAAAATCTGATTTTTAAAATTTAAATCAGGATTTAAATCAGGATTATAATCAATTTGATTCAAATCAAATCTGCCCTGTTTTTTTTTTCACAGGGCCTCTAGGCAGCTCCGTCTACTGTTTCTTCCTTCAGGGCACCCAAAGTCTTCACGTAGTTGTGACAGAGAGAGTGCTAATGATGTCTTGGAGTGGAGAGTAGCAAGAAGGAAAAAGGTGAACATGAGCAATGGGGCAGAAGGAAAGAATAGTCAATGAACAGGAAAAGGAACAGAGAAGCAGGCAAGAAGGAGAACTAAAGGTTTTCTGCCCTTGCAAAACTGAGTATTTCTGTTAGTTACCTAATAGAAGTCAAGCAACAGCCAAATGCTAGCATTGAAATCACTCCTTCACTAACATTCTTTTCCTCAAGCAGTCCCATGGCATTCTTAGGAGTAGGCAATTGAGAATAAAGAAGGTTTTAAGGCTCTTTTGAAGAAAAGCAAAAATGAAGCCAGAAACATCCCAGCTGGTAATGAATTCCATAAGTACGGTGCCACTGTAAAAAAAAAAAAAAAAAAAAAAGGTATCCTTTGGGGCTGCCCATCTAATTGTTCCCAAAAGGCAGACCAGCAAAATCTGCCCAAAGCTTTGAACTTCAATTTGAATATAAAAGCTTCATTTTACATTGGTTTTGATCACAGCTGGGAATTTTTGGGTGGTGGGGATGAACAATTTCTCCACACAATGTGAGATGAACATTCACGACACACTGCCGCTATTTATTAGAAAAGAGAACTTCCTTAGGAGTATTTATTGAGCTCTCTTTCAGGGACAATTAAGTTTGTCAGGGGGAGATTATTTATTTAATTTTACTTCATTAATAAATGAAACTAGCTAACTAAAGAAAATTAAATTTCTAGTCCCTCTTTCTCCTAACTACTGCTGCAGTCCAAGATTGTTTACAAAATGATTAAGAACAGATGCATCTTGAAATAAGTTGTATTAAAACTCAATTGAACATGTCAACATGACTTGAAACAATACAATTTCAAGAGAGTGAAAAAAAATACAGCTGCCACCATTAGACGTTCCGTCCTCCACAGCCCATTTAGTTGCCAAAACAATTGCCTCACAAGAAGTCATTTGGGAAAATGTCATGGAGGAAAACATGAACCCCTACTTTGCCACAGTCACAATGTGGACTGGGACACCCCCCATCTACTACATAGTCCCTAAATATGTCAATCTAGACTCAAAAAACCCCTCAAATACGCTCCCTAAAACAGAGTTGTAGCCCCCCCCCCAAAAAAGCAGGTCCCCTCAGAAAAGTGTTTTTTAGCAGCTGGCTTGAGGAAAATTAAATGACTGGTTCATTTGAGGCAACTTGAGACAGTTTGTTCCTCATCATGATTGAAACCACAAATTGAGCTGTCCAGAGTGTGGGCTCCTATAACCAGCTACTCCTAGAGAGTGGACATGGAGGTCCCCAGTTGGCTGCCTAGCCTGACAATCAATCCTAGACAACATTTTCTCTAGGTCCGCCCTAGTGTTGTCTGGAGAACTGACGGAGTGGTGCCAGGCTATCTGGCTTCGCCGGAAAAAAAGTGTACAAATCACCAATGAGCATAATAAGTTTGCCATTTTGTTTCATTCAAGTGTATTTCCCTGAAGCCCTCCCGAATAAACCACAAAACAGCCCAATTCATGGGTGTTTTTTTTTCCTTTGTGATTCATTTTGTGCCCATCTTTATTCAGAATATACCCAAGCAGATTCAGTACCCCTGTAAAATCAGTATCAACAACCTCCACTGGACAGATGGTTACAAGAGAAGGGTACTTTTTATTTTTGGTGGAACCCAGTAGAGTGGTGCCCCACAAGACGATGTTAATTCATTACGTGAAAATTGCTGTTGGGCGAAAACATTATCTTGCAAAATGCGGTTCCCCATTGGAATGCATTGGAATCAGTTTAATGCGTTCTAATGGGGACAAATCATCGTCGTTTTGCGAAAATCGCCCATAGGGAAACTGTTTTGCGAAGCATGGATCAGCTGTTAAAATTGCTGTCTTGCAAAAATCAGTCCCGAAAAAACTGCCTTGCGAAGCATGGTCCGAAAATCGAATAGCGAAAATCGCCCATAGGAAACACTGTTTTGCGAAGCGCTATAGCGATTGCAAAAACTTATCGTCCTGTGGATTTGTCACTTTGCGAGGTAATCGTCTAGCGGGGCACCACTGTATATGACATGTCCTCACCACTTTACATCTACATTATATCTTCTTTGGTGCCAGATTTTATTCTCCAAGACATTTTAAGAACTGTTCTAGTGCTCTAAGATCATAGCACATATTTTGCTACCGATAATTCTTGGATTTTACATGCAATAGTGTTTTTAATTCTTTGCTGCTGGTTTTATTATGAGTTGTCTCTAATTCATTGTTTTTGTTCCTGTTTTGTTTTTGTTTTTTAAATCTGGAATATTTTGCCTCTTTGCCAAGAGAGTTATCAAGTAGTTTAAAAGTGCCATAAACAATTATGGACAAATGTAATCAATCTTTCAACAATAGGATCTAGTTTGATCCTATGATGCAAAGTTTCCTGTATCACTGACGCCGGATAACATAGTGGGTGACCGAGATTCAAGAGGTCTCACAGGCACCAGTGGAGCTGAAATAAACAAATAACAAAAACTTGACTCTGAACTGTGTCACTTGGCTTTTGTCTGCTGGCTTCTTGCCTGATCCCTGTCCCAAGCCAAGTATATTTCCTTTAGCACAACAATGGAGATGAATGTTCAAACATGGTAGGTTGCGTTGACATCACACTGCAGCTTTCCAGCACGCATGAGGTGTGGTCTCCACCCGTCTGGTGTGATCAAGATGCCTCCTGAAAATCAGAAGACTTCCAAGAGTCTTAGAAATCAAAGAAATTTATTCAACAGAATTTACAGTGGTTTACAATTCAACAGCCAATCAAGGATGGGAGGGTTTTGCTGATTAGAGTTAGAAATCAGAATAAAATAGAATAAGAGACTGAGCCAGTTTTTACGGGCACATACAGTAAGTGGTTCTCAAGTACTGGCCCAGTCCATGTTCATATACTTCCTGATTATGTCAGCAACCATGCTTTCTCCTTGTTCATGCAAGTAGGTATGTCAGATCTTCCCCCGGGTGTATGGCATGTACAATTACCATTTCCTCACAGAATTTAATGATGTTACCTCAGGATAAGGTGTGTTTCACTTGATGATGACACATTGAGCTGTATGTCCTTTCTCTGTACGACAGCTATGAGTGTACTTTAAAAAAAATCATCCGGTTTTCCTCCGGTGTCTCTATGCTGGGTGACTTCACCTCGAATTGTAAGAAGGAAAGTTGTTGTTTTTTTAAACTACAGCTACTAGTGTATTAAGCTGTAGTTCAATCCTGTTAAATATAGGACTTTTTGGAGGATCACCATATGTCTTAAACAACTTAATGTTACAGCACAAAGTCTATAAAATAATCTTCCCAGGTTCTGCACAGCATGACTACTTAAGTCAGTATATTGGAGGGAAGCAAATTACAGTATTTATTCAGTTAAAAAGGAACATAGAAGCCATTCTTACACTGAATCAGATCAGTTCTTCTGGCTCAGAATTGTCTATATCTACCTTTTTGCAGCCCGTCGTTGTCTAGTCATTTAGTCGTGTCCAACTCTTTGTGACCCCATGGACCAGAGCACGCCAGGCCCTCCTATCTTCCACTGCCTCCCAGAGTTGGGTCAAATTTATGTTGGTAGCTTCAATGACACTGTCCAACCATCTCATCCTCTGTCGTCCCCTTCTCCTCTTGCCTTCACAGCCCAGTGCCCTTTTCAGCCCAGTGCCCTCCAGATATACTAAACTACAACTCCCAGATGTTGGAATTCCCTAATAAGGGAAGCTAGATTGGCTCCTTCTTGGTTTCCCTCCCACCCTTCTTCAAAGACCTTTTTCATTCAGGTAGCCCTTTACCTTATTAAGCCAATCTGTTGTCACAGGGGATTGACTGTTGGGTTGCTGGGTTGACCTTCCTTATCATGTTTTAAACTGTGTATTTAACTGATGGTTATGTCATATTTTGTAGAGTGTGGCCTTATGGGGTTGAGTTTGCAAGACTTGAGCAAGACTGCTGCTGATAGGACCTTTTGGAGGTCACTGATTCATAGAGTTGCCTTAAGTCAGAAGCAGATTGACAATGACAACATAGCCTTATTCACTGTTTAAGGCAAGCTGTCTGTTCAGCCCATGAGGAGAGGATGTAGGCTCTCTATTTGAGCAAAACTACAATGGAAGACGAGAGCTGGACCATAAAGAAAGCTGACCGCTGAAGAATTGATGCCTTTGAATTGTGGTGCTGGAGGAGACGCTTGAGAGTCCCCTGGACTGCAAGGAGAACAAACCTATCAATTCTAAAGGAAATCAACCCCGAGTGCTCATTGGAAGGACAGATCCTGAAGCTGAGGCTCCAGTACTTTGGCCATCTCATGAGAAGAGAAGACTCCTTGGAAAAGACTTTGATGTTGGGAAAGTGTGAAGGCAAGAGGAGAAGGGGACGACCGAGGATGAGATGGTTGGACAGTGTCATCGAAGCAACCAACATGAATTTCACACAACTCTGGGAGGCGGTGGAAGATAGGAGGGCCTGGCGTGCTCTGGTCCATGGGGTCATGAAGAGTCGGACACGACTAAACAACTGAACACACACAATGGAAGACAGTAAGGCTAGTGAATTTCCCATGTGTTATATAAACCCACTGCCCTAACAAAGGAATAGGTCTTAACTTTAGCTCGACTACAGCCTTTAAATCTAGAAAAGCAGCAAGTGGGTGAACTACACAATAACACAAATAGGCAAGAATATTTTTATGCAGTGGTTGAAACTCTACTTCCTTCCCCTTAAAAGTGACTGGAGCTAAGCTTGCTTGTCTGCATATTTCATCCCTCTTGGCACTCAAGTTTAACAGTATGAGTGTTACTTCACAACTAGTACGCCTCTTGAGAGTATGGTGGTTAGAATGACAAAGGAGTAAGTCATAGCTCTGATAAAGGCAATAAAGATTAAGAGGGAAAGAATGCTCCAAATTAATCCGCACATTAAAGTAAATATGAAATGAAAGATCTGGTGATACAACAGCATGCTGTTTAAAAATTCCTCTGGAGTAAGCAATATAGGCAAAGGACTCAAAGATGTACTAAGATGCAAAACGTTGCTTTGGACATACATTTCCATAATTACCTTTTCTGGACCATAACTGCTAGGCCACTTTCCCCCCCTAAGCATAAAATTCTGGAAATTGCCATTAAAAAAACTTTCCTAAGTTCCAGCATTTTGCAAGTCATACACACAGCAAGAAGTCAAAACATGTACTTAGAGCTTTGTACAGGTTTATGCCCTGGGGTTCTCTCTTTCTGTCTCTCAAGAATTAGACAAAATCATGGGAGATATATCTATAAGCCGCGATAGTCACGTAGAACTTCCATTTTTAATGCCAATATATTTAATATATCTCTGACTATCAGAAGCTAGAGAGAAACAGCAAGGGAGGTCTGTAATCTATGCATATGCCAAATAGCTTAAGGCACATGGGTGGTTTATGCTTCATTCCACAGTTGTGTATGCTTCACTGCTGTTTGAAACAGAACTTGAAACTTTGAATTGATCTTCAGGAGGTCTTCCGAATGCTGAGCACCACAAACACACACGCAGAAAAACACACACTTCCAGAGCCATCACTGCATCCTCAAAGTGTAACGCCTTTTTGAAAAGCTGGCTAGGAAACCACAGAAAATAATCTGGTTTCCTTTAATGCTCCTTCAGCAAAGCAATGCATCTGTCAAATTTAACAGCGTTGCTTATAGGCTTAACAAGATTAATCCACTCACCTCCCTAAATGCTCATTTTAAGACCAGTGGATTTTTACCACAGGTAGATAAGGGAAATTGTTTTTCTGGAATTACACTGAATGAGAAATCTTGTCAGTGGGGAATGCCCTGTTGCGAAAGCCAGTGAGGCTGAAGTGAAAGAGTCCAGCAGGAAACATAAGCTCATCTTCTGCTCCTCTAGACCATGATCCCAGTGATCAGGGAGGGTGTTATGCAAGCACTTGCCAGTAATTGTTTAAGACTTCTAAAGGGCTGATTGATTCTATAATTTCCAACTTTCCAAATTCTCTCATTAGCAGGTAGCTGGCTGTTTTGTGCTGAGATGGAATGCACATCCAGTCTTAAAAACAGTATTTCAGTCAGGAAAATACTGTGTGGTAAGGTAAAGGTTCCCCTTGAGATTTAGTCCAGTCATGTCTGACTCTAGGGGGTGGTGCTCATCTCCGTCTCCAAGCCATAGAGCCAGTGTTTGTCCGCAGACAGTTTCCGTGGTCATGTGGCCAGCACGACCTTCCAAACGTTACCTTTCCACCTTTATCTACTTGCATTTACATGGTTTTGAACTGCTAGGTTGGCAGGAGCTGGGACGAGTGATGGGAGCTCATTCCGTGGTGTGGATTTGATCTTACGACTGCTGGTCTTTGGACCTTGCAGCACAGAGGCTTCTGTGGTTTAACCTGCAGCCCCACCACGTCCCCCCTACTGTGTGGAATAGGAAGTAAATCCACTCTTGTCTTGCTCTTGTGCAGGAGAGCAAGAAACCACAACATGTCTCTCTTTGTTTGCAAGACAACTAGGTATCTTCCCTCTGTCTCCCTCAAAGTTTTCACATGCCCGAGGACAGCTTTTGTTCAAGCTGCCATAGCTGCTGCTTGGCTGAATGGTTCTTTTAAAACTGGAATGGCAGGATAAATTGTTTGTATTCTTTCGGATCTATCAGCCAGTTCTTCTGTTTGATAGGTATATGTGTTTGTTTCACAGAAGTAGAGAGTCTGCATAGAGATGTTGTGCTTGAAATGCAGGATCCTCAAACCCACACAAGTTCTCACCGGGGGGGGGCACACAAACAGAGTTACCGGCTCAGCACCATCCTATTCCACGGGATTTCAAAATTCGAAACCAAGAACTGATGTCTCAAAGGCAGCTCTGGACTGCAAAATCAATTGTAAGAAACACTGGGTGTTGCAATCCAGCCACATTTTGCCCATCCCTTCTTTGATGTTGCAGTGACATACACTAGTGCTATGCTTTGAAGTCCTTTTCAATGAGGGGCGGGCAACCTGGATGGTGCTGGGAGCTACATTAGCACCCCCAACACCTACATGGGCCACATCGTATCCTGAAACAATCCAATGTGCCTCCAAATACAAGACAACAAAATCAGAAATACTCAGACTGGAACACATGGTTCTTATGTTGGTGTTTTGAAGATTTTTCGGGTGACCCCCTAACATCCTTAAAGAAAAAAAGAGTAGTCCTTGGGACATTCAGAAATTGAAAATTGCCTGCCTGCCTGCCTGCCTGCCTGCCTGCCTGCCTGCCTGCCTGCCTTCCTTCCTTCCTTCCTTCCTTCCTTCCTTCCTTCCTTCCTTCCTTCCTTCCTTCCTTCCTTCCTTCCTTCCTTCCTTCCTTCCTTCCTTCCTTCCTTCCTCCCTCCCTCCCTCCCTCTCTCTCTCTCTCTCTCTCTCTCTCTCACACACACACACACACACACACACACACACACACCCTTCCTTCTTCTGAGGGTTCAGAAACTCTGGGGTACCTTACTCCCCCAAAGGACCACATGCAGCTCATGAACCCCACTTACTGATTTGGAAAACCCTTTGATTTTCTTGTCTTCAGTGAAGGAACAACGATAATAAACTGACAACTTCTCAGCTTATAATACATTCCCATCCTCTTGCTGTTTCTCATGTGGCTCCCCTTGTGTAGGCAGGAGACATCCCCTGAATCCCAATGCTCCCCAAAGGATCTGGGTCCCCTTAGGAAGTCGGATGAAGAAACTTCAGCTCCCTTGAAGCTAGCAGCAGAGAAAGAGCCAAGGATTAGAAACAATGGATCAGATACAGGCTAAGCTTTTGTGTGAGTGTACAAGTGTGTGGGCGAGATTGTAGGAAAACTTACGTCATTTTTAATTAACGCTCACAGCAATCTGATCTGGGACCCCTTTTTTGCTTTCCCTGTGCTTTTCCCTCTCCTCTCAGTAATCCTGTGTCTTATCATTTCAGTTGCATCTTTTGGTGCCCATAGTGATACTCACGGTGCCAGAAGACTGCAGAAAACACCACTGTCGCCTTTGCCGGCCCAAATAGTTGCTCATTGTTCCATTGACGGAAACAGGCCGTGTCGATGAAAAGGGGCTCTGGTTATTTCAGGAAGCCCATTATTATGAGAAGCTACTTTCATTCTCGTCTAGACATTCAGGCCCTTGTTCCCGCCTGTCAGTCACTGTCGAGCCATTCCTGGAAAGACCAACAGAGAACTGGAGCTGAATATGCCAGTGTATCCCAGCCACCACAGTTGCCGTTTCTTACACTTAACAGCCAACCCAATGATGGACAGAGAAGAATGTCAACTTTTGACTCCTTTCAATGATTAAGGGCTTCATAATTGGTAGAGATGGTTTGGCACTTAGGGGGAGAGGGAGGTTATTGTCACGATAATGGATAGATACTCTAGCAGGGTTCAGAAGGCTGATGCTGAGTTTATGCCTATTAAATTAGCCTAAACCCTCAAAATTTAGTAAAAATATAAAATGTCCATGGTTTTGGGGGGGATCCATCCCGGGAGCATGAAGGAGATAGAACCCCAGATAGAGCCCTAATATTGGCTGCTATGTATGCAAGTTTGCGTGACTGCATTTTATGTGTTTTATCATTCCTTGGTCTTATCTGCTTTGGGACTTCTTCATTGGCCAATCACTCTGTTGATCCATGAAACTCTTAGCATCCTATGATAAATCCACATTTCTAATGCTTGTGTGTGTGTGCATGCGTGTGCGTGCGTGTGTGCGTGCGTGTGTGCATGTGTGTGTAAAACTAATAGCATTAATATCTTCCATTCCACATCAATGGAACCAAGAATAGTAGTAGGCATCCATCAGTCTCGAGAAACTATGGTAACGTGCTCTGTATGGAGGTCTTGGAACAGTGTCTAGTGTGGCTGAGGAGGCCAATTCGAGAGTGACCATCCCTTCCACACTGAATACAATCTGTCCCCTGTCCACTTTCATGACTGCCTCTTTGCCTCGGCCTGCTGGAAAAGTATCTCTTCAAATTCAGTTCAAACCAAGAATACATTGCACCATACACTGTGTATTTCAAAGCCAATTTAAATTTCTGTTGCATGTTACAACCTTTGTTTTTAAAAAGGTGCTCTAGACGAGTGGTCCCCAAACTTGGGCCTTGAGATGTTCTTGGACTTCAACTCCCAGATATTCTGGCCACCAGAGGTGATGGTGAAGGCTTCTGGGAGTTGTAGCCGAGGAACATCTGGAGGCCCAAGGTTGGAGGCCACTGGCCTAGAATACTTTTTTAAAAACACTGCTCAAGGCCATTTTGCATTCTAATTCTCTTCTCTTTTTTTAGCAAGGCTGACACTTTTCCTTCACCAGTGAACTTTCTATTTAGCAAGGCCAAGCCTGATTCTCTGGTAACTCAACCAGGTTTATGATACTTATCTGCATTTCCCAGTTATAGCCATTTCATACCATTTAACTCTCTGGTCTTCATCCTCTGAAATCTGATGTGTAATTTGGTGAGGTGTGTAAAATTACCTGCTGTAGCTCAGCAGAGGATTTTTTTTTTCCAGCAGAGAATGTTAAATACCCCACAAAATTACAAAAATAAGTCAGATCATGGAGCCATGACAAATAGACTACGAGATTGCTATAACTGCACAGTGTAGATGTATTCCAAGCATGTGGCTTAGACACTGATATTCATGACCAACTGGAAGCTAAAGTCTAGCTTTTGCAATATCCATACATACATCAGGAGGTTGGGGAGAGATAGGGTGAGAATGCCAACTGTTATAAACTAATGGGAGGAAAACACCATTTCCTCACTGAGCTTATATTAATTGTTCGCATGCACTTCCACTCTTGTGCATGCCTATAAAATACTGCTGTTGTTTTTCCATGTATTGCAAAAAGGCTGGTTAGTGACATGGGGATATCCTGGACCTCCAGCTGAGATGACAGGGCTCCAGTGACTGTTCTCTAGAGCCAGGAAGCCATATGGAGTCTCTCTCACTCAAAGTGAGATTTATTTATTTATTTATTTATTTGGCCTGGAAAAAAAGCCGTTTTCTCGAGAGCATGCATTTTTGAGGAAAAACTAGCCTCGGCCCCATTTTCCAACACATGAGAGAGAAAGATTTTTAAATCATCAGACAGAACTTCAGATGAATCTGCTCTGGATCCTGGAAGGATGTCATTAATCACTTTGAGCATGCTTTTATTAGAGTGACTTAGGAAACGGAGAGATCTAAGAAGACAGAAACCTAAACATACTGCTACAGCATTTTAATATTTCTGTTTATATATCATATATATGTACAATCATAGCCAAAAATATTGGCACCCTTGCAATTCTGTCAGAGAATGCAACCCTTCTCTCAGAAAATTGTTGCAGTTGCAAATGTTTTGGAACTCACATGTTCATTTCTTTGGTTTGCATTGGAACAACACAAAAAAATAGAGAAGAAAAGTCAGATCTGATACAATTCCACACAGAAACCCAAAAATGCACTGGCCAAAATTATCAGCACCCTGTACTTAATATTTGGTAGCACCCCCTTTGGAAAAAATAACTGAAATCATTCGCTTCCTGTAACCACGAAAGAGTTTCTTACACCTCTCTACTGGAATTTTGGACCACTCTTCTTTTGCAAACTGCTCCAGGGCCTTCAGATTTGAAGGATGCCTTATTCCAACTGCTGTTTTATCTCTCTGCAAGTGTTCTATGGGATTCAGATCTGGACTCATTGCTGGCCAGTTCAGAACTCTTCAGCACTTTGTTTGTAACCATTTCTGACTGCTTTTTGAAGTGTGTTTTGGGTCATTGTCCTGCTGGAAGACCCATGACCTCTGGTGGAGATGCAGCTTTCTGACACTGGTCACTACATCGCGCCCCAAAATTATTTGATAATCATCAGATTTCATGATACCGTTCACACAGTTAAGGCATCCAGTGCCAGAAGCAGCAAAGCAACCCCAAAACATCTTTGAACCTCCACCATGTTTGACTGTAGGGACTGCGTTCTTTTCTTGAAATGGCTAGTTTCTTTTTCTGTAAACAGTTCCATGATGTTTGTCAGAATATAGAAATTTTGTAGGCCTGAACCTGAATAAATGTATTATTAACGAGCTGCCATTGTGCACAGATGTGAGCATCCTGAGTCACTCTGAAGATGATGCAATGTCTGGAAATAAGAAGACACCAGGTGCAGAAGATGAAGTCATGTGTCTTCTGATTGGACTAGAGATGCCATGTACATGTATATAAGTGAACAGTGTCTATGTATCATCCTCTTCTTTCTTCACCATTTGCTGCTATACACTATGTCCGTTTGTGTAAAAAGTTCCTGCCATGCTGATGTGATGCCTGCCTGTAAATACTTGTAAATACTGTAAATACAACCATCTTGCAAAAGAAGAACTTGTGTCTTCAATAACTCTGAGTTTTTCCTGTCGCCAAATCCGTGACAATGTTCTTGACCAAAAAGCTCTACTTTTGTCTCATCTGTCCACAGTATGTTCTCCCAAAGGATTGTGGTTTTGTCACATAAGTTCTGGCATACTTCAGTCTTGCTTTTTTATGCCTTTGTGTCAGCAGTGGCGTCCTCCTGGGTCTCCTACCATAGCGTCCCTTTTCATTCAGATGGTGACGGATAGTGTGAGCTGACACTGTTGTACCCTGTGTCTGCAGATCAGCTTGAACTTGTTGGGAAGTTAATCTGGGTTCTGTATTCATTCTTTTCTCCATGCTCAGTGTCACACACAACACAAAGTTTAAATCAACTTTTCTCCATTTTAACTGGTTGCAAGTGTGATTACTATATTGCCCACACCTTTTACTTGTGAAATGTGTGTCTAAATTCAAATTAAGTGAGCATCAAATGCTTGAAAAGCAATTATTTCTTACAATTTAGACAGGGTGCCAATAATTTTGGCCAGTGCATTTTGGGTTTCTGTGTGGGATTATATCAGATTTGACTTTTCTTCTGTTTTTATTTTTTTTGTGTTGTTCGAACACAAACCAAAGAAATGAACATGTGACTACCAAAACATTTGCAACTGCAATAATTTTCTGAGAGAAGGGTTGCATTTTCTGACAGAATTGCAAGGGTGCCAATATTTTTGGCCATGACTGTATACGCACAGACACATGTACATGCACAGTGGCCAAAATCCTGTTGCTTAGTGTAGCAAATTATATTAGAGTAGCTCCATTGAATCAATGGAACTTAGAGAGGAGTTGACTCACCAAATATGCATTGAGTCAGTGGGCCTTCTCTAGAGCAATTTACAAAGCTGTCACCTTTCAGTCCACAAGAGCTTAACATACTAACTCACAAGCATCATTATCATTTTAAATAAAGAGAAGCTCTTCAGGCAGCACTTTTGAAATTGATTGCCATAAGATACAGTGATGGCAGCCAGCTTAGAAGACTTTCAAAGGGGACTACGTAAATTGCCAGTGGATAATGCAGTGCCCATATGGTCTAAGGCCTTTCTTATGGTGAGGAAGTTCAGTTGTGCCCCGCTTTACGATTACCCCGTTTAACGACGAGTCCGCTTGATGGTGAGGTTTTTGCGATTGCTTTTGCGATCGCAAAACGATGATTCCAATGGGCAAAAACCACTTTGTGATGATCGGTTCCCTGCTCTGGGAACTGATTTTCGTTTTACGACGATCAAAAACAGCTGACCGTTGGGTTTCAAAATGGCCACCAGCTGAAAAAAATTGCCCCCCCGCTGTGCTTAAGGACGGATTCCTCGCTGCACAGGCATGGAAAATGGCCGCCCCTATGGAGGATCTTCACTGGACGGTGAATTTTCAGCCCATTGGAACACACTGAAAGGTTTTCAATGCATTTCAATACGCTTTTTTATTTTGCTTTATGACGTTTCTGCTCTACAGCGATTATGCTGGAACGAATTAATGTCGTTAAGCGAGGCACCACTGTATAGTCTGCATCATTATTTCCTTATACCCAATGCTGAGACTATTGTTAGATACTAATGGACCCCAGGGGTTACCTGGAGAAGTGTGGAATCGAAATACACACCTCTGCAAATGTGAACACACTTCTTCTGTCCTCAGTGGACAGACTGGTACTTACCTTCATTTCAAAGTAAGGAACATTGTTGTGTCAGCAACTAAAAGAAAACTCGGGAAAATGAAACACTGGAATACAGTTTGGTGAGTTACATTGCAGAGTTACTAGTCTGATTCCATTTCAGCCACAATGGCTCCATCTCATGAAATCCCAACATCTGTAATTTGTTCATGTGCTTAAAATTCTTCATCAAATTGCTCTAGTGCTCTCCTCTGAACTACAGCAGACAATTCCAAATTACAAGTCCCAAGGTTCCATAGGATAGGCCACGGCTCTTAAGGTGGAAACATACAGCTATAAGTACATAGTGCAGATCCATCCACACAATAAACTGAATGAATAAGGAAGAGCAGCTCCACGGCATGATGGTCTGGAAGCAAATAGAACTGCATCGGGTGGGTTAAAATTTGTTTTCTGTTGAATTAAATCCGGCAGGTTCCCAGAAGAATCTAATCCTTTTTATTCTCTTTCCTTTGTGGGGAGTGGAGAGTGGGAGCATAAATGTGGACCCAGGTTTATCAAAGAGAAGAAAGGATTTGAGAAGGTGAACAAAGATCTCGGGATCATTTTTTTGACAATGTTATCACTCTGAAATCCCCCTCTCCCAAATTTAAAACAAATGTGAGCAAGCAGCTGCCCCAGTGATATGCTCACTTTATGGACTCATGTGAGTCTACTCATGAATCAGTTGTGTTAAAACTGAAAACTAAGTGATGTGGGGTCCCTGAAATTTACCCCATCGGTTAGGAAACTGCCTAAACTGAAAGATGCACAGTGCACCTAGTTAAAATAAGCATTTTCTTATTCCACTGCCAGTTTAGAATATATTCAAATGCAATTGTGTGCTGCTACTTTCATCTGGGGAAAACATCTTTTTAATAGAGACACAACAATTAAACAATTGTAGATCAAATCCATAATCCAACAAAGAAACCATGCAGTTATTAGGTATGTTGAGACTCATGGTGAGGTATGAAGCTACAAGGGATTTTCTCCATATTGTAATGCTCATTTTCTCTTTACTGTGGTCTTGCATTTTGCAAATGTGAATTTGAGGGCCAAGTTCTGATTCTTAGACCTTGCTAAAAGCCTCTTTGCATGCACAGAAAAGGGCCTAACAGGTGACGTAGGAGCCTCGTGGTGCACTAGGAGTCTTGGGAAGCAGTGGTTAAACTACAGTACAGTGGTGCCTCGCTTGACGATGTTAATTCGTTCCAACGAAATCTCTGTAGAGTGAAAACATCGTCAAGCAAAATAAAAAACCCATTGAAACGCATTGAAAACTGGTTCAATGCGTTCCAATGGGCTGAATACCTGCTCGTCCAGCAAGGATCCTCCATACATCGGCCATTTTCGGTGCCTGTATAGCGAGGAATCCGTCCTAGAAAACAGCAGGGGGCCATTTTGAAAGCTGGCGGCCATTTTAAAACCCGACGATCAGCTATTTGCTGATCGTCGTAAAGCGAAAAATCGTTTCCCGAAACAGGGGACCGATCAACGTGAAGTGAAAAAACCCAATCTAAACATCATTTTGCGATCACTTTTGTGATCGCAAAAACTTCAACGTTAAGCGGATTCATCGTTAAATGGGGTAATCGTCCAGCGGGGCATGACTGTACTGCAATTGAGTTTCTGCTTGTGACCTGAGCTTGATCCTGGGCTCAGATAACCTGCTCAAAGTTGATTCAGGCGTCCATCCTTCCAAGGCCAGTGAATTGAGTACCCAGCTAGCTGGGCTGGGGGCCAATGTGTAGCCTACATAATTAAATTGTAAACCACTCAGAAAGAGTTTTCAGTGCTATGGAGGGTATATAAGCAGCATGCTTCGCTCTGCTCCATATTGCAGAATGAGACATTTGGTTATACCATGTCTCTTTTGCATAGTACAAAACGAATCTCTTCCTCTACAGGTTCATAAGCCATTTACTCTTTCCACCATTTTTTTTTTTTGCTCTGCACTAGATCCCCTCAGCTGCATGAAAAACATCGTTTGCCACACCTTTTTGTGCTAAATATGGACTCCCATTATCATAAATGTTAAGAATAAGTTGCATGTAAGCAGCTGCTACCCCAGTGACCAGCAGCAGGAACATTGTTTTAACCACGGAAGATTCCCCAGAGGAAAAGAAATAGAGACATGGGGAGGGGGGTTGGAATCTTGCCACTGATGAGATTTTGGTTGACTTTCCAATCAAATAAGAGACCGGTGTGATATTGAAACACTATGAGTGTAGCTGTCAGAATTTGCACTAAATCTCTCTCCTCAAAACTACACTTTTCACTTTGCAAGCGCGCACATAGGAAAGGCTGATGGATCCTCCATATGATACAATGCTATAGCTAAAATCCAGTAGTAAGTTGCAACTAGAGTAGGTCCAATGGAAATTACAGAGGAGTTAACTCACTAAAGCCCCATTGATTCATTGGCTTACTCTACTTGTGACTTACTACTGGATTTCAGCCATTTAGTGCTAATACTTCTACCAGTTCATGTAATTAGACACCAGTTATGGTATTTTCCAGCACTGTGCATTTTAAGAAATGAATAAAAACTGGTTCTGAAAATAACAATCATATTTTATTTTCTATGTGTGCATGTTGAGATATGTGATTGTAGGGCAGGAATGAGCAATAATAACCTGTTACTTGAATAATTACTATTCAAGTAACAGATTATTATTATTTTATTTTTATTATTTCCTAAAACTGATTATGTAGCTTGCTTAAGCAGTTAACACAGGCCCTTTAGTAGTAGCCTGTATGTTCTAAAACTTTTGGGTTGATACTTCCCAGTACATGGAAACCATTCTGATAATGGCAAACTGAGATTCATCTTGGATTTAATTGTCTTATAGGTTACCTGTATCCCAGGGACCTGATTTTAGATAGGCTTACTTCCCTCTAAAAAAATAAAACTGAAATCAAGTTGAGAGCCTGTGATTTAAGATACTGTACAAGTGGTGCCTCGCTTAACGACGATAATCCCTTCCAGGAAAATCACTGTTAAGCGAAAACATTGTAAAGCGAAATTAAAACCCCATTGAAACACATCGAAAACCATTCAGTGAGTTCCAATGTTGTAAAAACTCACCATCCAGCAAAGATCCTCCATACGGCGGCCATTTTCGCTGCCTGTATAGCGAGGAATCCGTCTCTAAGCACAGTGAGGAGCCATTTTAAGCACCCAGTGGCCATTTTGAAAACCTGACGATCAGCTGTTTTTGATCATCGTAAAGCAAAAATTGATTCCTGAAGCAGGGAACCGATCATCGCTAAGCGAAATTCCCCCATTTAGACCATCATTTTGCAATCGCAGTTGTGATCGCAAAAAGATCACCATAAAGCGGATTCATTGTAATGCGGGGCAATCGTTAAGCGGGGCACGACTGTATTCACATCAAGTTCTTACATCTTTATAATGATAGCCCAAGGCTAGTTTTATGAATCACAAGAAACCGCCTGTGATGGAAAAACCAATGGAATGGAGAAGTCACAGGAAGAAGCTGAGCCACCATGGCAATTCTGATTTGTTGCCCATTGGCCTGTTTCAACTTTATAATTCACCGCAAGCAAGGCACATGGACTTCTCTTGGGGTCTGTGGTTGTCTGACATTTCAATTGATTGGATTACATAGAAACAAAAAGCTTAATTAATTGCTTTTGGGTGACGTGCCTGTGAAAGTCAGTGTCTGAAGGAGGGTAATGGAGTCCAGATGAAGTGCTGTTCAGTTGAACTTTTTTATTACCTTTCGATGCAAATATTGCATGGGATGGAGTAGACGTGGAGTGGTTCAGCATATACAGGATTATGGCACACTATACAATTATGGACGTATAGAGCAGCCATTCTAAACCTTTTTTGGGGGGGAGCATAGCCCTTTAAAAGATATTTCTCAAGTTCCAGCAAGGAAAGCCTTAGGCTGTGTGCAAACAAGGATACAACGTGAACAGATGAATTTGTGGTGCCTTTCAAATGTGCCACCCAGGGGGCCATATGGCCCTGTGGAGAATGGCTAGTATAGAGGACTATATGCAAGCAAAAATCATCACTAGTCTTTTGATCTAGTCACATGCATGACTAGATCAAAAGGAACAGAGATTGGGGTACAGAGCCCTAAACGTAAGGCATTATGCAGGAATGACAATTGGGTCCAAAACTGGATACTAATTGGATATGAGTCTACATTATGTTAATTTCCATGGTTTGCAACTGGAATTTGGATAAACAAAAGCAGAGTTTGTATAGCACTAGCCATAAAAGACATTCCAAACTCCATAATACCTTCATTAGACCAAAAGACTCCCCAAAAAAGTGTCTACATGACCAAGACGACAGACCTCTTTTTCAAGCAAGATTTTACAAATGCAAGGACATACAGTTCTTTGTGCAAAAAACAAAACAAAAAAAAACAACCCACACTTTTTAGGGGAAGTGCTGAAAAGCAGAGAGAAATGGAGAGAGGTAAAAGTTGTGAACTTTGTTCTCATTTATGAGACTCAGATATGTGAAGAATTCCATTCCTGCATTAAAGGGTGTGTTTCAAAAAGTACGGACATAGCTGTTGTAAAGCAGTGACATTTATTTTGATGGCTGCCAAATCATAGCCAGTTTTACAAAGGTAGTAGCATCATAACCAGAAGAGAAAACATTGCATAATCATTCTGTTTCCAACTGAGAAATCAGGTTTGTTCGATTTATAATATTGTTCACAATAGCCTAGGATTTTAAGAGAGAGAGAAAATCTCAGGGTCCTATCATAGCATCAACTCACACTTTAGTATATTAAATGAGTACCTTGTGAGTGGATGCTTGTTTTTTCAATTGTAAATTACAGCTCTGGTGAGGAGGGTGCATGTCATGAGGTAGTGATGTTCTGTCTTTCCTCACGTGCTGTGGTCTCACTGAAAATTTATCTTACTCCCCAAGGTGCTATTTAGGTTATAACTGAAGGTATCCGTGGTGCCGGTGGCATTTTCCACCCCTTTCATTAGGACTGGAGTACTTGAAGAAAGTACTAAGGACCTCTGCAATTGTGCATAGAATCTGAGCTACGAATGGGCAAAATGGGTCTATGCTTCTTTCTCCAATATTCAGATATTGGTAAATTCTCATGAAAACCCAACTGGCACAAAATTCTGCAAGAGATGAGAAAATTTGTTAGTTTTTCTTTTTCTGACATTTGAATTCTGTACATATATTTGGTACATTCCAAATGAAACTAGACTGAAATTACATTCCTATTCATTCTTAATCTATCCCCATACAATTTGCTGAAGAACAGAAGGCTCGAAGTTTATTCAACAATCCTATTCATTGGATGCGTCTAAAAATACTGGGAGGCAGGATCTCCAGAGTTTGGAAATTTTCATTTTAAAAGGAACTTCGTCGTTACTTCCCAGTGAGCTTTTCTCTCAGTCCCACCACCTTCACATGTGTGTTTGGCGAGGACACGGGAGAGGGCCTCCTCGGTTGCCTGCTGCCAGACATTCAAACTCCCTCCCACAGGAAACTAGGCTGTCCTTCCATCTTTGCTGTCCTTCCGCAAGCAGGCAAAGACCTTTCTCTTCAGGCAGGTTTTCCCTGAGTGACTGGCTGCCTGAGTAGGGTTTTTAAACTGCTATGCTTTGTTGCTTGAGAAGAGAAGCGAAGAGGAACAATATACAAAACATAATCATGTGCTAAGCATGTGCATTCATGTAAGTTGCCTATATTTCCAAAAAAGATTTCATTTGGAGTTAGAGTTGGTAGAACAGCTATTTATATGTACCTAAAATAGGTCAGAAGACCAGCAGTCGTAAGATCGAATCCATGCAATGGAGAGCTCTCATCGCTTGTCCCAGCTCCTGCCAACTTAGCAGTTTTAAAGCATGTAAAAAATGCGAGTAGATAAATAGGTACCACCATGGTGGGAAGGTAATGACATTCCATGTCTAGTCACTCCGGCCACGGAAACTGTCTACAGACAAATTCTGGCTCTACGGCTTGGAGACGGGGATGAGCACCACACCCTAGAGTTGGACACGACTGGACTAAATATCAAAGGGAACCTTTACCTTAAAATAGTGAGATCTCCTAGCCATTGAATGACAGGGTATGTTTATCCTTCTAGCCCTGTTTGATATATTGGTGTTTTTTTGCTACTGTGATCATTTTATGGGGTGGGGATGTTCAGGAGACCTGCAGCCTAGTGTAGGTGGAGGAGAGTGGGAAAGAAGGACCCAGGACCATTCAGCCAATCAGCTGTGGAGGCTGAGCAGCCCAAGGGGCAATAAATCGCTTGAATCAGTAACTACTGTGGTGACCTACCTCTTCAGGTGCCACACTGGAAAATTTTCCTGTGCGGAGTGAAGCACAGCATTTCTCTACATCATCATCATCCTTTTGAAGAAATGTTTATACCTATGCTTGTCAATGCTTCACAGATTAAATCCCAAAATAAACTTGCAATAATTTAAACCACAATGCTAAAATTATTCACTGACTCTGACATTCTCTCCAGCTGCTCCAAGGTTTTAAGAAGAGCAGGAGAAAGGGGCTCAGTATGTGCTACCTTGCTCTCCTGAGGCCACAGTTGTGCACTCTGCATTCTATTCTATTCTACTCTACACTACATATATAATCTTAGAAGCGATGCTAGAAGGGAGTCTGCAGATCATATGTCCAGCCTCTGTCAAGGAGAAGCAATGGGGAATCAAACTCACAACCTCTGGCTCTGCAGCCAGATACCTAAACCATTGAGCTATCTAGCCGTTGCTCTAAAGCACTGTCAAGAGCTTGGAAACACAGACAAATTGACAGCCAAGCTGGGAAAATTTCCTCTCTGAACCACAGCTCTCCAAATTCCCCAGCCAGCCTTGCTAATAGGAAATGCGGTGGTCCAAACTCTTCCATCTTCTGGTACACAGGCTCTCAATGAAGACCCTGCTTGCCGGGGGTGTGTGTGTGTTTCCTGTCATTAAATAGAGTGAGGAGAGTGCCCCAGATTACGGGTCTGAGGTGAAGTGAAAGAGCAGCAAATGATTAGATATTTAATTTATTATTATTATTATACATAGTTTTAGTGCCAAAGTAAAGATGCTACTTTGGGGGCCAGAGGTCTCAGAACTCACAACTAGCTTGGCTGGGGGATTGGAGTTAGTAATCCAAACCAAGTAATATTACCAAGTTGTGAAATATAAGTACACACACACACACACACACACACACACACACACACACACCACACACACACACCACACACACACCACACGCCACACGCCACACACACACACACACACACACACACACACACACACACACACACATATATATCCCCATCCTCTGGTGTTATATGAAAACCAGCTGAATATATTTCTGAGACACAAGCAATCAAGTACCTTTCTGGTTCTGGCATAGATCAATGTCCAATCATCTTATTACTCAAATTACTTAAATAATCTTTCCAAGATGTAGGTTTTGAAACAGAATCTTTATTTTGCAGCGCATCAAAGGGGAAATACTATAATCTTCATTTAGAGCGTGAATTCAAAGATTTTGTCTATCTGATTGGCTGCCACTCAGCTCTCGGAGACCTCATTTATAGAAGCAGCTACATTTACTTTTTGGCAGTGAAAACCCATCTTGTGAATCTATCTGACTTAGGAAACATTTGTCTGCTTGGAGTAACTCACTGGGAACTGATTATATTGGCATTAGTGAAGGGATTTCTGGAATTCCCCTATTCTGCAGAACATGATTTTTAGGGTATGTTTTTTTTTTTAAAAAAAAAAAATAGATCAATGTAAACCAAGTTTGCAAATGAAACACAGAAAGCATAAGTGATCATCTTAAAACATGCTTTGATTTAGAGTGTTTTTTTTTAAAGATTGAATATTTATTGTTGTTGCCTGGGTGATGGAATCATAAAACATCTTGTAACATCTTGCTATTTTGCATGGAAACACCCATGCAGTTAGTATCAGCTGGAACGGAAATGTCATCTTGTTCAATTCACAAGGATCCCTGTTCTTTTCTGGCACACAGTGGTTCTTCCCACAAGATGCTTGTAACATGTGTTAAATATGGTATAATTCCAACATGTCTGAGTCTATCTTCTCGGCATGCTTTACATTCCCACCTGCCTCCATAATTGGTATGCCCATGCTGGTCTTGATAGCCGTGCCCATATAGGTATCCATAGCATTGACGTATTGGAGTAGAGGGTAGGATAGACAACGATGCATATGCAAAGTGATCTACAGAATTAAAACGACCATAACTGGAAAACAGGATATTGAACAGCCTGGACAGGTGCACTTTTAATCAGAAAAAGTCAAAAGCGGAGGGAGAGGGGGGGTCTTCTCAGGGTCCGATCACCATGAGAAGAGCACACACAATGTTGTTCATTACATTGGGAAGTACTTAGAGGCATTCTTCATTTCTTCATATCATGTGATCAGAGCTTTAAAAAGTGACCCAGTGTTAGGTCTTGCTCTTTAACTACTATCTTCAACTTTTTAGAGCATTAGTGTCTTTTTCTAGAGAGTTGCGTTTTCATTATACCTCCAAAAACGATGACCCCAGTTTTAGTCATTTTTCACTTCTAGTGAGAGTTCAAGCTTGATTCGATCTTGCACCATGTAGTCGTCTTTCTGAAAATCCAGGGTATCCGTAAAACTCTCCTTATTTCAAAATAATCAAATTTTTTTCCCAGTTGGCTTTCTTCACTGTCCAGCTTTCATGTTCACACAGAGCAAAAGGGGAATAACATAGCAAGGATGATCCTGGCCTTGGCCTCCAGTGAAACACCCTTATACTTCAGAATCTTTTCTAATTCCACCACAGTTGTTGTTCCAAGTCTCACCTTCTGATTTCTTGGCTGTTTTACTGTACCACCCTCCCTGAAATGCTTTTCGACATTGTTTAGAACTTGGTCAGCTTTGTGCTTGGCAGGGCCTGAGCCCTTGGTATTCTCTGCTTTCTCATAGAAATCTAATCAAATCCATAACTGAACCAAGGTATAATAATAATAATAATAATAATAATAATAATAATAATAATAATAATAATAATAATAATAATAATAATAATAATAATAATAATAATAATAATAATAATAATAATAATAATGAGGAGGAGGAGGAGGAGGAGGAGGAGGAGGAGGAGGAGGAGGAAGAAGAAGAAGAAGAAGAAGAAGAAGAAGAAGAAGAAGAAGAAGAAGAAGAAGAAGAAGAAGAAGAAGCTTAGAACTGCAGAGCTGGAAGGGGCCCTATTTATTTATTTATTTATGTATTTATGTATTTATGTATTTATGTATTTATGTATTTATGTATTTATGTATTTATTTATTTATTTATTTATTTATTTATTTATTTATTTATTTATACCCCGCCTATTTGGTCTATGAGTCGACAATCTTCGCTTCTTCACTGTCAATGTTAAATTCATGTAGTTCTTCTGTAGTCATGATTTTGTCTTCTTAATGTTCAACTGCAGTCCTACTTTCATGCTTCCTGGTAAGTGTCTGCACCGTTTGGTGCCATTCTTGCATTCACATAGCATATGTACCTTAAGCAACCTTATCTGGACTGCCTCCCGTAAGAAAACAAAAGCCATCCTTGCAGCCTCCTCCTTCTAGGAGGAAGCTTTCAATTTCTTCTCTCTTTTTTTCACCCTAAAAGATACAGCATAAGAACAGTGCCCTAACAGGCTTTTTTAAAAAAAATGCTTCCTATCCCTGCCCCTCCATGGAAGAGCAGGGGAAGCCTTTAATTTCCCAATATCATGCTGTGGCTTAGTTGTCTTCTTAAGCCACTTAATGATATTGGGAAACTGAAAGTGGGAGGGAAATGTAAAGCATCAAGATCCACTTTAGCTCAATACCAGCAATTGCATGTGCTGGAAATGAACCAAACCAGAGCAATCCTATCTGCATCTAAAAAAAGAATAGCTCCTGCTGGGAGCAAGCAAGGTGTGCGTAGGAACCCTCTGGGGATGGCCTGGTTCACAGTGCCATTTATGTCATCTGATCACTAGCAAAAAACCAAACCGGCTCATCCAAACAGCAAACCAAACAGCAGGACAAATTGCCCTGTAGTCACACCCTTACTTTAGCATAGTAAGTTGCCATTTGAATGAAACATACAGAGGAGGTGAGTAAATCATTAGTTTAATGAGACTACTCTAGTGTGATTTACTGTGCTTACTTATTTTGTACGAACAGCAGATACTCAATTGCCACTTACTTACTCTGCACAAACAGCGGATAAGGGGGTACCTGGATTGGGCCACTGCAGACTGTTGAAAAGGGAGAAATGATACAGATCTATAATTAGCCACTTTTGCACTGAGGGCAAAGAGCACGAAATGCAACCTCGAATCAATTTTGTTATTTGTGTTGTAAAAATAACACAAGGAGTAACTGCAACAAAATATAACCTTATCAATTACATGTTTAATTTGCTTTTAGAAGTGCACAATATTAAATTTAGCATATGAAATGTGTTTGTGTGGGGGAGAGACAAGTTTTTCAAGAACTAGATAACCACAAGTAGTGGTCTCAGTAATGATTAGCTCCAAGCGAGTGAGGTCCATCACTAGGGTGCTGCAGAAAAGGAGCATTATATATTCAGAGAGCATAAATTATTTCAGCCCTGTAAAGTAGCTCACTGCTGTCATAGGAAGAGGGCTGACAAAAAGTAATGTATGATAATGTATTTGATTTTGTTTCTAATTCCCAGGGAAATGCAGTGGAAGGAAAAGACTGTTGATTATAACAGTGACACATGTATGACATTACCTAAAGGCTGGAGTCACATACATACATTATGGGATTGCCTTCAATTACTGCCAATATCAACTTCACCTGAGTTAAATCATATGCATGTGAATGCAACCCAGAGGCAATTCATATGTTCTTCTTCCAGGTGTCTTTTAAGCAATAGAATCTTGAAGTTGCTCTCCATTGCTTGTGGAACCTCATTATTCTTTTTTCCAGAGTGTGAAATATAACGTATTGTTGCTTCTGATCTGCTTTCTAGCCTTCTTGGGACAATCCAAGCCAGAAATTCTCTTCCACACATGAAAACCAGCTTTCACATGAGGCACTGTAATCCCCCCCCCCCCCGTCGGAATGGGAAAATCTGTCACTTTCACCTCCCCTGCATTTGACATAGTTTTCACCCTGACTGTGCAGAAATCTGCAGAATGTTGATATATTCTTCAAGCATGAAAGGAACACAATTTTGATCATTTCTCCCCCCCTTATCACAACAATACACCCACAACAAAAACCACACTGATCACCATAATCACCCAATCTCCTGAAAAAGACAAAAAGCTGATCCCACAGTTATAAATACTCGACTATCCCACAAACTGCACCAGAGCACAGACAGAGTTCTGACTCCTGTCCTCTGAAGATGCCAGCCACAGAAACTGGCGAAACGTTAGGAAGAAAAACCTCCAGAACATGGTCAGACACCTCGAAAAACCTACAACAACCATTGGATCCTGGCCGTGAAAGCCTTCGAGAATACATGGAACACAATTTTCTTTCCTGTTTGCACTAGCCAAAGCTTTTATCACAAAGGAAAAACCATGTTGTACCCACCTTGCTTTATAAGCATTAAAGAGAAGTATCTGCTTAGGAGGAGGAAGAAAAGAGGCAGAAAGCCAAATTTGGTACTGAGATTTCTGAATGGCACAGGATTTCAAACCCAGACTTTTCCAGTATTAAGAATGAAGTAGTCTTGCACATTCAAATGTTTTCCTAAACGCAAAGAAATTTCCAAATTCATTGTGAGCATTAGAGCATGTGAACAAGCACAGGTAATGAACTTTCAAGTGAAACTCCAGGTAGAAATGGGGAAGACCTCTGCCTGAAATTATGAAGAACCCCAGCACTACTGGCTTAGGCAGACCAACACTCTGACTCAGAATGCAGCAACTTCCTCTGTTAGCTGTTTGAGTCCTCCGTACTCAAACTGTGTTTTCTAAATGTCCCCAGTGCTCACTGCTATAGATCAAAATGGGGAAGAGCGTTACTTGTGCTTTGAAGGCATAACTCACACTCTTCATTCACTACAGATGGATTGGCTTCTTTGAGGCTGTGTTCCCTATCATTTCATCATGCCATTATGGAAACAAACGAGTAATTAGAAGCAGATGCTTAAAAACAGATTTTATGGGTTATAAAGCTTGTTGCAGTTTCCACCACCACCACCCTTGGCCCATAAGTTAAATACAGCAATAATTCTATGCTGAACATTTGCATGGCGTTGGTTGCACCGCTGAACATCCAGGCAACTAGGAAGAAATAAATAAGCCTTCCCAACATATTGTGATACCCATATCCAGCCAAGTTCACACCAAATGGCATACCGGGCCTCCGAGTAACACTATTTGGCCCTATCCATCCCAGCTGTGTAGACAACTGCTATGGGCACTTGGTCCCATCACCTCCTGACAAATAGAAGGGGAGGATATGGAGGCAGTGACAGATTTTATTTTCTTGGGCTCCATGATCACTGCAGATGGAGACAGCAGCCACAAAATTAAAAAGATGCCTGCTTCTTTGGAGGAAAGCAATGACAAACCTCGACAGCATCTTAAACAGCAGAGACATCACCTTGGCGTCAAAGGTCTGCATAGTCAAAGCTATGGTTTTTTTCCAGTAGCGATATATGGAAGTGAGAGATGGACCATAAAAAAGGCTGACTGCCAAAGAATTGATGCTTTTGAGTTGTGGTGCTGGAGGAGACTCTTGAGAGTCCCCTGGACTGCAAGGAGAACACATCTATCTCCATTCTGAAGGAAATCAACCCTGAGTATTCACTGGAAGGACAAATCCTGAAGCTGAGACCCCAATACTTTGGCCATCTAATGAGAAGAGAAGACTCCCTGGAAAAGATCCTGATGTTGGGAAAGTGTGAAGGCAAGAGGAGAAGGGGGTGGCAGAGGATGAGATGGTTGGGCAGGGCCATCGAAGCTACCAACATGAATTTGACCCAACTCCGGGAGGCAGTGGAAGACAGGAGGGCCTGGCATGCTCTGATCCATGGGGTCATGAAGAGTCGGACATGACTTAACAACTAAACAACAACAATGAGCACTTGATAGACATACTCACCGTTCAAAGGTCTCTTTGCCAGGGGAAACCACCACCCCAAAGTAAAAAGTGATACAGTATATTATCAATGCAATTTGATTTTGTACAACATGTTAACAAGCAGATGAGACAAAAGACTTCCACAGGGGCAGCTATAGCAAGGCACTCAATTAGATAATCTCCAAGTTACAAAACCAATACACAATGTAAGCACTAACTGACAGTTAAATTCATGTTTTTAATGGTACCAGTTTATACAAAAAGTGGATGCTGTACTGTCTGAAGTAATTTTAAGGTTGTTAGTGTTATTATGGAGGCTATTATTAAGTTACAGTTATGTTTAAAATATACCTAATGTTAAAATTATATATGGAGAGAAAAGGCTTAATGCTGAAAGTAGGAACAGGCCATTTTTTTCAAGTAGGAACAAGTCATTTCCTATTGTGAACGAGTTTTCACAAATGCTCATTCTGTAAGCCAAAACTGGGGAACCTGCAGCCATCCAGATATGGTTGCACTTTAAGTGCCAACATTCACCAGTAATAGTAGTAGTTCCTCAGGATCTGGACGATTACATTTTCCCCACTTCTGCTCTTTAAAAGGAGCCTTGTGACACCATGGTTAAAGTGCAGTACTGCAGTCAAGACTGCTCACAACCTGAGTTTGATCCTGCCAGGTTCAATTAGCCAGCTCAAGGTTGACTCAGGTTGGCAAATTGAGTACCTATATGTAACCTGCAAAATAATGTTGTAAACCATCCAGAGAGTGCCATAAGCGCTCAGCAGAGGTATATAAGCAGCGTATTTTGATTTTAATGGTATGACAGTATTCAGCATGTTTATATACCCTCAAATTTGAAAATGATAAATCCAGAGTCCTGGGGGGGGGGGAAGTAATGCTAATAACTAAGATCATGGAGGAAACTGTTGTAACAATCAGATACAACTGAGAATATCACAGTTACATCAAGCTAACAAATGCAAACACTTGAGAGGACACTGAATATACGAACTGAATTTTTTTTTTTTGTGAAATGATCAAGGTCTACAGCAAAGCTTTACAGCTGTAAAGTAAGTCAAGTATCAATCAATGTGATTACATATCTCTTCAACGTGCAAAACAATAGCTGAAATCATGTTGATTAACATAGTCAATAACATTACAATATGCCCATTGAATCACTGGGAATATGGTGGGTTAACTCATCTGTACATTCTGTAGATTCAAATGAATCTACTCTAATTGTGATTTACCAAATTAAAGTAGACTGCAATCAAAGTAAGCCCATTTGAATCAACTAAATTTATGGAGCAGCTGGTTCACCAACTCCCCTCTGGTTCAATGAGTCCTCTCCAGTGTGATTTATTATGCTAAGCAACAGGATTTCAGCCAGTAACTTCTAAGTGAATACCAATGGAATTCAGTAACATTAACTCATCTGGGATGATTCTTGTTCATGGCAAGTATGTTTGCAGAAAGAGAAAGCCATGCATCAGTTCCATTTGAACATCACTGAGAACATTTGACATGAACCTAAGCTTTTAAAAGGAAGTACAGTGGACCCTTGACTTACAGACGGCTTGACTTACAGACTTTTTGAGTTACAGACTTCTCTGGCCGCAAAAATTAGGTTTGACTTGCAGACTGAGATTTGACTTACAGACCAGAAAAAAACCAAAATGGGACAAAAACGGCCTGTTATGGGATTAATCGGTTTTCAATGCACTGTAGGTCAATGGAGACTTGACCTACAGACTTTTTGACTTGAGAACCGCCTTCCAATCCGGATTAAGTTCGCAAGTCAAGACCCCACTGTAGCAGGTTCATATTATGGAGTGTGAGTGACAAAATGAAACAAGAAGCCAGAATCATACAAAACAATAATTATAAGCCACAGTGTAAGACTTGAAAGGGGGAAGTGACCAGAGCTAAGAAAAGCCATGAGTTTTGGTTAGAGCTTCCAGAATCCCCTATTCTGTGAGCTGTACATCCCTCCACCTAATTTTTTTTTCCAAGTGCTGTTCTTCAGAGTTTTGGATGAGAATATGGAGGCCTGGGACAGGAGTACTTCCCTTGCTTCGTATAGTCCTACAGAGATATCACAGCAGAAACATGTGTTCATATGGAGATGTCACATCAACAAGCCTAGAACTGTGCCTACTAGAGATGAGGATGAAGCGCCAAATTAGTGCTTCTCTTTGCTTCATGGGTCATCGGGTTTGACAACCCATGAACCATGAATTGCCTCCAATGAGGCATAGCAAGAGGAGGGAAAGAAGGGATCAAAGCAATCATGCAGCCACGTCTGTGGGATTGCTTTGATCCCTTTTCCCCTCCACTTGCTAAGCCCCGCAAGGCTTAGCAAGAGAGGGAAAGCAGGGATCAAAGTGATCCTGCAACACTTTGATCCCTTTTCCCCTCCTCTTGCTAAGCCCTGCGTGGCATAGGAAGAGGAGGGAAAGCAGGGATCAAAGCAATCCCACAGCAGTTGGGGGATGCCTTTGATCCCTTCTCTCCTCTTCTTACGCTGCGCATAAGACCCCAAGAATATGAAGCAAGAATATCTGACGAATCAGGGATATTTAATGAATATCCTGATTCATTTTTATATTCGTCCCCATGTCTAGTGCCTACTAAAGTGCAATATTTGGTTCAAGGTCAGGTTTGTGTATCCCACACACTAAAGGAAGAAACATACTGTCTCTCTTGAAACAGGTATGGTTGATATGTGGAGGACACAAGAACTAGAGACCAGTGGCCTTCCAGATGTTCTTCGATTTCAACAATGATCAGCCTCAACACATTAGGTGGGCCCGTGCAATGGCTAATCAGGTTCGGAAGAAAGTCTTTGAGGAATATGGTAGAATCATAAATCAATCTATTGATTTTACAATAAAATTGGCATCACTGTGTATATTCACTGGGCTAAAATGCTAAGAAAGAAAGAAAGAAAGAAAGAAAGAAAGAAAGAAAGAAAGAAAGAAAGAAAGAAAGAAAGAAAGAAAGAAAGAAAGAAAGAAAGAAAGAAAGAAAGAAAGAAAGAAAGAAAGAAAGAAAGAAAGAAAGAAAAAGATTTATAAGGGTGCAGCAAACAAGTTATAATAATAACGACCAAAAGAAAAAACCAAATGTATGATTAATTCTTTGGCATGCCCATCTATGTAGAACAGCACTAGCTAAAAATGACACTTGAAAGTTTTAAAATCATGCAATCAATATACGGTATGGATGATTTCATTGAACAACAGTATAGCTTGACTTCATCACTTACATTTATTTATTTATTTATTTATTTATTTATTTATTTATTTATTTATTTATTTATTTATTTATTTTATATCCCACCTATCTGGTCAATCGAGGACCACTCTAGGCGGCTAACAATCTTTTAAAAATAATACAGTAAACATGTAAATAACAATTCTAAACCATAAAACACTACATTATGATGGGAAAACACAAAACATAGCACAGTAAGTGAGAAAGAAAGAGGTCATGAGTTATGTGATGGGAAGGCCTGCCGAAACATCCAAGTTTTTAATTGCTTCTTGAAGGTAGCCAGCGAGGGAGCCCCGCGAGTCTCAGGAGGTAAGTTGTTCCAGAGGCGGGGAGCCACCGCCGAGAAGGCCCGATTTCTTGTCTTTTCCTTCCGGGCCTCCCTCGGCGTTAGGCTCCTCAGCCTCAGCTCCTGGCTCTCACGAGTGACATGGGTAGATCATGGTGGGAGTAGGCATTCCACCAAGTATCGAGGCCCTAAAAAAGACAACAAAAGACAACAAAATCACACCACCAAAATCACCATGACTGGATCTAGGGGGAGATATATACAGCCATTTCACCTATTTATTATAATGTTATCCCAGTCATTAGTGGAACACTTCAATGGAAACTAGATTGATATTTTCAATTGTTTTGCTTGTTTTACAGTCCCAGTGAAATTCATATAGTTTATGGTCGATTACTCCTTAATGAAACTAAATGGATTTCAATTACTTAGCAACAAATATTTTTCAAAATCTGAAATCTCATCAGCCCAGTCAATGGGACTATAGACTGAGACAATAAGGATTTCTATCCCAGAGTTGTGGTCCTCCACTGTAAACGATACAGAATGTTCTATACTGTACACACATGTGAAAAGAGAAAGATAATGGGAGGCAGTTATCAGTCCTGTAAAATGGAAGGGAAATAAATGGGTGGAAGGGAAGAGAGACCCTTAACCAAAGTCCATCTGCCTTCAGAAACCCTTTGTGGCCTTCAAGGTTGCAGCTAGGGTGGAACAGTTGGGGCTTTGCCCTAGAACAGTGACAGTGAACCTTTTTAAGCCCGAGTGCCCAAACTGAAAAAAGCAAACACACAAAAAATACCAGCGGGCAGCAGGTGGCGGCGGCGGTGGCGGTAAGGGGAATCCCGGGCATGGAGGTGCCTCCAGGCCCCACTCCGGATCCGCCTCCAGCTGTGCCCATCCCCACTACTGCCTATAGCTCGGCCAGCCCGCCGTCACCAGCGCCAGCTGCTCCAAATACTGGCCCACCACGTGTTGGGATACCAGCACCACGGCTGCAGCCACCTCCTCAGGTTTGGCTGCCAGGGGTAGCGATCCAGCGACTTATAGCTCGTGTACCCACAGAGAGGGCTTTGCATACCAGCTGTGGCACACATGCCATAGATTCACCATCACTGCCCTAGAACATCAAAATCTTGAGTGCACCAAAATCTAGAAGTGAATCTACTAATGGATGTTGAGGTGGGGAGTAACATCACCTCTTCCTATCCCCCCTTTTTTTGGTGGAAGGATAAACTTTTTCTTTCTTATGCTCCTTTTTCTGGGTGAGGGGCTTATGGCCACATAGCAGGCCGGAACGGGCATAAGTTGCTGCTGACCCTCTTAGGTGTAAAACATAGCTCATTAAGGCTGTGGTTGCCTTGATTTTAAAAGGAAGCCAAGATCTGGGGAAGATTTGCTTTGAATGTGGGGAGAAGCTCTGAAATTTTCCTCAGCCTCAGGCACGCCAGGAGTTCTTGGGAGCCCTGGGGGGGGGGGTACCTGAAACTTTGATGAGCTGGCAAAGAGCCAGTTCATCGGGACTTTTGCCTTGATGCTTATAGGAAACGCAATGGACTCTACAGCGTCTTCTGGCCTTCTTCTTTGTGCTGCTCTCTGAAGCTGCTGAGCAAATTCCAGATGGGTTTCATTACAGTTCATTTGGTGTTGGGCTGGATGTATTACATTTGATGGGTGCTTATGAGCTCTGCTTTGTAGGCTGGTGGTGCGTATCAGATCTGTTTGCGCAGCTTATGCCTAACACCCTTTGAACAGAACTCAGTGCCGCTTTTGGCACTGGAGGGCTTTGTGTCTAAGATCTGGAAATGCTCAGATACTCCACCTGGCATGAGGTCTCCTGTCAGTCCTACTTGGTCAATGATGAGGAAATTAGGATCTTTCCGCTCTGTCTCTAAAGAAGGGCTGTGACTTCATGGCTTAGGTTAATGGAAAAGGATCTCAAGGTCTTCTAGTGAGCCTCTAAATCTGAACTGAATTATTGATCCAGGTTTAACTGTTTATCTCGATTAACTTGCAAAGAAGTGGAGGCCTTGTGAGGACTCCTTCTTTGATCTTGTAACGCCGTTGTGCAAGGCTTATTTCAATTAGAAACCGTTTTTTGCAAAATCCTTTGCTTTGATCTAGCAAATGTGGGTCTTTGTAAGTTTTATTGTCAATTACGTTATCAAGGAAATCTTTATGAAGGTGAAAATGACCACAATCACATTAAAGTCAGATTAGATTTTAGAGCAGGAAGGGAAGATAGGGGTGAGAGACAATGAAATTGTAGCCATCCTATACATCCTCCTGTTTCATTTTGGGTCCTTTCAGGTCAACCAGAAAAGACCCAAATCTTTCATATGCCTTTATTTTGGTTTTCCTCCTTTGGATCACTAGTGCTGGACTAAGTTAGGCCTATGGAACCATCAAAACTATTCCAAAAATCAGAGTCAAGGCAATGCAACAGACAATCATCTACTCCAGTGGTTCTTAACCTTTTTGAAAGAAACGCCCCCTTGAGCCATTGAGGAAGTTATCATCGCCCCCCTCCCCGAGGTGATGATATCTTATTTATTTATTTATTTATTTATTTATTTATTTATTTATTTATTTATTTATTTATTTATTTATTTATTTATTTATTTATTTATTTATTTATTTAAGACACTTAAATCCAATGACACCTGAAAACAAAATTCAATTCCAAGAAAATAAAATGCCCCCAAAAGTAGTTGCAAGTGAATTTTAAGATGGAAAAAGAAATATAAAAAGGGCATAAAAACAAACTGCAATGCAGGAACTAAAAAATTCAAGACAAAAACTCTGAAACTAAATTAAGATTGGAGGAAAATATATATTCATGCACATTGTAAAAAGGCTGCAGCCCATCTTCACAGGTTTGGCTTGCTACAGCACCCCCTTACCGCCCCCCTTCTGCTCCAGCGCCCCCACGCCGCCCCTTTTTGTTCTACCGCCCCCCTGAAAAATGAAATCGCCCCCTGGAGGGCATTATCGCCCACGTTAAGAACCACTGATCTACTCCAAAAGTAGGCAAAACTAACAATGGTGTCTGAGAAATAAAAATTGTCATCAGAGCTATGCAGCAGACACTTTATATTACATCACATCCTAGTCAGCATAATAATCAGAAAACAATACAAATGAGAAAGAGAAACATCTTCAGATTCATCAGACCTCATCAGTACCACTCACCAAATCTATGAACTTCTAAATAAGGACATCCAAAGAATCTATGGTAGTTTTGTTACTCTCTCTATCATATTTGAGAGGCTCTGTCTCATAATGCCACAAAATACTCTAAAATGCACTTCTCTGGTGGATTTTTCTATTTGGGTTAATTCAAAGGTTCCATTCTTGTTGGCCACATGTCAGCATATAGGGAGGGCAGTTCTTCATTTGAAGGGTTTAGTAATCCTACAGGCAAATTATGTCACTATATAGGATGCAGTTTGTGAGTTCTTAGAAAGAGAAAGGTAAGAGGAACTACCTGACATTTGGGGAGACAAATAAAGGCAGAAAGCAATGTATGTGTATAAATGTTTACATGGAAGGAAGGCTCATTAGGTTCAGAATGACTTACTTCCAAATAAGCATGCATAGGATTATGGATCTAGCAGCTGATTGTTGTGGGGTTTTTGGGCTCTTTGGCCATGTTCTGAAGGTTGTTCTTCCTAACGTTTCACCAGTCTCTGTGGCTGGCATCTTCAGAGGACAGACCAGAGCACAGAGTGCTGTCCTCTGAAGATGCCGGCCATAGAGACTGACAAAACATTAGGAAGAACAACCTTCAGAACATGGCTAAAGTGCCCAAAAAACCCATAACAACCATTAGATCCCAGCCGTGAAAGCCTTCGAGATCTAGCAGCTCATTGGCTAGATGATACACCCTATGTTCCACATGTTTTTATTGATCTGAACTTTATTGATTGAACTGCTGGATAGCTAAGTGATTTTGGTATCTGGCTGCACAGCCAGAGGCTGGGAATTCAATTCCCCACTGTGTCTTCTCAACAAGAGCTGTACCTGATGATCCATAGGGTCTTCTGCAGTTCAATGATGATCTGATTATCTTCCTTTTAATGGAAGAGTCAAGCAATTTAAATCCAGTACTCCACACCTTTGCACAGTAAACTGTGCTCACAACCAGGTTGCTTTGGGTCCCTTCTAGCTCTGCATTTCTCTGCATTTGTTGATCAAGAGAAGTTAAAAAGTCAATTTATAAACTTTTTCAACACATGCATAGAGGCAGAATAGAAATTTATATTATTGATGCCCAGGAATCTAAGGTGGTATTTGACCAAGATTAGTATGCAACATAATTAAGTTGTTGTTTTGATTAAATTAAATATGGAAAAAAAGGAAATAGTAAAACAGAGGTGGCGCTGTGGGTTAAACTGAAGAAGCCTCTGTGCTGCAAGGTCAGAAGACCTGCAGTCGTAAGATCGAATCCACGCGATGGAGTGAGCTCCCATCGCTTGTCCCAGCAACCGCCAACCTAGCAGGTCGAAAGCATGCAAAATGCAAATATGCGAGTAGATAAATAGGTACCACCACAGTGAGAAGGTAACAGTGTTCCGTGTCTAGTCGTGCTGGCCACGTTACCATCGAAGATTGTCTTCGGACAAACGCTAGCTCTGTGGGTTGGAAATGGAGATGAGCACCGCCCCCTAGAGTTGGACACGACTGGACAAATTGTCAAGGGGAACCTTTACCTTTACCTTAAATCAGTGGTGTCGAACTGTGGCCCTCCAGATGTTCTTGGACTTCAACTCCCAGAAGCCTTCACCACCACCTCTGCTGGCCAGGATTTCTGGGAGTTGAAGGCCAAGAACATCTGGAGGGCCACAGTTCGACACCACTGCCTTAAATAGTCAAAGATACTCTTCATGATACAACTGGGGCCATCCAAGGTGACGAAGTTGCTACAAAGCCCACGGTTGGTGCAAGACTTACTGGGTCAGAACGTGACGTAATTGAAGAGCTGGAGAACGCCCCCAGCTATATATATAAAAGGCATTCTCCTCGTTAACTGTCCTCTTCTTTCAAAGGCAAATGTCTTTCAAAAAGTGGGCAAATGCTACATCGCTGTCTCCAAGGTGCTACAAGAATTTCCTTTTGGTGATTTGCTATAACATATTAAGACAGCTACCCACCCCTCTGAAAACATGAATAAAGAGGTCGCCCTTGGGGATGCAGAGGATCTTGGTAAACCATCCCTGAGTCCTACTGATTTCCATGGGAGTAACGTTCCTAAGTCCTTAGAACAGCAGCCTCATTGATCCAGAGGGGGACATTGCCCACGTCCTCTTGCCTTCCCCATCTGTAGAGCATCATCTAGCCTTTTCCTTGGAAAGCACTGCCATTTGGCCTGGATATCTTGCCTTAATGAAAACATAAGCCACTCATTGTTAGAGATGCCAGAAAGATCCTGCATTTGCCTCTTTTCCACCACCCGCCAACCCGCCCGCCCTTTGAACTGGAATCTATACTGGAAGCTATTTCTTTCCTGCAGTTGGGAGGGAGCAGCCAGGCAACTCTGTGGACATCTGTTTCACATCTAACCTGGAACCAAACTTCTGCACAGCGTTTCTCTTTCCTCTACTGTATATTGATTCAATTACAAGGCCCGCCTGGTGCAAGCCGTTGTCTTTATACTGCGCTCCACCCTCTTTGTACAAAGAAGTCGTGTTTTCCCATACATGAATCCTGAAATAATTAGTTGATTCACTTCAGATCAGAAGGAGTTAGCTCTTACAGAAAGGGGGAGTGCTTTACTGGGGATGGGAGAGTTGAATGAGAGTCATAGGTTCTTTGAGTGCTTTGAGATGCCTGCCATTTGGCTTTGTGCCCACAATATGGATATCTTAAATCATCATAGAACTGCAGAGCTAGAAGGGACCCTGTGGATCATCAAGTCCAGTCCCCATCAAGGAGGCACAGTGGGGAATCAAACTCCCAACCACTGGTTCCACAGCCACATGCCTAAACTACTGAGCTTGACCATTTCAGGTGGGTCTTATAAAGAGGTTTGGCACAATAATATAGCTGGGAAATGAATGGTGTCAATGGCTTCTCAGACCATAAGGTTCTTTGCATATCCTGTATCAACCATTGCTGAATAGGGTTGTGGAAAATTCTTGAGCCCTGTTCATGCATTACAAAAATTGTTAATTTGAAGATCTGACCAGGGATGCAGTATTAGCAAAAGATGAAACTGTATGCTATACAGTGGGGTCTTGACTTGAGAACTTAATCTGTATTGGAAGGCGGTTCTCAAGTCAAAAAGTCTGTAAGTCAAGTCTCCATTGACCTACAGTGCATTGAAAACCGATTAATCCCGTAACAGGCCGTTTTTGTTCCATTTTGGTTTTTTTCTGGTCTGTAAGTCAAATCTCAGTCTGCAAGTCAAACCTAAATTTTGCAGCCAGAGAAGTCTGTAACTCAAAAAATCTGTAAGTCAAGCCGTCTGTAAGTCAAGGGTCCACTGTATGTGATGTTCAACCATGCAATTGGGAATCCTGATTTTTATGGAGAATCTCTACATGTAGTACTGTAGAAGCTTTTTGGAATGCCTGAACAGGGTTTCAACATAGATCTGCTTTTCTCCAAATCTCACTTATATTCCTGTTCAGTCTTTTCCTTGTAACAGGTTACATGGCATGCTGTGGTCTAGTTTTTCTTCCCAAAGGAGAAGAAAATTGGGGCACACATTTTCCATATGACATACACATTTATTTATGAACTTTTCCCCATTGCTCTCATATGTTTCTGCATATATTCCAACAAGACACATATTCAGTTGTTGAATACATAGGTATGATTTTCCATGAATGAAAGATAGCACAAGCCTTACAAGCGAATGAATATTAAGACAAAGTCTGTTTAATCAGGCTGTGAGTCTTGGAGGTGTAAACTTTTCAGAAAGCATTCAAAGCAATCAGAATTCTGTTCTGTTCCTAGAGCTGTCTGATATACAATGCAAGATTTATAAAGCAGCTATCAGCCATAAAGCCTATCATGCTGATGACAGCCATCTCATTTAAAGGACTGATAACCAGAGCTTGGAATCACTATTTATTTGGACTGCATCTCCCAGAATTCCTCATCCAGCATGGCTATGTGTGGACTAGTTGATCAATGACAGCAGAAGATCTCCTGCAATCTGAGACAGGAGGAATGCGCTGTTGCTATTCTCCATTACCACCATAAGACCTGCCTGCATTCACAGAGGGTAGGTGGATAAATAGAGTTAGGTGGATGTGTAGGGTTAGGTCAACGTGCCTACCCAACCACCCTCAGATTTGGGGATCTACCATTTTGTATCTCACCTTTCGAATGCTGCCAACCTGGGAAATCAGATTTGGACATTCAGTCTCACAGTCTTAGGAGATGCCTTCAGGCGTGTTCAGAAGCACCTTTCTTGAACTTCTCCTGCTACTAGAATCTACATGTTAGCCTTTTATTTAATCATAGAGTCCTTACATTGTCTTTCAAATACACATTGTTTTCCAATTATTGTCCCTCTGATGTCACTGCAGTTCACCCCCTGTGATGTCTCAAGGCTTAGAGGAGCTCAACCTTTGGCCTTAAAATCTCATGGAACAGGATGTTACTGATTTGGCAGTCCTGATGTGGGGAGGGGACAGGTATTGTGGAGAGCAGGACTGTTCTATCTCCTGCACTGTCAGACTGAAGCTCACCATTATAGGAACTGTGTCATTTTATTGATTGATTCTTGCATTTCAGACGGATGGTAGGGAAATCATTTTTAAAAGTTCCTTCATTTTTCAAAGCAGCTACAACTCAGTTCTCTCCAAGTTAAAAAAAACACACCCTTTGGTAGAGCTTCTTGGTTTAGTCTGACACATTCACAGTTTTATCCTTGTTTGTGTTTATGGGAAGGGAGTTTTGACTGAAGGTGACCATTCAGCAATATGAGCTCTCACCTGCATTCTAAAATGGTATAGTCTGTTCTATACATCCTAGTAAATCAGGATCCCCTTCTGTGCCCTCTCAACCCCCAAGGTTATTAAGGCATTATTGTTTCACAGTCAAGTCAATGCCATGACATGACATCACAAAGGTGGTCCATATCAGTGGTGGCCCCCTCTTGTGGAAAACTCTGCCTTCTGTGGTCCAAGAGATAGAGATTATGGAGGCAGTCTCATATGCCAAAAGAATCCCAGTTATATTGATTCTGCTCTTGTTTAAATTGTTTTATAAATTTATGTTCACATGACACACAGATAGCATTGATTCATATGGCTAGCCAGTCAATTTTTCCACCTCACCAGCATAGCCTTTGAAAAATTATTTAATCTCTGTGTTGCTTCAATCCTTATTGTATCGGCGCATGTGAACATTCTTGTTGATTTGTTTACTTAGGATCACAGAATAATAGAAAAGTGAAGTTGGAAGGGGTCTACAAGGCCATCAAGTCCAACCCCCTGCTCAGTGCAAGAATACAATCAAAGCATATCTGCCAGGTGATTATCTAAGTTTTTCTTGAATGCCTCCAGTGTTGGAGCACTCACCAACACCCGAGGTAACTGATTCCACTGTCGTACTGCTCTAACAGTTAAGACGTTTTTCCTGATATTCAAACAAAATCTGGCTTCCTTTGACTTGAGCCCATTGTTGCATGTCCTGCACTCTGGGATGATCAAAAACAGATCCTGTCCCTCCTCTTTATGAGAGCCTTTCAGATATTTGAAAAGTATCACCCCTCGGTCTTCTTTTCTCAAGGCTAAGCATGCCCAATTCTTTCAGCCTTTCCTCATAAGGCTTGGTTTCCAGCCCCCTGATAATCCTTGTCTCCTTCCTCTGAACTTGTTCCAATTTGTTAACATCTTTCTTGAAGTGTGGTGTCCAGAACTGGACACAAGACTCGTGAGGCCTCACCAGTGCTGATAGAGAGGGAACTAGCACCTCGTGGGATTTGGAAACTATAGTTCTAGTAATACAGTCTAAAATAGCAGTTGCCTTTTTTGTAGCCACATCACACGTTTGGCTCATGTTTAGCTTGTGATCTTTGACAATTCCAAGATCCTTCTCACTCGTAGTTTTGCTGAGCCAGGTATCCCCCATCTTGTAACTGTACAATTGGTTTCTTTTTCCGAGGTGCAGTACTTTGCACTTATCCCAGCTGAATTTCCTCCCGTTTCGGCCCAGTGCTCCATCCTATCAAGGTCATTTTGAATTTCGTTTTTGTCTTCTAGGGTATTAGCTATTCCGCCCAATTTGGTATGATCTGCAGATTTGACAAGCATTCCCTGCACTCCCTCATCCAAGTCATTAATAAAAATATTGAAGAGCACCGAGCCCAGGAGTGAGCCTTGGGGTACCCCACTGGTGACATCCTCCCAGTTAGAGAAGGACCCGTTAATCATCACCTTCTGAGTACGATTCTGTAGCCAATTGTGTATCCATCTGACACTTGATCTATTTGGGCCACACCTAGTTAGCTTGCTATTCAGGATATCATGGGGCACTTTGTCAAAAGCTTTGCTGAAGTCAAGATATACTACATCTACAGCCGAGTCCCCAACCCCTGGTCCGTGGCCTGGTACCGGGCCGTGGCCTTGGCAGGACCAGGCTGTGGAGACAGATCTCTTGCCCCCCCCCACATGCCCCCTCCACACATACAAACATGCACACATGGGCCCCCAGATGCACAAATGGGTTCCCCACCCACCCATGTATGCACACACATGTGCCCTGCCCACCCGTGCATCTGTGCCCCACCCATGCACGCATGCACAGGTTCCCCACCCACCCATGAGTGCACACACTGACCTCATCACCCCACCCCCCCAACCGGTCCATGGTTCAGAAAAGGTTGGGTACCACTGGTCTACAGCATTCCCTCCATCTATCCGGGAGGTTACCTGATCAAAAAACAAGATCAAATTAGTTTCACAGGATGTGTTCGAGTTATTGCTGCATTGTTTTCCAGGTGCTTGGACAATAACCGCATTACTTTATGATCAGGTTGGGTTTGGGGGTGCTATGGCCCCTGCATAGCAACTGTACTTTTTTCCTGTTTAATTTTTTAAAAATAGTTAGCAATAAATCACTTATTTTTTCTGGGTTTTTTTTCTCCAAAACAGTTTACCAACATATTACTTGGGCAGTGTCTTCCCTATCGTAACCATTATCCTCACTTTTGTGTGGCTCATAGTTAATTTTTTTTTTCTCCTAGGTCTTCAGTAACAATTCAAGTCTATTCAATGCTCCCCTACATTTATCTAGTGCCATATCCCACCAGGTGGCACATAACGAACAGTGACAGGAAAATGGCATGCATGTGCCACTTTACGAATACATCACAAATTTTAAAAAAAGAAAAGAAAACGTTACGGCAGTGTTGACCCAGAAAGAGGATGGAAAATGAATCGATTTACATGAGATTGCACATGAAGCGCACAAACAGCCAGAAATGTACCGATTGAACTCACAGCCATCTGAATAGGCCCAGCAGTATATATGACAATACATACAAATATATCAATATTTTTAAAAATGAGAAAAAAGAAATTATTTAAATGGTCTGTATGATTAGGCCCTACATTCACCTTTGAAGACCTTCTGAAAACGTAACTAACGTAACTTCACCGGGAGATAATAATTGCTCCATTTATGTAACATCATTGCACCGTCCCTTAAGTTCCCACCCCACTGGGAAGTCAGCAGGACCTTCATGCATTTATTGGCCAGAATCCTATTGTGGAAAGACATGCATGTAAGCACAATTGACACAGCAGTTTTACAGTCTGCCAGCCATCTATTACATCAGTGGTTCCCAACCTTGGGTCCTCAGATGTTCTCAGAGTAAAACTCCCAGAAATCCTGGCCACCACAGCTAGTGGTGAAGGCTTCTGGGAGATCTAGTCCAAGAACATCTGGCGACCCAAGGTTGGGAACCATTGCTTTACACAATCATGTAATGCAACAAGATTCTGCACATGGTTTTGAAATATCTGTTATTTTTAATGGTTCTGAAATTGTTTTATATCATTTCCATAGTGCAGCCAATGAGCATTCAAAGGTGAACCACTTACATATTTTACTACAGTGGGGTCTCGACTTACGAACTTAATCCATATTGGAAGGCAGTTCTCAGGTCGAAAAGTTCTTAAGTCGAATCTGCATTTCCCATAGGAATGCATTGAAAACCATTTAATCCGTATCTGCTCTTTTTGTCCATAGAAACTAATGGGAAGCTGCTATTCCGCCTTCTGCCACTAGAGGGGGATATTTTTTTCTTTTTTTCTTTTAACCTAAGATGACTTAGCTTTAAAAAAAGGGGAAAAAGAGTTCGTAACTCAAATCTAAGTTCGTAAGTCGAGTCCATATAGTCCTATGAGAGCAGTTCGTAAGTCGAAACGTTCGTATGTCGAGCTGTTCGTAAGTCGAGACCCCACTGTATATCAAATGGTATGCAAATACGACAGCTGCTGCTACTATTATTAACAGAAATAGAAATAGTAATACTCAACCTTTCTGCCATATTTTGCTGGGTAAAGGTAAAGGTTCCCCTTGACATTTAGTCCAGTCATGTCCAACTCTAGGGGGCGGTGCTCATCCCCATTTCCAAGCCGTAGAGCCAGCATTTGTCCAAAGACAGTTTCCATGATCACATGGCCAGCACAACTAGACACGTCGTCATTTAGTCGTTTAGTCGTGCCCGACTCTTCGTGACCCCATGGACCAGAGCACGCCAGGCTCTTCTATCTTCCACTGCCTCCCGGAGTTCGGTCAATTTCATTCTGGTAGCTTCGATGACTTCGAGGTGGTATATAAGCAATACACTTTGCTTTTTTGCTTTGCGGATGAATTGAGAGCGACAGTTACATTCTGGGCACAGAAACTGGGTGCTGGAGATTAAATCTTGTCACTTCAGTTACGTACAGAGCTTTCTCAATATTGTGCCTGGAGGCTTTCCAACGCATTCAAAACATGAGCGAGTTTCCATCATCCTGTTGTGGCTTTATTTTATGAACTGCAAAATGTTCCCCCCAGCAGCTCATTACTAGAAATGTATCTCTTTTCTCCAAGGTATCTGTTCTGTATATTTCATTGAACTTTCTATGGCGGAAAATTTCTTGAGCTTGGAATCTTGCCTGATGGGTTGCGTAAAATGACAGGCGCAATTACAGCCGATGGAAACTGACACAATGCATCCCACTTTTCCTTTGCATGCATAGCCTACTGAGCCATGTAAACAGGGACAAAAAGCTAGTCACCTTGTCAAATAGTTGGAAAAGCTACTGCAGTTAGACCGTAGAAAAACAACACTTTTCACCAATGCCTTTGGTATGATTATTGCACTGTTGATTGATGTTGGCTAGCAGTAGTCATTGCTTTCATAAGTCTCCAGTGTGATAGTATTCTTGTTTCTCTGGCTAGTAAGTTCTTTCCGGCCCTATACAGAATCATAGATTCACAGAATAACAGAGTTGGAAGGAGCCTATAAGGCCATTGAATCTCCCCCCCCCCCCCGCTGAATGCAGAAATCCGAATTAAAGCAGGTCTGACAGAGGGTGGTCAGTTTTCTCTTGAATGCCTCCAGCATTGGAGCACCTCCCAAGGTCATTGGTTCCACTGTCATACTGCTCTAACAGTTAAGAAGTATTTCCTGATATTAAGCCAAAATCTGGCTTCCTGTATCTTGAGACCATTATTATGTGCCCTGCACTCTGCGATGATCGAGAACAGATCCTGTCCCTCCTCTGTATGACAGCCTTTCAGGTATTTGAAAAGTGCTATCATAAATCCCCTCAGTCTTCTTTTTTTTTTTTCAAAGTTAAATATGCCCAGTTCTTTCACTATTTCTTCACAGGGCTTGAGTTCCAGTCTCTTGAACATCCTTGTTGCCCTCCTCTAAACATATTCGTTTGTAAGTATTGAAGTGTGATATCCAGAACTGGACACAGGACTCTAGAGAGGGCCTAGCCAGTGCCAAATAGAGGGGAACTAGTATTGAGCTTTTGATCTACAACCATTCCAAGAGCTTTCTCACTTGTAGTATTACTGAGCCAAGCTTCTCCCATTGTTGTAACTGTGCATGGGTGGGTTTTTCCCTAGGTGTCGAACTTTAAATTGCATTCTGTCATTTTCAGCCCAATGCATATCAATCATTCAGATGGAACAGGAATGCCAGTGTGGAAAATAGTTTTTTTTATTTTCCGTATGATATATGATATTATATGATATGATTGATATGATATGATTATGATAGGAAACCTACTTCACCTCCTCTTCTCAAAACTCATCTATATGCTGTAATACCTACTCCCACATCATGCTTTCTGTTGTTTGTTATTCTTTGCTTCAAATCAGTTCCACACAGATTGTTCCCAGTACTCTACAAACTCCCCAGCCTGCTAGTGGCATGACATGTTAAATCTAGGTAAAGGTAAAGGTTCCCCTTGACAAATTGTCCAGTCGTGTCCAACTCTAGGGGGTGGTGCTCATGCCCGTCTCCAAGCCGTAGAGCCAGCGTTCGTCCGTAGACAGTTTCCGTGGTCATGTGGCCAGTGCAACTAGACACGGAACACCGTTACCTTTCCACCATGGTGGTACCTATTTATCTACTCGCATTTGCATGCTTTCGAACTGCTAGGTTGGCAGGAGCTGGGACAAGCAACGGGAGCTCACTCCATTGCATGGATTTGAACTGCTGATCTTTTGACCTTGCAGCCCAGAGGCTTAGCGGTTTAACCCGCAGTGCCACCACATCCCTATTATGTCAAATTACCTAAGCTATATTTCATTTCCCAACGATCAGCCATGGGATAGTAGTACAATGGGAAGATGTATCGCACTGGTGTCTGGATTGGGTAGAAAGACACAGGATCCACAGCCTTCCAGGAATGTGCAGTATATTTAAATATATACAAATTAGAGGGGTTTTGGCAAAAGAGTTGTTTAGTTTTAGGAGTATGAACATCCTGGAGGACTGAGAATGTATTAAAAATTCAGTTTTGGGTATCTCTTCATTTCTTATTTTCAGAGAAGGAGATTCAAGGACTTGCTGTCAAGTCAGACTTAAGTCACTCAACTTCTTTTTCAATGACTCAGACTCCACTCGTAACTCAGCCACCCCTCCCTTTTTCCTGGGGGGTAAAGTTTGTTTTTAATAGGGACTCAGGACTTGGCATCAAAGACTCGGACGCAGACTTGCAACTCAGATTTGCCAACATCCCTGCTTATTATCTCCTAACTTTATTTGATCCCAGTTCTGCAACAGGGTGCTGATACACTGGGCAATCCACATCAAAAATAAACGATTCAGAAAACGTTTACAGAAAGAAGGCTGTAAGAAACAAGGCTGAATGAAAATGTGTATGCCTTTTTCTGTGCCTTTTTCTGATACGTACCTATATGTATACAAATTTGCCTGTTACACTTAGGTTTTGTAAATGGTTTTCAATAATATTATCCTGACCCCCCTCGCCCCCCCCATTGTATGCTTTTTGTGTGTGTCTGTTTACTTTTCCCAAATGTAAATTTGGTGTTCAGAGAATTTCATGGCACAGTTTGGATCACCAACCAATGGATAACTGCTTTCCAGTTTGCATACTGATCTGGTGGGTGAAAACCTGGAAGATTCTTAGCAAAATACAAACTGAATGAAGTTCTCGACCTTTCCCTTCTCAGAAGACATCTGGAAACACCTCTGAGAAAGGGCTATCAGATCCCAGGGCACTTACTGGAAATTGTGAGGCAGCAAGCAGGGAAACAAATCTTAAGACAACAAACAGTAAAGGAGGGAGGATTTGGGGTTTTGTGGTTGAGAAGAGCTGAAAAGACTGGGCATCCGTCTTCATCCACCCCTTCCTTGTGCTAGAGCTCACCAGCAAAGTGCAAAATTATTTGCAAGTGATTTGTGTTTGCATAGTGTCAACCATCAGAGGTAAAGGGGAAAGACTACAGAGAAATGATGGCTACCTGCACGTGGTCTCACTCTGCTATTTGAAGCACGACGGATGTCCCAAGACAAGTGAGACTTCTCGTTGTGTCAATATTGGAAGCAGTTGCACAAGGCCTAACATCACAAGGGCCCTCCTGATTTCCCGTTGTGGCCCTGAAATCTCAGGGATTAGAATGTCATTGACCTTGCCAGGGGACATGGTGGCGCTGCAGGTTAAACCACTGAAGCCTCAGTGCTGCAAGGTCAGAAGACCAGCCGTCGTAAGATCGAATCCACGCGACTGAGTGAGCTCCCATCGCTTGTCCCAGCTCCTGCCAACCTAGCAGTTCGAAAGCATGTAAAAATGCGAGTAGATAAATAGGTAGCACCTCAGTGGGAAGGTAAACAGCCTTCCATGTCTAGTCGCGCTGGCCATGTGACCATGGAAACTGTCTTTGGACGAATGCTGGCTCTATGGCTTGGAAACGGGGATGAGCACCACATCCTAGAGTTCGATACGACTGGACTAAATGTCAAGGGGAACCTTTACCTGATCTTGCCAACCTCCGTTGAGGAGATGTGACCTTAAAAGTGTTGTAGAGTTTTGAATTGCTGGTATAATTTTCTTTTGTTATGCATTAGAAGCACAGAGACCCACAGAGGAGAATAGCGACTAGTTTCCCAGAGGCCACTCCTTCCTCATTAACTGGCTCTTAAGGTCTCAATAACTCACTCTGAGACATTTGTAGGAGAAAGAATAAAAATATTTGTTTATTTACAGTTCCTTGACATTACACACTTGTGTACACTGCCTTCTTGTCTGCACACATACTGAGCAACCAACTGAACAGACAAACAGCAAACGAATAACTGCTACAAACTGAGGAAAGAGAGAGAACTCTCAGAAGAAAGATGGGGCTCTCTTTTAACTCAAAGGCTGGAAGGAATGAACGGTTAGTACTAGATAGGTAGACAATCGCTCCAGCCCAGAAAAATCCCTCCCCCAGTCACACAAACCACGGACAGCATGTGCATTGCAAATAAAATTACAACAATAAGTCAAACTCCCAGTCAACAGTCTGAAACTAGCTGTGCTTAAACATGAAAACTCAGTTTCAAAATACAAATAATGACAAATATTTGTTCAATAATCCCAAATGGTCCTCATGAAGCAACCTCTCTATCCAGCTAACAGAAGCAGATGAAACCACACCAGTGTACATTTTGTAAGTGGCAAATCAAGTGTGAATATAAACTGTGGAACAAAACCTTGGCACAAAGCTTCCAATCACAAAGGGGAAGAAATATCCTCCCCTTGGGCAGTCTGGAATGTGGCTCCGTAGTGATGATAGATTGTGAAACGGCGTGGATCAAAATATAAGCCTTCTCTTGCTTTGGACAGACCACATTAGAATAAATAATTGTTTAATGTGTTTCATATGTGCAAGCAAAGAATGACTAGGATCACCCTTCGCCCCCTCATCCCAACGCACACACACACACGAAATAATAAAATTAACGTGTTCTCTTTTTTGTTTTTCCTTTTTGCAAAACTCACACAAAAAGCAAGAAAAACTCAAAACGACAACAGAAAACCTTGATAAGAACAGAAGAACAGTAAGAGGAGAGGTGAATCAAACACCCGAAAAGATATTGGTACAAAATTATCCGCTGCACAGGCTACCCCTTCCAATGTTGAAAGGGTCAATGTATTCTCGAAGGCTTGAAAGGGTTGTTTTATCTGCCAAGGACTGCTCCAGAGTAAAGCAAATACCATATAAGTAATAACTGCTGTCGTCACCACCAGCAGCAGCCAAAGGAGGCTATAAGAGGACATAGACAAACATTATATTTAAAAGCCCCATCAATGGAGCTACAGCTCTGTAGCCGGGCACTCTAGTCCATCAACTCCAGCATCCTTTATATCAATGGTCCCTAATTTTGGGTCCCCAGATGTTTTCGGACTAGAGATGGGCATGAACCACCAATTCGTTTTTTCATCCAAACAGATGCTTGACAGAGGCAACACCCAGAGGAGGCAAGACAAGGAAGGAGGTGGGGCTGGAAAACGCTGTTCAGCTGAAAAAACGAACCAACACGAACCAGTGGTTTGTGCCCATCACTAGTTGGGACAATCAGAAACGTGATGGAGTTTTTACAGCCTCGCATGCTGCCTATGTTTTGAATGATTGGGAAGGACTTTGGGGGGGCTGGACAATTTTTGTCCAGTCATGTTCGACTCTAAGGGGCGGTGCTCATCCCCGTTTCCAAGCCATAGAGCCAGCATTTTGTCCGAAGAGAATCTTCCGTGGTCACATGGCCAGTGCGACTTAGACACGGAACGCTGTTACCTTCCCACCGAGATGGTCCCTATTTATCTACTCGCATTTGCATGCTTTCGAACCGCTAGGTTGGCGGGAGCTGGGACGGACAAGCGACGGGCGCTCACTCCGTCGCGTGGATTCGATCTTACAACTGCTTGGTCTTCTGACCCTGCAACACAGGCTTCTGCGGTTTAGCCCGCAGCACCACCACGTCCCTTGGGGGGCTGAGGTGACTGCAAATGCATCCAGAAATAGCCAGTCATTCCCTCCCACCTCTGAATTCAAATAGAGCCTTGCCTTTCTGCTGAATGTTCCTTTATGCTCTTTAATCTGTTGGAAATCCGTTTAGTTGTTAGTTTTGCTGTTGATCTGTTCACAAGTGTAAGTAAAGAAATTGTTTTTATTCTTTCTCCGACAAATATCCCAGTTAGTTACTGTAGCAGGCCACTCTGAAGCCTCTATCCACTCAGGCCTCCAGGAGTGCTCACTACTCTTCCTCTTCAACTGCTGCCACCAATTATAATCAATATTTAAAAAGGACAAGTGTTTCTTCCAAAACAAAACTTGTTTATTGATATAATAAAATAAAATGAGTAAATCACAGATAGAAAATCAAGTTGTAAATCTACTGTTTCTCATTCATTGAACCACACAGACTTTTCCTCACTGACTATTTGGCTCACAGGCCTACAGACATGCTAATCACTAACTCTCAATCTATCAATCTATCAATCTCCTCCTCTCACACATCACACACCCTATATATATATTCCAGCTCCTCCCCCTTCTGCACCACCCTCCGTCCCCTCATTGGCTGATATTCCACTGCCCAGCTGTGACGGACAGGTGAGAGCAGGGCTGTATGCTACAGTTACCGAGACTGTAAATGGCAGTTAATGAGAAAAGGGTGGACTATCTAGGGAACCTGAAGCTATCATCCGCTGCGGATCTCAGTACAGTGGTGCCTCGCAAGACAAATGCCTCGCAGGACAAAAAACTCGCAAGACAAATGGTTATGGCAATGGGGTTGATGACTCGCAAGACAAATGTTCCTATGGCCATGCTTCTCAAGAAGAATGTTTTCCATTTTTTGTTCCTGCCTCACGTTTATGATGTTTAAAAAGTCAGTTTTTTTATTGAAATTTTTGAAATCACCTGCACAATATGTATGGATTTAAAGAGCACTTAATAAACCCTTTGTAAACCAAATTTTACTTTGTTCTGACTTTTTTTGCCCATAGAAACACATTAATTAGATTTCAATGCATTCCTATGGGAAAACGCGATTCGCAAGACAACATTAACCACGGAATGAATTAAATTCATCTTGCAAGGCACCACTGTACTTCTGCAATTTGGCCAAAGTTTCGTATGTGAAGGATGCTTATAGGTCTCAAAATCACCAGGGACAGCAGAGGTATACTCAGTGGACAATGTCTTGCCAGTTTCCAACCCAGATCCATCTAATTCCACCTTATCTTCTAGTTGCCACTCAAAAGTGGCATCATGGTCCAACAAGGAATTTGAAGGCACTCTTCCTGTGCTCTGTTGCACAGAGACAGCATCATGGTGACATTTCAGTTGCTGACCAGATGAAGTGCAATACAATGGCTTAAAACACAAGTTACATGTAATTCAAGTATGGAATGCCCACACACACAAAAAAGAGAGAGTCTACCTCCTATTTACCTTAAAAAAATTTTGGCACTGCATACCTTGTTGTGTGAACCATCCCTTAAATATCTCGCAGAACTTGAAAACCCTACTAGGGTCACTATACATTGGAAGCAACACCATGTAGCAATAACAAAATGGAAATTTAAGATCTCAGAACATGAGAATCACAACTGCCCACAATACATACAGCTATGGAAAAGCTGTTTCTATGGGGACAAAGAAAATAGCATGGTTCCTTGATGTGCTGTGCTGCTAACGAGCACCTGCCTAGCTCATTTACCTTCCTGCATGCTGATGAAACTGAGCAGATTATACAAACATGTTTGTTTCCAATGGGGTTGGGGGGGAACCCCAATGCTTGCATAGCGCAACAGTGTTGATTAACCTTCGTTATGTTATTACCACATCTTGACAAGGTTATTACTTCCTGCGGTGGAAAGCATGGACCCGTTCCCCGTTTTTCTTTTCCACATGTCGCACAGATGTTGCAGAAAAGGACACGTAAAGTAGAATCATTGTTCAAAAGTCCGTTATGGAAGCATGAAACTGATTATAGCCTTCAGAACATTTACTAGCTCCAGAATTAATAACATGTACATTTATGACCTCATTTGCCGAACAGGTGAAGTGCAATACAGTGGCTTAAAACACGAGCGACATGTACGTAAAACACAGAATAGCAGAGCACATCTGTTGGCATAATATTAATTTTCCTATGAGTTATTTTCAAGCCATTTTGTCCTCTTAACTTTTCTTTTGAAACTAATTAGGAAGAGTTTAACAATATCCAGATTTCTTTTTTAATTCACTCCCTTTTAAACGTCAGATTGTTTCTACTCCCCTGCTGATATTTACGAGTTGGTTCAGCGATGGGGAGAGCGTACCAATAAAAAGAAACTTGACTATCCTTTCAGAGGGGGGGGAAATCAAACCGATTAAGGATTTTAAGGCACTGGTCACGGATTTAAATGTCTACCATGTAGTATCTATGACAGAAATCTTCAACCCCACATCTTTCCATCTAGCTCTAAAGGCCTACAACAGGATTGGTAATCTCCAAGGATCCAGGTGGAGGGTTGGAGTGGGTTTAAGCATGTCCATCCATGGACCTTGGACGGATGTACCCACTCTCATCACCTGCATCTACCTTCAAAAAAAAAACAACTTTTAAAAATTATTTTTCTGAAAAAGTCCCCTTCTGCCCTCTAGTGGTCAGACATTTTAAAATCTTTTTCTATGGAAGACAAAGAGCCATTTGGGGGACAAAACAAAATTCCACCCCCAAAAACTTTCCAATTTGGGAGGGAGGTCTGGGGGTGCTGGAAGAACACATTTGGGCCCCTGGGGGGGCTGAACGCCACCCCTGGGCTCCATGCTACCCTAGCCTACCATAACTACTTTTAAGAATTCAAAAAGAGAGAGATTACAAAGGTTAGGATCAATTCAAATTCTAAGCATTCACTTCAGCAAAACTACAGTTTTTGGACCTTGATTTTAAATCTTTCAGCTCAAGCTGTAGCTGCTTTCACACCCTGAGAGTCAAGCTGGAAATTCATGATCAGATCTTTAATGGGGCTCCTTTTTTAAAGTTTTAAATAGCCAGAGGGAATGGGGTGACCGGGACTCGGCCCATAGAACCGGGGATGTTCCCCAAACCCTATTCCCACCTGCAAGCTAACATCTATTTGGCTTTGAAAAGAAGCATTGCTTTTAGATTTTGCATTTAGGACTACAAGCCCCAGAATCCTCACGCTAGCTGGGGCTTTTGGGACGTTGCAGTTCAAAAAAGCAACATGGCCAAGCTCTGAAAAGAAAATACAAGCACAATATAGCTACTTTGATAGTTCCTCCCACGGGGCAATAATTTATTGCTTTGAGCAATAATTTAAACCAGGTAAATGTGTGGTGGGAAAGAATAAAGACCTTCAGTTCATTCATTCATTCATTCATTCATTCATTCATTCATTCATTTGGCAGCTATCCATCCACCCAATCATGGTTTCATTTTTTACAAATGCTTCAGGAGATCTCATCATGAATCCCCATGTCACATTTTGCCTTTCCCAGGGAATGGAGGAGGGGAAAATCATTTTACGCACTACAAGGACAAACAACCCTCACTGTCTGGGCTGCAGATGCCCTGCTCTTAGATCAGGAGAGTCAGTGACTGAAAAGGTGCAGAAGGTGGAGGTGCTCCTGGCAGAATGCCTGCATAATCCACGTGAAGGCCATTCATATCAGCAGCTCCCCAAAAGGTGCTAGCAAGTTTTGCTGTACAACCATCACCTTTCTTTCTATAGTCTGTGATTGCTTGGTTGGAATCACTCAGGGAATTTCTGAATTACCTTCAGCATCCGAGGGAATGATGGTGATGCCAGCTCACCACCATCTCTAGTCGCTCTCACCTGATCGCCTCATCGCCTAATAGTAGAGCCAGCCCTGGATGTAATCATCCTGCAATTCTAAAGAGGTATATTATTGGGTCTTCTGCTCAGCCACCTCAACTGATCCATTACAAGAGACAACGGTGTTCACTCTTGGTGGCTCCAAGTTCAAACCAAGCTACCTTGGGCGCCACGTTTTTGCCTATCAAAATGAGGATCCCTTGACCAGCATTTTGCCACTCTATAAAGGTACCTGGAATTTCTAGGCCCCTTGAGTAAGTGGCAGGAAGAACAAATGGGGTGGGGGATTTGAGATAAACATTTGGAAAGTGGTGAAAAAATGTTCAAGGTTCCCTATGGCTGCAAAAAGGATGTTTGCAATCAAAAACCAAATGAAGTTGAAGACACCTGCTAGACCAGGCGGGGGGGGGGCATTTTTGTTATTAGCCAAAACAGAGAAACCCAGCAAGACCTCCCTGCTGTGCTTACAAAGTTACATCATGTTCCTCTTTCTGATCCTTCATATAAAACTAACTTCATGCTGGCTTCTGTTCGGTCATAAGAAATCCTATAATACATTTGTCTCTGGAACATCAATTCTGAATGTGGACAACAGTGTTACTGAACCTTCTTATTCACAGAAGTCTTGGAGTTGGATTCAGATAAATGCATATTTGCAACATCTTAGGCATTTAGTGTGTGAAGCTATAGAATATATATTGCTCAGTCACATTACATACCATGTATTTGAGTTGATCTGGCCAGCAAAACCAACATTTCAGTTGGGATGGTCTTCAAAACCATACATGTTTAGTGAATGCCTCATGTACACATCGCCCCGTCCTTGCCATATACAGGGTTGGTTGTAAATAGGTTGGAGGAAGACATTGCCTCAGACAATAAATGCTGTGGGGCAACAAGGGCAGCATCCAAGCTATTTCTCCTGAATTACAACTGCTCACTTACTCAAGATTCCCTAACCTCAGCTTGATGCCTCCCACGTATTGGAAGACCTTCTCATTAGCAGTGCTGAACCAACACCAAATTCCCAGTCCAGCCAGGTTTTATACATGGAACAGGGAGGAGGTACGATCTCACCTTCTGGGGCAGCAGGTGACCAGATGCCTACTGTCATCAACTTCAGAAGAGATTGAGGCTTGTTAGAGATGAGCGCTAAGACAACTCATCTTGCAGGGAATCAAGCTGTCATGAAAGCCAAAATTTGGCAGACGTTCTCCAGAACAAGACAGACAGCCTATTGCGCTGGTTTTGCTGCTTGAAAGAAAAAGAAACACTTAAAACTGTCAAAACTGCTGAATACCTCTATGGACTCACCTGAAAAACTGTGCTTTTTTTTTCCAGCCAGAAACTGAGCAGGGCACAAGAGCTGGCTCTTACATGGAGACTCTTCTTCTGATTCCATCAAATCTACACATATCACTCTGCAGTGACCTGGTGGCCTTTTTCTGCTGTGTACAATTTGAGCATAAAAGTAACCAGATCTCCCACTTCCTGCCACGTTTACACTGTCAGAGATAGGAAGGTGATATGTGTTTTTTTAAATGTGCCAAAATGAATTGGCTGGCTTTAGGTGTACTTTGTTTTTAGGTACTTTTTAGGAACCGACTTACAGTGACTCTAGCATGGCTTTCAAGTGAGGGAGGTTTTCAAGGGGTGGTTTTTACCAGTTCCACACACCCCAGTGAGCCTCCATGTCTGAGCAGAGATTTGAACCCAGGCCTCATGAATCCTAGTCTGTCCAATACAACACACCAGATATCCATGACTTGGGTATGTTGAATAGAGTAAGTCAGGTTGTCATTTGGTCAGGCTGCAAAATCACTTGAGGTGACGCTGCCTCTTACACAATTTAAGCCTCAGCATTGCCGTACTTACACACACACACACACACACACACACACACACACACACACACACACACACACACACACACACACACACACACACACACACACACACACACACACAGAAAAGAGGCTTCTTTGATCAACTTTGGTTACACTGTACGGCCATGGAGGGTGTAGTTCCTGAGCAGGGATTCAGGCATCCGAGCATCAGATTCGTGATGTTTTCTTTTCATGTTGGTTTTGACACGTTAGAACTGAAATGACCTTTGGGCTTCCTACTGTCTTAACACAAACCACAGACCCCACAGCGAGAGGCACTCTCATGTTATCACCTTATCATTTGTCACTAGCAGATTAGGCTTCCCAGTTGACCTTGGTTTTATCGGGGTCCCAAGCACACTCGGTCTCAGCTAAGCCCCAAGACTGTTTATATAGTAATTATAGCTCTGCCAGTTAATTGAGAACGCTTCTCCTCCCAGCCAATCAATCAAAAAGAGGTTTGTTTGTTTTTCCCCCCTTCTCGGAGAATGGGAAGCTTTACATTTGCCCTTGGTAGGGAGGTTGGGAGGAAGAAGAAAGGAAATCATCAGACATGTTGAATTTATGGGACAGAGTTTCACTCCATGTGTTTGTTTCATGGTTAAAAGCTTTAACTTCATTAATTCTTCATTCATGACTGTTTATACTTTACTCTCCCTTTTTCTCACAGATACTCAAAGGGATTACATTTAGTACTGCTCAGCCGGTGCTGCTTTACCCACACATTCAGCAAGCCATAATATGGATCTTTAGATTACGAGCAGCCCCTAAATACACGGACCCAAAGTAACAACAGTAAAAACACTAACATATTTTTACACAATACTTAAAGGTTTGAGTTGTGGGCATGGATCCTTCTGAATGAGGCACAGGTGAGAGCCCAAACATAACCTGACAGTGGGGTCACCCCATTTATCTGTTAAGTAAGAAGTATTGGATGTGGTTTGATTTTCTTTGGAAGAAGGTCACTTATTGGTGTTCCACAATGCTTTGTAAATGTTGAACATAGATAGAAGCTGAAATAGCTCCACAACAGAGAGAGTTTACTGTTCTCACATTACATTGCCAAGAGAATACTTTAATACTTTAAGATCCCTGCAAAGCTCAAACTCATCTACCCATTTCCATTGGCATAGAAATGTGTGTGTGTGTGTGTGTGTTAGACATTTTTGTGCCTAACTTCCATCCCAAGTAAACACTGTTCCTAAGACTCTGAATGAAAAATGGAAGAGCTAGAAACGAAACAGTCTTTGACAGGGTGAATATCCATAAACAGTAGGCTTCAATACATACCTATCCACAGTTATGTTGTCTCTGCTAAGCCCACTTCACTCCAATCAATCTATATTTAGGAAAAGGTATTCTTGGTGTGATGGTTTTCCTCTTAAGGGATCAAAGTGTTTATTTGAGGTAGAGCTGAAATTCAGAAAGGGTGTGTCAATGAGCTGCTGTTTGAATCCCCCACATAACTCAAACAATTGCTGCCCAATGATGGCTACAAGTGGCCACTACCAGCAATCTGCTGCTTTAAGGTATGCTGTCCTAACAAATCAAAGTGATTCTGACCTTTATTTTTAAACAACAGTTTGCCAAGTGGCTTGAACAATTTAACTAGTGCTAATACTAACATGACCAGCAGTCGTAAGATCGAATCCACGTGATGGAGTGAACTTCCATCGCTCGTCCCAGCTCCTTCCAACTTAGCAGTTCAAAAGCATGTACTGTAAAAATGTGAGTAGATAAATAAGTACCACCTCAGTGGAAAGGTAATGGGTTTCCGTGTCTAGTCGCACTGGCCATGTGACCACGGAAACTGTCTTCGGACAAACACTGGCTCTATGGGTTGGAGATGGGGATGAGCACCACACCCTAGAGTCGGACACGACTGGACTAAATGTCAAGGGGAAACTTTACCTTTACCTAATACTAACATGAGGTGGAAATTGGAATAGAGAGGGTGGGGGTTAGAGCCTTTATATTACATGATTTCAAACATCTGAGTAGGTCTATACAGCAGGGTTTTCATCAACAAACTAACAGAGCAATGATCAACAACATAGTTTTGATCAATTCCAAGCTAAGGTAATGCAAAGATATCGCCTTTCTTTGCTTTTGTATTGGGCTGTACAGTGACATTGAAAAGCCATGTTTTGTCTCATGTGTCTTGCAATCCCAGAGCACAATGCTAAACAAGTCCAATAGGGCAGAGAAAGGACACGTCCGAGTACTTTAGACTTCAACAGTTCATCATCATCATGGGCCATGCTGTTTGGGGCTTCTGGGAGATGAACTCTAAAAATACTGGGGGACCAAGCTGCACCTCCTCGAGGAGTACAGGCTGGTTCATTAAGTCTAATTAGGTTCTGCCCTACCCCACCCCCTCTCCTGCCTAACTTCTTATGAAAGGTTTAAAGTCCAAGCTCCCCTGTATTCTTTTCTTACACAATTCCAGGCATCCCACCTGGTATGAGGGTGCATGAGAAAGGAGTAAAGAGGCTGAATGGCCATCAATCAGGGGTGGTTGAGCTGTGAATTTCCTGCACTGGCAGAGCGCTGACCTCAACAAGTCCCTTGCAGCTCTACGATTCTCTGAACAGACTCAGGAAGCAGCATTAAGTCTGAATATTCCTAATTTGGAGTCAAGCTGTATTTTAATGCTCCTCCATGCCAAATTCCAGAGTAAATGATTAGGATGAAAGTGGAACAGTATCTAACGAACAGCTCAATGCTCTACTCAATTTCCTGGCTTCTGTTGGCATGCATGTGAGCATAAAGGTGAGTGCATGCCTGCGGCTCCGCCCATCATCTTGCTTTTACTGTTTTACAATGGGCTACTGCACTTTCCATCTCACCAATCACAAAGGGTGCCAGCTACCACTGCAAGGAAGTAAACCCCACTGAACTCAGTGAGAATTACTTCTAAGGAAGCATGGTTAGGGTTTGTTGTTGTTGTTGTTGTTGTTGTTGTTGTTTCCCAACATCAAGGTCTTTTCCAAGGAGTCTCCTCTTCTCATGAGATGCCCAAAGTACTGGAGCCTCAGCTTCAGGATCTGTCCTTCCAGTGAGCGCTCAGGTTTGATTTCCTTTAGAATTGATAGGTTTGTTCTCCTTGCAGTCCAGGGGACTCTCAAGAGCCTCCTCCAGCACCACAATTCAAAAGCATCAATTCTTTGGCACTCAGCTTTCTTTATGGTCCAGCTCTCACTTCCATATATCACTAGAGGGAAAACCATAGCTTTGACTATTCGGACTTTTGTTGGCAAGGTGATGTCTCTGCTTTTTAAGATGCTGTCAAGGTTTGCCATTGCTTTCCCCCCAAGAAGCCGGCGTCTTTTAATTTCGTGGCTGCTGTCTCCATCTGCAGTGATCATGGAGCCCAAGAAAGTAAAATCTGTCACTGCCTCCATATCTTCCCCATCTATTTCCCAGGAGGTGATGGGACCAGTGGCCATGATCTTAGGTTTTTTTTATGTTGGGTTCCAGACCGTTTTTTGCACTCTCCTCTTTCACCCTCATTATGAGGTTCTTTAATTCCTCCTTACTTTCTGCCATCAGAGTGGTATCATCTGCATATCGGATATTTGATATCTCTTCCGGCAATCTTAATTCTGGCTTGGGATTCCTCCAGTCCAGCCTTCCGCATGATGTATTCTGCATATAAATTAAATAAGCAGGGAGACAATATACAGCCTTGTCGTACTCCTTTCCTAATTTTAAACCAATCAGTTGTTCCATATCCAGTTCTAACTGTTGCTTCCTGTTCCACAATTAGGTTTCTCAAGAGATAGATAAGGTGGTCAGGGACTCCCATTTCTTTCAGTTCTTGCCATAGTTTGCTGTGGTCCACACAGTCAAAGGCTTTTGCATAGTCAATGAAGGAGAAGTAGATATTTTTCTGGAACTCTCTAGCTTTCTCCATGTTAGCAATTTGGTCTCTAGTTCATCTGCCCTTTCGGTATCCAGCTTGTACTGTACTTCTGGGAGTTCTCGGTCCTCATACTGCTGAAGCCTACCTTGTAGGATTTTGAGCATAACCTTGCTAGCTTGTGAAATGAGTGCAATTGTACGGTAGTTGGAGCATTCTTTGGCACTGCCCTTCTTTGGGATTGGGATGTAGACTGATCTTTTCCAGTCCTCTGGCCACTGTTGAGTTTTCCAAACTTGCTGGCATATTGAATGTAGCACCTTAACAGCATCACCTTTTAAAATTTTAAATAGTTCAACTGGGATGCCATCACCTCCACTGGCATTGTTAGCCAGGCTTTCTAAGGCCCACTTGACTGGTTAGGGTTAGGGTCATGCTATCCATTCTGAAGGAAATCAACCCTGAGCGCTCACTGGAAGGACAGATCCTGAAGCTGAGACTCCAATACTTTGGCCATTACATAAGAAGAGAAGACTTCTTGGAAAAGACCCTGATGTTGGGAAAGTGTGAAGGCTAGAGGAGAAGGGGATGACAGAGGATGAGATGGTTGTACAGTGTCATCAAAGCTACCAACATGAATTTGACCCAACTCTGGGAGGCAGTGGAAGACAGGAGGGCCTGGCATGCTCTGGTCCATGGGGTCGTGAAGAGTCGGACACAACTTAACGACCAAACAATGACAAATGATCGGTTTTTTTGTAAGATATAAAAACAATGTGAGAGATTAAAAGGGAGACATAAGAGGGAAATTGAAAGCCTAAGTAATAAGAAATGAACAGAATATTCAACACAAGAGAACTGAAACCAAATATCTTATTTGTTTTCATGGGTTGTTCTGGTTATTGTTTATTTTATCTTAGCAAACTGCTTAGACTAGCGTCCCACACTGTTAGCAGCATGTAAACATAAGAAATAAGTAAATGAGTAAATAAATAAATAATCCCCCACTCAATTTCTTTCAGGCTTCAAAGCAGTCTGTTGGTCCAATTTTGATTTGAGCATAGAATTGTTGTAACGATTTCAGTCATGCTGACTATCCCACAGCTGAACAAGGGTAGACGCAATATATGTATCTGCCTTTTTTTTACTAGGAAGGCCAAATCACATGTTAAAACAAATGTTTCTTCCTTCCTTCGTGGCATTATCCCTTTAGACATCAAAGTCTTTCATTTTTGGTGTCTCTCAATACCTGAGATATTAAATGTGTAAAACAAAAGGCAGTGGTTTCTCTCAGTTAAACAATTACACAGCAAATTAATTTTCCAAATTCAGATGGAAGAAACTTTATGTTTGACACACTTTTCCTCTTAAGGGTGTGCTCTTTTTGGATAGAAAATATTGTCTCGTCAAGCCTTCCATCTCAAGCTGTTTCAAGGAACGCATCTCCCTTTATGAGCCTGCTCAATCTTTAAGATCATCAGGTGAGGCCTTTCATCCCACCACCTTCACAGGTGCATTTGATGGGGACACAGGAAAGGGCCTTCTCTGTTGCTGCTCCCAGGCTCTGGAACTCCCTCCCACTGGAGGCCAGACTGGCCCCATCTTTGTTGTCTCTTTCCAAGCAGTTGAAGACCTTTGTCTTCAGGCAAACTTTCTCCCAGTGACTGGCTGCTGAATTTTTTTAATGGGTTTTTATACCTTCCTGCTTTGAATGTGTTTCGGTGTTGCTTTTGTTTACCCTTTTTTAAAGTATGGCATTTGTTTGATCTATTTTAGTATTTGTTTGCTTGCTTGTTTATTACACTTTTAAACCACCCATCTGACCAACGATACACTAACTCTTAGCCTTCAATACTATCTTTTAATGATATAAGCTGCCTTGGGTGCTTTTTAAGGAAAAAGGTGGACTAAAAATATTTCGTATATTATATTAATATTATGTTAGAGAATATAGGACAAGATGAAATGAATGGGATGTATTGTAATAAATCCCTCTGGTTGCAAGGATAGAAAAGTAGAAAAAATACAATAAAAATATTTATTAAAAATATATACATATTACAAACAAACAAACAAACAAACAAACAAACAAACAAACAAATAAATAAATAAATAAATAAATAAATAAATAAATAAATAAATAAATAAATAAATAAATAAATAAATAGGAGCTCCAGGAAACTGGCAGCATGCAGTTCAAAGAAATACCATTCATTGGAAGGGTTACTTCTCTCCCCCACCCTCTCAGCCACCCCTGACCTAGTAGTATCAGTGTTGCAATGAAAATCAAATCAGCCTAAATTTGCTTTGAAGTAGAGTTGTGGGAAGGGGGAGAGAAACCAGGAGATCCGGTCTTGGATCTGTTTCACCACATCTGTTTCATCCCTTAGTTTCAGTTACCCATTAAGTGTTTCTTTTAATCCACAATAAAACTAGTCTTCCATAAACACATCAGATAAAACACATCATTTATTTCAATCCCAGAAAGCTGGCTAAAGCTAGAAGATTTTGCTGTACTTTTTGGAGAAAGAAACCTAAGCTGAACTTTGGTGGGCTTCTTCTATTGGATATATTCAATGCCCTGTAAACCTAAAGCAAGATTATCAAAGCTGCAGCTCAACGGGGTTAACATCAGAGAGCGATGTTGCAAAGATCTTCAACCTTCTTTTGCTCTGTGTGTTCATGGAAGACCAAGACAGAGCCTAGCTTAGAAGCAGAGAGTAGAAAAATTATTTTTTGAACCAAGTTCTCAGGATACCTTAGCCAGCATGGCAAATAGCTTCCATGAGCCATTTCCATTGATAATGTGGTTTCCTTAAAATATCAAAGTTCTATGCCAGTGGCTGCACAAGGCTCTGTTACTTAGGTCAAGGTTCTAAGGTAGGTCTAGTCAAGGTTCTAGGTAGGTCTATGAAGACCTCATAGAGGGGAACATCTCACATTCTTTCCTAACTCAAACAAGCTGGTAATTCTTAACTAATACAATATATATCTTAAAACTGAGTGGCTTCATTTAAGCAAAATGTCACAAAAACTATACACTCTACAGATGTCATCATTTCTCATAATTGGCTTTATTCACACATTGCATTAAAGCTCAGTTTAATAAGATGAGTGTTCTATTTCCCTCACTGCTGTCTTTCCTTTATTTCTCAGCATGGCCACAAGGAGGGGAAAAGAAGCTTCTACTTCCCTTTCAAACCAGCATGGTGTGGCGTCCAGCCTAAAATATCATCTTAAGATGGTCTAAGGAAACAAGCTGGCTTCATAACGTGTGGTCTGGAGTTAATTTGCTTAGAAAATGAGAGTTAAGAATAACAGAGACTGAAAGTAATTAGTTAAAAACAATAAGTTGCTGGTAAGTAATTCATTTTTGCAAAAAGTAAAGCATAACTGAGTTACATTGCCACTGTAACATAATAAGATAAGCTCACTACATTTCTGAAATAACTGTAACTGGTTTAGTTACTTTTACTGCTATGGGAGAGTGGCCTCATTACTTGTGTTCTACACTATGTAGTTTGTAGCATTCTGGAAAGATTTTCTCAATAACTAGAACATAATTAAAAGTAATAAGAAAATAAAGAGTTCCTTTTTAAATTTCTAACTATGGTAGCATGTTACCATTGGGAGTGGGGCTGCTTACCTTTTAAAAAGTAATGTCCCAAGTTGTGAGATTTAACTTTGGATGATATATTTCCCATCATCATCCAATGGTAGCTCACCTTGTTGGAGATCATGGCAGTAGTAGTCCAAATACCTTGAGGATGTCAAGTTGGAGATGCCAACAAGGCCATTCAGAAGGACTAAGGATGTTCAGACAGTAGACATTATTATATGGAAGGTAGTTGACAAAACACCACTACAAAATTATTCCCTCAGCCTGAAACTCTTCCCAACTGAAGTGCAGTTGCAGCTGAATAATAGTTTATAGTTTCTGGTCTGATTCACTTCATTTGTTAAATTTGGAGTGTGGGGGGGGGAGGGAAATGATGCATTAACTCCGGAATCTCCATCTGTTCTTTGACTGAAAAGCTAGAACAAGAACAGAAAGCTGTAGAAAACTGAAGTTCTCCTGTAGACCTTTCAAGAAGCACAGATAGCTGAGGAGTGATGTTACTGACAGAATAATTTGTGGTTCAGCAGGCTGCTTGTAGTCAGTTGTAAATGATCCCTTCTGGTTTGGTGCTTGCCTAGGGCCCTGAGGAAGATACGAAACACGCTCCTTGTACCTCCATCTGCAGAGGTCAGTGGCTGACTACATTTATTTATTAAAATTAGCTCTCAGCTTTTGACCAAAAACAGCAATCGTTCAAAATAATGATATGATTCAAATGAAAACAGGAATGCAGTTAAAACACAACAGCAAAGTTAACACTCATGCACCCGTATATGGCGCTTTGAATCACTCTGATGGTCATGTTTTGTAGCAGAACCCAAGCACGACTAGATCTACAATGTCGGTGTTCTGCAGCAGCCGTACCTATCCAGTTACCAACAATGGCCAAAATCCTGCTGCTTAGGTATGCCTGCATAATTTGAAGCTGCACAAGCTACTGAATTGTGTTACACCTCTGTTTGGAATGCCACTGAAAATGCCAGGTATCTGGTCATTTCTCCCACAGCAATATACTGCCTACTAGGGAGAAACCATGAGGATTAAGTTTTTCCTAGTAGGCTCTGCTTGTGATCTTTCCAGAAGCATCTGGCTGAACTGGGCATGAGTTACCGGTATTGAAATGCATTGTTGTTGTGTTCTTAAACATTTTTGCATAGTATTGTTCTGCTACTTCCCAGAGGCACTTGCAGCAAAGCAAAATGAGCCACGACACTCCTCATGGTGCACTTTCCGTGGCCTTGTGAACACAGAGGTGGCCTTATAAAAGCTTGCTTTCTTTCTTCTTTACATACAGTTGTGTAGTAGAGCCATCTATAACGTAGTCCAAAAAAGAGACAGATCTTTATAAGTCTTGGGAGAATCTTTATATTGTGTGCTCTTTCAGCTGTTAATATCCAAGGTTATTTTCACTTCCATTTAGTGCAGGAAATTAAATGATCAGTTATTAGCTGGCAAGGTGTAATCTTTGAAGCTCTGGTTATGTTTCCAGGCTGATTCAATCCATTAGCTGAGTCAGCGATCGGAGGAAGTGAGGTATTAACTCAAGAATCTCCATCAGTTCATTGCCAAGTGCATCTCAGAAGTTCATTAGGAAATTCAAAACCAGGCTCGGAATGAGACTGGATATCTGTAGAATAGCAAGTGCTGGGCTACAAGAATTGCAGCCAGAGGAGGTAATTGGTGTTAAGAAGAGCCCAGCTGAACGAGTGAAACATCAATCCAGGCCCACGTTTGGTTCCCACAATACCCAGCAAGATATTTCGAGAAACCAGACCTTGGGAAAATTATTTGTCAGTCTACAATTCCCAGTATCTGTCAGCCAGCCTGGCCATGAGGGATATTCAGAATTATAGTCCATAATGTGATTCTTCCAAGTTCTCCATTTAACTATCTGAGCTCTCATTCTGAGGTTCAATGTCACATGGTAGTCTTATGGTGAAAGCAAGCCTTCCCCTCCCACTACACTATATTACTCTTGATGCGAGTAACGATTACTTGGCATCTGACTCCCGGAATTCTCCAAGAATTCCCCAGGCAGAACTGTGGGAGTTCCAGCCCCCCAACCTACACCTACGGACACCTACATTTCACTCCTCTGGAGTAAGGCCTATCTCAGAGGCTTGGTGGATGGTTCAGGCCTAGTTTCTGTTGGGAGTCAGAAAGTTGGGAGTCACTGTGGTGCCTTCTGGGAGTTCTAGTGTCATTGCTCTATAGAAGACACCTCCTGGAGAACTATGACTCAGCTTACTGAAACAAGTAGTGATGAGAATTTTTGTTTTCTTATAATTACCATATTGCCCTGCGATTGAAGCATGGGATCGCCAGCCATATATGAGTAAGAAAGAGGGGAAGTGAGGAGTTTTTATTGTTTGTTAAAGTAGGGGTCCAAGTGTTAAGTCTTAAGTCTCTTGCCAGGTTTTTAAAAGTTTTATACATTATGTCCCTGTTTTCTGAATACACCTTTCCTGATCTGTAGAAAATCATAGCCATTGTCAGACTAAAATTTCCTCACTGATGACTCTCAAGTCTTATGTTCACCAGGACAACATATGGAAAAATTTAACATAATTCACAACTGCAATATATATGTTTTCTCTTGCTATACTTATGTCATCTTATACATTAGCTTTAATAACTGCCAGCTTTCCCAACCCATCCTATTGAAATGAAGGAACTGAAAATGTTAATTTGGTGCCACAAAAAAAGAAGAATACTCTTATTTCTAGAAGATTATTGGTATGGGGAAGGTTTCACATACTACCCCAACATGATTTAACTTTACGGTGATCCAGAACTGGGCTACCTAATATAAACCCACACCTTGGCATTATGTATTATTTTTAAATAGTAGTTTTCATAAATAAACCTTTGGCTCTTCAGATGTCTTGGACAATATTTTGGACTACAATGGCCTTAATCCATTTCCCGTGATCAAGCTTGCTAGCAATTTTGGAAAATGAGGTCTGAAACATCTAGAAAGGCAATATATATATAGAGAGAGGGGATGTGCTGATTTTATATATGTATGGTTCCATGCTAAGGTGAGGGCCAAAATAAAATCATATAATCAGCACATCCCCTCAAATATATGTATGAATGTAGAAGATTAAAAAGAATTAAAGGTTCATTCCTGCTGGCCCAAGACTTTGAGTGCTGACTGAGCTGTTAAATATATATATTTGAAGGGATGTGCTGATATATATTTGAGGGGTTGTGGTGATATATATTTGAGGGGATGTGGTGATTTTGCTAAATTCTTACCACACAAGAGAGAAAATTCTCACCCATCCTTAATCTGAATGCATCCAAAGTTATTTCAGAAGGCTTGGAAGACCTGAGATGAAGAGCATATGGCCCTCCCAATCTTACTGCCAGTAGTTCACCACTGATTACGCTGGTTAGCACTCATGGGAACTGCAGTCCAACCAACGACTGAAGAGCCAAATATTCCCCACCCTTCCGTTTCTGTTATTTCTCCCAACATCCCTTTGTTGCTCAGATCTGGCTTTCATTTCCCCGTTGTGTTCCTCTTATGTCATTTGAGCACAAAGGGCCATAATGATTACCTGCTTTGGTGGGATGTTTTGCCAGGTAATTTCCGAGAGCTGGTGGCAAGGGCCAAACATTCTTAATAATTCATGCTAGGAAGTTGCCCTCATCTTGCCGCCAAACACAATGGAAACAAATTTTAATAAAACACCGAGAAATTTCCTTTGATAATAAAAGGCCACAACCCTTCCACCCATTTGCTGATGGTGTTTTCAATTCAGTCACTTGAATGATGAGCTTCGTTTCCAGTCTTTGAACATTTCCAACTTCAGTCTGTTTCTAATCAGTTCCCATTTGTTGTGGTAAGGTAGTGGATAGAGCCACAAATCTACATAGAGAGAGAGATACAGATACAGATAGCGGTATGGCAGCTAATCTGGTTTTCCTTTTTATCTCATGCCACACTTGGCCTGAAACACAAGGCAGGCGTGACCTTGTTTGTGTGCAACTAGTCTGGCCCATGGGAAATGGATAAGACTGCAGCAGAGTTACTGCATCATCTCAACCAGAACCGAACCTAGTATCCTGTTACAGAATGGACTTTGAGTCAGAAAGCCTAATGGCTGAAATCCTATCATGCAACTTTATGCCACATAAGCAAAGCATGCTGCTTATATACCGTCCCATAGCGCTTCAAGCACTCTCTGGGCAGTTTACAAGTTAATTATGCAGGCTACACATTGCCCTCTCCCCGAGCAAGCTGGGTACTCATTTTACTGACCTCGGACGGATAGAAAGCTGAGTCAACCTTGAGCCGCTACCTGGGATTGAACCCCGGGTCGTGAGCACAGTTTTGGCTGCAGTGCAGCAGTTTAACCACTGCGCCACAAGGCTCTTATAAGACTGATAATGTCATCATTCATAGCTGTTTTTCAGGAATTAAACATTTCTGATTCCCCTTCTGAATCCCTTGGGATCCCTTTTGTCATGGGGAGGCGGTTGAGAGTAGCGAGGCAGAGGGAAGTCTTTAATTTTTGTGAAAATTGACACTACTGGGATGATGTTAATGGCCACCCCAAGATGAAATGGATTCCAAGATAGCCTTGGAAACGCCAGAGAAGATTGGTCATTTTTGATTTTCCAAAAAAAAAAAAACCCTGACATCATTGTGTCCTAACTTACTACGTTACAAAAAAAACACAAAAAAACAAGGTTGCACCCTCCAAATACCTGTGTCAACCAAAACAAACTAGGCAAAATACTCTTGAAAACACACTGGGGAAAAAAGTAGAAGCCCCCAGTAGCAAATTCACCCATGCCCATTTTGGACCCAAACTGTGAAGTACTGCTTAGTAGTTTAGGTCGCTGGGGGTTCAATTCCCTGCTGTGCGTCCTTGACAGGGGCTGGATTCAATGATCCGTAGGATCCCTTCCAGCTCTGGAATTCTAATCATGATTATGATTATATTTTCCAATGTAGTCACATACAAAAATACACAAACCTATCAACTGCTAAAAAGGACATGGTGGCGCTGTGGGTTAAACTGCAGAAGCCTCTGTGCTGGAAGGTCAGAAGACCAGCCGTCGCAAGATCGAATCCATGCGACAGAGTGAGCTCCTGTCGCTTGTCCCAGCTCCTGCCAATATAGTAGTTCGAAAGCATGTAAAAATGTGAGTCCATAAATAGGTACCACCATGGTGGGAAGGTCACAGCATTCCGTGTCTAGTCGCGCTGGCCACGTGACCACGGAAGCTGTCTTCGGACCAACGCTGGCTCTACGGCTTGGAAAGGGGGATGAGCACCGCGCCCTAGAGTTGGACACGACTGGACTAAATGTCAAGGGGAACCTTTACCTTTACCTATCAACTGCTACATGTTGGGGGCTCTTAAAGCATGGGGTATAACTTGTGTGAATAATACAGAGGAACATCCTCTACTTGGATGGCTCTCAAGACAGCCTGCTATTGAAGGCATCCTCTATTTAATGAGCTGTTCAATCCTAGTTTAAAGACAAGTATCAAAGAAGGAAGAGTGGAGATCTTGGAAATGCTCATGTACAGTGAGCTGTACCTCAACAATGAGTTGAACATATACATGGGTCCCTGGGTCTCACTCTTCACCTATGGCAAGATGTGCAATAGTTTCATTTACTGTAAATGGTAAGCATTATTTCTAAGTTTTTAATCCATGTTTGCGCCTAAGCATATGCGGGGTTTCTGCAAATGTGTTCCCTTTTATTTAGGAGGATGTACTTTGGTCTTGAAATTTATTCAGAAAACAAAGTGAAGCGGAGGTATTAGTCTCTCTCTGAACTCAGCTAAAGGGAAGCAGTGAAGCCCAAAGCACCCCTTGGAGCCCATTTGGCTTCCCCAAAGCAGCAGCTTTTGCTTTGGCGCTTTGGAGGTTAAAAATCCAGGGCATTTCAAAAGATTTGACGGCTAGAGAGCAGTGCCCGGGGAGTGCCAGATGGATTCATGGAAGGGCAGGAACTGGGCAAGGAGTAAACTGCATAGCTCCCAGCAGCAGAGGGAGGGAGGGAGGCAGGCAGGAGACATATTTGCATGTTTTTTTAGATATTTGAGAGCATGCAAAATAGGTGCAAATGTTGTAATATATATATTTTAGGTAATCTGGCTGTGGAGCCAGAGGTTGGGAGTTCAGTTCTGCACTGTGCCTCCTTGACAGGGGCTGGACTTATTCGTAGGGTCCCTCTCAGCTCTGTAATTCTATAATGATGGTGAGGAATACAAATCGAACCAGATGGGCTACATATCAGCTTGAAGCACATTGGCTACAATTTGTAAGTCAAGTAATTTGGACTTAAGTGAAGTGTATATTATCAGCATACCCCATTTTTCGTTATATATAATCTATCACTACATGGATGCACTTCACATGCCAAGAATTAAGATACTACCACTATGGTAGAAACCAATGTTTACATTACTGGAAATAAAGCAGCCCCATCACCTCAGACTGACACGGCTTACAGAGTCAGAGGTTTGGAGACGGTTTTGGAAGCCATCTTGTCTTACCATGTATTCAATATGAAAAAAAGAGAACATTCCCAATAGATGTACCATTTGCTTCAAGATCCCCAGTAAGTAAGACCCCCCACCACAATTCCAGGCATGCCACCCTCATCTTACTGTTAAGGACATTTATCCAATGTTCAGCTAAAAATCTGGTACCCAGCAATGTTATCATTAGTGAGGAGGCTGTTCCTTGTGAACAGGGCCTCACATTTCTGTCCTAAAATCTGGTATTGACAGCACCGTGGATTGTACCTCACCCTGACCATCTGGATTCAACAAACCAAACAAAACTTCTGCAAGAAATATGGCCCGTATTCTCTCACTCTCTTCTAACTGCTTGTAAAAAATGTCCCCCTGACATAAAACTGTTGGAGAGAGAAAGATCACACAGGATTATTCTAAAAAGTCTTGGGAAGGACTTCATCAATCATCTTCTAAAGAGGGATGCTGTCCAAGCCAAAGCATTCCTCTGAGACGTGTCCAGTTTTGTACGGAGCACATGCTACCTAAATAAAGCAGGTAAAAAGTCATCTCAGTATTGAGATCATGGAAAGGTTGAGGGTCAATGACATTATTACGGTACTAGCTGAAAAGCACAAGATATTTAAAGGGATCATAATTGATATATTTTTCTTTTTCTTCTTTTTTTTCTTTTCCCATCTTGAATAACTTGTCTATTGATGTTTTAAATTTTTGTTATATTTTATATGTTGTTATATATGTTGGAAGCCACTAGAGTGGTCGTTCAACTAGATAGGTGGGGTATAAATGCAATAAATAAATAAATTAAATAGTTGATCTAGGGTATGGATACATAGAAACGTCTGAAAGGTTGTGATTTTTGAAAAAATCTCCAGTTAAAGAACAAATACATATCTGCACACTGAAAGGTCATTTGGTATATACAAACAGTTCTCTATACAAAGTGGACCTGGAAAAAGAACCGTTGAAAATGTGGCATAAAGCCATTTAAAATAATTTTCCATTTTTTAACTGTTCCAGCTAGAAATCTTGTAGCAGGTAATATGGAACTTAGCTTTCTGTCAAAAATAATTTGGTATGTTCTTCAAAAGGTCTAACACCTTACAAGTATTTATTATTATTATTATTATTATTATTATTATTATTATTATTATTATTATTATTATTATTATTATTATTATTATTATTATTATTATTATTATTATTATTATTATTATTATTATTATTATTATTATTATTATTATTATTATTTTCAAAGTGGAGTCTTCTAGGCTTTGTGACATGTCAAAGATGAGTGTAGAACTGTAGATGTTATGTAGAAAATTTCTATTAAAGGCATCAAAGCAGGGGACAGTCAGAGATGGTCGCAACAAGAACAAAAAGCTGGCATTTGATTTGTCAAGGTGTGGCCTTTGTATCTTGATTTCTTTTTTTTTATTAAACACCTACAGTTTGTAGGCTGAAATGCTATTGCTTACAGTTAAGCTAAATCATAACTTTCAGCCTGCTTTTCTCTGGCAAATAAAACATCCCCACAGTGACTCTCAGGGCCTGTGCACATGAAGGAATGAACGTTGGTAGATAAAACCTCAATATTTTAAGATATGCAGATGGCACCATCTTAGTAGCAGAATGCAGCAATAGCTTAAAATGACTTCTGATGAAACCGGAAGAAGAAAATGCCAAAGCATGACTGCACTTGAACATTAAGAAGACAAAAATAATGACTGCAGAAGAACTACACAGTTTTAATGCTGACAGTGAAGAAAATGAAATTGCAAAATATTTTGTACATCTTGGTTCCACCATCAATCTAAATGGAGACTGTAGCCAAGAAATCATAAGAAGACGGAGTATCAGAAGGCAGCATAGAAGGAATTTGAAAAGCTATTCAGGTATAAGGAGGAAGACCATCCACGCTATTGTATTCCCGATCACTATGTATGGATGTAAAAGCTGGACAGTAAAGAAATTTCAGCTGAAATAATTCGATTCGTTTGAAATACTGTGTTGGAGCAGAACTTTCTGAACACCTGGACTTCCAGAAAGACAAACAAGTGAGCCTTAGAACAAATCAAGCCTAAACTATCTCTGGAGGCAAAAAAAAAATGATGTGCCTGTCCTACTTTGGACACACCATGAGAAGGCAGGATTCTCTGGAAAAGACAGTAATGCTGGGAAAGGTGGAATGCAGCAGGAAAAGAGGAAGATCAAATATGAGCTGGATTGACTTTCTAAAGGAAGCCACAGGATTGGGTTTACAAGGCTGTTGAGGAGATAATTTATTCATAGAGTTGTCATAAATCGGAAGCATCTAACAAGAACAACGACAATACATCTTCCCTTCAAAACATCTTTGAATTGTGCAATACTGGATTTTCTCCTTTCTGCCAAGGCCACAAAGAAACACAGTTTTCAGCTAGTGAGCTACCAGTTAGCTTCCAGCCACAATTCAAAATATCGGTATTAACTTTAAAGTCTTCCACAGCTTGAGATCTGTGTTATGACAGAGACCTTCTGCTTCCTTATGAGCGCCCATGCCAGTTAAAATTATGGTGGTCAGCCAACCCCCAAGTAGCAGAAAGTCTTGTTGATGCAGGTGTTTTCAATTTAAAACATAAAATAAACAAATGAGGATTTTGATAAGGGTTGGCAATGGTTCCAAGGGGGGCATGTTAAGAATGAGATGGGAGGAGGGAGGTGTATTTGCTCTGCTGTAGCCATAAAGAAATCTTGACACATGAATGGTATATATATTCTCTGCTCACTGCTTCTCGGTCCATATCTACGTGACCCTTTCACAATTGAATCCTGCTATTCAGATGCTTCAGTCCCACAAAAAGCTCCCGACCTTTATAACCTCTGTCAAAAACTGCTGTTGTTGGACATTTCCCTTGGTGGATTCATACCTTGGATTTATTACTTCAGAACCCAACCAAGCTTCCTGACAAGCAGAGGAAAACACCATTTATTTCTTTTTAAATAGTCTTCTTCCTCAATTAAATGTGTAAATATTCCCCGCCCCTTTCTTGTTTTTCCATTCATGAAGAGAGAGGGAGAAAGAGATGAGGGGATATTTGCCACCACCTTTGCTTTCAAAGATATTTCATGGTGGCTCGATCTTTTCTTTTTAAAAGGAAGGCATGGAAAAATGATGATTTCTTCCGAACCGGAGGCTATGCAGTAAAGCAACTACTAAGTCCTCAAAAATAGGTCTGAGTTATACAGCCCATGGAATCATCAGAACTGGTGTCCTGTGTGCTGTGGATGTCACAGCATGGTATTACATTTAACTTCCCCAGCTCAAGAGAAATAGAAACGCTGCAGAAATTCTCACTTAAATTCCCTCTTGGAGTCTTCATTTAGGTAAAGGTTCCCCTTGACATTTAGTCCAGTCGTGTACGACTCTAGGGCATGGAGCTCATCCCCGTCTCCAAGCCATAGAGCCAGCATTTGTCCATAGACAGTTCCGTGGTCATGTGGCCAGTGCGACTAGACACAGAACAACATGACCTTCCCACCGAGGTGGTACCTATTGATCTGCTCCCATTTTTTACATGCTTTCGAACTGCTAGGTTGGCAGGAGGTGGGACAAGCGACGGGAGCTCACTCCATCACGTGGATTCGATCTTACGACTGCAGGTCTTCTGACCTTGCTGCACAGAGGCTTCTGCAGTTTTACCCGAAGCGAAAGCCAAACTGTTAGGGCTAGACCTGCACTGAAGTTACTTTATCTCACTCGCTCTTTCCAAATACGGGAGAGGAGGATGAGCAGAAAGAAATGATGGCCAGTGCAGTTTACACTCTTTGCCTTATGCCAATGTATCTTCCTCAACATCCATTAACCACATATGTGACCCTCTCCTGGAAGGCACAATAGGGATTCAAACTTCCAACCTCTGGCTCTGCAGCTAGGCCGTCCAACCCACTGAGCAGATCCCGCCTTATTAGCAACTCATTTATTTGCCTTCAACCATAGGAGACAGGAAAAGGATTAAACTGAAAACAGAGAATCCTTTGAGAACGTGGAAAAGTAGGTTTTTACTTGGGATCGGACATTCGTATTCGTCTCCCAGGGGAGATATATATGAATATTGCCACCAGAGGTAGCTGGCCCAATTGGACCCTCCCTCCAGAACTGGGCCGTCCTCTTAACACTGCGTATGGCCGTCGTCATTTGTGCTGTGCCAATCGCGGAAGTAGACCAGCCAGGGCTTCCCTGCCTCCCTGGGCTGTTGACCAATCAGGCGAGGAGGCAGGATGATGAGTTTTCCCGCTCAGCTGCTGGGGAGCAAGGAAACAAATGTGGCCTCCACGGCCATTTTCTCATGGCCTGGGACCCTTCCCACAAGCCACACACACACACACATGGGAAATAACAGACCACAGACCAAAACCCTCCAGGAGCAACAGTTTTGTATAGCAAAATTTTCCCCTTGCAGCTAGCTTGCAGGTTTTTAAGTGGTTTTGTGGACAGGGGCTAGTGTGGCCTCCGTGGCTCTGGTGGGGAAAGAAAGGATAGAAAAGCCAGCTGTAGAGTTTCATAAAAGGGATCTTTCTTGCTACTCTCAAAATGCTGAAGGCTGACTCCAGGGCTTCCTGCATATAAAATAGGCGCATTTATCACTGAAATACATAGATAGCATTTGTCATTGAACTACATGGATTACACATATCTGTTCCTACATAAGCCACACTGACTTCCAGGTGAGTGTCAAAAGGCTGAAGCCTACACATGCTTACCTGGAAATTAGCCCTTCTGGACACAGTGAGACTTATTTCTGGGGAACATATATAGGCCTGCCCTATACATCAGTGATCCTAACCAGGCTCACCTAGGAAGTATGTCCCTCAGTACTTCTGGGTAAGCATGCCTGTTACTTTATTCCTTGCTTTGTTCCATGTTATGAATCAGAAGGCTCCTGTTTCCTGTTCTGAGACAGTGAGAAATTTATTAAGTGGACTTGGGCAAGCAGGACTCCAGAAGGGGATTTACTGTGGAATTGCTGTGTTTTTGATGTAGCTACAGCTAGTATAATTTAGTGGGCTAAAGCAACAGCATCAAGAATCCGATTCTCTGTTGTGTCTCCTGAGAGATGGCCAACTGACATCTCCTGGAGTTTGGATAGCTGAGAAGGTTATATGTATGTCCTGACACTTATATGGCCTTGGGTGGGTTGCCTTGTCCGAGACAGCCACTAGCAGTAAGGTAAAGGTAAAGGTTCCCCTTGACAATTTTTTGTCCAGTCATGTTTGACTCTAGGGGGCAGTGCTCATCCCCGTTTCCAAGCCATAGAGCCAGCGTTTGTCCGAAGACAATCTTCCGTGGTCACATGGCCAGTGCGACTTATACACGAAACGCTGTTACCTTCCCACCAAGGTGGTCCCTATTTATCTACTTGCATTTGCATGCTTTCGAACCGCTAGGTTGGTGGGAGCTGGGACAAGCGACAGGCACTCACTCCATCGCGTGGATTCGATCTTACAACTGCTGGTCTTCTGACCCTGCAGCACAGGCTTCTGCAGTTTAGCCCGCCACGCCACCACGTCCCAGCAGTAAAGGCTGCAATCCACTTTTGAGTAGTTTATATCTAGAAAACCCTAGGGTCCCCTCTCCCAGATGACACAATAGAGATACCAACCTCCAGCTTCCCCATAGAGATGGGAGAGATTCTGGTTGAGTCTGGTTCTTTGGAAATACCAGAGAGTCCTGGAACACCTGAAGGCTCAACAACCAACTGATCGGGAAGGAAGAGCTAGAGGAAGTTGGAGAGAGAGAAAAAAGGAAAAGAGGGGGAAAGAGAGAACGGAAGAAGTGAAGGAGACAGAGTCAATGGCTTGTGTGACGCAGATGAGGGAGATGGCTAGGTTTGTTCCTCTGGAATATTGGAAGCAGGTGATGAGGGAAGAAGACAGGCCCAGCTGAGGATACCCAAGGAAGACGCAGAGAGACAGAGAAGACACCAACCCCCTCCAAACCCTCCTTTTGGGGAAACAGGGAAAGGCTAGAAGGAGAAAACAAGAATAAACAGAGAAGGAAGTGTTTGAGCCTATGGAGACTACCCCAAGAAATTAGTGATCCAGCTTGTTGCTCTGAGAAAGAGAGAAAGGGCAAAAGGAGACAGAAAAGGAAAAGCAAGAGTGGAAATGGGCATCATCCTCCACCCCAGTGTCCCAAAGAAGATCTAGTTGAGTGTTGCAACAGGAAGTAGAGGTGACAGAATGGCCTGTTTAAGAGAACAGTGGTGTTAAACTGGGGTTACAAAGTTTTGCGAATGAACCTGTTAGAAGTTGTTGAAATATCTCCTTCAAATAAAAGGTGTTGAGTCGAAAAACTCTGGGTCTCCTATTGTGAATGAAATACTCTAGACAAAGGGTCCAGAAAACGCCAAGAGGGGATCACAATGGCACACAATTATTACGCAGGTGAAGCTATCATATCTCTGCAAGTGCACAATATAACTTTGACTTTTATGGGGTTATAAAAATCTTAAAACCATGAAAAATGCACACTTTCTCATTACTAAAAGTTTAGCGAGCTGATTAAGGGCTGTCGATAGAAAAAGCAGTACAGGGTCTCCCGTTACTACCACCTGCCCTGCCTTAATTATGTAAGCTTCCTGGAATTTAAAAAAAAACCTGTCTTGTTCATATATTTCCCCACAATATACAATGTAGAGCAATGCTGGTTATGTGAAGCTTTCACAAGCTTGCATTCTCCAGATATTTTGGAAAACAGCCCACGTAACCCCTGACCATTAACCATATTCATGGATGATGGGAAATGTAGTTCAAAACCTCTGAGGGGCTTCAGGGGAGGCAAATTTGTGTTATGTAAATAACCATAATCAAGTTAACTTGCCCTAAGGAGATTGGGGAAATCAGAAGCAAAAGGAATAATCAGGTTCCAGCCTCCCCTGTCTCTAGTTTTCCCTAATATAAACCATATTTCAGCAACCTCGCCATGCGCTGTTCTCTGACCTCTGCTGTTTGTGCTCTGGGACTGTTTACAAAATAGGACATTGTGTATCATTTGCGAGCTAACGAAGAAGACTGTGGTGGCAGCTCCTCAGCGGCTGTCCCTTCTTTTGTCGGTTTTATTTATTCCACCCCACACAAAGACTTTTTTTTCAAAACCTCAGAAAGAGAGAAATTGATAGACCAGCTAGAGATATTTATGGCATGGAGCAGAAAGCGCTGACAGCTTTGAATGAGAATCTCTTTCTTCCTCCGGGTCTCGCTGCGCTTGGTCCAACAGCATATAAAGATTAGTCATCAGAAGGAATCCCAAAACAGCTACGACTTCCAAGCAACTCCTGGAAATGAGAACAGAAAGAGAGAAAGAGGGAGAGAAATGACAGAGGAAAGGGAGAGGAAGTACAGGGGAGGGGAGGGGACCTTTCAACCGTTTACATGGGGAACAGATTTGCTGAGAAGAAAAGGCTATGTCTTCTGGCTCCAGGTTTTAATAAGTGTCTAATTTCTCATCTCACAATGGCTTCCTGTTCTTGCTTTATGCCCTGAAAGATGGGTCACTATATTGTGAGCAGCCCAAAGGAGTTCAAACGTTTGCTTGATTTGACCCTTCTCCAGTGCAATAGTAACATTCAGCATTTCTGTATTGGCTCATGTGTATAAATTTCGATAATCTGTACAGTGGTGCCTCGCTTAATGACGAGAATCCGTTCCAGGAAAATCGCTGTTAAATGAAAACATCGTAAAGCAAAATTTAAAAACCCACTGAAACACAGTGAAAACTGTTCAATGCGTTCCAATGGGCTAAAAACTCACTGTCCAGCGAAGATCCTCCATACGGCGGCCATTTTCTGTGCCTGTATAGCGAGGAATCCGTCTCTAAGCACAGTGGGGAGCCATTTTAAGCACCCGGTGGCCATTTTGAAACCTCAACGATCAGCTGTTTTTGATGGTTGTAAAGCAAAAATCGGTTCCCGAAGCAGGGCATCGATCATCGCAAAGCGAAATTCCCCCATTTAGACCATCGTTTTGCGATTACAAAAACATCATCGTAAAGCGAATTTGTTGTAATGCGGGGTAATCATTAAGTGGGACACGACTGTACCTCCAAGAATAGCCAATGTTGTTTGTCCCCATATGTCATGTGCCAGAGTGGGAGATGACATGGCTGCGTCCCCTGGGAGAAGGAAACGTCTCCGCCATTAAGTTGTTAGTTAGGGAAATTTTCCTCTCTTTATTTGTAAGCCTATAAGATACCCTTTCATATCCTTTGATTTGTATTCCTGCATCGAGCAGGGGGTTGGACTAGATGGCCTTATAGGCCCCTTCCAAGTTCACTCTTCTATGATTCTAAGTCATCTGGGATTTTTCTTGTCCATGGGAGAAAGCAACATAAAAGTGGAATTTTACAATTTTAATGAAAAGGTAACTCTAAACAAAAAGGAAAATAACTGAACGCAACTCCAGAAGGATCCACCATGCACCAGCAAACAACTAAGATGTTCTACTCTGGAGCAGGACCTCCCACAACAATAAGGACGGAAGGAAAGGCAAACTTGCACAATTCATCTTTTACACCTTTAGTTTAATAATACTTGTGTTCCCTCAAGACAATTCTGATTTATGGTGACCCTCTCCAGGATTTTTCTAGGTAGATACAGAGTACTAAGAAATAGTTTACCAGTCCCTTCTGGGGTATCCTAAGACTGTGCAGCATGTCCAAGACTACATAGGTTGGCTCTTCTGGGATGCACAGTGGGGAATTCCCAAACTCTGGCTCTACAGCAAGATATCTGAGCTATCCAACCAAAAGTAGTTTACCACTCTCTTCTTCTAGTGGCTTTCCAGGAAACCTGTGCAAGACCACATACTCCAGCTCTTCTTCTGGAAGACACAGTGGGGAATCAAACTCCTGATCCCCAACTCTGTGGCTTGGTATTCCATCTCTCTGAGCTAGGTCACCATAAGCCAGAATTGACTCAACCACATGCAACTACCGTATTTTTCTGTGTATAAGACGCCCCCCACTTTTCTAATCCAAAATTAATAAATCTAAGTGGGGCTTAGCAAATATAGGGTAAAAAGGGTCAAAATGCTGCAGGATGGCTTTGATCCCTGCTTTCTCCCTTTGTGCTAAGCCCCATGGGACTTAGCAAGCAGAGGGGAAAGCAGGGATCAAAGCGATCCTGCAGCACTTTGATCCCTGCTTTCCCTTTGCTAAGGCTTAGCAAGTGGAGGGGAAAGCCCTGCATGATCACTTGGATCCGGCTTTCCCCTCCACTTGGTTTTTCCCTCCTCAGCTTCCGTGTATAAGACGACCCTCAATTTTTAGTCTAAAGATTTTAGACAAAAGTATAGTCTTATACATGGAAAAATACGGTATATTAGCTCTGGCTGAAAGGGATGGGGGAAGTGTGCTGCTTATATACTGCCCCATGGTGCTCCAAGCGCTCTCTGAGCAGTTCACAATTTAATTTTGCAAGTTACCCATTGCAACCCCTTCCAGGAACTGGGTACTCAGCTTACCAACCTCAGTAGGATGGAAGGCTCTGCCAACCACACACCACCTACCTGAGCCTGGGATTGAACTTGGGTCATGAGCAGAGTTTTCACTGTAGTACTGCAGTTTAACCATTGCATCATGAGACTCCTAATTTATATGTTCGCATGTAAAGTTCACATGTTCATTGAAAAAGGAGGGATATATTTTACCTCACAGAAAAGTTTTTGCTTCAGAGAAAGAAAATTATGTATGTCCCATAGCCTTTCACATACAGTGGTGCATCTCTTAACGATGATAATCCATTCCAGGAAAATCGTTGTTAAGCGAAAACATTGTAAAGGGAAATTAAAAAGCCCATTGAAACGCATTGAAAACCGTTCAATGCATTCCAGTGGGCTGAAAACTCACTGTCCAAAGAAGATCCTCCATATGGTGGCCATTTTCGGTGCCTGTATAGTGAGGAATCAGTCCCTAAGCACAGCGGGGAGCCATTTTAAGCACCCAGTGGCCTTTTGAAAACCCAACAATCAGCTGTTTTTGATTGTCGTAAAGTGAAAATTGGCTCCCAAAGCAGGGAACTGATCATCGCAAAGCAAAATTCCCCCATTTAGACCATCGTTTTGCGATCACAATTGCGATAATAAAAACATTGTCGTAAAGCGTATTCATCGTAATGCGGGGTAATAGTTAAGCGGGGCATGACTGTAGTCTTCACATCTCTCAGGACTCCACACCTACATTTACTTTACTACAACTATATAATCAAACTGTAAATGGTTATGCATGCTCTGATTATTATATGGTGTTTTATAAAATGAGTACACGTACCACATGTTTTCTCCTAATCAAAAATAATAATAATTTATCATGGCATTAACCTAGGAAACCCTGGAAGGAGTTGCAGTAAGTCAGAATCAACTTAGGAACACACAATTACAACTAGAGCAAACCAAAGTGTCTTGCCTATATACCACCCCATACCACTGACAGCACTCTCTGGGCAGTTTACAAGTTAATTATGCAGGCTACTCTACTACTACAAACAAACAGAAACTTTATGTTCTGGTATTTTCTCTCATTACTTTGAGACACAATTACTTCTTTAGTTTGCATGTTTTACTCTAAATCACATTCATTAACTATTAAGCCATCATATGGGAGAAAGCAAGGAGATACACTTCAAGGCAATGTGCATTGGCTAAACCTATTTCCTGCCATCTCAGTGATACTGATCATTAAAACCTTCTCCATTGGTGTAGCCCTGCCCAGTTCCTTGGCCACTCTAGAACAGTGGTTCCCAATCTTGGATTCCCCAGATGTTCTTGGACTACAACTCCCAGAAATCCTGGCCAGCACAGCTAGAGGTGAAGGCTTCTGGGAGCTTTAGTTCAGGAACATCTGAAGACCCAAGGTTGGGAACCACCGTTTAAGGGTGTGACAGAACACTGGGCAAGTAGAGAATGGGACATTGGAAGAAACATTTAAGCAGGGATTGGAGAGTTACTTTTTTGGGGGCTACAGCTCCTAGAACAGGCCACATCTTGGGAGAATCTGAGAGCTGTAATCTAAAAAAAGGAGGGGAGGACTCATTTCTTAACCTCTGCTTTCACATCTATCAAACTGCCACAGCACATAAAGATGGCCATTGTGGCCCACCATTTCTGATCTACAAGATTTCTTACCGTTGATTTCAATCAGCTTTGACTTGGTTCACACTCTGGTGTTTCCTTGATCACTCGCAACAACAGCAGATGATTAAAACCTACCGTGTAGATGTAATAATTTCACCACTTAGTATCCGGGTAAATAACGCACATCATCACTTCATTAAATCCCCCAGTTTCCTATGCATACATCTATCACGTAACTCTCCCTCTTTCCCCTGGGAAGACTTTCTTTTCCTGTAGACTTGGCCTCATTAGATTTATTTATGGCCGTCTTGTCTATGCCATTAACTACTGAACAAAGCTTCCACTGTATGTTTCAGTCAATGATGTACATAACACAGGTCAAAAACTGCTATAATTTATTTCATATTATGCATCGCTTTCTTTTCTTTTGTTAAAAAGAAGATGCATGTGGCATTTTTCAAGCTCTTATTGCATTGATTATCAGAGACCTGTTATCACACATCTGTATCAAATATTAAAACATCTCTAGGTGGTGGTAGTTTTTATTCAAGAGTTTCCCATCATAAAAGCAGCTGGGGGCAGGGGGTGGGGAGACAGTACAGTGGTGCCTCGCATAATGGGCGCTCCGTTTAGTGACAAAATCGCTTAGCGACGACTTTTCCGGAGCGTTTTTGCGCTTCATTTAGCGATGGTCCCTATGGGCAATTTTCGCTTAGCGATGGTTGGGACCATGCTTCACATAGCGATTAAATTTTTGGTCTCCTGTTTCGCTTAACGATGGTTTTAACAGCCTCATGTTTGCTGTTTTTTAAATGTTTTTCTGTTATTTATAAAGTTAAAGTTTACTGTTTAAAATCATAAAGTGCACTTAATAAACCCTTTGTTAACCAAATGTGACTTTGTTCTGACTCTTTTTAAATTTGTTGTTGTATTTTTTCCCCATTGAGATGCATTGAATAGGTTTCAATGCATTTCAATTGGGGAAACGTGTTTCGCTTAGTGATGTTTCCTATGGCTATTTTTGCTTAAGGATGGCAATTAGTTCCTATTGGAACGGATTATCTGGTTTTCAATGCATTTCAATGCGAAACCGTGTTTCGCTTAGCGATGAAATCGCTTAGCAGCAATTTTTTCAGAACGAATTAACATTGCTAAATGAGGCACCACTGTACTTTAAAAACCACAAGAGAAATGTCAACTAGTACAGACAGATGGTGCAACAGAATCTGGTTCTTTCACAGATTTCATGTTTGCAGACTAGTTGTTGAACCATTCCCATGCCCCATTCAAAGTACTGTTTGTAACCCATAGAGCTTCCCAGTGAGAAGATCAATAATAATGGAGAAGCTGTCCTGCACTACTAATATCCACTATTATTGATCTTCTCCTTTAAGGCCAATAACAAGTGTAGGAGAGTAAATCCTGTTGCATAGCTCTGCCCATGCAGCTGCAGTGACATCACCAGTAGCTGTACATGGCCTCTAATTAAAGAGTTCCTGCTTTGATTTTGGCTTGAGCATGACTTTGTCTCATTGTGCATGAATCACAGGCAACCTGCAAATCAAAACAGTCTGCTGAGGCTGGTGATGTCATTCCTGCTACTCTGGTAGAGTTATGCAGCAATATGCTGACCATTATGAAAATCTGCATTCATTTCCATTCATTCGTGTTCGTAAAGTTCACATATTGAGATGTGTCGTTCGGTACATTGTGCATTTCTTCTACACAACTTTCCCTAACTTAGGTACATACAATTCAAGTTAAAATGCAGAGCAGTGTTGGGCAACAGTATTCTAATCCACATACAGTGGACCCTCAATTTACAGAACAGCTCGACTTACAGATTTTTCGAGTTACAGACTTCTCTGGCTGCAAAATTTAGGTTTGACTTGCAGCCGGTGAATCTACCTACAGACCAGAAAAAAAACAAAATGGAACAAAAACAGCCGGTTACGGATTAATCAGTTTTCAATGCATTGTAGGTCAATGGAGATTCGACCTACAGACTTTTCGACCTGCAGCCAAAGTTCCAATATGGGTTAATTCCGTAAGTAGAGGGGTCCACTGTATTAGCTTGGGGAGGGATGCAGATTAAGATGGTTCACTTAAATATGCAGACCAAAGAAAACCCTGTAGCTTCTTTGTGAATGTTGGGTACATGTGGGTTAATGATAAAGCCTAGCAGACATTATGCTGCTCCAATAAACCAAGAACATGCCTCAGAATAGGCATGTGTCTTCAAATGTTGCTGAACTACAGCTTCCAGAATGCTTCACCATTGGCCTTGCTAACTCCAGTTTCTAAGTGTTGGTGTCTAACACAGGGGACCATGTGCCTTAGAATGAGTAACAGAATCCTTGGCAGTGTGTTGGGACAGAGCCCACAGCAGACATGATATGGTTCCTCTGCAGATTCACCAAAGAATTCTCAAACACAGGGGTTGAAATCACATGTCCCATGTGCTCCCCAAAGCCATTTGGGAGGAAGGTTAGAACCTCACCATGCAATGGGAAGTCCTTTAATATGTTTTTTTTTAAAACAGTGGAAGCATCATCACTGTCTCTTGCTAAAAATAGGGCTCCTCCATGCACACACCAGAGTTAAGTCCTCTAACTTATGGCGACCGTATGCATCAGAGTTCATCAAAATGTCCTGTCCTCTCCTGCCCTGCTCAGTCTTGTAGACTCAAGCCTGTGGCTTCCTTTAGGAAGCCAGCCCCTCTCATATTTGATCTTCCTCTTTTCCTGCTGCCTTCCACTTTTCCCAGCATTATTGTCTTTTCCAGAGACGATTCCTTATGATGTGCCCAGAGTAGGACAGCTTCAGTTTCAACATTTTTGCTTCCAGAGATGGTTCAGGCTTGATTTTATGTAGGATCCACTGGTTTGTCTTTCTGGCTATCCAGGATATCTGCAAAGCTATCCTCCAGCACTACATTTCAATCAAATCAAAAAAAAATTTGGCTGCCAGATTTCTTAACTGTCCAACCTTCTTAACCTCCCAGCTTTCAAACCCATCCCTTTGTGACGTTGGTCATTCTTTTAAAATGGAGGTAATCTTCATTCACATTCTGTTTTATTTGGAGAGGGTGTGTGAAACCTCTGGAAGGCCCAGAACTGGGAAAATGGTGCTCAGACATTTGCCCATCTCTGCCTTAAATGTTCACAAGGTTTGGTAGACCTTTCAGAATGCTGACTTCATACAACCCACGTATGCTTAATCCCTTACCACTTATTCAGACAACCCACTCCAACTGAAAGACCAGGTTTGCAACGCTCCTGTTATCTCTTAAGTTAAACCTGCCAAATGAATTTTAAAACAATAAGCATATTGAAAATACACACTGCCATCTGTGTTTCGGGCAGAAATGTAGAACAGGGACGGCTGGTTTGCATTACCAGAAATCAAAGCCTTCAGTGAAGTTGACAAACTGGAGCTGGAAAAGTATTAGCTGGAATGAAGCAAAATTCTCACTCTTCCTTTGTCTCTGGATTTCTGGTGTAATTGAAATGTCTGAACTGTGAAATACCCACACACCATCAACACCAACAGATCGCCCTGGCCCTAATCGACCCCCATCTAGGACTGAGAATGAAGCTTGAAGAAACAATATTCTGAAATAAGTACTTCCAGTCTGGTTTCTTGAAATGATCATTTTTTTAGCTGACTAATTGGTCAAAATGACCTTATTAGCAAAAAAAAATAACAACATAAGGAATCTATTGTTCTCTTTTTTTAAAAGAAAAATTAAATATATTGCATCAAACATTCAAGATACATTAATCAACTTTAAAGTGAAAATCAAACAGTGTTATTGTCTCTCATCCAAAATATGGCTTCTCAGCTATTAGGTATGTGCCAGTCAGGACTGGCGCAAGATATTGGAATTTTATTTACAACTTCGTGTGCTGTCAGTAGTTTGTGGGACTGGGGAGGACTTTCCTGGGCTGGGGTGATTATTTATCCAGCACTAATCCATCATTCCTTTAAAGAAAGCCTCGCCTGTCCCTTTCCCTCTCTTTCTTTGTTGGTGGCAGTTGTTTGCTACTGATCGGTTCCGTTGGTTGCTAAGTATGTGTACAGTAAAGAAAGCAGCATACATAAGTCTGTAATTGCAGACAATTGTAAGTAAAGAAATGGTTTTTTTTCCTATGCTTTCTCCTTCAAATGTCTCAGAGTGAGCTGCTGAGACTTTAAGTGCCAGTTAATGAGAAAGGAGTGGACTCTGCGGAACTAGAAGCTATTCCCTTTTCAATACTTCTATTGCATAGGGGGGGGAAAGGAATTTTACCAGTAATTTAAAAATATGCAACAGATATTTTGTTATCCTGGCATTTGATGCCAGATGATGGCTCTATGAATTTTAGGGACATTGCTAATGTCTGAACTCCAAATTCCTTTCGCATATTTCTCATGGTATCAAACCTGTTCCCCATAACTCAGTGTGAATGGGTTCAGCTTCTGCTGGGGGCGGCCCCTGGGTTTGTGCGGGAAAGATAGTCAGAGACTGCTCTGTGGTTTGAAAATTTCTCCTTTTATTATTAAACAAACTCAACTCAACAGCCTCAAACGGGTCCATTAAACTCAACTCTGGTAAGATTCGATAACTTCTTACTTTGACATCAGGCGTTTTCAGGTCACTCCTCACAGAGGGGCCGGACCAAACTGCTCGTGATACGTTATGGGCCTCAGTGAGGTGCTCCTCACGGCACAGGCTGTCCCACAGCAAGGGTGTCTCGCCCAGTCCCCTGCGCGGTTGATGGGTTAAAGAGGGACTGGGACAGATCACCCTCCTCCCCACACGCTGATTGTGTGGGTACACCACCACTGTCCATTCTATGGGTTCCAAATCATCCACTCACGCGCGATAATCCTTAGGATGAGGCAACAGTCCTCCTCCCAATTGGAGGTTAGGAAAGTCCTTCAACAGTCCATGCAATTCCCCTTGCCCATAGCTCAGCTCAGTCTGTACTGCTCGATCCTTTCTCTCTGGTTGTTCACCGCCCGTTACAATTCTGAATTCTCTCGCGCTAACCCCTCCTTTTATATCCTCCTCCCAAACAATTAGGTCAAACTCCTCCCCTTTCTCCTCAGCTAGACACACCTCCAGTGACCCTTTCCACTCCTCTTTCTCCTGATCTATTTCCACTAATACTCCTTCTACGCAGCCTTGACTTTCCTCCAACTTCTGCTCTGTAGAGGACGGCACACTAGCCTTCTCTCCTTCACACTCAGAGATACCAAATTTGTCCATCAATTCTTCATCTCGCATGCCCTTATGATTTTCATGGGGGATTACAACTTCTCACATGCTTCAGAACCTCCTGAAAACCCATGTAACTTCAATTAGAACTTTTTCCCACTGTTTTATATCAATAGATATAATCTTTCCTGTCTTTCTGCAAGCGGGTGAATGTGTTTTTAGTGTTGCTTTTGTTTATCATGTTTTATAGTGTGGTATTTATTATATCGTTTTAGTATTTGTATACTTGCTCTTTTTAGCTTTTAATATTGTCTTTCAATGATGAAAGCCACCTTGGGCCCTTCTTAAGGAGAAAGGTGAGGTAAAATATTTTAAATAAGTAAATTAGAGAATAGATGGGGGCAAGGCAGACTTCCAGTATCTGAAGGGTTGCCACAGGGAAGAGGGCATCAATTTAATCTCTATTACACCTGAGGGTAGGACAAGAACCAATGGGTGGAAACTCGCCAGAGGGAGACCCAACCTGGAAATAAGGAGGAATTTCCTGATGGTGAGAACCATTAAGCAGTGGAACAGCTTGCCTCCCGATGTTGTGGGTGCCTGATTGCTGGAGGTTTTCAAGAAAAGATTTGGCAGCCATCTGTTCTGGATAGTATGAAGTCTCCTGTCTTGGGCAGGGGGTTGGACTAGAAGACCTCTAAGGTCCCTTCCAACCCTACAATGATTCTATGATGAAGGTAGGATGTGTTTTGAAGGAATTATGTCCATAGGGGTTGAATGTTGTAAAATTAGGAAATATACTTTGCTCTTAACATATCTTTAGATCTCCCCCCCCCCCTTTGCCCTCATGCAGTGGCAAACACAAAGACGTTCATATCCTCTTTTCCAGGTCCTGCTGCCACAAGGGCCTCACTCTAGCTTTTAAAAACCACACAAAATCTGTGTCCTCTAGTCTTGTCAGCTTTATTTATTTATTTATTTATTTATTTATTTATTTATTTATTTATTTATTTATTTAGTTATTTATTTATTTATTTATTTATTTATTTATTTATTTGATTTTTATCCTGCCTATCTGGACCAACGGTCCACTCTAGGCGGCTTCCAATATAAAATCAGAAAGTAAAAACACTGTCAAATACATAATAATACAAAGCGATTACAATAAAATAAAAATAGAAAAAGTAAGGAAAAGTCAAGAAGTGGCTGGAGGGAAGGCCTGGATAAACAACCATGTTTTTAATTGAGTTTTAAAAATTGAGTTTATTTAAATACTGTAGATGGGACTTTTGTAAACCAAATGAAGAAGGGGGGGGGGGGAAACCACACAAAAGACATTCCTTCATTTGGTATCAGATACTTTCAATGGGTTTGGATGAAGAGCCTCTGAATGGAAAGAGAGAGTCCTGGATTTTTAGTGGATTTCTTCTATTGAATAATCTCCATCTAAGCCAGAGAATTAACTCACAATTGGAGTGCCCAGACCTGGTCTTCTCCCACTGATGCCATTCACCTCCTTAGCACTTCTCTAACTTACCTTAAATTATGGATCAGTCAATATTGGTGAAGGTGATAATAATTGTGTGTCATATTTTCCAATTTTATGGCAACCCTTTCTGGGCTTTTCTAGGTAGAGAATGATCAGAAGTGTTTTACCCTTTCCTTCTTCTAGGGGGAGCCCTGGGACTGAGCAGCTTGCCCAAGGCCACCCAGTCTGGTTATTCTGGGATGCACAGAGGGGAATTGAACTCCCAGTCTCTGACCCCACAGTCAGATACCTAATTCACCAGCATAGTACATTTAAACCTATGCATATATATTGGCCAAAATCCTGTCGCTTAGCATAGTAAATCACACTAGAATAGGCCCATTGAATCAGTGCCAGTCTGGTGAATCAGCTCCTCCATAAGTTCCGTTGATTCAAATTGGCCTGCCCTAATTGTGATTTAGGATTTTGACTAATGTTTCACTTCTTACCATCCTGCAGCCCATCAACACTGTTAACAGGGGCAGTTGTTTTCTATAACGTCTGCACCTGTGTGTCTATAACATCACATCACATCGGCGTTATTGTGACCCTATGAATCAGTGACTTCCAGACAGTCCTGCCATTAAGAACCCTGCTCAGGCCTAGTAAACCTCTCTCATTTCACAACCCTCACCTATCCCTCTCTAACCAGTTCCAGTTTCTCCAAATGTCCCTTTCAAATGTCCCCTTCTTCTTAGGCCAGAATCCTGTCAAGGAAACAAATGGAGTAGAAGACAATCACGTAAGCAGTTTCTCTCATTTGTCAGGCTGTCTACTGTGGAACAACCACATGTGGTTGTGCAAGTGGGTTTGCATGAACGATATCCCACCAGGAAAGTCACATGCACAGTTGCTGTTGCACACCACGTGATTCTGGCCTTGTTCTCTGTCTGATGCTCTTATTTATTTATTTTATTCACTCATCTCACACCAAACAGCACAGCCCTATTCCTGCTCTCAGACAGTCTCCATCAAGACACAGATATAGACTCTCTCCTAGATATTATACTGTATACCTGTCAATCAGGCAGACCCCAGCACTACGTAAGGTATTATTGTACAGAGACACCAACAATATTGCAACGCATGCAAGGTCACAACTCCTCTGTCATGCTCTCCAGCCCTCCCTCCTCACACCAGCCACCCAGAGTTTTAAGCACCCCCTAGTGCCTCATTTTCTTCCTTGCTAGGGAAAACCACATCAGGGTTTTATCACTCTCCTGGCTGGTGTAAAGAGTCAGGACGTGTCACTAAGCGTTCCATCATCTTAACAATGCACACTTTATCCCAATTTATCATCTATGAAATTCTACGATGAAACGGTGGTCTTCCATACCATTTTTTTAAAAAAAACTTGCAAAATACATAGAATGAAATGCAGGGCATTTTGCCGTCTTTTTTGAGATGTTCAGATATCAGTCTTTAAATGCTGCAGGGTAGCTGTGGGTGTTTTTATTTTGTGACCAATCACGGCAGTGATAAACACATCCTTCACTCTACTGCTGCCAGATGTCCTCTTCAATATGTGCAGTTGTATTCATGGAATCACAGAATAATGGAGTTGGAAGGCGTCTATAAGGCCACTGAGTCCAACCCCCTTGTCAAGGCAAACGTGACAAATGGTTCTCCAATTTTCTCTTGAATGTCTCTAGCACTGGAGCATTCATCACCTCCTGAGATCATTGGTTCCATTGTCGGACTGCTATAACAGTTATATTGCTATGAAAGTTAAGAGGTTTATCCTGATATTCAGCCTAAAGCTGGCTGAATGATGCCTCGTGCAGTCCAAACGGAAGCAAAAGGCTTCAATCAGTTTGGAAGCAAAATGCAAGATACAGCAGCCAACGAGATGATCAGGAAAAGACCTACAATGAAATTCAACAGACTGTAACAGGATGAGGAGACCTCTGTGAATTCCCTAGATGTTCTTTCAGTTTTACTGATCTAATCAGATGCAAATGCTGTGCATATCTGCATCCTCATTTATTCTCCTGTGGTATGCATACAGGACTTATGCCTTCAAACTCACATAAGCTGTGGGCGCCATTCATTTGACCAGATCCAGTGAGAATTAAAACAGGTGGAGTTGTTCAACAAGGACCTAGGCGAGCCTTTGTTGTTGTTTAGTCGTTTAGTTGTGTCCGACTCTTCGTGACCCCATGGACCAGAGCACACCAGGCCCTCCTGTCCTCCACTGCCTCCCGGAGTTGGGTCCAAGTCATACTGGTAGCTTCGATGACACTGTCCAACCATCTTGCCCTCTCTCGTCCCCTTCGCCTCTTGTCTTCACACTTTCCCAACATCAGGGTCTTTTCCAGGGAGTCTTCTCATCATTTTGAGATTGAATCCCAGCACAGCTTTTCCCACTCTTTTGTTGACTATGAGGGCTACTCTATTTCTTCTATGGGATTGTTGCCTATAATAGTAGATATGATAATCGTCTGAATTGAATTTGCCCATTCCCGTCCATTTTAGTTCACTGATGCCCAGGATGTCAATGTCTCCTGTTTGACCACATCCCGCTTACCAAGCTTCACAGATCTTACATTCCAGGTACCAATGCAGTATTTTTCTTTCCTGCATTGTACTTATTTTTCCACTTCCAGGCACGTCCGCAGTTGAGCGTCCTTTCGGCTTTGGCCCAACCACTTCATTAGCTCTGTCTGGAGCTACTTGTACTTCTCCTCCACTCTTCCTCAGTAGCACGTTGGTCACCTTCCGACCTGAGGGGCTCATCTTCCAGCGTCATATCTTTTAGCCTTTTGTTTCTGTCCATGGAGCTTTCTTGGGAAAGTTACTGGAATGGCTTGCCAATTCCTTCTCCAGGTGGATCACATTTAGTCAGAACTTTCCACTATGACTTGTCCATGTTGGTTGTCCCTGCATGGCATAGCCGATAGCTTCTATGAACTACTCAAGCCCTTTCACCATGAGCCTAGTGATCTATTAAGCAGCAGATTAACTCCTGAAAGTTTTTTATAAAGTTAGATCTTTGAATTTTGCTTCTCCTCCACTCTGGGGGGGGAGCTAAGGGAGACACCAGCTAAAAGTACGCAAAGCTTCATTTTTGGATTGAACTCTCAGAATAAACCAGCATGTTTAGGTAGTCATGCTGGATGGAGTATTTGTGGAGTTAAATTACAAAAAATAACATTTCCCATCCCTGCTATCAACCATTTCCTGACAGTGTGAATAAGATATTCAATCTGCCCTTCAGGCTATTACCCTGTGTTAATTTCCGTGGAATGTCAATAATAAGTTAGAAACTTCATTCATCTGAATGGCACATGATACATTTAAACTCACAGCTGGACACAGACTGTCAATGCCAGTTGCCAGAATGGATGGCATCCAACAATCACACCACCTGCGTGAAGTCTATGCAGATCTGGCAGCCTTAGAAAATGAAACAATAATCAACCCAGTGTGGGTATGTGGTCAAACACTGTGAGAAAACCCAAGAAATTAAATTCACAAGAATATAAGAACTCCGGTGGATTTGATTCCCACAGTGACCAGCCAGATGCCTCACAGAGATGGACAAGCAGGACATGATAGCAAGCAAGATATTTCCCTTCAGATAGCATAATTCTCCATTCTGAGGGTTCTGCCTACTTTACAGACACCTTTAAAACACCTCAGTGTGATGTATCTGGAAGAAAGGACTGAAGTCAAAGGCTTTGAAGTTTAGCTAGGCCAGTGGTTCTTAACCTTTTTGAAAGAAACACCCCCTTGAGCCATTGAGGAAGTTATCATCAGCCCCCCCTCCCCATGGTGATGATATCTTACTTATTTATTATTTATTTGTTTGTTTGTTTGTTTGTTTGTTTAAGACACTTAAATGCAATGACCCCTGAAAACAAAATTCAATTCCAAAAAAATGAAATGCCTGCCAAAAGTAACATTTGATGATTTAGTTGCAAGTGAATTTTAAGACGCAAAAAGAAATATTAAAAGGGCATAAAAACAAACCGCGATGGAGGAACTAAAAATTTCAAGACGAAAACTCTGAAACTGAATTAAGATTGGAGGAAAATATATATTCATGGACACTGTAAAAAGGCTGCAGCCATCTTCACAGGTTTGGCTTGCTCCAGTGCCCCCCTACCGCCCCCCTTCTGCTCCAGCGCCCCCACACCGCCCCTTTTCGTTCTACCACCCCCCTGAAGAATGAAATCGCCCCCTGGGGGGCATTAATGCCCACATTAAGAGCCACTGAGCTAGGCCAAGCTCCGCTCAAGTTTCTTTCTCAGAAAGAAAGTTCCCAGCTAGCACTGGGGCAAGAACAAGAAGCTTGGACTACAGTTCCATGCTGGCTGTTATATTCCAGGAGGTGATGTCTAAAACCTCTGTTCAAAGCCCCACGGATCCAGATAGATGAATCTATTCGGTCCAGTTTCATTCCTATGTGAATGTCTTATTCGTTAATTCCCTACCACCCTCCAAAATGAACAAGTCTGTGAATGTGGCAACTTCATAGCAAAAAAATCATGCTGAAATGAAATTCTCATCCACACCTTTTTGCCACTGATAACCATATCTTCTACAGTGGGGTCTCTACTTAAGAACGTCCCTACTTAAGAACAATCCAACTTAAGAACAGCTCCATTTGCTAAATTTTGCTTCTACTTGAGAACAGAAATCCAAGATAAGAACAGGAAAAAAAACCTTTCCTGCTCTTTTTTTAACCTTAGGTCATCTCAGGTTAAAAAAAAATTCTCCCCCTAGTGGGAGAGTACGTATTAACCAGCTTTGCATTAGTTCCTATGGGAACTAATGCTTCAATGTACGAACGCACCTCTACATAACAAAAAAACAGCCAGAATGGATTAATTGGTTTTCAGTCCATTCCTATGGGAAATTTTGCTTCAACTTAAGAACGTTTCAGCTTAAGAACACCATTCCAAAACCGATTAAGTTCTTAAGTAAAAGTTCCACTGTAGTTTCTATGGACGGAAAAGAGCAGATACGGATTAAATGGTTTTCAATGCATTCCTATGGGAAATGCAGATTCAACATAAGAACTTTTCAACTTGAGAACCACCTTCCAATACGGATTAAGTTCTTAAGTAGAGACCCCACTGTAGTATACAGTACATTGTTTGTATTGGCACACTATCTTCATTGTTACACCAAAAGCAGATCTTTCATGTTTCCCAGACAGAAAGAAAAAGACCAAGGTCAACATTTAGGGCCTAGTTAAAGAATCTGGTTTCATCATCATCATCATCATCATCAGCAGCAGCAGCAGCAGCAGCATCTTACAACTGTAGAGCTGGAAGGGAACCTATACCTATGGATCATCAAATCCAGCCTCATCAAGAAGGCACAATAAGGAATCGAATGTCCAACCTCTGATTCCATAGGCAGAGACCTAAACTCTTGAGCTATTCAGCTGTTCAGAAACACAGGTAGTTAGTGATGGGAATTCAAACTCAGAACCTTCAAATGCCTTTGCCAATTTGAACAGCATCAGGAAACCATACATGGGGGAATGGACATATAATATGGTCTCCTGTGAAACAGTTTCATCTTAGCCATTTGTTCCCAGTGTATGTTCTTTATTTTACATACCTTTTCATTGGTATGTAGTATACCTGACATAATGTTTCTATTAATTTGTGGTTAAGATTAAAACAGATGGAAAATTAACAAAGGAAACAGAAATTAGACGAGGAATCTATCAAGAATTTATCTTGTTGCCCATTCTGTTTCATACTTATTTAGAAAGGATTATGCAAAATATTTTTGCACCTAGACCAGAGGGCATTAAAGTAAATGGTGTACTCTAAAATAATATGAGATACACCAGTGACACAGCCCTGATAGCCAGAAACTCAGATGGCCTTCAAATACTGTTGATTTGGATCGCAGAAGAAAGTAACAACTTGTGACTATTCAATCAATGCCAAAAAAAGAGAGAAAACCCAAGAACAGCAGGGATAAGTAGAAATAATTCACATATGCATCAAATAGGCAAATACATATATCTGAAATGTTTAATTAACAACCACATAGCCTGTTACATAGAAATGAAGTGAAGAACTGAGGTCACTCGAAGAAACTTTATGAAGATGAATGAAATGTTGAATAGAAAACAGCTTACTATATCTTTGAAACTGAGGATGTTAAAATGTTATTTATGTCCAGCTTTCCCATATGGGTATGACGTTTGGACTGTTAAGAAGAATACACTTCTCCCTTCAAAAACTCTGGGGTTACGGGGATCAGACCTCTGAATAGTTCCAAATCTATATATAACTGTGATAGCACCAAAAATGTAACTGTACAAAGCGTAAACAGTTGGTTCATAGAGAGAGAAAGATTGAGAGAGAGGGGAAAAGAACAGTTCTCTCTATTGAGGTTCTCTTCCATAATTTTGATAATCTTTCCATACAGTATCATGTGTAGGCACAGCATGCATCTATCTATCTATCTATCTATCTATCTATCTATCTATCTATCTATCTATCTATCTATCTATCTATCTATCTATCTATCTATCTATCTATCTATCTATCTACCTACCTACCTACCTACCTACCTACCTACCTACCTACCTACCTACCTACCTACCTACCTACCTACCTACCTACCTACCTACAGTGGTGCCTCGCTTAGCGACATTAATCCGTGCAGCAAAAATCGCTGCTAAGCAATTTCGTCGCTAAGCGATTTTAAAAAGCCCATAGAAACGCATTGAAACCCCTTCAATGCTTTCCTATGGGCTCCAAAACTCACCTTAAGCGAAAATCCTTCATTGCAGCGGCCATTTTCGGTGCCTCTAAAGTGAGGCAAAACAGTGGGCAGCCATTTTGGAACTGCTGCATGAAAGTCAGTGAGAAGCTGCATGAAAGTCAGTTTCAGAGGCTCCTGTAACTAAGTTTAGTCCTTTTAAAGTTCCTGCACTATCTCTTAATGGATTTTGCAGCTAATGAATAGTTTCTGTCTTTTTGCCTTACTACGAAAATTCATGTCAGTTATTCCTCTTCCATACTCAGAAACTCTGCACTAGGCTGCTGCACATTGCATAAAATCCATATAATCCTAACATTAAGCACCCAGGCATCTCTCCCATTGATGTCTATGAGACATCGAAATCAGGAAACATTACAGTGCTCTGTGTCAGCGCCTAAACCAAATCACATGACTAATAACCTGGCTTGTTATATCTGGACGAGAGCTCATGGGCACAGCAGGAAACCTCTCTTCTCTCCTCCCCCCTCCAATTTTCCAAGAACTTTTGGAAATCAAGTGGTCAGATTTAAAAGGGGTTGGCTTTTACAACACTGGAGTTCTGGATAGCTGCAGATGATGTGCGATTAAAGTGCAGATGGATTCAGGTCAAACAATACCAGATGTTTTGTTGCAAAGGCCCCACGCATCTATACGCCTGAGTGGAGCTCCATCACACACTGGCAGGAAACGTCACATTGCACAACCATTGACTGTTTGGAAGCAGGGGGCTAGCGATAAAGTCGGACACAATTTAAACCAAAGCCAGAGCCCCAGAGTGGCTTTATGCTAATATTTTGATACTCCAGCTATTTAAAAAAAAACTAAATCTGGTCCCCCCAATTTCCATGAGATCATCAGGCTGGTAATGACTCACCTTTCAGGAAACAGCTTGTGTGTTAGATGGGCTGTCTTACACCTGTTTTTTCTCCAGACACAGCATATACACCTTGCCCACCTGAAAAACACCCTATTAGTATGTAGTAGTTTAAAAATGTGACATTTTTCCTGAATAAACACAGAACTGGTTTGTATTTAACACAGCATCTAGAAGGTCCGGCAAGTGTGAAAATAGCTTCTGCACAGGTGGCTCCATAAATCCTCAAGGTGCAGAACCCACGGTCAAATTCCTGGTTGGGATTTATTAACAAGGAGAGTAAATGACATCATCTGGCTTTTCTTCCAGTCTTTGCTGAACTTAATTGCAGTTGTAACAGTAATTGAGCAGGAGGGGAGCAGATTTTTCCAGGAACCATACATAGTTCCAGGTCATCCCCGTTTTAATGCAAAGTATTTGAGGTTATGAAATTAGCAATTAGGAGCCATTAGCTTTACAAAAGTTCTGCTCCTGGTGGAAAGGAAAACTGCTATAACTCGGTTGTACATATAGATCGATACAGCTACATGCATTTTAGGACCCTTGTGGGGAGGTGACTATAGAAATTGTCATGATCCCCTTCGAAATATACACTTTTGTTGTTGTTTAGTCATTAAGTCGTGTCCGACTCTTCATGACCCCATGGACCAGAGCACACCAGGCCCTCCTGTCTTCCATTGCCTCCCGGAGTTGGTTCAAATTTATGCTGGTAGCTTCAATGACACTGTCCAACCATCTTGTCCTCTGTCGTCCCCTTCTCCTCTTGCCTTCACACTTTCCCAACATCAGGGTCTTATCCAGGGAGTCTTCTCTTCTCGTGAGATGGCCAAAGTATTGGAGCAGCTTCAGGATCTGTCCTTCCAGCGAGCATTCAGGGTTCATTTCTTCCAAAATGGATAAGTTTGTTCTCTTTACAGTCCAGGGGACTCTCAAGAGTCTCCTCCAGCACCACAATTCAAAGCATCAATTCTTTGGCGGTCAGCCTTCTTTATGGTCCTGCTCTCACTTCCATACATCGCTATTGGAAAAACCATAGCTTTGACTGTGCTGACCTTTGTCGGCAAGGTGATGTCTCTGCTTTTTAAGATGCTGTCTAGTTTTCTCATCACTTTTCTCCCAAGAAGCAGGCGTCTTTTAATTTCGTGGCTGCTGTCACCATCTGCAGTGATCGTGGAGCCCAAGAAAGTACAGTAAAATCTGTCACTGTCAATGTACACTACACCACTGCAAAAGACTCTGTGCCCTCCCTCAACAAACATGTGCTCTCCCTGCCCTGGTTTGCCAAGAGGTCCAAAGGAAAAGAGTACCTCCAGAAGTATCCTTCTGTGAGGGAGAGCAAGCTTATTGTCACAATGCTCTGAGATACAGGCAAGTTTACAGCCCGATGCCCTTCAGTGCCTTCTTCCAAGCTCTTCCAGGTGGGAATCATGGCCTTACCATCATCTTCAGGAGAAAAGCCTGCAGCAACATGTAAGGTAAAGGTAAAGGTTCCCCTTGACAATTTTTGTCCAGTCGTGTCTGTGACAGACCCAGACCTACTGGGATATGCCACACGTTAACTAAGCTGCCACCAACCATTCCCTATAAGAAGTCACACAGACCAGGGATGGATTTTTAAACAAATAAAGAATAAGGTTTATTTAAAACAACACACAGGGAAAATAAAATGATTATGTGAATAAGATATAGTAACGTGGCTTAGTTTCACTCATACATACACACAGTTTGGTTCACACAGAACCCTTAACTTGAAGCACAGACCCTGAACCTATCAGTTCTGGCTAACCATACAGACACCTGAACCTATCAGGTTGGTACTGACACACAGTAGTACCCTGTCTGACACACAGACTCCCACACCAGCTTCTTCTTCCCAGCTGCTGCTTCGTCACATCCCAGCGTCTCCTGAACTTCTCCACACACGCATCACATATATATACAGTACAGCCCCTCCTCCTGATGTCCCGCCTTCCACTCCCCATAGGATGGAACTTTCCCTCCAAACCCATGACAGACAGGTAACATCAGTGCTGTATGTAACACCTCCCCTCTTTATAAGTTGTTTTGTAGGGGGAAAGCTAAGGTGCTTTTTCCCAAAAAACAACCTGGATAAAACACACAACAACAGTTATACATACCATATCATACTTACTTATACTTACATTCTAAGTTAACCATAGCAATTAGGCATTTAAACATTTACCATATACATTACATCAATTTACCTTTATTCATACAAACCAAATCCAAAAAAACCAGGTACATTTAACTTTTTGTCATCAATATATATACATAGTCCATGTTCTTTCGCCGTCTTCATTCTTCAGGTCTTCTTGACAAGGCGTCAGCAACACAGTTCACTGACCCTCTGACCACTTTCACTTCAAAGTCATAGTCCTGCAAGTTTAAAGCCCACCTCATAAGTTTGCTATTGTGGGTTTTCATTGTCTTTAACCATTGCAGTGGTGAATGGTCAGTGCACAGAATAAAATGTCTTCCCCAGATGTAAGGCTTGGCCTTCTGGATCGCGTAGACTATGGCCAAACACTCCTTCTCCACGGTTGCCAAATGTCTCTCACCTTTTTGAAGTTTCCTACTCAGGTAGGACACTGGATGCTGGTCACCATTCTCATCCTCCTGGCACAGAACTGCTCCTACCCCACTGTTAGACGCATCGGTGTAGATGATGAACTCCCGGTCGAAGTCTGGAGCACGCAGCACTGGATACTGGACGAGCGCCTCCTTCAACCTCTGGAACGCCTCCTCACAGTCGCTGGTCCACAGGATGCGGTCATCAGCCGTCTTCCTCGTCAGATCGGTCAGCGGAGCCGCAATCTCGCTAAACCTCGGGATGAACTTTCTGTAGTAGCCCACCAACCCAAGAAATGATTTGACTTTTTTCTTGGTGTTGGGTCTGGGCCAATCACGAACAGCTTCTATTTTGGCCTCCAGGGGTTTTATCACTCCTCCCCCTACCATGTGACCCAAGTATTTTATTTCTGGGCTACCCAGCTGACACTTGCTGGCCTTTACTGTTAGCCCTGCTGCACTTAACCTCTGCAGCACTAATTCCAGGTGTATCAGGTGATCTTCCCAGGTATTACTGAAGATCCCTATGTCGTCAATGTAGGCCACTGTAAAGTCACTGAGCCCTGCCAAGGTCTGGTCCATCAGCCTTTGGAATGTGGCTGGTGCATTTCTGAGACCAAAGCTCAGGACTCGAAACTCATAGAGACCAAAAGGGCTGCAAAAGGCAGTCTTTTCTTGATCCCTGGGATCAATTCTTAATTGCCAATATCCCTTTACCAGGTCCAATGATGAGATGAACCGACAACCCCCTATGGTTTCAATCAGGTTGTCTAGCCTGGGCATTGGGTAGGCATCAGGAGTGGTTACACGGTTTAATTTCCTGTAATCGACACAAAACCTAATGCTCCCATCAGGCTTGTCCACAAGGACTATCGGAGAGGACCAAGGACTAGAAGAGGGGACGATTATGTTCTCCCTAAGCATCTCGTCCAGCTCCTTCCGCACCTTGTCCCTATAGGGTCCCGTTACTCGGTATGGGGATACTGCCTGCGGGGGTGCATCCCCTGTGTGGATCCGATGCATCACTCCCTTCACTATCCCCGGCTTGTTGGAAAACACCTGTTGATATTTACTAAGCAGCATTTTTAGTTCTTGCTGCTGGTCTTGGGTGAGTGCAGGACTGATCTTTACCTCCTCTGGGTTGTATTTTACTTCCCCTCTACCCTCCCAGAAGGGTAATTCAGCTTCCTCACTCTCAGCTGCTTTTATCGCAAATAAAACCCTCTGTTCCCCTCTGTAGTAGGGTTTTAGGGCATTCACATGAACCACCCTCCTTGCTTGGTTCTCCTCCTGCTCTATAAGGTAGTTCAGGTCTGACATCTTGGAAATGACCCTATATGGTCCTGCCCATTTGAGCTGCAGTTTATTCTCTCTGCAGGGCCTAAGCCAAAGCACTTCCTCCCCTGGGTCAAAGTGCCTCTCTCTAGCTTTGTGGTCATACCATGTTTTCTGTCTGACCTTCTGAGCTTGCAGGTTTTCTGCTGCCAGCTCTAGATTTCTCTTTAGGTCATTCATCAAGGTGTCTATGTATGTCACAACGTCTTGTGGGTCATCCTGGGTGATCTGCTCCCAATTTTGTTTGATCAAATCAAGGGGCCCTTTCACCCTTCTCCCAAATAAAAGTTCAAATGGACTGAACCCGGTACTGGCTTGTGGCACTGATCGATAAGCAAACAAAAGGGATTGCAGCTTCTGGTCCCAATTGTTTGGATTCTCTGCCAAGTAAGCCCTAATCATGCGCATTAGAGTCCCATTGAACTTCTCAGTTAACCCATTACTTTCAGGATGATAGGCAGTAGTTTCCTTGTGCTTAATTCCACAGATTTGCCATAAGCGTTTCATGAGCTTTGATGTGAACGATGCGCCCAAATCTGTGATTATTTCTGAGGCAAATCCCATCCTGGACATATACCCCACCAAGGCATCTGCCACTGTGTTAGTTTCAATGTTAGTCAAGGGTATGGCTTCAGGGTACCTCGTGGCATGGTCCACAATGGTGAGAATGAACCTGTTCCCCCTCTTTGTGGCCTTGGGCAAAGGTCCCACAATATCCACCCCTATGCATTTGAACGGAGTGTCAATCACAGGCAAAGGGCACAACTTTGCTTTGGTCCTGTCGCGGCTATTCCCCTGCCTTTGACACACATCACATTGTTTACAGAACTCCCTGATCTGCTTCCCTATGTCAGGCCAGTAAAAATTCTGTGTGATTCTCTGCTGTGTTTTGTTCACCCCTAAGTGCGCAGCAAACATGTCAGAGTGCCCCCTTTTTAAGATCATGGGGCGATACTTTTCAGGTACCACCAGCTGACTTCTGATCCCATCTCCCCCTTTTGAGATATTCCTCAGGGTCTCTCTATACAAAATCCCCTTTTTCTCCAGAAATCTCACTGGGGTTTCAGGTGTTAGCTGGGCGTCAGTCACCTGTTCAAAACACTTCTGGAGAGTGGCGTCTGCCTTTTGCTCTTGTCCAAATCTGCTGTCTGTGGTTAAGGTTTCCACCACAGCTTCTGAACTCCCCTCTGCTTCCGTCTCGGGCTCATCATTACCCCCCTGAACTGTCCCCGTGGTGGCTTGTGAACGTGTAATCACTAGCACCCGTTTCACATGTTCAGCCAGGTCATTTCCCACGAGCACGGCTGCTGGCAGAGTCGATGAAATCGCTAGCCGCCAAACTCCCCTCCAGCCTTGAAAGTTCACAGGTACCTCCGCTACTGGCAGTGAGATTATCTGCCCCTCAATCCCTGCCACTTTCATGCTCTCATTTGGGATTACATATTCCCTAGGAATAATATCTGGATGGCACAGGGTCACCTGAGAACAAGTGTCCCGCAGCCCCCGATACTGATGGCCAAGTATTCCTACGTCCACCCCTGCTGTCTCAAACAACTGAGAATCTGTTCTCACCAGCAGGCAGCGCCTGACCTCTACAAGAGGACCATTTTCCTCAGCCTGATCAGCAGTTGTAGCTGTTCCAGATTGAGTAGCCATGGCAACAGGCTCCCTCAGTGACAATGAGCCTTGCTCTTTCTGGACACAGAACACAGCTTTTGGCTTGGTTCCACTCGAATCCTGAGGCACAATTCCTTTTAGCTGCTTTAATTTCTCACACTCTGAGATTAGATGGCCCTTTCCCTGACAGAAATAGCATTCTCTGGTGTATTTTGAATCTCTCTCATCTTGTTTTGGTTTTCCCTCCAAAATCTGAGGTCTTGGTTTCATGTCTGAGGGCTTCCCTTCACCATGGGCCCCTCCCCCTTGCTGGTTTTTCCCTTTTATTCTCAAATCCAGCTCCTTTTGCTTGGCCTCAAACTCAGCCCTGATCTGTAAAATTTCTTCCTCAGCCCTAGCTTTTATCTCTTTTACTTTTTCTTCAGTCTTATCTCTGATTTCTTTTAATTTAATGTCTTTTTGCTGAGTATATTTTTCAAGATCTTGCTCACTTTGTCTGACCTGAGCCTCATACTTTTCCTTCTTTGACCTTTCTTCAACTGATAAATTGTTAATACACTTATTTAGGAAATCCAATTCCAATTGTACCATTCTAATTTGGTGTTTCAGTTCCATCTCTTTTATCCTCATGGCCATTCCCCTTTTCTTGGCATCTGCCTCTGCCTGACAGATTTCAGCTGTTTCTCTGGCCTCTATTTCAAATTGCCTCATCCTCAGTTCATGCTGCTGGGCTATGAGCATTTTCCTGAGTTCTGGGTTCTGTTCTCCCGTGCTGTCACCCTGCACTGAGCCAAATTCATCCTCAGAACCTTGGTCAACCTGGGGGTCTTTCACTTCACCCATTTCTGCCATTTGGCTTCGAGTCAAGGGCATACTCCCCCCCAGAACAGGCTGCTTTAAAAAGTCAAGCCTCAAAATAAAACGACCACTTTTTTTTTTCTCTTTTGCCTCAGAACCAGCTTTCCCTATAGATTGCTGCTGTCCTTCAGCACTACTTGCAACTGTAGCGAGTTAGAGTCTACCCCCCTCTGCTGGGCCTCTCAGCAGGCAGGCTAGATCACTGCTGTTTCACAGTTTTGCCTCAGCTTTTTTCCCGCCAAAAACAGGCTGCCTCAGAGCACCCTAATCTAGTCTCCCCAGTTGGCACGTTCTTCTACTAGCGCACCTCCCCGTGAGGTACACCTAGAAGATTACCTACGCGCCTCAGATTGTCCCTGACTAGACCCCCCTTGCTCTGGGCACACTTGCCAAGGCTTTGCTGGACCGCTGGACAACTGGACCAGTCGTATCCCACACGCTGGACACCAATCAATGTGACAAACCCAGACCTACTGGGATCTGCCACACGTTAACTAAGCTGCCACCAACCATTCCCTATAAGAAGTCACACAGACCAGGGATGGATTTTTAACCAATAAAAGAATAAGGTTTATTTAAAACAACACACAGGGAAAATAAAATGATTATGTGAATAAGATATAGTAACGTGGCTTAGTTTCACTCATACATACACACAGTTTGGTTCACACAGAACCCTTAACTTGAAGCACAGACCCTGAACCTATCAGTTCTGGCTAACCATACAGACACCTGAACCTATCAGGTTGGTACTGACACACAGTAGTACCCTGTCTGACACACAGACTCCCACACCAGCTTCTTCTTCCCAGCTGCTGCTTCGTCACATCCCAGCGTCTCCTGAACTTCTCCACACACGCATCACATATATATACAGTACAGCCCCTCCTCCTGATGTCCCGCCTTCCACTCCCCATAGGATGGAACTTTCCCTCCAAACCCATGACAGACAGGTAACATCAGTGCTGTATGTAACAGTGTCCAACTCTAGGGGGCGGCGCTCATCCCGCTCTTCAAGCCATAGAGCCAGCGTTTGTCCAAAGACAATCTTTCCGTGGTCACATGGCCAGTGTGATTTAGACACGGAACGCTGTTTACCTTCCCACCGAGATGGTACCTATTTATCTACTCGCATTTGCATGCTTTCGAACCGCTAGGTTGGCTGGAGCTGGGACAAGCAACGGGCGCTCACTCCGTCGCGTGGATTCGATCTTACGACTGCTTGGTCTTCTGACCCTGCAGCACAGGCTTCTGCAGTTTAGCCCACAGCGCCACCACGTCCAGCAACATGTACAGGTGTTCAAATAAGATGAATGATGCAAAACAAAGGTTGGGCCTTTTAAGGAAGACAACAACCTTCTCCACAGAGGTGAGGCCTAAATCAACACATATCCTCTGTCTTGGTTAAGCATCAGCTCCATGGAGGCACCACCTCCTTGTCCTTCTTGCTTTCCATGAGACGGAGGGGCCTGGCAGCTCGGTGGCTGCTAGCTGTGCATCTTCAAGCTGGTGGGGTGGAGGGTATGGCAGCTAATAGGAGATGGAGCCAAGCAGCTGCAAGAGCTGAAGCCAACAAGCCCAGGCATGCAGCTATTGCAGAAAGAGGGAGACATCTTAGCAGGGAAGAGGGGTTTCGAAATCATGCAAACAGTGAAAATCTCATCCACCCAGGATCCTTTCCAGTTGTGATGATATGTATGGTGATTCTTTGCCTTGAGATTTCATAAAGACTTGAGAGCTTGCTCAGTAAGCTGTCATCACCACGCAGTGAGAACAGTGATTTAAGGGCCATGTTGTTCTCTTTCTTAAGTTAAACAGCCTGTATTTGCTGATGCCATTTTCTCTGTGTGTGTGTGTGTAACTCTGCCGCCCAGCTGTCATTGTGGCTGAAATCTTTAGACTCACACCACTTATCTCCAATCCAAATTGAATTCCGTGTACTTAAATACTTGAGTAATTTTATTCACCTGAAGAGGACAAGGTACTTGGGGGAAACGGGAAGACCACACAAGTAGCGAGAGTTTCAGGAGAAGTAACAGATCTTGTAAACACAGGATGCTCTTCATTGTGAACTTGCTGGGGGCGGGGTGGGGGTGGGGGAGGCGCTCTGTTAAAATAGCAACAACAGAGAACACGGAGTAGCCTATGTGTTCATTTGTCCTTGGAGATTTCAAACAGCCACTTATAAAAAAAAAGTGCTAAGAGCAGGGCAGTAACGAGCCATTTTGACACCCAGGGCTTTTCTGCCCTTTTGGTTAAATTTAGATCATGTTACTTTGCCATATTGCAAGAAAAAGACAGAGGAATGGGGAGGGAGAATACCTAGAGCTGAGGGGCCAATGCTCTCCTATTGAGAACAATACACCAAGATCACTTATTTGATGCTTCTTTCTGCCTGAGGAGCAGCAGCTATAAATCTTAGGTGTGCTCAGACTGGGCTTGCACCCTTGAAGCCGCAGACACATCCCGTCGAGCAACAATATTTTTCATCCTCTGGATTTTGACACCCTGATTGTTCTGTCTGACATACAGCTCTGACTTAGAATACAGAGCTCATAAACTGCTCTAGAAGATGTGTAACCACTATGTGCTTATTACTTCACAACAGACTAGAGGCCATTCTGCACATCACTAGAGAAGAGGAAATTGTTTTTTAAAAGGCTGTGTAGTGCTCAGAATGATACATAAGCAAGAGTAGGTGATACCTTTATTAGACCACTACAAAAATCAAGCAAACAGCTAGCTTTCATGATTATTCATCTTCCTTAGGCTGTGAACTAAGATCATGTGGATAATTCAGAAAAAATATATACTGTATTAGACTCCCAAAGTTCCATGTTGGTTGTTCTGTGCCAGGTCTGTAGTCTTATGAAGCACAGCTGACACAAACAACTACTATGAAACTTTTGGACACTAATATATGAAAAAAAAAATTGAACTACCCACACAATCTTGGTGAACAACCAGAGGGTAATGAATTGTCATGGAAAGCTAACTGCTTGAATTTTTTAGCGGTCTAATAAAGATATCACCTGCTCTTGGATTTGTAAAAAATTGTTTGACAGGCATCCACCATCATGAGCACAGAAAAAGGAAAAAGAAGTTTGCAACCTCAATATATGTAGTCAGCAGCAGTATGTTGTAGAGGTTTTGCTGGCAACAAATGACCATGGAACGCAAACCCATACCTGCATTAAAAAGTCTTATGCTCGGTACTGCTTTGGAATAGTGGGGCATTGCCATCTTATTTATTTATTTCATTTATTTATTTTATTTATATCCCGCCTATCTAGCCAACTCAGGACCACTCTAGGTCCATCTTACTGTTCGCCTACATTTTTGTCTAGATTAGTACTTTTTAATGAACAACCTACACTAAAACTGTATTTGAAGATTTCTTCCACAATGTCTAGAGTTGGTAGTAAAATATGAAGATATCCCTAGCTAATTTTTTGCTGTCAGCCTCTTAACCACCTAGAAGCTTGGAAAATAGAACCTTCTCAGCTTTAAGAGTTAATTTCCAACATCTGAAATACAGTAAGAGTTTCCTCTGCCTACCCTCTTTCTACATTATAACAGGGTTGAAACTTTCCCTCTGCCAAAATGATTGGCAGCCCATATCTTAAGGAAGTTGTGAAGGAAAGGTTTCCACCTGGCATTCATTCATTGAGTTGTATATCATTCATTCATTGAGTTGTATAGAGTTTAACTATCACAAATCACTTAAAGAATGCATGAGGCTGAGGCAGAACCATATTCAAATTCCTGTTCTGACTAGGAGAGGGTCTACTCTGTACAACCTTGGCCAAATACTTCTAACCAATATGTATTTGAACAATCAAGAGATAAATCTAAAGCATTCGGATTCAAAAGACAAACTTACTAGGAAAAGTAACAATCTCAAAGATGGCACCAGTTTTACTTTCCAACTTTGTACGGAAAAACTCAGAAGTACGGATGAATTTCAATCATGTGACAGCATTTGCTAAAGCTCTTGAGATGGCATGCATTTAAATATGTGTCTCCCTCTCTGTAGTTAAGTATAGCATATCTGGGAAACACTGTGACATGTCCTCTTTTTGTGCATTGATCTTGCACATTTGCTTATTCTGCAAAAGAACCTTGACAAAGAAATAAAGTTCCATAAAATTAAGGATTCACTTTTCCAACTCCTGCCTCTATAAATGGAGTATCAGCGTCATGATCCTGTCCACGCTAACATGCACTGATTCCACAGTCAAAATCAACATACACAATACAATCTGCATATGACAATGTATTTTGTAGTACTGTACTTCCCCAATTCTGTTCATGGATATCGTAAGCAATACCCCTTCCCTGCTCCACCTAAATCCCTACAGACTCTGCTCAGCATTCTAGATCCTTGTAGGATGTTTCCTCTACATTTCCCTTGGCACTTCATTTCATCTTATTGTTGTCACTTTTAGACACTCCGTGCCAAATGCATACAAGCCTTGCATATTTTCTTTCCCTAATGCAACATATCATAATATTAATGAGACTCTGCCAGGATTGCCACCTGCATTGATGAACTTCGGGGATTCCTGTTTAACAAAGCCAACAGAAAATACAACAGCCTTTGTCAAGAATCCACAAAGGATAAGAGGCTGCAGATTTCCGTTACACTATTCTAATATACGGGCATGGGGCAGCTGTTGTGGCCTCAAGAGCTGTGTTACTTCCTGGAACTCCTCTGAGGTTGGCTGGTTGATATCAGGATTGGGTCCCTCCCTTTAGAAGATCCACCACTTCCCCCTCTCCATCCAACATATGCTCCATCTTCAGAGGAGGACCTTTTCTTGGTCTCATTGCCATCATAGGCACATTTGGTGGGGATACAAGAGAGGATCTTCTCGGTGTCTGCTCCCAGGTTGCACAATAGCCCCGCTCCAAGAAGCTAGATTGGCCCCCTCTCTCTCATTCTTCTGGCACCAGGTAAGGATGTTTCTTTTTAAACACGTTTTTAATAACTTCACTGGGCACAAAATCTAAACTCTCCCTCTTCGTTATTGTATTCTCTAAGTGTGTTTTTACAGTACTCTTGGTGTTTTTACATTATTAATTTTTATATTCCTGTATGCTTTTGATGAGTTGTCCTCTAAGTAACACCTTGTAGAACACGTCAACTACCATTTCCTCTGTTGGGCAGGCAGTACTTGAGCCCAACTGCTCCATTCTGCTGTAAGTCACTGATATGATGTGCCTTAATTTCTACTGTATGTGCTTAGTCTGTGATCCAACTTTCTCTGATTGAGAGAGATGTACACAACCTTCATTGTCCTCAACAACTCCACAGGCTTTGAATCTTCAATTCCCAAGTTTTAGAGTAATCTGTAAAGCCAGGCCCATTTGTGATGCTGTTCCATACCCTGCCCCTGTGGCTGATATGGCTGTAATAGTCTGTGACTGGGTCAACTGATAGCTCCATCTCTGTAAAAGAACATGTGTGCACTTATGAACTTGAGTTCTTTCCAGTCTTGCCCCAGTCATCAGCTGTGTAGCCAGTTAATTTAGGCTGACTTTTTGTTGGCCAAGGTGAAGATGAAATTGAGAAGTTGACTGTAAGAGTCTACAGTAATAATAGGTTCAGGAGGTAGCGGAGGTCAGCGAGTCAAAAGAATAGGCACCTACTCCCAAATCCCCCTTCTGTTCATTTGGACTGGAGAGGTACAAAAAGGAGATGCTTGGAGAACACCAGGCCAACAGAAGAATCCCACCAGTGTAGAACAGACCTTCAACAGTACTCAACAACTCTTCAATGGATGACTTGACTCCAGGATTGTTCTGTTAATTAGTTAAACTTCATTCTCATTAAAATGAATAGGACACAACTGAAGCCATTGCTATATCTCACTGAGATGGGTCTGGGACCAAACCATATCTTAGTCTGAAACTGACCCCATTTCTCTTTATTTACAGACTTACCGTATTTTTCCATACTTTTGTCTAAAATCTTTAGACTAAAAATTGAAGGCCATCTTATACACGGAAGTAAGCTGAGGAGAGAACAAAAACAGGTGGAGGGGAAAGCAGGGATCAAAGTGATCCTGCAGCGCTTTGATTCCTTTCCCCCTACACTTGCTAAGCCCCACTTAGATTTCTTAATTTTGGATTTAAAAAGTGGGGGGGCATCTTATACATGGGGGCATCTTATACATGGAAAAATACGGTATATGATCAGTAGCTGCCATCACATCAGAACGATTTATTCTACGCGTACTGTGGAAAAAGGATTCCCCATGCAGCAGATCCCATTAAAAACCAATATATTTTGTGGTTCCTTGTCTCACAAATGTTGAACTATATCTTGCCTTATCGGGGAAAGGCCATAGCTGTACCCATTACGATCTCTCTAGCAGGCACCATTATAATAAACACCTGAACATTTGCAATAAGCAACATAACCTCCCTGAGTAGAGGTTAGTGCAGATACAAAAGAAACAGGAAGCAAATAATCTAAACAAAACTCTATTTAATTTTATAACTCCCAAGCGATCTGTATGTTTTGGGGGGCTTTGAGTCAACTTCCCATCCAGGTGGATTTTGTCTCCAAAAGCACAGTTACAGATCTCGCCTCCCTGCCCCCATTTTTGTATCTTTCCTTCCCGACACCCCTTTAAGTTCTGTCTGTTAAATATTAGCCCATGACCTTTTGCTGATTGGCTTCAATTAAGTCTCTGGATTTCCTCTTCCTGAGCCTAAGTCAGGTTACAGTGGAAGAATAATAAAGGCAAGGAGAACGTGTTGCAGTCATCCAAATAACGGCCTCCGAATGTCAGCAATGGAAAGTGAGCATGACTTTGAGTTCCCACCCACCGGGAAACTTGATGGCATAATTTACGGGCAGCCTTTCTTGAACCGCCAGTAGCTCAAACTCTCGGGCAGCCTGGTTCTTCTCATGCTTCAAAAAAGGCCCCAGGTCTCAAAAGGAAGAACACAGAGTGGCAGGATTTTAAAATATAATAATTTGAAGAAACCTAAGAATGTCGGCTAAAGCGGTGAGCTAGGCAAGGGCAGGTGGCAGAGGTTGGAGAGAGAAGACAAGCCTCATTGTAAAACAGAGCAGCAGTGTTTGGAAAGGACAGGAGGGGGCTGGGAAGGGTAGAAAGTGAAGGATGCCTGACTCAGGATACTTGTCAACGGAAAAACTGCCCAGATCCAATTCTCTTTTCCAGAACAGCAAACCCAAATGTAAAGAAGCAAACAAACAAACAAACCAAATGTATTCTCGAAGGCTTTCACAGCCAGGATCTGATGGTTCTTGTGGGTTTTCCATACACATCAACAGAACTTCAACAAAAGAAGAAGGTGGCCTAAAACTAAACACAGCCTGGCTCCCAATACTGAAAAATACAGCCTGCAAAAGGTTAATGAACTCTACCCAGCCACAAGGACCAGGGATCATTGCACAAAAAAGACCAGCTAACGACACCCATCAACCACAGTGACAGATAATCTCTCCCCCCTTACCACAACAAAAACACACAGATCACCCTATCTCCTGAAAAGGACAAAAACTGTTCCCACAGCTATAAATACTCAACTATCCAACAAACAGCAACAGAGTTCCTACTCCAGTCCTCTGAAGATGCCGGCCACAGAGACTGGCGAAACATCAGGAAGAACAACCTTCAGAACACGGCCAAAAAACCCGAAAAACCCACAACAAACAAACCAAATATACACATGCCAGGCACCAGAGTGGTGTCCCCATTCATTTCAGTGGAGGGAGCTGATAAGTCATGTTCCTTTCTTTAGGTCAAACATGATGTTAAGGGGTAGTATGTATTCCTTGAAATTGGCCTGTTGTTCCTCTCACAATGGGATTTCTCCCTATTGCCTCACTGGTGGGGCTGTTTATGGGAAATTTCGGGCATTATTATGTGGGCTCAGTGGTCACTTGCCTTCTCCTTTAGTGTAGATCACACTACGTAACTGTATTGCTTTTGATTGCCCCTTTCCTCAAGCATCCTTTTAACTTTACAGACACTAAATGGGATGCAACGGATTTGATCTGCCCCAGGGTTAACAGTGCCTCCTTGCGTCGCCCATAGTTGTCCCAGCATTGCGTAAATTACACAGAACTGAGGCATGAAGAGAAAGATCTGTGTTACTCTTTAGATAGCCTTCTTCCATTGTGGAATATTCTCTCTCTCTCTCTCTGTCTCTCTCCATGGGGGTGGTCAATTTAGCTCAAGTGTGACTAGACAAGTGTTTTGTCCCATAGGCTGGGCCAGGTTGGGGATGGGCTGGTTCACTACTTTTCTCAGTGACCATACGACGCATCTACCACTGCAAACCAGTCTGCCAGGTTTGATGCCTACCCACGCTTTTTTAGATCCTTGTTTTTTTTGGGGGGGGGCACAGATGTGTGTAAGATCACTCTATTTGGATCCATGCATGCATGATCACTGGGATTGAACCAAAGCAGGTGGCTTAAGCCTTGGCTTATGCCATTTAACAACCTTGAGAAGTAAGAAGCTTTCTTCCCACTCTATTGCAGAGAGAAAGGCGAAGGAAGTTTTCCCCTTCTTTTTAACTGTAGCTAACAAATCAACAGTGCTTTGAAACTCTTTTTCATCTGTTGTCAGTTAACAACAACTAGCAGTTAGGTTTCTGCATAGACAGCCAACTTAAGAGTTGTGTGCATTCTCCCCGTCGGGAGAATTTCATTTGTTTAAGTGCTTCCAAAATGAATGACCAAGGAATATTTAATGTTCTTCCTCAACATGGCAGTATTCTTTTCCTATCAACCACTTTGCAGCCTACTTTGTCAGTAGCTCTCAAACTTCTAGTGGCATATGTGTACTCTGACATGTCCCCCAAAGTATAGGGCAGCTCTTTTAACAATGGCTAAGCCTTAAAAAAATCATGCTCAAGTTCCTCTGAAATGCTTTCTGAAATGCTTGTTTCTGGCAAGCCTTTATTATTGTAATCTAACTTAAATTTAAATAGCAGTTTAGCACTGTCTTAAATGTTAAAAATTTGTCCCCTCCAACTTAAACATTGTTGCAGAGTTTTGAATGTTTGCTTCAGTTCCTAGCAGCACAGCAAAAACGCAAAGATTCACACAGCAGTGTACAAAGATTCATACTACAGTGTAGTTTCAAGTTCCCCAGAATAGACAACACCTTTTTTTTTTCATTAACTGGCACTTAGAGTCTCAATAATTCATTCTGAGACATTAGTAGGAGAGGAAAAAAAGGTTTCATTACTTACAATTGAACAGGTCAAACAGCAAACTGAAAAACATGATCGCTTTCAACAACAGACTCACTGGCTGCTTCCCACAGAATACTGAGGGGGGAAAACACTGATCAGAGAGGCAGGGGCTCTTGTTGAATTCAGAGGCAGGGATGTCGCTCCAGATAGGTCCCTCTTTTCCAACAACTTTCCAGTTTCTAGCTTTACCTCAATTGGCAAACCTGTGAATGGTTCCAATTAAGCTTTCAGTTACATCTTGACGATAGTCAGTAATGGTCTCCTCTCTGCTGCCATTTGATGAGATCTTGAAAAAGCAACTTTTCTGGAAAATAATTATCAGAATTCCCAGCCGGCTCTGCCAATGACCATGCTCACTGCGGGATTCTGGGAGTTCTACAAAAAAAGGGGGGGAACTTCTCTATGCCCAGGCCCTAATTCATATTTCCCAGGCTCTTCAGAAATGTGTAATGTTCCTTTTTTGGAACACAACTTTCAGAATGTCCCAGCCAGCAGGGAGGACTGCTGGCTGGATTTCCTGGGATTTGCAGTCCAAAAAAGTAACTTTCCCTGTGTCTAATGACGCTCTTGTCATTGGTGCCTTCCCCTCTTCTTGTCCCCAGCCTAGATTATATAAAGCCCAGCATCTCAATGGGGTTTCCTAAGTATAGGAAGATTTGAATGTGTCTACTGATACATATGATGGATGTTGCATCCCTGCTTAATTTGCCTAAACAATTAGAACTAGTGGTTTTTATCTGCCACCATTGTTAAGATAATATATTGTTCAATGTCCCTAGTTCATCATCCAACAATAAGCTTTGTGGTTTGGCACCATCTCAAAACTGGAAACCATGAAAGTTAATGTGAAGAATAGGTGCATATTTTAAATGTGAGCAGTATGGGAACTGTGTTTTCTTTCGTGAAGTCAATGTGCAAACAATCATCTGCCTGCATACTTTGCTGTAATATAGCATATATTTCCCTTCATTTGTAGACTACTACTCATCAGATTAGTCACATGGGAGCCTAATCAGGGCAATAAATTAGAATCTGCACAGTAGAAGTCCCGTTGATAAAATATAGGGTCTGCAAGTCATTCTCATTTATTCATAATTATTACTATTAAGAATCACAACTATAACATTTCTTTGCATGCAGGCATCTTGTTACAATCCTTGTCCTACAAACACTCCAGTTCAGCTGTCTCTTATTTTCTAGTACTTGTCTCCTTGATAAAATATTGCTCGTATTGGAATGATGATGGGGGAGGGGGAAGGGAAATAAGTCCCCTGAAATTAAGCCTTGTGGCACAATGGTTAACCTGCAGAACTGCAGCCAAAACTTTGCAGACAACCTGGGTTCAGTCCTGCTCAAGGTTCACTCAGCCTTCCATCCTTCTGAGGTTAGTAAAATGAGTATCTAGCAATGTGTAGTCTGCATAATTAAAATTGTAAACTGCCCAGAGAATGTTTTCAGTGCTATGGGGTGGTATAAAAGCAACACACTTTGCTTTTGCTTTGAAATTTGTTTTGACTGCAGGACTACAGTTTAACCACTGTGGCATGTGGTCACCACTGTGGCCTAATCAACCACTATGTTTGGAAGAGAAGCATCTCAACAGGTATGTTCTACATGTTGCAATGGGTACAGACTTCCCAGGATGGTTGATTAATGGAGCCTCTGCTAGGGCTAGGGCATCCAGGGATTAGGCTCAAAACCACCTTGGAGATGTTCCTCCTTGTAACAGACCAGAGCCAATAGCTCTTGTCAAAAATTTGTCGCCTTAAACTGCCCTCCAGATTTGCCACCTAAGATTGTGCCTGGACATGTCTCGTGACCAAGTCAGCCTTGTATCCAGCATCACATGCCCCATCAAGAACTTTATCTCCAGGTTTATACTTTATGTGGAGAATTCTTGGTAACTCCTTCACTGCCCCGTTTTAGACAGAAACTCATGATAGTGTGTAGCCTGAATAGTCATGGGATCTCACCAAAATTTCAGGAAGGGTCAAAAGTGATGGTTAACATGGCTAGGAAATTATGAGTTGTAGCCCAAAATCTCTTGATGGCCAATGTTACAATAGACACGCTTTCCTTCAAACCTCTTCCTTTCCTTTGTGTAACACCAACGTGCTCTTTCTGTTTTCATTTGTAGCTGTAGGTGAGAGATAAACTCCAGGAGAGAAAAGTCTGAGGGCAATCTAAGTCAGTGCATAAAGGAAGGGTCACAAGCGTCCAAGGGTCAAGCTAAGATTAATCAGACTCTGAATCTGGGATCAGACTAATATACCATCAGTGGCCCAAACAGAAGGTAGCCAGAAGCAGAATCCCCAAACAGGCTAAGTCAGAAGAAGAGCAGGTGGGATAAGAAATTGACTTCAGCAACTTGTGATTTATCCAACTATGGTGTGGGTGCTTCCCTTCACAACTGCAGGTTCTCAGTTATTTGCAGGCATCCTTGGAGATGAATACTTCTGGTTGTTGTGGGTTTTTTGGGCTCAGAGTGCTGTCCTCTGAAGATGCTGGCCACAGAGACTGGCAAAACGTTAGGAAGAACAACCTTCAGAACACGGCCAAAGAGCCCGGCCGTGAAAGCCTTCGCGAATACAATGAATACTTCTCTTGAGCTGTATTCTATTGTCCAGCACTTCATGCCTTCAGTATTCTGTAAGGTTGGGGAGGAGGGTCTTTCCTCACCAGAGCCCTCCTCACCTCCACAAGAATCACCAAAAGAGACAGCTAGGACTTTGAGCCCCTCTTCTGTCCGTGTTCCCTCTTGGCATGCTATCTCCACTTTTAACTTCCGAGGGCATGACCCTTCACATTATGAGAGGGTCCAATCTACGCTCCTGGAGAAACGCAAAGGCAAGTTTATATTGTCTCTTATCTTATTTCCCCAGTCCACCTTGTGCATTTTACAAGGCAAATCCAATCAGCCCAAATTATTTGAAGACCTCCTAGTTTTATTAGATTATTTGCTACTTGGAAAACAACATGTAGACAGAAATCTTGCCAATCAGGCACACATGGGGGAAAAAATTGAGTACATACGCACAGTCTGATTGTTGTTTACTGGTTGTCACAACAAAACTCCTAGTTAGGCCTTCCTGGTGAGAGTGTAGAAAGTTACAAAGCCTACAGCTTGATTCTGTTTTTCTAAGTATATGAGCAAACTCTACGACATCCAGGAAGGTATCTATTTCCCGAATAAAATAAAATAAAGCATCAAGATGAGCAAGGTCCAAGTTAGCTTATTTAATGAGTAAAAGAAAACAACAAGAAAACACTTTCAGGTGTGAAAAGCCTGAATCTTCAAACCAAGAGTTTGCAGGGTCAAATTAAAAAGGATCTGGAAGAAGCCCAATAAAATCTGTGGGCTTTTAGGGAAACAAAACAACAAGAAAAATGTAAATTCAGGTGGTATACTCAGCAGCTGGCTGTTGATGTTCCTAGTGAGGAATTTAATTTTATAAGCAAATAGTATATCAACACGAGTGAAACCACTTGAGCTATTATCTTGTGGTTTCTTGGTGCCCAACAACATGATGTCTTAAATACTTCTTAGAGGCCAGCAGCATGATGTGTTAAATATGTGATGTATTAAGGTATCTGGTTGTATCGGTGGTGTTAAACATCAGCCATGCAATGAGAGCAGGGGTCCTCATCAGAATAAGAAGTCTGGAGTGCAGAGAGATAGGAGGGTTAAGTCTAATGACTGCCAAATTTCCAAACAGCTGGTACCACCAACAGCAAACTCTCCTATTGAAAACAGAAACTTCCAGGCACCCATTCTTCTCCACACACCATGATCCTCATCTCCATTCTAAAGCTGGATCAGAAAAAAGACTCTGAATCGGGTGAGGCGGGTCTCAAGTTGGCAGAGGCACCTTGGTGTGAAGCAAAGGAGAAGCTAGCGGAAAGTTGTAAACCATATATAGCAAGGGATTAAGGCTCAGAGGAGGCCTGTATCACATCTCCAGAACACAAACAGATTTCAGCTACTAATAACAGGCTATCTGTAATGTATAGTTTGTTGTCAAAGACTTTTTTTAAAAAAAGCACATTCACAGCATTTGTTATGGTTACTTTGCAGACCTCATAATGACCAGAGATATTGGCAGTCTTGCAGAATAATCACATGTAGTTCTGAAACACAGAAAGAAGACGGTCCCCCATTTTTCCTGTTTAACAACGTCTCCGATCAGAGGGTAAGATATAAACTGTAGGAGAAGAGAAAAGCAAATGTGTTCTTTGCACCCCGCCAGAAGCAGAAGGACATCCAGTAAGTAATATGCAAACTAGACAGAAGTCAACCAACTACTGTGATACTTCTTTCTATGTTGACTTGGGAACTGTAGAATTTTAGAGTTGGAAGGACTCAAGTCCAACCCCCTGCCAGAGAATCAGAGAAGTTCCAGAACATCACCAAGGAGGAAGCCATTTTGTGGCTTTATCTCCCAGGACAGACCTAAGGCACTGTATAAGATTGGCTGCTTGCACCAACAGGGAAGGGAGAAAGAGAGTCTTTAGCCCAAGGCCAGGCAAGTTATCTTGGCACCTAAAGTAAGAAATCCCGCTAGTTACCTCTCCTTCTTCCTGGCAATAAGAATACAGTAGTAGGAAAAATAAATATTTGTTGCCACCTCATAACATCAGGAGTCAGCAGGCCATGGCTGTGTGGAGATCTCCCTCACTGCAACTTTGAAATATAACCATATAGTGTATATTAGGATTTAGGAATTATATAAAGATATCCAGTTAATTTCATATGTATAGCAAAAGTCCAGTAATAGTGTCCCTCAATGAACCATGGGAAAACAGTAATTGCCTGAGAAGTGCAGAGACACACCTTCCCTAAGGGGTCTTTTCTTTCCCTACTGTGAGCAGCACCAGTAGAGGAGAATTGATGTTTCTGGGGACATCTGCACAATCTCCATTTTCATCTAATGTATTTTCAGCGGTGAATCCAGGATAGGCCAGGAGGCACACAAATGACTTCTGGGACCTATGCAATCCCTATGGTTTCTAGTCAACTTGCATCTAATCGTAGGGCTATCCCAGTCCTCTCCACTGCATTTAATGCCCTGTACAAATCAGTTGGTACAGAGAAGGTGTTCCCGTTCACATCACACCAATGTACAGGAAGGAAGAGCACTTAGGCTCCCCGTGTCAGATCTTGATGAGGCATCTGGAGCAGATAATTAGCAACTGGGAGTCTGAACCAACATTTTTGAGATGTTGGAGGAAAGAAGAATCTTCTCCCAGATAACTGGCAGTTTCAAACCACCATCAGTTTAACGTTATTTGAATGAGAAAGCTGGAGATTTCCAAAAAGCTTTTCCAATGGCAAGAATCCCGTGCTCTCTAGAGAAGCCAAGAACTGAGTTCAAAAAACAGAAGAACATCTGTCCCTCAAGACATATTTGAAATGAACCGGAAGGAATAAAATCAGGTCTCAGGCAATGGGTGCCAAATAAAATTTGATTTGTAGCCTTGCAGGAGACATCTCTTGAAGACTTTACTCAAAGGCGATGAAAAGACTCCCAGATATTTGGACACGGTCCCTAGTGAAGTTCTAAGAGAGAACATAGTTGGCATAGGGGGGCTCATAATGAAATGATGAACTCGTATCCCAGGATCATTGACCCAAGACCACATGCAGAAGTAGGAAGGAATTATGCTTCATATTATATTTCCATAGATGATAGATAGATAGATAGATAGATAGATAGACAGACAGACAGACAGACAGACAGACAGACAGACAGAAAGAAAGAAAGAAAGAAAGAAAGAAAGAAAGAAAGAAAGAAAGAAAGAAAGAAAGAAAGAAAGAAAGAAAGAGATACATTTTTTAAAAAAATAGTGCTATGTGGTCTCTGACAGAGTTCATAACTCAGAATCTCTTAACCCATCCTAATAAGAAATTATAAATATGTCGGATTTTGTTCTTACTTCGCCAACTTTCTTATAAAATTGAGATGTCTGTATATGGATTCAACTCGGTTTATTAATTTAAAAATACAAAAAATATGACAAGAAATTATGCTGCCTTTTGCCTTTTACATTATGTTGCAAGAGTCCATGCCGGGAATAAATGAGTTGATAAATCTTGGCAAACAGAGGCCCCTTAGGTCTCTCTTAAGATGGCTAATAGCATGTAAAACAGCTAATGACATAGTAGAGAATTCTGATAATTGTTGTAACCAAACCAGTCCTAAAGTATTAATAGTGCTGTGATAGTGCCACCTAATGATTAACATGTAAATTTCTCCCATCATGTAACATTAGTTGACTATCTTCCTTCTTCACTGTCTCTCCCGATACATATATGAATTCAAGTATGCCAGTGCTGCACAAAAACTACATACAATAATAATTAAATTTTTGAGAATGCTCAAAGTCAATGGAATGCTGCCATAATAATTCTAGAACTATAATTCTCTCCCACTGATACTAATTGCAGTATATCAGCCACCATGCAAGATCAACGCAAGACTACAGGAAAACCGCATTCTTAATTGCCTGGTCAGAAAAACCGAAGCACCTCTGTGCAGCAGGTACACAATATGGCTGTGTAATCCATGCATAGAAACGAGTTCCAAGTTGGGCAATATCTTTAGCAGATTACTAAAAACATTGCAAATAACTCTCTTTCCCTGAATGGATCACACAGCTACCTTTTGTATTTGCTTTTCGAAATACTCTGATTGGGCATCTATGAGAAATTCTATGGTCATGAGAAGAAGCTTTTCCATGAAACCGAATCTCAGAGAGATTGCCAACTTTTCTAGTCATTAGGTATCAGTACTAATTTGGCTGTAATTTACTTTTCAAGTGAGTACGAAAGCAGGATTTATCCTCTTGTTCTGTTGATATAAAGTCTTTACTTCATGTTTTTCTGATCCAAACCTACAAAAAATTGTTTCTTAGTTATTAAGGCAAATTACAGTCCTCAATGGTGTGCTGGGTGGGTGGGGGAAACAAGCCAGTTTTTGATCTGCAAAACAGATCAAAAAGAGGGTGCAAAATTTATGCTATTTATTCAAAATTCTTTTGCCCCACCTTTCTCCTTAAAGAGGACCCAAGGTGGCTTGCATCATTAAAAGGCAATAAGTGGTGCCTCGTTTAATGATTTCCTCGTTAAACGACGAAACTGCTTGACGATGAAGGTTTTGCGATCGCAAAATGATATTCAGATAGGGAAATTTTGCTTGACGACGATCGGTTCCCTGCTTCGGGAACTGATTTTTCGCTAGATAACGATTTTTAAACAGCTGATCAGCGTCTCTAAAATGGCTGCCCACCGTGCAAAATGGCTCCTCGCTGTGTTTTAGGACAGATTCCTCACTTTACAGGCACTGAAAATGGCCACCCCATGGAGGATCTTCGCTGCATGCTGAGGTATTTGGCCCACTGGAACACATTGAACTGGTTTCAGTGCATTTCAATGGGGTTTTTCATTTCGCTTGACAAGAATTTCGCTTAACAGCGATTTGAACGAAATGAATTATCCTCATCAAGCAAGGCACCACTGTATTTAAAAGCTAAAAACAGTAAGTATACAATATTTAAAAGGATCAGACAAATGCCATGTTAAAAACAGTAAACGAAAGCAACACCAAAAACAGTCAGGCACAACCACCCTTTTTAAAAAACCCACTCACGGAAAGCCTGCTTGGAAAGAAACATCTTCATGAGTTTACGGCAGGAGAGCAAAGATGGGATCAGGCTCAGTTCATAAGCCATAGGCAAGATGTCTAGACCAGTTTTTGAACTATTTATCTTAACCCTATGTTTTATACCCTTTATACCTAATGAAGAATTCTGGACAATTGTCAATAGAGTGACATTTCCCACCTGGTACACCTAACAACACAGAAACCTGCTTTAACCTTAGCCCTGTCATGGGTCCAGCTAGCCCACTACTGCCAACTCTGACAATGGCTCTCCAAGATACAGACAGGATACTTTCCTACCCATTCCTCAAGATTCAAGATGCTACGTGGACGTCTCCCATTCAAGTACTGAGCAGACACATCTCTCCTTAGCTTCCAGAACCAGACGGCATTCAAAATATGCCTGGTGGTATGTCTTAAACTGTAGTTCTCAGACCCATGAAATTCAGTCCAATATTCATGGTCTGGATTGGCACGCGCTGGAACTTCCATGGATCTGGCACTTTTTCATTCATGAATAAGATTTCAGAAGAAGATGCACATCTGTTAGCGGCCAAGCGGGCTGGGATTCCCTTCGACCTCTTAATGGAACTCTGTCCATGTATCTGTCAATAGCATCACACACACGTTCCCTTTATCTATAGAGAGGGATCAAGCAGAAGCAAAGGGGAAAGAACTTGAGATATCAGGTACATAGGGACTACATGGTTCCACTTAACTCAGCATTATCTCCTGTACCAAAGAGGAGGAAAGTGCTGCAGGATAACTCTTTAAGCTCTCTCCACTTGTGTGACGGACAGAAGAAATATGGCTTAAGCAGCCCAGAGGTTATGACACAGGCACTCGGACAAAGTCAAAGGATTATGAGATAAGGCTTCAACTTTGACTCTCAAGCAAAAAAAGGGGGGAGGAAGGAAGGAAAGAAGGCACAGTGTCAGTTAGAGATGAGATGTCAGCCTTATCTATGAAATATTTATCACTAAGCAAGCCATATTTCTAAGTAATTGAAGCCATGTGGCTTTTGATGGCTGAGTTCAGACAATTCTCCCACGTGATGCTGAGACCGAAATAACATGTGTTTAATTTTTAAAATATTAATGCTACTCTTATAGCAACTCAGTAAAACTGCCACTTTATTAATTTTATATCAAAGCTGGAAAAGTATTTTTGGAGGCCATTAGCCAATAATTTTTTAATGGCCATGATAGCTAGGGGCAGAGGAAAGTTTGCCTGAAAGTTGTATTGTGGGGGTATCAGTAAATTTTACAAGTAGTTCTGGGTTTTTCGGGCTCTTTGGCCATGTTCTGAGCCCGAAAAACCCAGAACTACCATTAGATCCCGGCCGTGAAAGCCTTCACGAATATATAAATTTTACAAGCTCTGTTTTACATCTTGCTTTTCCTTCAAGGAGCTGAAGCCATTCTATATACTTGTTGTTGTTATGTGCTGTCAAGTTGCCTTCAACTTTTAGCAACCCTAGGAACAATCAATCTCCAAAATGTCCTGTCATCAACTGCCCTGCTCACATCTTGTAAAGTTAAGACTCTGGCTTCCTAAAGTCAGTCCATCTCATATTTGGTCTTCCTCTATTCCTCCTGCCTTCAACCTTTCCCAGCATTATTGTCTTCTCCAGAGAATTCTGCCCGCTCATAATGCACCCAAAGTAGGACAGCCTCAATTTCAACATTTTTGCCTCCAGAGATCGCTCAGGCTTGATTTGCTCTAATACCCACTTGTTTGTCTCTTGAGCAGTCTAAAGCAGTGGTCTCCAACCTTGGGCCTCCAGATGTTCTTGGACTACAACTCCCAGAAGCCTTCACCACCACCTCTGCTGGCCAGGATTTCTGGGAGTTGAAGTCCAAGAACATCTGGAGGCCCACGGTTGGGGACCACTGGTCTAAAGTATCTGCAAAGTTCTCCCCTAGCACCATAATTCAAGCAAATCATTTTTTCCTCTCTCAGCTTTCTGTACGGTCCACTTTTCACACCCATACATAGTAATCTGGAATACAATATTGTGGATTATCTCAGCTTCAGTGAGCCTAGATTACTTTATGATCTCTTCTAACTGATGATCTATGGATGGGGGGCTTTCATGTGCTGGTGGTCTTAACTTTGACTACTGTAACTCACTCTACATGGAGCTGTCCTTGAAGTTGAAGGCTTCAAACTGTGTTGCGTCCTGTCCCCTTCCCGGTTAAATTCAAGATTTTGAGTTTAATCTACAAAACTCTTAATGGTTTGGAACCTCAATTTTTATCGGAGTGTCTTTCCCTCAGAACTTTGGCCCATACCACTCCATTTTTGCAGGCTGTACTCTTGCCAGTGGCCACATCAAGGAAGGCAAAGAAGACTATTACTAGAAACTGAGCCTTCTCAGTTGTGGCCCATCCTTACAGAATGTGCTTCCAGCAGAACTGCTTCAGCCCCCTCCCTCCCAACCTTCAAGAGAATGTTGAAGACTCTACTCTTTAGAGAAGCATTCAAGGACATCCTCTTCTGAATCAATCTATAAATCAGCCACGTGATGCCACCATCATTTAGGTTTTAGTTTGTTTGCTATTTGCATTTATAGTTGTTGTAGATTTATTTTAGTTTAATCTTTGGTTTGTGGAGTGGGTTCATGAGTTTAATTTCTTCTTCTTTTTCTTCTTCTTCTTCTTCTTCTTTGATTGTAAACTACCTAGAGTAATGTTTGGCACCAAGTCAAGTGTTGTATAAATATTCTAAAATGAATAAATAAACAAATCTCCATTGCTGCTCTTCTGAGTCTCAGTTTTCTCCTGATTTCTTGGCTGCAGTTTCCATTTGGGCTGATATTTGAACCAAGGTATACAAAATCTTCAAATTTCAGTTTCCTCATTGTCAGCCTCTTTATGTTTGCTGTGATGTTTGCCCCTTTGTGGCCCCTGTTTGTCTCCCCAAAACAGAGAGCTCACGAAGGCAAACCAAAAAACAAAAAAGGATTTTCACATGCTGCCACCAGTTGATTTCTTCATCAACGTACTTTTCTTAGGCAAGACATAGGTCCATTCATCACTGTCTTTTGAATAAAACTTGTTTATTGATTACAGATATGTCTATAATAATTCATAAGTATCTTCTTCAGGTTCATCAACCATCAATAACAATCCTCTATAAAGTGGTGCCCTGCATAGCGACGTTAATCCGTTCCGGATTAATCATCGCTATGTGGAAACATTGCTAAACAGAACGGAAAAACCCATAGGAAAGCATTAAACTTCGTTTAATGCGTTCCTGTGGGGCCCAAACTCATCGTTCAGCGAAGTTCCTCCATAGCGCCACCATTTTCGCGCCCTCGGTAAGCGAGGAAACCACATGAAAATGGTTGTGGCGGCCATTTTGGGCACCTGGCGGCCATTTTGGAACCGCCGACCAGCTGTTTTAGAAACATCGCAATGCGAAGATCGGTAAGCGTTCGCTTACCGATCATTGCAATGCGATGTTTTGCCCATTAAAACATTGCAATGCGATCGCATTAGCGATCTAAAAAAATAGATCGCTATGCGGATTCGTCGTTAAACTGTGTGCTCGTTATGCGAGGCACCACTGTATTATCTTACAGGTTAGTATTCACTCCTCGGACCAATCACTCCTTAGATTCCCAAACTAACTCACTCTCTCTCCCTTCAAACTCAGATCCAGACTATAAACTCTACTCTTTCCTCTCCTCTCTGGCTCCACCTTTTAACATCTCTAGTGGCCCCACCTCTTAACCACAGCAGCATAAAACATGAATAATGCATGACTTATTTAACATAATAAGGGTGAACACCACACTTGCCCTCCTCATTTTATCCTCACACCAGTCCTTAAGGTTAAGCTACTTGAAAATGATGATTAATCTAAAATCACCAAGTGAGCTTCAGAGCCAAGGGGGAAGTGAGCTCAGCTCTCCCCTAATCCTCATTTAATACTTATCTACTATACCACATTGTCTCAAACAACAATGCAACAAAACACTGGGATGGCAGATACATGAGCCTACAGTATCATCCCAAAATCTGAGATCCATGAGATAGGATCTCTTGGTGGGATTACTAAAATGAAGTCTAATACCTACGCAGAGCTCAGAGATGTAGTGTAATGGAAGGCTTTGGAGAAAATACTTTTTGGGAGTATAACTTTCACAACTCTTAAGGCTTTTTTAAAAATCTATTGTTATATTCATTTTCTCTAACATATGCATTTTTCCAATAATTTTTTAATATAGCATCATGAAGATATATAATTTTGCTACATATTTTTTCCTTACATACCCATACCACAAAATTAGAGAAAAGGATTCATAAAACTGCAGATTTATGAAGTACAGCTGCATTTCAATGAGCATTTGGTTTAGGAAGTACAAATTAAAACTGTGTGCATTAAAATACAAGTCAGTCAATTTCCTCCTTGCATCTGGGTGAATAGAAACAGGCATCCCTGAAATTATGCAGCCTTCTATACATCCAAGACTTGATCCAGATCTGTCTGTGGACCTCATGACCGTGGTGGACATCAATTGCATTCTGTGGCTGCACACAATCCTGAAACGAAGTGCATTGGTCAACACACTCTTTTATCTCCTTGTACTTTTGAGTCATTCAATCCTCTTTGGAGAGGCAAGCCTGTTTGACTTCAAAATGAAGACCGAATCAATTCTCCCTTTCATTTGTATAAGATAACTAGTTACAGCATTTCATGGCAGATCTGCTTTCAAAGCAGATTTGTGTGCCCTGCAGCATTTGGTACTGAGGCACCCAAGATTTGGAGACAACAGAAGCAGGCTTACAAATTTGCAAATCTTTTCTTTTCACACGAGCAATCATGTTTTAACAATGCACAGTTATATAATCCAAAACCAGAACAGCCACGTCTGTTTTTTCCCTGAATCCATAACTGGACATAGTATTCATCACAGTGACACCTAGGCCTCCACATTTCAGTGTTTTTGTTTGCTTTAATCAGCCCTTGCTTATTATGTCTGCACAATCCAAAAGGGAGAGGGGGCCTTTTCCTTTTCAATTTATGGATGACCTTGACAGGTTGCTCTAGAAAACCTGAGCAAATTCCAAGCTTCCAAGATGTAGGTGAACTGGCTCATTGTGCTTTATGTTTCTGATGACAGTATGTTCTAATGATGATTGGCTTCAGCTCTGCTCTCAGATACAGATAGCAGCGGACACAGGTAACATCAAGGGAATGTATGACAGTATCAAGCAGGCTTTAGGTCCAATACAGAAGAAATCTGTTCCTCTGAAGTCTGCTACTGGTGTGATCATCCAGGACCGAGCACAGCACATGGAACACTGGGTGCAGCACTACTCTGAGCTATATTCCAGAGAGAATGTAGTAACCAAAGAATCATTAAATAACATTGAGTGCCTGCCTGTCTTGGAAGAGTTGGGCAGTGAACCAACTTTAGCAGAAATAAAAGCGGCCTTGCATTCCATCGACCCCAGCAAGGCGCCTGGAAATGATATCATCCTTGCTGAAGAGCTGAAGTGCTGTAAAGATATCATGACCACCGAGCTGTATGAAATCTTTTGTCTTTGCTGGAGGAAAGGTGGAGTACCACAGAACATGCAAGGATGCAAGCATCGTCACATTGTACAAGAACAAAGGTGACAGGGGCAACTTCAATAACTACTGTGGCATGTCTCTTCTCAGCATAGTAGGGAAGCTGCCTGCCCGTGTTGTGCTGAAAAGACTCCAGGTGGTTGCAGACAGAGTCTACTCAGAATTACAGTGTGGATTTTGAGCTAATAGATCCACCATTGGCATGATATTTTCTCTCAGACAGAGATCTTACAAAAGCCTTTGATTTGGTTAGCAGGGACGGCCTTTTTAAAATACTTCCCAAAATTGGACGTCCACCTTGACTCCTTAACATCATCAGGTCCTTTCATGAGGGAATGAAGGGCACTGTAGTTTTTGATGGCTCAACATCAGATCCCTTTGACATCTGAAGTGGAGTGAAACAGGGCCGTGTCCTCACGCCAACCCTGTTTGGGATCTTTTTTGCTGTCATGCTGAAGCACGCCTTTGGAACTGCAACAGAAGGTATCTATCTCTGGGCTAAATCAGATGGAAAGCTCTTTAATATCTCTAGATTGAGAGTGAAGACCAAAGTCCAGCTGAAATGCATGCAGGACTTCCAGTTCGCCGATGACGCAGCTGTTGTTGCCCATTCTGCTGAAGACCCCAACAACTTATGAATTATTTTAGTAAGGCTTGCCAAAATTTTGGATTAACAATCAGCCTGAAGAAAACACAAGTCATGGGCCAGGGTGTGGACTCTCCTCCCTATATTACCATCTCTACACAAGAATTGGAGGTTGTTCATTATTTCATGTACCTTGGCTCAACGATCTCTGACACTCTGTCCCTAGATGTTGAGCTGGACAAACACATTGGCAAAGCATGCTCCAGGTAAAAGATCTTGAATTGCAGGGCTGGGAAAAATCTCTGCCCTGCACATGGAAAGAGCTACTCTTCAGTAGTCAAGAGTAAATATGAGTTACTCAAACTGGATCACCACGCCCAGATCGGATCCCTTATTATCCCTCTTTCAATGGCTGATGGCAACAATACAGTACTGTAATTCTGTTGTGTCCCCTGCATCATTTCTTAAACCCACTGCTGTACTGCCAGTGGAAAAAAAGCTTCCTAGACAATTGCACATATCTAGAGAGAAAGACACACTTGGTTTTCATTTTTGGTTGAGAAATCATTTCCATGAATCATGGACAAACTGGCAAGGCATTTGCTGATTGGGGGGGGGGGGTGTTGGTGGTTATGTGGTTGCTTCCCAGGGCTCTAAAAGCCTTTTAAAAATTCACTTCTGTATTTTAACATTCCAATGGAGACACATGTTGAAATCAACCACCAGCTGAGAATCTTTTTCCATTGGCAATACTGGGGTACAGAAATGATGCAGAGGCCACACCAAAAAAAAAAAAAACAACTGTAGGAGAGTGCACAGAACGGATTATCGCCTGGAACAGATTATCGCCGTTAAGCGAGGCACCATTGTACCTCAGGAGGTGGAGAGCACTCCAGCACTAGAGGCATTCAAGAGAAAATTACACAACCATCAGTCAGATTTTGATTCCTGCATTGAGCAGGAGGTTGGAATCAACAGCCTTCTAGGCCCCTTGCAACTCAATTATTCTTTGATTCTATATGCAGCCTGTAGTCAACCCTGCTTTAAGATTCCCAGTTCTTTTAAGCATTTAAAATGTAGCGCTATTCCAACATTTGTAGGTGGGTAGATGGGGCTCGTTAGCCTGGGAAGGCAGCCCATCTAGGAGAAGGGAAACTCCGATTCCAAACCGCCACTGCCTTGTGGCTATATCCACTGGTGGAAAAGGCTTCAAGAGAACCACGAGGCAAAATCTGGAGCCGGAGTCCCAGAGGCAGTTCGGGTTGTTCTGGAAACTCCTGCGACATTGCTGGAGCCAGTTGTATTGCCTCTTGCCTTTCCATTGGACTATTTCAGCGACGTGGAGAGGGGGGATTTGCTGGTTGGGTAACAGCCTATCCTCCATATTATTTTACCCAGGCTTCGTGCTCTGGAGAGGACACTCCAGCTTCATATACAGCATTGAAGTCCTCCATACAGAGCACGTTACCATAGTCTCTCGAGACTGAAGGAAGCCTATGATTATTAGGTGGAGACTGTGTCAGATCTTGCATCCACACAGAGGAGATGACAAATCCACTCTGGATTTCAAACACAGTCTCTGTACAGATCAGGCACGTTTGACCCTATGGTTAAGCTGAGAAAGGAAATTGCCACCGGCAGCAGGTTTTGAAGTATCCTGAAAGGGCAGCGACTTGTTAGTTATTTCCTTTGCCATTATTGTATAGTTACTGCCAGGTATAGGAAGAAGCATGTGGGATTTTCTGCTGAGTGTGCCAGAATAACTCGTTTGGGTGTTATACACCTTGAACTGGATACATGGAGATCTTTGATGATCCTTTTCAGAATCCTCTATTTTTTTACCATGCACATAACAATCCATGTATGGCTGTTCTTTCTCCAGCCCAGTTGCACAGAATAGTATTCACTCCCGCCTGGCACAATCACTTCCAAGGCAATCTCCAGTTATACAACTGCAAATTGGGGATTCTGGAGATTTTGCAGAACATCACCCCTCTGTGACATTTCCTAACAAGAGTCTGCCCAAAATGTGTTAGGTCAGTCCTGTTGAGAAATCACACCACCATATCTGCGAGAGCAGTACCTATGGTTTCACTTATTCGCTGCCTGAAAAATACCATAAAATAAAATTAAAAACCTAGAAGTACACATTCCCAGAGAAATTGAAAGTAAGTGCTTCATTTATCCACTATTTCTGGCATCCACAGGAGGCTTAGAACCAATCCCCCTGCAGATACTGAGGTCCTACTGCATACGTATGTCAATGTGGCCTTTACGATCTAATCATATAAAAGGTTATGTCATCTAAACCAGACCTGCAAAGAATTTTGGCCATCCACAGGATGGTACCAGTGACAATAAATCCATATGTGATGGACCAAGTCACCTATCTTATTAAAATAATAACTGTGTGCTGTCAAGTCAATTCTGACTGATCATGACCCTTCTCAGGGGTTTCTCATTACAGAGTACTTAGAAATGGTTTACAAGAAAGGGATTAACTAGACTAAGAGAAAACGTTTCCCACATATATCATACAGAAAAGAGTGTATTTATCCATTACTCATTCCTGGAGACCTTTTTCAGCCTTTAAGATTAAAGCTCTGCCAGATTAAACCTATAGGTAAATTCCAACAACAAGATAATGTGCATTCTTCTTTTTCATTGTGTCCCTGAAAATGTCAGACCTGAAAGGATGTTGCCAGAGATATCACTTCTGAAGGAAGAAAACACTGAAAAGTGTAAAAGGATCTCTTTTAGAATACATCAACTGGAAGAATTGCCCTTTTCTAAATATCTCACATAACTTGAAAACCCAATTAAGGTTGCCATAAGTTGGATGAAATTTAAGGACACATTTCAGAACAAATTAAAGGACATTCCGACTTCCAAATATTTGCTTTTCGTCACTGAACTCCACCGGAAAATCGGCTATTGTCGTTCCAAGCAAGGACAATGCAGCCTTTGAAAAACTGAACCATTTGTAAACAATGATAGAAAGGCCCCCATTTGCATGAAATGATTTTGAAGCTGAAATCAAATCCAACATACAGCTCGTTTTCTAGCTTCAGTGTGTTTTGCATCTTTATTAACCCAAAGAAGCTAGAGCTGGGGAATAAATGGAGAGCCAGTAGACCACCGTCTGTATCTCTGAGATCACACCGCGGTCATAGGGCAGTCGCTGAGCTCAAGAATGACTTTTCCCAAACACAAGTGTGCAGCCCCCTCTGCAACAAAGCAGGTAGGTATCCGGATGTATCAGGCATATACCAAGGTGCAACCACACCTAATGATGGCTGGGTCCATACAAGCATCACTTAGTGGACTGTCGTGTCTTCCCTAGCCCCCCATCACAGTTGACTCCATCGCTTCCCACACAATACATGGGTTTTTATGCACCATAGCTACGGTGTAATAGTAGTCATGTTGGAGGGTATGTGTGATTTAAATGCAAATTTCTCCATCTATGATGGCTGCAAGTAATTAGCACTAGATGGAAAGAGTGTTGCACAAGGACTCAGGACATATGGCTTCAAGTCCCCACTGGGGCATGGAAACTCACTGGGAATGGGAGTAGACCTGGCAATACCTTTCCTTAAATCTGTCACTTACCTTGAGACCTCCATTAGGGTCACCATCCAACTTGATAGCACATAACACACACATACAAATGCACACACAGAAAGAAAAGGCTTCGATTGGAATTAATGGAAGGTTTCTACCATGAGTTGCTGCACTGAAATGCAGTCCAGGACGGGTGGGGTGTTACATTTCCCCTCTTCATATTCTGCAGTCTCAATTAAAATCCTTCCCTGTGCAAATAATACTGCTTTTTTTAAAAAAGAACCCAAACTGGGTCACTAAACATCCTGGTGTGATAATGATCTGAGTGAGCAAAGTGAAGCAATGAGTGAGCTGGCATTCAAGACATTTGTACAGGTTCATGGCACTGACTGGAGTATACTTCTGTTTATAAAAGCAAGACCATATGAAATGGATGTAATTTAAATGGTGCGTCCAGTTTAGGATCTTCTGTGCCGACTACCAGTCCTAGGGTGTCAGAAAGGATCCTTTCTCAGCTGCACTTAGAAAATCAAAGACTTAGGACCAAATAGCTTTGTAGGGGTATATGTATTTCCTGTTATTGCAGCATTACACACACACACACACACACCCTTCAAAGCTCCACTTCTGAACAATGAGACTTGTAAACAATGCCCATTATTACCTCCTCATGACCAGTCACAAAACAAAAGCAAGCTAATTTTCCACATGGGGAACTGATGAAAGCTCCTGCTAAGATAAACAGAGTTATTTTTTTCTTTAAGAGAGTTCCGCTTCTAATGATGTGCAAATTTCATTGTCTAGTTTGACCCTGTGGATCTGTTTCATGGACAACATGTGCCCTGCCATGGAGTTATAGCATTTCCCTCTAGGTGTGAGTGCCCAGAATATAATGCAGTGATTCCAGGAACATTTTATAAAAAAATGTTTACAGGCAATGCAATAATAATACCATATTTTAGCAAGTCACAATGGTCTTTTCTGATTCACATGATTTTTTTCAGGCCGGATCGTAAGTGCATCTTCAGCTACATATGCTGGTAACCCACAACTGTTCCCATGATACTTGTCTTGGAAATTGTAGAATACAAACATAAGCTTAAAAGTGGAGATCTTTATGTTTGTTGAAACACATTGACCCCAACACAGCTTTTTATCAAGAAAGAGCATCCATTTTGGTGCAAAAGGCTATTCTGGCTAGAATAGCCTTTTGCACCAAAAAAAAAAAAAAAAACACTAAAAGGAGTAGCCTTGTGACAAGATAAAGATAAAGGTGTTTATAATTGCATACGCTTTCCAAAGTTGGTTACCTACCCAAAGAAGAAACATTTAAAAAAAGCCAGATGGGTACCCAGGGATAATCTGCTATAGAAAACTATTTATGTCACCTACAGTCTAACAAGAGAAGAAAGTACAAAACCAGGACTGCAGTTGAATGTTAAGCAGATAAAAATCATGACTGCAGAAGAAATACGGAACTTTAACATTGACAATGATCAAATAAAAATAGAGATTTAGTATACCCTGGTTCAATAATTCCAAATGGAGACTACATCCAAGAAATCAGAAGAAGGCTGAGACTCGGAAGGGCAGCAATGAAGGAATTAGAAAAGATCATCAAAAGTAAGGATGTGTCACCAGAGACCAAGACTGAGATTACTCTTATATTTCTGGTCACCATGTAAGAGTGTGAGAGCTGGACAGTAAAGAAAGCTGACCGGGGGGGGGGATGGTCTGTTTGACATGTGGTGCTGGAGGACAGTTTTATGGATATCCTGAATGGCCAGACAGACAAACAAGTGAGTCCTAGATCAAGTCAAGCCTGAACTATCTCTGGAGACAAAAATGATGAAACTGAAGCTGTACTACTTTGGGCACATCATGAGAAGGAAAGATTCTTTGGAAAAGACAATAATGCTGGGAAAGGTGGAAGGCAGCAGGAAAAGAGGAAGACCAAATATGAGATAGACAGGCTTGCATCTACAAGACTAAGCAGGGCAGCAGAGGACAGGAAATTTGGGAGATCACGCATGCATAGGGTCGCCATAAGTCAGAGGCAACTGGACAGCACATAACAACAACAGCCAAGATTGCTCCCCCCCGCCGCCCATAAAAGAGCCATCTTCAGTCCATTCAGGCTTCTGAGCCCTCTTCCTGATCAGAAACAAGTACAGTGGTGCCTTGCATAACGAGCGCACCGTTTAACGATGAATCCGCATAGCGACTCATTTTTTGCGATCGCTAATGCGATCACATTGCAATGTTTTAGGTGGCAAAACATCGCATTGCGATGAGCGGTAAGCATTTCGCTTACCAGTCTTCACATTGCGATGTTCTAAAAACAGCTGATCGGTGGTTCCAAAATGGCCACCAGGTGCAGAAAATGGCCGCCTGCAGCGTTTTTGCGCCCTGCCCTCGCTTACCGAGGCGGCAAAAATGGCGGCCGGATGGGGAATCTTCGCTTACCGGTGAGTTTGGGCCCCATAGGAACACATTAAACAGAGTTTAATGCAATCCTATGGGGTTTTTCTTTCTGTTTAGCGATGTTTCCGGATAGCGACGTTAATCCTGGAATGGATTAACGTCGCTATGCGGGGCACCACTGTATGTAGTTGAATATATCAGCCCCTGCCAGTTGCAAACAACGTAAAGGCTACAGTTGGGCAGTCAGGGTCAGATTTGATATCAGCAGTGGAAACCTGAGCTTCTTCTCCAAAAGAACTATGAAGCATGAGATACCAGAGTGTTCCTTTATGTTGCATTTTAAATGTACAGCATTATTTCTACAAGGTGCACCACAGTTTGAAGCAAACGTGTGCATGTGAATCCCCCAACTGAACTGCAGCAATAAACGGCGCATTAGAGCATGCAGCATCCAACATGAGTAGCATCGTTTTCATGCAGCCCTGTTTCTCTTAAATCTGGAGTTCCACGGGACAGAATGTTCCTTTTCCTAATGATTTTATTGGACAATGTTTTATGGGCAAAATGCTCAGAGTGTCTTCGGGCCAGTTTATAAAGCAATAAACTCCAAGTCATGCCTCTTGCCAAACAATTCTAATCCTTGGCTCTTAAAAAAGAATTTGGCCATTTTCGCAAAACATGCTCACCTAATTTGTTTATTTGAATTTCATATTTCTCTCTCTCTCTCTCTCTCTCTCTCTCTCTCATACACACAGACTGGTGTGCACCGAAAGCCCAGTAGTGTCTGTGTGTTAAAAAATGCAAATAAACAGATTAGAGGAGCAGGTTTTGTGAAAATGATGAAATCCTTATTCAAGGCCAAAAACTAGAATAAGTTGACAAGAGACACAACATGGACGCTTGCACATACACACACATACACAGAGAGAGAGAGAGAGATCCACAACTGTGCAGAGAGAGCCCAGGAATAACAATATATTTGAAAGGCATATTAAAATATCTTGTAAAAATCTGGTTAAAAGCGTCTAAAAGAAGCCATGCTAAGTGGCAATGCCAACCCCCTGACTGCTTAATCTTGAGCCTCAAGAATTCATCCCAAATTGAAAGATGTTGCAACACTTTCTCAAAAGATCCTAAGGGCAGGACTGTCCGTTCCATGATGTTCTATGATTCCTCTAGAGAACTTTTTTCACCAGCCGCTGAGATTTCAATTTGAGATGGGGAGCTCTTAACCCTCCACGCCCAAGTCATTTTCCTGCTGAAAATTACTTACATGTCCATTTTATCCTACTGGGAGACAGAGGGGAAAAGCTGAGCTAGGGAAACTTACTTTTTGGGCTATAATTCCCAAAAAATCACCATGGAGGTTTGGGGTCTCTGGGAGTTCTAGTATGAACAAAACCACAAAACCAGAGAGCCCAGTCCTCATAACGCAAAGTTACAAAGACGGGGGTGGGAGTGTTTCATCAGATCCTTTAACTAGAGATTAACTCTCAGTTACTTCTTCTCTTCTTCATGCATTCTTTTTTTTTAGTTCTTTGCCTGCATTTTTTTCAAGATGCTTATCCTCTTTGAGAATATTTATTTTGAATTAAGACAAAACAGCAATGTAGTGATATTTTCCCAGCACAGAGCATAGCATGTGAGAACTATAAAAGCAGTAAATTCAAGTTCCAATTCAGATTTGTAACAGACTTCATTCATCCCGTATCACCTGGATATATGCCAAAATCAAGAAGAATAGACAGGAGCAAAGAACAGGAGCAAAAAGCTGGGGGAAGCTTTTCTTTATAATATTTAATTTTCTTTTGTTTTTCATTTTTAGAGACAACTGTGCCCATCATCGGAAGACAAACATCACGGAAAATATAATATTTAACCTCCCCTTTTGAAATCAACACATTTATGTCTTCTCTACTCCCTTTAGAAATGCCAGTTGGCCATCATTTGAGAAGAAAGTGTTCTGTTCTTTTAAAATGCAGTTTGGTAGAATTATTTTAATTAAGACCACACTAGCCCCATAAAATTCAATTTGCTTGAACGTATTCTGAATTCATGCATGGAAACAAAGGCTAAGCATTGGGTATATTTTAAACATCAAAATTATGGATAAACAGCTGCATGGCATTTTAAGATTCAGATTTGGACAAAGGAAGCATAGAGAAACCAGATTGACAATGAATGGCTTTTGGCTGGTCTCATAGCAGCCCTTCCAGACACACTAAACACTTACAGCAGTCGGCATAGTTAATAGTGAGTGTAGTAGGCATCACAGTCTAACAACATATGGAAAGCCACATGTTGCCCATCTCCAACATAGAAAACAATGTCAGTGATGGTCCTCAGACTTTGCCCATCCACAGCTATTCCAGATCAAGTACTATGGGGCCCGTCAATAAGCTAGGCTAAGAATAGCCTGCCGGTATTTCTGAACTGTGACAAGAAAGAGAGACCCCATAGAGTGAATATCCATAGACCTTAAAATGTCAAGATCATTGGAGCTATAGAGTCTAGTAATATGCTGCGCCATTCAAAACTGGTAATAAGGAAATAAGAGAAGGTATTTTTCATACCTCATTTTGCAGGGATATAACATACATCTCCTGCAATAATATGTTGAATCTCAAATGTCTGGACTGCCCCATTTATTGAGTCAGTAGCTTCTAGTCCTGGGTATCCAGATATTGAACAGTAATTTCCAGAATCCTGAACCAATGGTCATTCTGACTGGAGATTCTGGGAGTTCGGTTCCAATAATTTCAGAAGACTCTAGTTTGGAAATCATTCATTTAATTATATCTGCCGGACCCAACTCCAATTAATTTAAATGCAGGGCAGAAAGCGACAGAGGTTAATCCAAGGATCCAAGGAAAAAACAAAAAGGCAACAGGAAGTCTGTAGCCAGCAACCAAAGGAGAATTTTCAAGTTACACAGACCCAGAAGCATATTTGGCCTGTAAAACGAGATTTAAGCTGGGGGAAATGTTCAACCTGTTATGGCTGAGATAATCTCCCACTGGTTTGGCTGACCTTGGAGTGGTTCCTTCCTCTGGGCAGAACTGGATGGTGGGTGGCACAGTCCAAATCCCCCACTTGACACTCTCCGGTTCAGGCTTTTTGAGGGTTTTGTGACAACTATAACTCCACCCCAGCCCCAGCTCTTGATCTTTCCTACAGTAAACTGTTTGGGTGACTTGATCATCCATCCAAGAAAACAGTTGGCTTTCCAATTTCAACATTTTGAGACTAAGCAAGACAGTAGATGAGAAAAGCTGGAACCTTATTTTATTTTATTTAAAGTATTTTGCTCCTGCCTTTTAACTTGAAAGGACCCACAGCGGCTTTTTTATATTGACCTTGCTATTTTGACTAATCAAGCGATGTGGGTGTTATCTGTGCTTATGAAGATACAGTGGTGCCTCGCTTTACGATTGCCCCTCATTATGACGAATCCACTTTCTGACGATCTTTTTGCGATCGCAATTGTGATCGCAAAATGATGGTCTAAATGGGGGGATTTTGCTTTGCGATGATCGGTTCCCTGCTTCGGGAACCGATTCTTCGCAAAACGGTGTTTTTTTTAACAGCAGATCAGCGGTTTCAAAATGGCAGCTGGGTAATTAAAATGGCTCCCTGCTGTGTTTAGGGACGGATTCCTCGCTATACAGGCAGCGAAAATGGCTGCCTTATGGAGGATCTTCGCTGGACGGTGAGTTTTTACCACATTGGAACGCATTGAACGGGTTTCAATGCGTTTCAATGGGGTTTTTATTTTCACTTTATGATGTTTTCGCTTAACGGCGATCTTCCTGGAACGGATTATCGTCATTAAGCGAGGCACCACTGTAAGGGCTTAAGCCATTATTAAACACAAAATACATTGGGCATGGAATAAGAGGAATGAAAGGAAGAAGAGAGTTCCTGCTGAATTAACAGTGATGTGATTTCTCTTAGTGAAGGAATTTCAAGGATTTTAAAGAAAAGGAGTCAACATATAAGAGGAAAAGAAGGAAAGAAAGAAAATAGGGACCCTACTACAAGCTATACAAAAGAAAGGAAAGAGAACACACTGTGAGTGACACAAGCAAGACTGACTGATTGATAAGTACATTGTTTGTTAACTCTGGCAAAATAGAGTGTTTCCTGAGACATAAGGGATGTATTTGATTTTCTAGAGTTTGGAGCTGTTGAAATTGGTAATATAAGAACTAGAAGGTCGATATACTGAAAGCTAATTGTAATGCAGAAAGTCAATAAGTTAAATTGGAAGTACAATAACTAAATATGGTATAAGTATATGGTATATGTAAAGTTTCAACATAAAAAAAAACTAAGATCATGGCCATTGGTCCCATCACCTCCTGGCAAATAGAAGGGGAAGATATGGAGGCAGTGACAGATTTTATGGTCACCATAAGTCAGAACTAACTTGATGGCACATGGGAATGAAAGCAAAGAGGGTGTGTTAACCAAAGAAAGAGATGTACCTCTTGACGGATTAAATATGTTTTCTCAATTATGATAAAGCAAGGGGGAGGATCTGGAAAACAAATGCATAACCACAAAGCAATTTATCAAGTCTTTAGGTTAATATTGTGTTCCCTTCTGTTGGTTCAGACTGCGATCTCCTTGAGAGAAGGGATAAACATGCCTCAGAAAGTCTTTAGAAAAATAAATATTGTCCGTAAACCACATGATGAACAAAGGGCAGCCCGTACTCTGAAACTCCTCTTGTGTGAAATACGATTCCATATCCACCTCAAGTTCCCAAAGGGGTAGCCTAGCTTGTATACTGAGAAAACGCCACCTTTTTTTTTCCTGCCCCCATCAGCAATAAGCGGCAACCTATGTTACCAGATGGCAAGAGCAGGCCTGTGCTTGTAAGCAGAGAAAGCAGGAAATGGTTTTGTCATACAGAGTGCAGGACGGACGAGGGGTGAAATGCATTCTCCTTCAGCCTTAGGATGGAAGAGTCTTTCACTTCAGACAAACAGTGGCCTATTCACAAGCCATTTTTTCACATCCCGTAATAGGCTTGCTAACAATGATTTACAAGGGAAAGGAAATAACGCTGTGGTAGGGCCTGTGATGTGTATACAAAAGTTCTCATGTTCACTTCCTGGCATTTCCAGGTAGGGCTAGGAATGGCCTGGATCTGAACCCTGAAGATCTCCTGCCTGCCATTGTCAGTGAGAAAAATCGAGACGGCAGTGGTTTAATAAGCCGTTTTGGGCACCCTGGAGAAGGGGTAGTAGCATCTCGCCTCCACCTCATGCTAAAGCATGGATACAAACCTGCACAGGAAAAATAAAGAGGAAGAAAACTGCCACAACAGAAAGAATAAGCTTATTTTGAAAAAAAAGGGGGGGGGTAATAAGGCCAGCAAGTTGTGCTGTTTATGTTCTGCTCGCCAGTAGATTCACCTCTAGATTTCAGCACCCTTACATTTTGGTGGGACGCGGTGGCGATGCGAGTTAAACCTCAGAAGCCTCTGTGCTGCAAGACCAGCCATCATAAGATCGAATCCATGCAACAGAGTGAGCTCCCGTTGCTTGTCCAAGTTCCTGCCAACCTAGCAGTTCGAAAGCATTTAAAAATGCGAGTCGATAAATAGGTACCACCACGGCAGGAAGGTCATGGTGTTCTGTATCAAGTCGCGCTGGCCACGTGACCACTGAAACTGTCTACAGACAAACGCTGGCTCTATGGCTTGGAAACAGGGATGAGCACCGCGCCCTAGGGTCAGACACAACTGGACTAAATGTCAAGGGGAACTTTACCTTTACCTTACATTTTGGTGACCTGGGGTAAAGCCCCTGTTGCCATATTTTTTGCTATAGCTCTGCTAGATAAGGCTAAGGGTCTAACTTGCTCTGGGACAGCTTCCCATGTTCCTGGATTTCTAATGAACCATGAACTAAAACAGAGGGGTCTGTGTGCTTTGAACTTTGGAAGAGTCAAACTTTGTCACCAGGAAAATGCCAATATGCTGGCACACGCGGAAATAAAGTGAATATACTGCGTAGCTATAAGTACGCTCCTGCTATTATAGTCAATAATTGCTCTTGCTTTTTAAAGGATTGAGCAAACAGTTTTTAAGGTAATCTTTGCATTTGTTTGTTTGTTTTCTTGTTTGTTTATTTGCTTAATAATAATAATATAATTTATTGTCATTGTAAGTATATACACAGTATATCATACAACGAAATTCACATAATATGTTTACCCTGCCTTTATTTATTTATTTATTTATTTATTTATTTATTTATTGGACTTATATACCGCCCCATAGCGCTACAAGCACTCTCCGGGCGGTTTACAATTTTTAATTATGCAGGCTACACATTTCTCTTTAAAAAGGATCCTAGGTGGTTTACATCCTTTAAAGACTGTATTTAAAGCTAACACAGTGCCATACTTAAATAAAAAGAAAACAAATAAAAATAAAAAGTAATACCAAAACATATTCAAAGCAGTAAACATGCTTTTAAACCATGCAGTAGTTTGGTGTCTGAGACTAGAAAGAGAAATTAAAGACAGCCCATTATTACAACCAAAAGCATGTCAATTCCTCAAAGAGGTGACTGAATGGTATTTCTGTGTTTGTAAAGTTGCACTTCACACCACTCATGTCTTCAAGATAGAACTCCAGATAAAGCAAGCTAATTTGCATGATCCCAGAGCTGGGATCAACCCCGAGTGCTCACTAGAAGGACAGATCCTGAAGCTGAGGCTCCAATCCTTTGACCATCTCATGAGAAGACTCCCTGGAAAAGACCCTGATGTTGGGAAAGTGTGAAGGCAGGAGGAGAAGGGGACAACAGAAGACAAGATGGTTGGACAGTGTCATTGAAGCAACCAACATGAATTTCTCCCAACTCCGGGAGGCAGTGGAAGACAGGAGGGCCTGGTGTGCTCTGGTCCATGGGGTCACAAAGAGTCGGACATGACTAAACAACTAAACAACAACAAGATGGGCTGTTTGGCTGCTGTTTCTAGTGCTACAGGGACAGGCTGGTGCACTCTCAAAGACATCAATGAAACACCATCTTTGCTAGAGCACCCACATCCAGATTTTTCCTACCTGCTCCTTCCGGGCCCCTGTCAAGGGGCTTCTACTTTTCTGGTGAAGGTAGGATTGCTGTAGTTTGGAGAGGTTCCATCATGTGTTATTGTTGGAACTGATCCAAAGCAAACTTTCTTCTTTCAATTAGGCAATATTGTGAAGTGGTTTAATAAGCAACTTAACTGGGCAGTGAAGAAACCACCTGAGCCCATGGTGGTGGACTTGGCTGCAAGCAGTTTCTCGACGAGCCATTTAAGAGAAATCAAAGAAAATTTTCTTATTTATTTTATAACTAATGCAGCACATCAGCAACAGTTGATAAACAGTAAGAAACAAATATTTTTGTCACTTTCCCTGCCCTCTGCCAAGCAGGGGAAGTGATTAATTTGCCAATATCCTGAAGGGGATTGCTTATTAAGTCACCTCATTATGTTGGCAGGAGCCGTTTCCATGTGGATGGTCAGGCTTGATTAGATCATTCTAATCAAGCCCAACCGTTCTCAAGTGGCCCACAGTAGCTCACTTCCGGTGGCGCACTCTAACACACAACAATAATTGTCTATCGGCTATACCACGATGGTTCAGATGTAGTCATATTTGTCATATTTAGGGTACAACCACTGAAATAATTACAGTAGTCTACTTTGAAGTATTACTATTAAGTCTGAATTCAACCCATCCTTTAAGTCATTACTTAAGCAAACCTCTCTGTTTTCTGTCCTTCCCTAAGCAAGAAAGAACCTTTCTCTTCAGGCAGGTTTTCTCTTACTGGGTAGTTGCTCAAGAGGGGTGGGGTCTTTTATTTATTTATTTTATTTATTTATTTATTCCATTTAAACCCCGCCTATCTGGTCAAATTGATTTTGATTTTAAAATGGGTGTTCCATTTTTGTTATTTTAAACATGTTTTTAGAATATGTTTTTATCCACTAGTTTTAATATTATAAATTACTTTTAATATTGGGATAATTTATTGAGTATTAATACTGTTTGTTTTAATATTCCTAGCTGTCTTGGTCCTCTTGAGCAGAAAGACAGGATACATACATACATACATACATACATACATACATACATACATACATACATACATACATACATACATACATACATACATACATACATACATACATACATACATACGTCAAGTTTAAGTTTATTGTATTAGCTAAAAGCCGTCACAATTGTTTAAAATTACAAATATGAACAAATAAAAGCATGATAAAATCACAGACATATAAAATAATAAGAGACTTTTCATATCTGGGAGTCCCCCGCACAATTGATCGCGATGGCTTTCAGGAAATTAGCTCAAATATTTCTGGTGGCTTTTGCAAGCAGTGCTGTTCTCTATGTAACATAAGGGTCGCAGTCCAAAAGTAACCTGACCACCTTTACCTGAGGGCTTTCCTCCTATAGAGCAGCCAAAATGTTACCCAGGAACTTTTCTCTGGGGTTTTGATAGAGCTGGCAGTAAAATAAATAGTGGAGAGCATCTTCTATCTCACCGGCTCCACAAATACATAGCCTTAGATGTTTAGGGACATACATATACCTTTCGTCTAAGACAGTGGTTGGCATGGTTTGGAAACGGAATTCTGTGAATGCGATTCTCAAGGAGGCAAAAGTAAATGCATGTAAGTATTGCACCATTGAGTGGTTTGTTTTCAGCAGATGGTACCAGTGAGAGAAATTTGAAGCGTGTACATACATATGTAGTACTTTATAACTGCAGGATCATCAGAGAACAATATTTTTCTTCAAACGTTCACATGATGTCTTCCTGGACCTTCAGAGTGGGAGAGTCATTTCCCAAAAGGGTAATGTTCTGGAGAAGAGAAGAGCAAACCACATAAACGCCAAGGAAATGTAATGAGGGCAACAGATTGTTCAGCTGATTTAAAACATTTAATGATCATCCCTGAATTCTCTTTATGGAAAAGGTGTCCTTGAATACCACTGTAGAAGAACAGATCAGCTAATGCTATTTAAAATTTTTAAAAAAAACGTGAAAAGGTTACTTGGAAACTAAAGTCAGCCGGGCCTCCCATCTATATCCCTGAGTCAGTCTCTCTGAATCATTAAGTGAAAACAAGCTATTTGCCATCTGGTAATTACCTCTGGGGCTGAGGTGTAAATCCCTGTTCCTTAATCTTGCCGCCTTTAAGAAAACAGTTCCTCATAGGTGGTCCAGATGGTGGGAAAGCCTTCACACAATGAATAGAAGGGACCCGAGAGCTATGCTTCCCCAGTAGCAAAGACACTGGATGATCTCCTTAGAAGAGCCTCGTTCAGCAGCTACCACTGAATGCAACAGAGCTTTGTAATGGAGAAGAAAACTAGTACACATACTAGGTTGCAGAAAAGAATCTGATTTCTAATTGCATGGGTTCTTATCACTGTTTTATACCACAGTCGTTATGACTATACAGTGGTGCCTCACTAGACAATGATAATCCGTTCCACTGAAATCGCTGTTTAGCGAAATCATTGTCTAGCGAAAAGCATTTCCCTATTGAAATGCATTGAAACCTGTTTAAGGCGTTCCAATGGGGAAGAATCGTTGTTGTCTAGCGAAGATTGGCCATAGGAAAGCCGCTTTGTGAACCACCGATCAGCTGTTTAAATAATTGTCTTGTGAAGCTTAGGTCCTGAAAACACCCGTTTTGCAAGCGTGGAGGGAGCTGTCAAAATCATTGTCTAGTGAAAATGGGTTTGCAAAGCAGGGACCAAACATTGTCCAGCGAAATTCCCCCATAGGAATCACTGTTTTGCGAATCGCTATAGCGATTGCAAAAAGTAAATGTCTAGCGAAAAAACTGACATGAGGGTAACTGTCTAGCGAGGCACCACCGTCGTTTGGAGAGGGACAGGACACAGTGGTAGGGAATCCACACGAAGAATGGCTTAAGTTCAGGCCTTCATGTTTTCCCTTAAAACAAGGATGGGCCCTCCCCAGAGATTTGGAGTCCCACAGACCCTTTGCCTGCACCTTGGAGGGCCATGTCTACTCCTGCAGCTGCTACTCCCAAAAATGGCAAGGCTTTAAAAGTTTAGAAATCCATCCTCTAGAGGCAACAATGCTAAACATTTGGTGAAAGGTGCAGAGATTTTAGGCTGCAAGGATCCCTCAAAAGGTGGCCAAATGTCCCCTACAGCCCCCCAGAGCACACAGGAAGGCTTTTTTGAGCTAGAAAAGTGGGTGCTGAGGAAACAGGACTGTTGGGGAACATGTTTGGGCCTCTGAAGTATAGGTCACCTGAATTAAAAAGATGCCGAATAGTAGATGATATAAATGTCCTTGTCTTGGACCCAGGATATCAGGCTTTCCTTCTGCACTTGGCACTTTCTATGTAGTTTTCATCAGCCATGATGGCTGGGGGAAAATGAGAGTCCTGGTCCAACACATGTAGATGGCAACTTAATGGAGAAAACTGAAATAATAGAGAATGGGTATGTTTACTCAAAAGGCTAAGCCTTACATTATACTGTATTTTTTGCACCATAAGACTCACTTTTTTCCCACAAAACAGGGGTGTGGAAAGTCTGTGCGTCTTATGGAGCTAAGAAAACAGATTATATTTTCCTGTTTTCTTCTCCTAAAAAATTGGTGCGTCTTATGGAAAGGTGCGTCTTATGGAGCGAAAAATACGGTAATTCAGAATGCTGTCTGTCATAGGACAGAATAGCCTGAGGGAGCAACTCCTGAATAGGCTACTTCTGCTCACTGGCCTTCCAACATCTAAGGGCTTGTCCAGACTGATCATTTCTCCAAATAAAATTACTAGGTTTTGCACTTATGATATTGGTGCTTTTCCTGTCATCCAAAGAATATAAGTTTTGTCCTGCTTATTTCGGTGGTTCTACTGGTGACTTTTGATGACTTGTCTTTCTTTCTAATAGGAAGATTTAACTCTCTCCTTGTTTCAGAGTTGGACTTCAGCACTATAGTGCTTCACAATCAAAGTTCAAATCCAATGCCAGTTTCCCTAGTTGGAAGGGTTCAATTAGCACCCAGGAAGGAAAAAAAAGTTGACTCTACCAGAAATGTTGAGTGTTTTTGTGTGTGTGTGTTAAAAGATTTCTTCTTGTTGTTTAGTTGTTGTGTCAGACTCTTTGTGACCCATGGACCAGAGCACACCAGGCCCTCCTGTCTTCCACTGCCTCCTGGAGTTGGCTCAAATTTATGTTGGTAGCTTCTATGACTCTGTCCAACCATCTTGTCCTCTGTCATCCCCTTCTCCTCTTGCCTCCACACTTTCCTAACATCAGGGTCTTTCCCAAGGAGTCTTCTCTTCTCATGAGATGGCCAAAGTATTGGAGCCCCAGCTTCAGGATCTGCCCTTCCAGTGAGCACTCAGGGTTGATTTCCTTTAGAATGGATAGGTTTGTTCTCCTTGCAGTCCAGGGGACTCTCAAGAGCCTCCTTCAGCACCACAATTCAAAAGCATCAATTCTTCAGCGGTCAGCTTTCCTTATGGTCCAGCTCTCACTTTCATACATCACTACAGGAAAAACCATAGCTTTGACTATTCGGACTAGCAAGGTTATGCTCAAAATCCTCCAAGGCAGGCTTCAGCAATATGTGGACTGAGAACTCCCAGAAGTAGAAGCTGGATTTCGAAGGGGCAGAGGAACTAGAGACCAAATTGCTAACATGCGCTGGATTATGGAGCAAGCCAGAGAGTTCCAGAAAAACATCTGCTTCATTGGCTATGCAAAAGCCTTTGACTGTGTGGGAACACAGCAAACTATGGCAAGTTCGTAAAGGAATGGGAGTGCCTGATCACTTTATCTATCTCCTGAGAAATCTATACGTGGGACAGTTAGAACTTGATATGGAACAACTGATTAGTTCAAAATTGGGAAAAGAGTACGACAAGGCTGTATATTGTCCCCCGCCTTATTTAACTTATATGCAGAATACATCATGCGAAAGGCCGGACTGGAGGAATCCCAAGTGGAAATTAAGATTGACGGAAGAAATATCAACAACCTCTGATATGCAGATGATACCACTCTGATGGCAGAAAGTGAGAAGGAATTAAAGAAGGGTGAAAGAAGAGGGGGGAAACCTCGAATGAAGGTTGGAGAGATGGAAGGGAGATAAATGCTTGCCCATTTACTGCATTTCTGCTCAGCCAGAGCTGTGCTGGGGCTGCACTGCCTTGTAGGTAAATTGCCGATGGAGCTGATATAGCCCCCTTCCCCATCGCTATCGTTCAGCAAGCCACAGTGATTTTCCCTTTTTTGTTGTTAAATAAGTAGCATATCAAAACAGCAATGCATCAACCTAGCAGACTGGCATTTTGCTGTATCAGTTAGGGCAGTGGTCTCCAGCCTTGGGCCCCGAGATGTTATTGGACTTCAACTCCTAGAAATCCTGGCCAGCAGAGGTGGTGGTGAAGGCTTCTGGGAATTGTAGTCCAAGAACATCTGGAGGCCCAAGGTTGGGGACCACTGAGTTAGGGAACTATTTTTTAAAATATGAAAATAGAGGAGGGTTTTTTTCTGTCCTCCTTTTTAATGCTACAACCCACCTACTAAGTCACAGGGTTGTCTCCTCAGTTAATGCTCCCCGTTTCTCCATTTAGGCGCGAACTAGCCATCCACATGAGCTACACAACTGGATAATTAGGAGCAGGGGGAATCATACAAAGAAGAAGAAGAGGAAGAGGAGGAGGAGAAGAAGCCTCTAGCATTGTGCCAGAAAGGAGCAGGACAGCTCTTTAAGGGACAAGGTGGATCACTCTTAAATAGAAACATGTCTGGACACAGCAGTTTGGTTTACACCAACAGCAATTCCAACAGTGATCTATATACCTGCCTGGACAGGCGCTTACTCCTCTAATGGGTCTGTTAATGGAAGTTTGTCTTTGATGCCAAAGTAAATTGCCAGGTCTTTTTCTTTCCCAGTGTTAATTACAAACAGGATTCCCTGAAGAGGATTCTCAGGTTTTGTGTTAATTGACCTCTCTTCCCCAGTGTGCCAGACAATTTATGAATAATGAAGCAACAAGCAATCTGATTAAGTGGCCGTCGTTGCTGTGTATGATCCACCCCTTCTCCACTGGGCATATCCGAAAAAGATGCATAACACAAAGCATCCGGGAGAAGAGAACAAAGTGGCTGTGGTGGAAAACCAAGTTACAAATGATATCCTCTTCCAACACGATCCTCAAATGGAGGCTTGTAGCCTTTGAATGACTAAAGGAACCCCATGTCACATACTGAAAGCTAGAGACAAGAGCATGGCTTTTGATCAGTTAGCCATGGAGGAGCCCCCAGGCCCGAGAATTATATTCACTTCTGGATCCAGGAAGGTCTGTGAAGTTTATTGATCGTTTAACAAGCCCCTAATAGTCTACATGGTCACACTGAACAAAGTGGCCAATCCAAAAGTGGCACGTTTGAACAGACTCAATGTTGCTATGCTTGCTAAAGCTATACAAATTAAAATAAAATGTCCGGGAGCCCAACCTGCTAGATTAAGCAACATTCATCATACATCTCAGTTCCTTGGCACCACATGTAGTTTATTTTCCTGTTAAATGTAACATAAATTTAAGGCGCTGGATGACCCTGATCTAAAGGCCATACAAGCAGATCTTGCAAAACCTTAGGGTTGAACACTGTAATTCACCAGAATGTACAATGCACTGCTTAGTGGGTGCAGGTCACCAGATGTATCCCTAATGTCGCTGATGTTTCATGACTTAATCATGGGAAATATGTTGGATAGCTAGAGCCGGAGTTCAATTTCCTACTGTGCCTCCTTGACAAGGGGCTAGATTTTATGATCCAGAGAGTCCCTTTCCAGCTCTACAGTTCTAAGATTATTATGATGAAAAATAAGGAAGTGTAGTCCAACAATAACAACATGGAGCAAGATGAACATCAGACCTCAATTTATTGATGCAACTCTTCCATCAGATCCAGCTTGGGAGGTTAATAGAGACACTCAGATATGAACCCAATTTCCTGATTCCTGCCCAAGATTGTGTCACAGGTTTTGAAAGGGGCTCTTTTCAGACCCTAGTTATGTGCCAGGAAAAATACAGATTCCCTATGATTAGCCTGTTTTCCCTTCCACCACCTGATTTGCTCAGATAAATGATTCAGCACTCAGTACTTGGAAATGAAGCTGGTCTTTACCTTCCAGTGACCAGTCACAAAACACAACAGACTAAATGACTGCTGTGTAGTTAAGAAAAATCATGTGCTGTGCCTAACAAACGTCTTTCACTGCCTGAGAAGCACCTCTCTGAAATATGAGCTAAGTGTATTGTCTAGTTGGACCCTCAGAATTACTGCAGACTTACCATCTATGAAGGTTGACTGGTGGCTTTCCACAGCATGTAATTGGAGCACAATATTCTTTTATTTAAAAAAATCTGTGTATGATCATCACCTCTGGCGGTACACATAATTCTTACTTGTTTTCCTTATAAAAGAACTTGCCACCAGGATTCTAATGTTTGAAATATCTTTCGACCATAGCTTAGAGAAGTTACTTTCTCAGACTATAGCTCCCAGAATCCAAGCTCGCTGGGGGTAGGAATGGATTTATTTATATACTTATTTATTGTTCAGAAAAGTAACTTAGCTCTGCCAGTTGAGAGAAGGCTTGTTTTAAAATTGTCCCAAGCCCATTACCATGAAACATACACAGATGTGTAGCTTGATATTTGATGAAAAACAGTACCCCCGTTGTCTGCGTAGCCTCGCGCTTGCCCCTTCTTTTAAATGCAATCTTTTATCAAAGTCACATGTGTTTTCAATAAAAATCAGATGTGGCTGTAGTTTAGACCAGGAAACTGATTCACACAAGTGAATTTTTTTAGGCTCTCCTATCTTTCAAGCCCACCTAATGTTTCCCTCAGTCAGAGTACGGAGAGAAATAATCAGGAGGGCTTGCTCCTAACACAGCGTCCACAATCTGAATCATAAGTATGGCATTGTTCAAAAGAACAGCTGGTACCAAACTGGAAACTTTAAGTATCCCCTCTGAATTAAGACGTGGTGGGGAGGGGAGCTTCGTGAAATCTGTTAGTCATCATATCCCCCCAGGTACTGATTTAAGACTACAGTTCTGCCTATTGCTACCCTAGCTTTTTTTTAAAAAAAAAAATGAATGAAAGAAAGAAAAGATTAGCTGTTAAGGTTTTCGGAAGGGAACGTTTCCACTCACAAGAAAACTCACAAATGCTTCTTTCTTGTCTTCTCATCTCCATGGTTATTGTATGCTTTTTCCGTGTTTTTTTTTTAGCCTGTACATAGGCAATCACACTTCAAACGGCAACAATGGAGCATTTAAGAACCACTTTTAGCAACAGTCAATTTGCAAAACCGCCTTTTGACCTCCAGGGATTGAGCTCCCTCAAATACTCTGAAGGCTTGCCTTACTGTAAAGCAGCCCCCTCGCCCAATTCCACTGGTTCCCCCCCCCCGCCTTGCCTGCAACTAAAGACATATGTAGAAGTGGACTCTATTTATGGGGTATTCTGGGACAGCAGGAAGTGGTGGCCAGATTTATAAAGAAGGCTCAATATGAATTTGACTTTTAATTTCCATGCTTCCAATTTTATTGCCCTTAAGACAGCCTCTTAACAAGCTCCAGGAAATCGGTGGGAGTTGAGAACAGTGGACCCCTGTTAACAAACTAAGTAACATCTTAGGAGTCCTTCCATGGTCTCAAGGCTCGGTTAACTACATGTCGGTTGCTGCGAACATAAGGATGCCGCTCACACCTCCAAGCTATAAATGTTTGCAATTTGTTGTTGTTGTTATGTGCCATTGAGTTGCTTCCAGCTTACGTCGAGCCTATGAGTGATCTCCAAAATGTCCTATCCTCAGCAACCATGCTCAGCTGTTGTAGACTCAAGCCTGTTCTTCCTTTAGGGAGCCAATCCATCTCATATTTGGTTTTCCTCTTTTCCTGCTGCTTTCCACCTTTCCCAGCATTATTGTCTCTTTTTTTCAGAGAATCCTGCCTTTTCGTGATGTACCCAAAGTAGGACCCGCTCCAGTTTCATCATTTTTACTTCCAGAGATAGTTCAGGCTTGATTTTCTCTAGGACCGGCTTGTTTCTATTTCTGGCAATCCAAGGTATCCACAAAGCTAACGTGCTAAAAGGAGCACACGTTGGGGCCTCATTACCATTGATATTTCTCCAACCTCTGTGTCAACAAGCAATGAAGTAGATTGATGGTGGAGGAATGCCGAATATACCAATATCAAATGAATGTTTCTTACTACAGTTTCCAGAAAACAGTACTCCATCGGGTGAAAACAGAACCAATGATGCAGCGTAGGGCCCGACAGCTAAAGAGATGGCATGAGAAGCTGGAGCTAATTTAAACAAATTCAAACCTCCATGGCCAGATGAACTGCATTATAGCACTGTATTTGAGAACTCTTGAATAACAGTATTGACTCTTGCCTTTCCATTGGACTATTTCAGTGACATGGAGAGGGGGGATTTGCTGGTTGAGTAACAGCCTATCCTCCATATTATTTTACCCAGGCTTCATGCCCTGAAGAGGACACTCCAGCTTTGCGTACAGCGTCAAAACACTAGACGCTGTTCCAAGTCCTCCATACAGAGCACGTTACCATAGTCTCTCGAGACTGAAGGAAGCCTATGATGAATGACAGGTAAGATTCTTGGAAACTGAAGGTAGACAAATTCCATCAGTAAGAACTTACAAATGTTTCTGAAGAAATTAAAAACAGGAAAATATGCCAGACAAATCTTATTTGATAGAGTTACAAGCCTGGTAGATCAGGGGAATGCTGTGAATGTAGTATATCTTGATTTCAGCAAGGCTTTTACAGGGTTTCTCATGAATTTCTTGTGGTCAAATTGGTGAAATGTGGCTGGATTCTGTTACTGTTGAGTAGATTTGTAACAAGAGATGGGCACAAACCGGTTCATGCCCTTGTTCATAAAGGTGGTAGCACAGGCGTTGCTGCTCCCCTTCCCCACCTCCTCAGCTGACTCAGCCACTCCCCAGGCCCAGCTTGCTTGCTTTTTTCTCCTCCTCCTCAGCTAATCTCCCAGTCACAAGCAAGAGCCCAGACAACCCTGCCCTGCCCTTTTGTCTAAGTTGAGAGATAAGCCAAGGGGGCAGGGCAAAGAAACCTGAGCTGCTGCCAAGACTGGAAGATCAGTTGAGGAGGTGCAGGAAGCTACCAGGCTGGGCCTGGGGAGTGGCTGATTTCACCAATTTGACCACAAGAAATTCATGAGGAGCCCTGTAAAAGCCTTGCTGAAATCAAGATACACAATAATCACAGCATTCCCCTGATCTACCAGGCTTGTAACTCTATCAAAGATTTGTCTGACATATTTTGATGTTTTTAATTTCTTCAGAAAACATTGCTCCCAATGTTAATTTACAATTGTGCAATTTACATATTAGAACACCTGTAAGCTGTGCTGCTGCCTTTACAAACTCTGTCTGCAACTACAGTAGTTGTGGCTAGGAGTGCTCACTGTGGTTCCTCATCACCTTGGAAAGAAGCGACAAGTTGGATGTTTGTTCAAAATCTTTATTTTGTTCAAAATCTCCACTTGAATGGAGGAGTATGAGGAGGTACAGTCATCAAGCCTGCAGGTGACACCAATCTGAGAGTGGTACCTAATAAGACAGATTCCAGATTCAAGATGACCTTTACAGGCTAGAGATTGAGGTCAAAACAAACAAAATGGATTTCAACAAAGAAACATATGGATTTCTGCGCTTAAGCAAGAAAAATCAGGTACACAAATACAAAACTAGCGCGTTCTGTTTTGGCAGTAGTACATGTGAAAAAAAGATCTATGGGTTTTAGTAGATAACAAGTGAAACATGAATCAATAGTGTGATGAAGTGGCAAAAAAAACCTAATGTAATTCTAGGCTACTTCAACGGATGCAGCCTAAAATTTGTGTCTAGTTCAAAGAAAGTAACAGCAAATTTCTCTTTCTGGTCCTAAAAACTGAGCTGTCTATATCTGCAGAAGAAATTCAGTTCATGAACAAATATGTACTATTTATAAACCAAAATGAGGAATGCTGAAGAAACCAGCCAACAGCAAAATTAACAAGCAAGTATTAAAATGACTAAACAAGTATTCTGCATGCACAGGGAGGCAGTGTCTTCCTTATTATGACACATCTCTCTGTCTTTTTTCCTAAGGTCCCTCTGCTGTCTCATTTTAAACACTGGGCTGGCTAGATGTGGGGAAAAATATCTCAAGAGTTCTTAAAATTTATCTGCTGGATCATCTGAAAAATGGGCTTACTAGATGCAAAGGCTGCAGTCCTATACCTACTGAGGCCTAAGCCCCGTTTTGTTTGTTTGTTTGTTTGTTTGTTTGTTTGTTTAACCCACCTTTATCCTTAAAAAGAACTCAAAGCAACTTATAACAATTAAAAGACAGTATTAAGGATTAATAAAAATGAGTATAAAATACTAAAGGGATCAGTGAATGCAATACCAAAAATGCATTTAGTGAAGTGAGGTACAGCAATCTGTTGAACTCAGTGGAACTTGAGTCTGAGTAGACTTGTACGTATTGTACGTATCTGTGCTGAGCTTTCACACACACACACACACACACACACACACACACACACACACACACACACACACACACACACACACACACACACACACACACACACACATTTTTTTCAATATTCTCCTAAGTGACACAGCCCTATTTCAGATACAGAGGAGTATCCATGCTAGCTTGATGTATTGCTGTAGTGCTATGCCACTTTGGTTTCCATTCCATGGATCGCAGCAACTTCCTCTGTTAGGAAATATAGGATACATATTTTCTTTGTCCCTGTACAAAGAAAGTACATGGACAGGGCATATGTTATACCATTTTCTTCCAACTTTTGCACAAACATTTCATCTGTTTCATCATATATATATATATATGACGAAACAGATGAAATGTTTGTGCAAAAGTATATATATTTCCTCACAAAGAAAGTACAGGGACAGGGCATATGTTATACCACTTTCCTCCAAATTTTGCACAAACATTTCATCTTTTTGCTACTTGTACATGCAGACTATTTGTGCATACATTTGTACTGTATGTTAAATTTGTGTCCCGCGTAGATAGATATTATCAGGCAGCAATAACTTTACTCTTCGTTTCTTCAAAAAAAATTATTCTAGTTTCCTTAATTCATCTTCTGTGTGCTTCTTGTAATACCAATCTCTCAAGTCACTCAACCTGCTGACCATTATTCTCTGTTGACCAAGAGATGCTGACCAACATCCCATGTTGCACTGGTTGCACAACTACAACTTCTCGGGAAAGAATATTCTTGTTCTGGCTGCCGCCTACCTGCTCATGCTGGCCACTGGCTCCTTCTTGAGAAAAATAGAAATAAGATTGCTTGTCTCTTTTGTATTGTGTGGACTACTGTGTCTCTATGTGTAAGAGTGATCCATCCTACCCATTTTGCAAGCTGTTTCACTCCCTTCTGGCACAGCACTAGGGCTGCAGTTTATTTGGTGTAATTGGGAGCACTCCTAATTATCCTGTTCTGCAGTCTGTGAACACAGCTGTGGGCAGCATACTCTTTGGTGACAGCCCTGTGGTATATGCAGTAGATTAAACCCTCTCCTCTATTTTTCTCTTTTCACATTTTTCTCAATATTCTCCTAAGTGACACAGCCCTATATCAGATATAGAGGAGTATCCATGCTAGCTTGATGTATTGCTGTAGTGCTATGCCACTTATTAAATTAAACCAAAAACAGAGGAAGTTGCTGTGATCCATGGAATGGAAACCAAAGGGGAGATGACTTGCTGAGTTTATACATGTAGAAATGGAAATTCTCACTCAGCTAAATATTGCCAAGTATGGACAATAGAATGCAAATATTGAAGCATTAGTGGAGGCTATCAACTCTCATGGAAAGTTGACATGAGTGTGCCAGCTATGAATGCAGATGCCCTGCTATAAGCACTAGACATTACAACATTGTTCATAGCATAGCAGCACTGAACAGTTATTGCATATTTGGTCTTTTTCTTACCTATCAGATGTCCATATGGAAATGAGCAGAGAAGTCTAGTTTTGCACCTGCCTTTGTTCTGCTTACAAGGGACATGGTGGTGCTGTGTGTTAAACCGCAGAAGCCTCTGTGTTGCAAGGTCAGTAAGATCAAATCCACGTGACAGAATGAGCTCCTGTCGCTTGTCCCAGCTCCTGCCAACCTAGCAGTTCCAAAGCATGTAAAAATGCAAGTAGACAAATAGGTACCACTTCGGTAGGAAGGTAACAGCATTCCTTGTCTAGTCGTGCTGGCCACGTGACCATGGAAACTGTATTCGGACAAACGCTGGCTCTACAGCTTGGAGATGGGGATGAGAACCGTACCCTAGAGTCAGACACGACTGGACTAAATGTCAAGGGGAACCTTTAACTTACCTTGTTCTGCTTGGAGGAAACTGAAATGCTGCGTTCAGCAAAGATGACCAGGAGCAAACATGTTAGCAATAATGGAATCTTTTGTGCCCAGTGTTAATTTACGATTGTGCACTTTACATATTACAACTTCTGTAACCAATCAGATTCTGTCTCATGTCCACCAATAGGCATTATAGGTTAAGACAGCTAGAAAACGAAGTGACCGCTATTCTGTCTGTTAGTCTGCTTGCCTGCTGAGAATCTGCTTGTACACTTGGTCTGATAACTTACCTGTTACTATGCCTCATAAGGAAGAAAATATGAAACAGTTATAAGTCTATCAAGTACAAATGTTTCAAGTACTGTTAGTTTATGCTACATATATGATACACAGTAAACGTTCTTAAAGTTTTACCAAGACTAAGAGAATATTATTTCAACTTCTGTCACACACAAGGGAGAATACCATTCATGATCTGTGTGGTTTTTGTAGACTACGCTTGTACGAAATCTCACACATTTCAACAATACATAGCTTGAGATTCTGTTGCACTGCTACACAAAAGGCATAACTTTTGGAGGTGAATGATCACCAGTTCAGAAATCACCCCAAACATTCTCTGTTGCATGCTGAGTCACGCAACAGGACATGCAGCGGATACCCTCTACAGAAATGTCTTAACTTGAAGCGTTTTGCACACACCCCCACAAAAAAAAATATGCTATTTACATAGCAGTGCATAATGGAGTAAAGGAGAATACCATGGGGCTGGTGATTGATGAAGGAATTGAGTCCAATTATATAGGATTAGTAGTGGAGCAACCTATGAAGCAGGAATCTGCAAAAAAAAGGGAAGCATATTTTTTTCCAGTTGCATTGCCACATGGCATTTTCTTTGTCATTTTTTAATAGCATACATGGCTCATTCAGGCTATGTATAGAGCAGGGCAAGTCAAAGTAGCAAGGAGAAGCATACATGAGGTGAACCAGGAGCTGTGGGAGCAATTACAAAATGCAGGATCAAAGGGTTAGGGTCCTTTTTTTTAAGAACTCCCCTCCAATCTGATCATTATCTATCCTAGGTAGGACAGATCTGGAGGGATATCACTTTCCCACAGCTGTTTAGGCTGCCCAGGTGGGTAACAGAGCATACACTGATGTCAATGAAATTATTCAGTGCCTTATAACACACAACAAAGGTAGGAAACTGTGGGAGTGAGAAAGTAGATGCTATGGGGAATCCCAGTCCTCCCCTTCCTCCCCCCCCCCCAAACTTCCTGGTCTTCTGCGTTTCAACATTTGATGAATTCTCAATAAATATAGAAATGCATTTTGACTTCAGTTCTCTGTGTGATTCCGAATGACTTTACTGCTTTCCAAATAGACCGCGGCAGCCTATCGTGTTGTGTTTCATTGGGAGGAAGCCTTTCAAAAGTTTTCCCTCTGCTTTGAAAAAAAAATTATATCATAAGTTACTGGTTTGTGTTATAGAAGCTTGATGGCAGCTGTAGGGAGAGTCGTGAATCAGTCCTGCATCTGGCACAGAGTATTTATATGTTCTGAAAAAACATGCTATGTTTCTGTAAAACAGAACACCTTGGATGGGGACCCGTACAAGCAAAAATGATCCATGTGACAGAAAAGACCTGTATTAGTCTTGCCTGGAACTTGGATGGTGAACTTCCAGTTTTTGTGCCTTTTTGAATGTAACACAAACTTATTGCTGATTTGATGGTTGTTGTGGGTTTTTCGGGCTTCTTGGCCGTGTTCTGAAAGTACTGATTTGGTTGCTGATTTGGTTGCCTTTATCTGTGGCAGGAACACCTTTTGAAATTGACTGAGATTTCTAAAAAGGGATCAGCACAAAATATGTGAATAGTGTGCTTTGTTTCTTCTACCACATGGCAATAGACTGTTCCTAGAAAGTTAATTTGATTCCCTTTTCATCTGCTTCCCCCGTACTTTAACACAATGATTCCCAATCTTGGGTCCCCAGACATTCTTGGACTGCAACTCCCAGAAAACCTTGCCAGCACAGCCGATGGTGGAGGGATCTGGGAGTTGCAGTACAAGAATGGCAGGGACCCTAAGGCGCCCCCCTCCCTTTAAAGCACTAAAACCTCCCAGATCAGAATAAATTTGCAACTGTAACTGCACATTAACTGCGTAAATGTCCTTGATTATATCATCAAAGCATCATTTTGGATCAGTCATGACTAGTTCATCATAACCAACCACAGGGTACAGTGTAGAAACCATTAAAACCATCAGCTAGCTTTCTAGCAGGAATGGACAAATTTCAAGGTTGATGTTGTGGTTCTTGCTTGTTTGTTTGTTTGTTTGTTTGTTTGTTTGTTTGTTTGTTTGTTTGTTTGTTTGTTTGTTTACTCCCTCATCTTTCTCCTCTGGTGGGGACTCAATATGGGATACAATAATATTTAAAATACACAATTCCTTGAAAACATACAGACTAAAATTTGAAGCTATAATATATAAATATTTTAAACTGTTATTTTAAAACTATACATCAGATTTTAAAAAAGATCTCCTCATCTCAAATTGCCAGATAACTCCCCCAAAGCCTCTCTGAGTCTTTTCTTTCTTTGAGGTAGTTCCATTTAGGATTCTACCATTGGTTCTGGATCGGAACTGCCTCACATCCTAGCAGTCCTTCTGCTGTTTAGACAGTAGAAACACTCACAGAGAAGAAGAAAGTGTGAAGGAGGCCACTTTACTCAAGGTTCTTATCATAATAAAAGATATGTTATAGAGAAAGACTGTGATCTGATGTGTTTCAATGACTGCATAGCAACTAAATCTTTTTCAAGGACTGGGAGTCAGGCAGGAAAATAACAGAATAAAATTGAGAGCTCTGAAGTGGGAATACATGCCTGAGAAATGTTCAGGCATGGTGATTTATTTGCTATTCTTTTTCAAAAGATAATAAAGACATGGCAGAATGGAAGAAACAACCATGCAGTGAAAACATGGTATTTTTAAAAAACGACATCCATTGGGTTTTACTAGAAGTTCAGTTTAGAGAGAGATTCACTGGCTTCTTTACTATAAAATTAGTAAATTATGCCCATTTTCAGAGCTCCAGAACCCCTCAAGTTGTAGCCATACTGGCTGGGAGATGTAGTTTTTAAAAAAAAAAAAACACCAAATTTTCATCTTCACATCCTGTCTCTTTGTAGCAAATTTCAATAGTCAATATAATATAATAGATTTCTACCTCTTTTCCATCAATGTATATTCATAAATGTAGACTTCACAGGTCAACAGTGAGAGGACAAATGGCAGTGCTGTGGTTGCTGAGTTTGGGTGGAGAACCCAAACTCAGATGCATGACTAAGGATGGCTTTTATGGCTTTTCCACCCTTTTAATTAAAGGATTTCCACTTCCATAATTCAATGAGAACCCTTCCCCAGGCAGAATGATGGGAGTCAAAGCCCTCAAACCATACACTAAGTATGGAGGCAGACTCTGTCAGAACTTGTTACCCCATGCATCTTTACAAGTCTCAGGGAATCACCCTACTCCACAGTACAATGGGTGAATTTGGTGGTTTTCTTACTAATAAAAGATGAAGAAGGTGTGGAAATGGCATAGAGGTCAGGGGACTATTCTACCTTCTCCCAGTTTGAGGGTTTTCCCCCCCATAATTCATTCTGGGGAGATGTGGCAGAATTATGGGAGTGGAAATCTTTTAATTCCGAAAATCCCATCCCTATACATGATACAGGAGATATATTGTTAGACAAAGTGCCCCTGCAGGGGCTCCCTCCTCTATTAGAGACCCAGATGTAGAGGAGGCCCAGAGAGATCTGGGTCCTTGCTGGAACAAACTGCTGACAAGGAACTAGGAAAGCTAAATGGCTATCATTCATTCATTCATTCATTCATTCATTCATTCATTCATTCATTCAATTTAATATACCACACCAGTTAGTGGCACAGCACTATTCTGGAGAGTTCACATAAAATACAGAATCAAATAGTTAATATGATAAAACTATAAACAATCTAACCATATAAAAACAGAGGGTGTCAGAGGACTAATAAAAATGCATAAAATGGGGGAGGGGGAAATAGCAAAGATGCAGATAACAAATAACTGAGAGGAGTACCTCAACTCAGCTAGGGTCAGAGTGGAAGGCCTCCCTGAGGAGCCATGTCTTCAGTTGCCTCTTAAATGTCACCAGGGAAAAGGCTAGGCAACGCTCCTCCAGAAGCCGCTTCCACAAAGATGGAGCAACTGCAAAGAAGGTTCTACCTCTCCTAATGAAGTGATTGTGTATATTATAGACACATGAAGATTTTTGGCTATTCAGAAAGGCTTGCATATTTTTGCTTAATCACATTGTGCCCAAGGAAGAAGCCCTATGTTATTGTTGTGGGTTGTCTTTTTTTTTTTTTTTTTTTTTTTTTGCATTATCCCTTTTTAAAAAGAATATGCTGTATTCCTTTTTCTTTACAATTAATAACGCCTAACTGCTTTGTAGATAAAAACTGATCTTGTCAGTGCCTCTTCTGTTATGCAGGCATACCAGAGACTTCCCAGTTAAAAGGAGGGGCAGGGGACAAACTTTTAGGTTCTTTTTTATAGAGCTTCCTGGCCACAGGGGCTGAAATCCTGTTGCTTAGCATAGTAAGCCACAACTAGAGTTGGCCCACTGAATCAATGGAATTCATGGCCGTTGACCTACTAAATCCCAACTGCTTCAATGGAGCTACTCTAGATGCAACTCACTACGCTAAGCAACAGGGTTTCAGTCAGGAACAGAAACATGTTCCTGATACCAAAAGTATTTCTCTCAGCTGCTGAATAGAGGGGAAGGAGAGAAAGACAAAGTGAAAGAGGGGTTGACGGCAGCTTTACTACGATCTCAGGCCTTCGATCTCTTTGTGAAGAGAGGTCAAAGAAAAACCTTTGCACCAGTCTTTAAAAGCCTTACCAACTTAAAAGGAGCTGCCAGAGTTTCAGCTGCATTGGCAAAGGCACCAAGTGTCTAGGGTCACCTCCTTGCCATGGTGAGGTGGTATAGTAGGACTCTGTGAAGGAATTACCATAATCATCATACAGGGCAGCCCATAGAAAGCACACAAAGGATGCTGACAATCAGGATATTCACAATAACTGAGTTGAGAAATGTGGCTTAGTTTCCCATCTTTCCTGGACTAAAAGCTAGCTCTGGGAACCCCTTAATCTTCTCACCTCCCTGCTTTTTTTCTCTCTCTCTCAAGGGGCTCCAAATCAGTATGGAAGTCAGACTATAAAAGGGGTTTTTCCTTCGCTTTCCTGTGAAGCTGAAACTTGCCCCATAAAATATGAACAAGATTTACAGAAGCATTCTCTAAGCACCTCTCCTAATAAACACCAAACGCAGAAGGCTGAGACAACCCCCTACTGGCAAACCAGCCCTTCTTCTAGTTTGCCGCTGTACAGATTTATAGTGAATCAAAGTGAAGAAAACATTTCTTTTCAGGCTGGTCCCAGTGTTTTCGATTATACTTAATATTTTCTGGCAAGCTGCTCAGCTGTGTTCAAGCATTCCAAAACAGGAACAGATGTTCTGAAAGCTTTATCACAGTCCCAACAGTGAATATCCGCAACCATCCCCACCGAGGGAAGTCAGTGAAACAACGCATGACTTTTTAAGGACCGGAGGGCTTTTTTCTTCAAATTAAGATGGTGGCATGGGGTTGGCAGGGCTGAGATGGATCCCGTAACTTCCTTTGTTTCAAATGACTAGAAAGTGTTTGGACAGGTTAAAAAAAGAGAGCTTAATTTCAGCCTCCCAGTCTCGGTTCATGACTGGAAAATAACATCCATGTTGGTTAAAAATGTTCCATTTCTTATTAGCCTTTTAAAAATGCACTCAAGCTGCCACAGCATTACTGCAGGTTGCTGTGAACATGTCATGAACTGGGTGAAGATAAGAAGCAAAGTTGTTCTCTCTTTCAGAGAATAATCCTCCATTTAAAAGGGCTGCAGGAAGACAGTTGCCTTTTTAACAATTTCCTTTGTTTGAATGGAGGTCAGCTCCATGTCTAATTTAAAGATAAAGAACAGCAAAGAGGAACATCAAGGACCTTGAAATTGCTCCATAACAATCAACTCAGCAGTAGTTTCCTGCAGTTTGGGTGGTAACAGTCCTCTTGTCCCAAGGAAGCTGTATTGTGATGCTTTCTAATGTCTTGTTCTGCACATCAATTAGCAGTTTTACACAAATCAGTGTCTTCCTTTTGATGAGGCATGGCCTCTCTTCTTGGTGACATGCAAGTCAACAGCCTATTAGCAAATTGAGAGTGAAAAAGACTATATGCTACACTACACCTGAGGCAGCAAGCTTTTTAGGGGGCCCCAGACAAAACAAATCACCTGTATAACTCTATCCCCCAACATATGAGGAATAATCTGAAGGCCCCGGAGGAACAGCCTTGAGTCCCCTCATCAACAGAAAGGAGGCCTACAACTGAGGGCAAATAAATAAATAAAATAAACAGGGGACAGCTCTTGCTTTGGCAGCAAGTTGTGGGAAACAGTCCCTTGGTCTGAGACCCAAAACTCGTCACCCAGCGCAAACCACCCTAGCCTTCATAGATCAGGAGTCGGACAGTTTCCTACATCCGTGTCACTTTTAGTCACCTAAAAGGCAAAACATTATAATAGTGAATCTGTCTTCCCTTCCCTTCCCTCCTCTCCTCTTTCTGTGACAGATTCTGGAGTTGTATGGCTAATAGCTAAAACCCAGAGCCTTATTTTTCCCGAGACTGTAGATCTGAAAGAATACAGGTGGCCTGGGACCTGGCGTCACCTTTACCCTTCCAGGTAGAAAATCCACCTTGGTGGATCATTTCACCATTTAAATTATTGGTTTTTTTAAAAAATACACCTTATAATTACATTTTAAACAGGCAGCCACAAGATTCCGAGCCACAAATTAAGTGAAAGGCAACCCATTAATCTTCCAAGTGAATACTTTTTAAAATTGCCCTCTGCTATCCATTTTTTTTCAGCAACAAAATGACTCCCCCACAGAATATCCTAAGCTGTAGAGATCGCAGATGATGCAGCCATTGTTGCCCACTCTGCTGAAGACCTCCAACAACTCATGAATCATTTCAGCAAGGCCTGCCAAGACTTTGGACTAACAATCAGCCTGAAGAAAACACAAGTCATGGGCCAGGGCCTGGACTCACCTCCCTCTATTACCATCTCCACACAAGAATTGGAGGTTGTTCATGACTTTGTGTACCTCGGCTCAACCATCTCTGACACCCTCTCTCTAGATGTCGAGCTGGATAAACGCATTGGCAAAGCAGCCACCATGTTCTCTAGACTCACAAAGAGAGTATGCTCAATAAGAAGCTGACAACACATACGAAGATCCAGGTCTATAGAGCATGTGTCCTAAGCACACTCCTGTACTGCAGTGAGTCCTGGACCCTTTGTGCACGGCAGGAGAGGAAGCTGAACACCTTCCATATGCGTTGCCTCCGACGGATTTTTGGCATCACCTGGCAGGACAAAGTTCCAAACAGAGCAGTCCTAGAACGAGCTGGAATTTTCAGCATGAACACATTACTGAAACAGCGACGTCTACGTTGGCTCGGGCACGTCGTGAGAATGGCTGATGGTCGGATTCCAAAGGATCTCCTCTATGGAGAATTAGTGCAGGGAAAGCGCCCCAGAGGGAGACCACAACTGCGATACAAGGACATCTGCAAGCAAGATCTGAAGGCCTTAGGAATAGACCTCAACAGATGGGAAAACCTGACATCTGAGCGTTCAGCCTGGAGGCAGGCGGTGCATCACGGCCTCTCCCAATTTGAAGAGACCTTTGCCCAGCAGGCCGAGGCAAAGAGGAAGTCACAAAAGCAGCAAAACCAGGGAGCCAGACAGGGGACAGACTGGATTTGTCTTCAGTGTGGAAGGGACTGTCACTCTCGAATTGGCCTTCTCAGCCACACTAGGCGCTGTTCCAAGCCCTCCATACAGAGCACGCTACCATAGTCTTTCGAGACTGAAGGATGCCTAACTAAGAGATGTTTAGTGATACAACTGGCCCGACTGTCAAATATGCTACAGAAACCTGCATAATCAACACATGAAGCAGGGCTGGATTAAGACCTTTAAGAGCCCTAAGCACTGAAAAGAGGATGGTGCCCACTATAAATATGACACCCCGCCAAGCCAAGAGCGAGGAGTGGATGGATGTGGTTTGTTAAGGAAGGTGCACCATTTGCAGCACCACTGGCTGCCAATCAGTTACCAAGCAGAATTTAAAGTGCTGGTTTCAACCTTTAAAGCCCTAAATGGCATGGGTCCAAGCTAAAGTATCTCGAAGACCATATCTCCCATTATGAGACAGCTTGGGTGTTAAGATCATCACGAAAGGCCTTCCTCTCAGTCCTGCCACCTTCACATGTGTTTTTGGTGGGGATGCAGAAGAGGTCCTTCTCTGTGGCTGCTCCCAGACTTGGGAACTCCCTCCCACAGGAGGCCAGACTGGCCCCATTTTTGCTCTCCTTCCACAAGCAGGCAAAGACCTTTCTCTTCAGGCAAGCCTTCCCTCAGTAACCAGCTACCTGTGTGTGGTTTTTTAGATCGATTGTTATGCATTACTGCTTTGACTGGATTTTTTTTTTGTACTACTGGCGTTTTCCATTTTTGTGTTTTCCATTTCTCAGAGTGACATATTTTAAATTTTTGAATGCTTATTGATCTTTGCCTTAATATTGCCTGTCAGTGGTGTAAGGTGCCTCCTTATTAGAGATGCGGGTATTCATATATGAATATCCCCACAGGTGGAAATAACGGGGGGCTGGCCCCATGGGGTCAGACTCTCCACATGATTTTGCCACTGCCATTGACTTTGCAGAGGCTTCCTATCGCGCTGTTCTCCGCAATGGATTAGCCACTCTCCAGCCTATCAAAGAGGCTTGTCATCCCGCCTCCTGCCAGGACTGGGTAATCGATTGCGGATAACAGCACGATAGGAAGGTTTGACAAGCTCACGTCCACGGAGAAATCGTGAGTGGACAGCTGGCCCCATGAGCCCGGACCCTCGTTATTTCCACCTGTGCGGGGATATTCATATATGAATACTCCCATCTCTACTCCTTATTCATTGTTTGAATTTTTTAAATATCGTCTTTTAATGATGTTTACCACTGTTGTATACTCATTGTTTTCCATTTTAAATATTGTATTTCATTGTTGTAAGCCGCCTTGGGTCCTTTTCAAGGAGAAAGGCGTGGTAAAAAATATTTTAAATAAATGGTAAATCCGTCACTGAAAAATAAAACTCTTGTGATGTCGTCTTCTCTGGTTGGTGCCCGAAGCACATACTTATTTTGCCTGATGGCTAATCCAGGGCTAACATGAAACAAGGGGGCTTCTGCAAGCAAGAGAGTACTTCTGTGACCCAGAGTTGGCTTTTGCTTCCCACTCACTTGCCCCACATGGGAAAAGCAATATAAGTCTTGCAGCCTTATATTGGCCACTTAATTTTTGGATCTCGCTTGTGAAAAGGCCCTGGTTGGCTTTTTCTCAAATACATAGAAGTATTTCTGAAGAAGAAGAGACTCTTGGTTTGTGGAATAAGAGCTCCCTCTACTGCTTCAACATCTTTGGCTTGTAGGCTGGTGAAGGGAAGGAAGCAGGGAACCATTCAGACATGCCACTGAAAGGAGTAACTCTTTAAAAGTACACATTATGGCCAATACACCCTGCAATTTATAGCTTCCTAGCTCAAATTTTTTCTGGGAAAGGCTCAATACTTATCAGCACCCTCTCATATTGGATGATGTTTTCTTCCCATTGGCTTTTTTTATTAAGTGGGTACACTATACCCAAAAGGCACAGAAGGATAAGACTTCTCTATGACTTGCAAACATTGCATTACAAAGTTCTGAGAAATTTCTCTAGTTTCCCCCAAAACCTGTGGGGAGGGTGGGAACTAGTCATAACGACCATATAAAAACCGACAGCTACTTGCATTTCTTTTCTCTTTTTTTAGGTGGAAGAACAGATATTGGTAGAGGGCTTTCCTCCCACAGTGCTTGTACGGGCATGGCTAAACTTGCAATTCTTTGCCCGTTTCAAGTGTGGCTCTTTCTTCAAGTGTTTTAGCATGTGGTTTAGGCATTCCTTATCAGGTACCTATTTATTTTGGTTCTTCCAGACATGGAAAAAGTCTGCATCCTTTCCTCTTTGTTGGTAAAGAAAGATCACAGGACTCTTTTCCATTAGCCTCCAAACCTGTCTCTGGTGTTTTCCTCAAAAACAGTGTGCACTCTTGCCTTGGAGAGTAAGCAGAGCACAAGGTCAGAAGCATTAGGAAGCTTGAATATTTAAAAGCAGCAGCAGAAACTTAAAATTTGGTTCCAACTCCCTCAGTCAACTCTCCATGCCAGACTTTTTCCTGCTGCTGCTGTAATTGAGGAGAAATAATGAGAGATTATTGGGTGGGTTGCTTGGGCTCAAAGAAGGAGGGATGTAAGGATGGAAAGGCCACCTCTAGGAGCATTGTGGTTCAGTGGTTAAATGGCAGTACTGCAGTCAAGACTCTGCTAATGATCTGAGTTTGATCCTGAGCTCAGGAAACAGGTTTAAGGTCAACTCAGCCTTCCATCCTTCCGAGGTCAGTAAATTGACAGTTCAGGGGATCCAGTGTGTAGCCTGCATAATTAAATTATAAACCACCCAAAGAGAACTTTAAGCACTATGGGGTGGTATATAAGCAACACACTTTATGGAAGGCATAATAAATCATACCATCAGGAGGAGAAAACAAGTGGTCACAAAAGGCTCCCCCAGGTGTAGCATTTGTGATCATTATGGGTATTTTCTCCTTTCTTTATACTACTGATATCCATAGTTTGCATCCTATTGTATCCCTGGTCTTCCTGCGTTCTTCTCCTTGAACCAAAAAACAAACAACATGTAGAGGATGCTCTGGGGAGTAATTAGCTACATTTTGCACAACAAGAGCAACATTCATCACAACTCTTGTGTCATCTGGACACCAAGAAAAATTACCAATAATTTGAGTCACCAATGTGCTGCGTTTCAAAACAAAAATGTTCCACCTGAAAGGGCTCTTTATTGACTAGTCAAGCTTCTTTCTCATTCCTCTGTTTTGTCTGCACTACTGTTCTCTATTCTGTTGTTTTTGTGTGTGTTTGTATTGGAATTTAATGTTGGCGTTAAGATTCATTCATACATTCATTCAAAATATTTATATGTTGCCTTACTTCTAAAGGATCCAAGGCGGCTTACAGTATTAAAAGAAACAAAGTTAAAGGTTAAAATAATACATATTATTACAATATTTTTAAAATATTTATTTGCTACCCTGGAAGGATGGGTTTTCATGACTAGAATAAACCCAAAACCTGTTTTATACCTAGTTCTGTTTAGTCTAAGACTACACAGTGCTTCCTGTACACTTTCCAAAGACAGTCATGAAAATTTTAGTCTTTAAAATTACCTTTGAAGATTTATATTCTGCTTTTCAATCAAATGATTCCCACAGTGGCTTACAAGCTGGTTTCTCCGTGTGTGAGTCTGCTGGAGACACCAGAGAAGCACCTTTGTGTTCCTGTGTCACTGGAGAAAGGGAGAGAACAACAGAGATTTTAGAATAACAGCAGCCATCTTCTTTAAACAGTAGCAGGAGATAGTTGAACTGAGGAAGTACTTGATAACCTTAAAGGCCAAGATATCCAAGCCCATTTGGCTCTCTCTCTCTCTCTCTCTCTCTCTCTCTCTCTCTCTCTCTCTCTCTCACACACACACACACACACACACACACACACACACACACACACACACACACACACACACACACACACACACACACACACACACACACACAGAGTGGATACAAACATTGCTGTGCTTAATTTTTCCAACACAGTAACTTGGACAAGGAGGGCCCTTGGAGACCTTTCTGTGTCATAGAGGTCTGGTGCCACCACCGCTGAATTTTGGCAGCAACAACAGAATTAGCAGAGGGGGAAAGAGCTACATCCCCTGTGGGGCTCTGCAGGGCCCAGTATGGTTTTCTGATGCTCACAAATCACCTAAACAGTTGGAGCCACCCTGGTCCTCCCTTTGCTGTGATCTCTGCTTGGTTAGCAAATATCATAGAATCATTGTAGGGTTGGAAGGGACCTTGGAGGTCTTCTAGTCCAACCCCCTGTCCAAGGCAGGAGATCTCATACTATCCCAGACAGATGGCTGTCCAACCATTTCTCAAAACCTCCAGCGATGGGGCACCCACAACATCAGGAGGCAAGCTGTTCCACTGCTTAATGGTTCTCGCCATCAGGAAAGTCCTCCTTATTTCCAGGTTGGATCTCCCTCTGATGAGTTTCCACCTATGGGTTCTTGTTCTACCCTCAGGTGCAACAGAGAATAAATCGATGCCCTCTTCCCTGTGGCAACCCTTCAGCTATTGGAAGACTTCTATCATGTATCCCCTCAGTCATCTCTTCGTTAAGCTAAACATACCTAGTTCTTTTAGTCATTCCTCATAGGATTTAGGCTCCAATCCCCTTATCATCTTTGTTGCTCTTCTCTGCACCCCTTGCAGGGCCTCAGCATCTTTTTTGTATTGTGGTGACCAGAACTGAACACAGCACTCCAAGGGTGGGTTCACCAACACAGCATAGAGTGGTACTATCACTTCTCGTGATCTTGATGCTATCCCCCTGTTGATGCAGCCTAGGACTGTGTTGGCTTTCTTGGCAGCTGCATCACACTGCTGACTCATCCTTAGGCGGTGGTCCACCAGGACATCTAAAACCCTCTCACAGGTACTACTGTCAAGCCAGGTACCACCTATCCTGTACCTGTGCATCTGCTTTCTCCTGCCTAAGTGCAAGACCTTACTTTTCCTTTCATTGAACTACATCTTATTGGATAGGGCTCAATGTTCTAATCAATGCATCCTTCCATGATCTAATTTTTTGGTCCTAAGGCCATTTCCTCACCCCATTCTCCTGTCTCATTATTTGTGGTTTTGCTTGAGACAGCTAAACATTTATATGTGTGCTAAATCTGTACATACATTAAAGGGTGTGCATGGTTGATATCTCACCTCAGGTTGTCTGAACAGTTTCAAGAAGAGAGAATTTAATTTCTTGCAGAAATTCATGGGTTACTTATGTTCTTGGAAACACTGTAAGACACGTCCTTTCAAGGTGTCTGGTGGTTTTGAAGCGCTACCTCGAGGCTCAAGCAAATTCAAAGTGAGACTTTAACCCAAGATATACAGTAGCACATCTTCCTGTGGTTATGGATATAGGAATCAGTCTATAGCTCTCTTCCGTGCAGGATTTATATATATTAAATCTGTTGCATTCAATTTCTGTATCATTTCACAATTAAAAAAACAGGTCACATTTATTTTGATACAGAACTTTCCATAAGAAAGACAGAGGCCATGCTGGCTAAGACATTCTAGGAGGTGTCCAAAAATACCTTTTCTTTTTTCAGGAGTAATCGGTGGTAGAGAGCTGGGGGAAGGTGAAAAACATTTGGATTACAACTCCCAGAATATTACTGGCCACCATCCATACTGTCTGGGTTATTGAGGTGGTCCCAGAAAGCAATTTTCCAAGCGCCAACCATCATGTTGAAATTGAGCCCTGCTGTCTGCTATGAAAACATACCATAGTACATGCATTGCAGAAGATGCTGGCCAGTGTTCTAGAGAAAGCCATTCTCAACCTTTTTAATTTTTTTGCCCATGGCCATAACACAATGTGAAAGTAATGTGGCCAAATAAGGACCATATAAGTCACATAATGAATCTTATAGGGTGCTGTGTGAAGAATCGTTTCTAGTCTGTGACCTCCTTCAAATGTGCTAGGGCCACCGGAAGGCCCTATGGTCACTGTTGAGAAGGGCTATTCTAGAGCAGTGATTCTTAACCAGCTGTACAGGATGGAACACAGAAATACTCTTGGCAAGATGTTGGGTTTTCATAGCAATTAATGAGATATCACTCTCCCTCGGTCCTTCTTAGTTTCTGCAACTGCGATGCACGCCTCTTACCTGTCATGGATTATCCATTTGCAACCATTTTGCGTGCTAGTAGTAACCATGGATACTAAGTGTTTCTCCTAATTCCCCATTCCCCCTGCCCAGTAACTCAATATAAATAATAAATATAATGGCTAGAACCCTGTTACTCATGTACCCCAGCATGAGTCAAATGGTGTAAATCTCAGCAGCAATTTGCCACTAGTTAAACAGTCATCCCTTGTATTCTTCATCCTGTTCCCATCATGTGACTTGGTGCATGATTTAAAATAGGAGCAGTGACTTTGTAACTGATAGCAATTTTCTGCTGTGATTTACACTGTTTGACTTACACAGATACCCATACGTAACAAGATTCTGGCCAATAACAATACTTGTGAATGTTGAGAATTTTGATTATAACATGTATTCTCATAATACCAGCAGAGTAAGGAGATATTGGTTAGCAGAGATACTTATGACACTGAGAGAGTAAAACCAACAACATAGTCTATTTACATATATACATAGAGAACAGTCATTCCTCTGGCAGCATGACATGACATGAAGCAACACACAGCATAAGAAAAAGTATTCTGACTTACAGCAGATAAAGACGTTCATTTTACACATGACTTATGTACAGTTCTGTGACCAATCAGAAAATACATTACTTCATTTTCTGTTACACAAAGTTTGATCATGTACACAGCTGTACAACGTTAAGTCTTAATCCTTGATACAAACACCTGAATACAATATGTACAGTGACTCAGGTAAAATCAGCCATTTCACGTTTAACTATACAACATTAATATTTAATACATTTTCATATCGCAATCTCAACAGTGAAACATAGCAATGTTTTTCTCAAGGAAAACTAGTGTTTTGTTTCTGTCATGGTGAGATATGGAACCCTTTAATAGTGGGTACGACATGAAACAGAAAAGGCCGAAAACAACTTTTCATGAAATTAGGCAGCCCACTTCGTGTCCTGCGCTGGTCAAGCTTGTTCGGCCTCACTTTGCTGCATAGTATATAGATCAACTTTCCTTCACAGCAGCATGTTGCAAGAGAAGCCTGTCCTTTGTAGGCAATCTATCTTTCCGGGAAGCTTCACTGCCTTGATTAATCTTCCCTCTGAGAAATCTAAGGGCTCCCCGAAACACCCTTGGAAAACCACTGCTGTAGTCCATCCACTTAACTTGGCTGTCATTTAAAGGAAAACCAAATATAATATTTCATTTAAACTCTTCCCCCTCCCGCTGAGCAGCAGAATTATGCCACACACACACACACACACACACACACACACACACACACACACACACACACACACACACACACACACACACACACACACACACACACACACACACACACACACACACACACACACACACACACACACACACACACACACAGAGAAAGCTGAGAAAAGTCCTGAATCGTATTTTCTTTGGCATTCAGCCCGACGTTTGTAGTCAAAACGAGTGTTCTGTGGATGTGTTTCCCATTAACATTTTTTTTACCTGTTAAACTTCATTCATCCAAGATATTTAAAAAAGAAAGAAAGAAAAGACAACCCAATGGCTTTATTGGGTTGAGCTGAACATTATTCAATTTCTTGGCTCAATTTGCACTCGGATTACCGTTTTTGTGGAGAGTAGTCATAACAACCAGACTTCAAGGTTAGCCAGCTATTTCCCACCCTTGTCTCTTCTTTTACTGGATCAGAAAGGCACGCTAGTTTGCCAGAACTAGAGTGCATACAGATAAGGATGCATTTTAGAAATGGGGATATTCGTATTCGTATACGAATACCCCTGCACAAGTGGCGACAACAGTCCACTCACCATTCCACCACTGCTGCCAGCTCCGCAATCCTTCCAATGACTCCAGAGCTCGCAATCCGCTCACCACTCCTGGCGGGACAACGTGTCCCTGCCAGGTCGAAGAACGGCTCACGGATGGCGAGTTCCAGAGTGATAAGAAAGATCGTGGAGCTGGCAGCAGTGGCGGAATTGTTAGTGGACGGGGCCAGACCCTCATTATCTGCACCTGTGGGGGGATACCCGTATACGAATACCCCCATCTCTAATTTTCTTTCTAAAGACACAGTGTGGTGTAGTGGTTAGAGGTTTGGCTGAGTGTTGGGAAAACAGAGATTCTGAAACAACTTGCCTCCTGAGATTCGCGCGGCTCCCTCGCTGGGCATCTTTAAGAAACAACTGAAAACGTGGATGTTTCGGCAGGCCTTCCCTTCAGCCAATCCCAGCTAATTCCTTCCAGTCAATCCCTGACGTTTTCCTTTTCTCTCTTTACTGTGAGTCACTCTGTTTCCCATCTTGTTGTAGTTGTTTATTTATAATAATTCATGTATTTATGTATTTTATGCTGTACGCATAAAAGTGGTCGTAATTGAGTGGTCGTAATTGACTAGATAGGCGGGATATAAATTCAATAAATAAATAAATAAATTCACATATAGAGACACACACACACACACACATTTTTGCAATCCACAAGATGACCTTATGCTGATGGCTATCTCTCAAACTAATGGCCTCACATGTTTATTGGGCAGATAAAGTCAAGGGGAGGAAAGGTTTTCATTCCTGGGGGGGGGGGGAATTGCAATATACTGTAAATAAAAATATATATATATATGGTTGTAATTAACAGTAGGATGGTAACTAGTAATTTTTGTGCCTGGGGCTTCATCGCCCTGTTGGTTCAGCCTGCTTGGATCACATAAGATTGACATAACACAGGAGTCGATACTTAACTGTATCAGACATCAGTGTAATCCAGTAAATCTCCTCAATTCTGTGCTACTAATAAAAATAATCTTAGAGCTGGAAGCAACCCTATGGATCATCAAGTCCAGCCCCTGTCAGGAAGGCACAGTGGGGAATCAAACTCCCAGCCTGGTTCCGCAACCAGAGACCTAACTCACTGAGCTATCCAGCTGTCCTGTTAATATGTTTTGAGAGTTTTACACCAGTCCCCTCTGTTGAAAGGTGACATTACCTTTCAGTGTTACTTTCATGATCCAAATGATGCATACTATCATTAGTCACTGGAACAATGACTGCCCATCTTTTGGCTACCATTGTTTAAATCAGAGTGAAAGGGGGCGAGAAGGAAAGGCTGAGTGCATTACTCTGTTTTAAAATTACATATTTAGATCCCTCATTGTGCCTTGTTCAATCTTCACCAGTAAGTAGGAGGTGTGATTGGAGTAAGGGCTACCATAATCAATTATATAAGTTGGTAAGTGTTTCCTTTCCTTTCCCTTTGCATATTTCCAGCTGAATCATCTCCATTCCTATTTCCAGTCTGCATTGGTGCCAGAATTGGTGTCTGTTGTGCGACAAAGGCTGTAACTACACATACAGGACAATATGAAGTGAATTTACTGTGACATTCATTCATTTATTCATTCATTCATTCAAAATATTTATATGCTGTTTTTTTTTCTTAAAGGATCTAAGGTAGATTACAATATTAAAAGAAACAAGACTAAGATAATATTACAATGTTTAAAAAAAGCATTAAATAGAGATCGTGTTAAAACTCAGTAAAAGCTCAGGTAAAGCAACAGAATAAACAATCCCTTTTAATAATCCCATTAGTCAACCACTCATTAACGGAAAGCCTGCCTGAAGAGAAAGCTCTTTGCTTGCTTGAGGAAGGACGGCAAAGATGGGGCCAGTCTGGCCTCCCATGGGAAGGAGTTCCAGAGTCTGGGAGCAGCAACAGAAGACGCCATTTTGATTGCTACCCACAAGGCCAAAACTCCATTTTCATGGCACGTCAAGCCAGTGACGTGCAGTCCCAACCCCAGTGCTGTCAGTAGTGACAGGAAGTCTCCTACAGCTGCTGAATCGGGTTAAAGCAGGATGTATAGAAGAACAAGAGGCTCCACACCTATTTACTTACATGGAGGTATCTGAAATGTGTCATTCCTGCCAACATGTTTACTAATGCTATACTAAAAAACTGTAAACAAAAGCAACCCCCAAACCACATTCAAAGCAGTAAAGTACAACCTTCCATTTATTAAACAACAGCAACAAACCACCCACTCAGGCAGCCAGTCACTGAAGGAAAGCTTGCCCGAAAAGAAAGGTCTTTGGCTGCTTCCAAAAGGACAGCAAAGATGAGGCCAGTCTACCTTCTGGTGGGAGGGAGTTCCAAATTCTGGGAGCAGCCATAGAGAAGGCCCTACCACCAAAAGCATCTGTGAGGGTGGCGGGACTGAGAGAAAAGCCTTCCCTGATGACCTTAATACCCAAGTAGGCTCCTAAAGGGAGATCTGGTCTTTTAAATAGCTTGGACCCAAGTTGTTTACAGCTTTATAGGTTAGAACCAGTACTTTGAATTGTGCCTGAAAGCAGATTGGCAGCCAGTGGATCTGCTATAGCTGCCCAAGAGGGAGATCCTTGTTTCAAGATTACTGAATGTGAAACAGGGAGGTAGATCCTCAAGTGCAGAAAGACAAACAAAGTACATTTGGGGTGGGGTGGGGACAACATGCCGTGCGTACAGGTACTGAAAAGCCAGTCATAAAGACAGATGAGAACATATTGTATAACAAAAGGAGACATGATGAAAATGGAATCTCTGCTAAGTGTTGATTTCCCCTTTATCTCATATCTATGTCCACAGCTGTCGCAGAAACCTCTAAGCAAACTTGCACTCTTTCAGAAAAAAAAACAATATTCCAATTAATTTCAAATATTGTCTTGCGAGACCCAGCTCATTTTTCTCAAGGCCTCCATAACCTTATTACGCATCCAAATGGTTTTTGTGGAATTCTACAAACCAGTAACAGATTGGGAAAACTAAGTCTTTACGGGAAGTCTGCTTTTTTTGGCAAAGGGTTACAAGAGGCTAATGTTTGCGCCCGCTAGGGAAATGGCACAATTAGATGCATGAGATGCCGAAACAATGAATTCTTCCTTTGGCAGACAACAGAATGTACAAAAGCAAGAAGTGCTGTTCAATCACGTTTTGGATTCTGGGTTTTTTTTTTTTTTCTTAGAGGAATTTGGTGTATAGTGTTGTAAGTCTCAGGGTACTGACTTAAACCCTCTGGGACTTACTGTGCTTCTCCTGGTCTTCAGGCAGAAAGATAAATTTCAGAATAAACAGGCCAAGAAAGCTTGGTTTTTGTTTGTGAGGTGACTTTAAATCTTAGGCACTCATCTCCACCCATTTCCAGCTGGCACCAGAGGTCTCTGCCTCAGAAAGAAGGTGCTTTTAAGTATATTGTGTTTGTGCAACATCAGCCCTCCAAAAAGGCCAGGGGGAAAAAAAGAGAGGAACCAAGAAAAAGCCAAGGGATACATGCACTTGGGCCCACCATGTCATTGTATGCAAGGTAGAGAGTGAAGCACCAGCACTGTGACTTGTGAGCCTTCTTGTTACAGAAACCCTGGCAGCAGTGGCACAGGACTTTGTGTGTGGGGGGGGTGTCTCCTCATTGACTGGATGTAGGACTTTCATAAACCTTGACGGCATTGTAGGGCCTGGGTCATGGGTCATGTGTATTATAGATACAAGTTCTAGTGCGATGGTTTGACTTCTGCTTCTCAGATTTAACTAAGAGAGTGACTTTTGCCAATTTGAAAAAGCAGGAGAAAGCATAGCACTACCCTGCAGCTGAACTGTGATATTTCTCTTCAAGTATTTAGGTGAGGTGACACACCCAGAATGCTGATAGTAACTAAAAACAGTTACAGTTATAGTTTCATTGTAAAAGAAGTAGTTATCCTTCAGAATCATAATAGAAGCTAGTTATATCTTCTTTATAGGACATAATGATAGATAACTTGCTATTCCTGCCCATACCTCAAAGCTTGATAGTATGCTATTGTTTTTCTCCATACTTTAATTTTTTTTAACTGTGCTTAGCTGCACAGTTCCCCATTAAATTAATTTCCCAGAGGCTTGAGGTTTTTTTCTTCATTTTAACACCACTATCAGCTAGGCCCACAATTAGTGTGCCCAGAGATGCAAGAATATATTACCTGCATCTTGTTTCTGGGGGGGGGGGTCCGGGATTCACAAAGACAAGCTTTTTAAAGGGCAAACTCTGGAAACGAACTTAGTTTGGCAGTTAGCAATTTTTCGCTGGCACCAAGATGTCCACAATTACTAGCAACGCTAGTCTATAGATTATCTTTGGCTCCTTCACCAATTGATAAGTGGTCATTCCGGAGGTCAGCCAGGAAGAGCTTCTTAATCTGCTCCACTTCACAATGTCCTTTATCAGTTCCAACAGAGGAAGAGGGAAACAGCTATCAGAAATAGTTCCAGAAGGTGACATCTAGGAGGACTTGTCAACACATCCTCAAAATCCAATCGTGCCTTTAAAAAATTTCACCATAGGCTCAACGTGATCATATATTTTTCCATTCCCAATGCGTTTAGGGAGTAGGGCATTTAAGGAACCATTGCTGATTGGTTAATTACTTTGTTTGTTCCTAGCAAACATTTATATTTGCTGTCACTTGTCAACAATCCATGGAAATCTAATAAAACAAGGTCACTTCAAATTGGCTTCCACAATCATTTAAGGCCAAAATTAGATTTGAAAATAGGGGCATCACTGGCCATCATGCTCTTTCTGTCCTGCCTTCTGTAACACCGAGAAGAGGAATAGAAAAATATGGACCATACGTACAGTGCCTGGATGTTGGTGCATCTAACCCAGCAATGTCAACACTGATTGGCAGTAGCCCTCCAGTCAGTTTGAGGCAGCATTATTCCATTGTCTTACCTAGATATACCAGGTACTGAAGAAATGCATTCTGCATGCATTTCATATGCTCCATCACTAAGCTATAGCCTGTGCTGGATGGGGTTACACTCCTTCTGAAAACACAGGTGTGCAGCTTGGGGGTGCTCCTGGGTTCATCTCAAAGCCTTGATGCCCAGGGTTCAGCAGTGACCAGGAGGGCATTTGCACTATTAAAACTAATGATCCAGCTGCGTCCATCCCTGGTGATGTCTGATCTGGCCACAGTCAAACATACCTTAGTTCCCTCCCAGCTGGGTTACACAGGCTTGGGTTGCCTTTGACGGTGAGGATAAATGGATCTAGACAGGCAGGAGTAGGCAGAATTAAAGGAAATTCATTCTTGAGCTTATGGACAAGCAGCAAGTTCTTGGAAAACTTTATACGATTCTAACTACCCAGACAAATAATTTTTCCATTTTCTTTCTCTCCCTCCACATCTTCTCCCATTCTTTTCTTTTACAGGAGAAGGTTTTTCCTTGGCTCATATGCTTCTTCCATTTCTCTCTGAAGCCCTGTAAAAATATTATACAAGAGTTTAGAAGTCTATAATGCTTGCTTCCCTGTTCATGTTCTTTGCCCGCTCCTTCTACCAGCTATTCCTTAGTGGGGAAAAAACACAGGTCTTGATGATCTACATGAGCATGGAGTGGTGACTGAAATGAAATAATGAAGATGAGTGAATAAGACAGCACCCTAGCTTCAGAAGCAGGCAAAGAAGGAGCAACAGTAGATGGGAAGATTTTTGATTTTGTGGCAGTTTTGGATGGAAAGAGAATGCCAGTGTGTGCACCTGATACATGTGTTGCTCCGTGTCATCTCAAAGTCAATAAACCACTTCTGTAGCAGCAAGTCTTTTATTAAAGATTATAAGCCTTAGTTGTCCGATCAAGACTAAGCCCTCTTCAAATAAATTGGTCAGTATCCTATTCAATATTTGTATTTGTGGAGCTCCATCTGTAGAGGCTGCTGCAGCAACATAACAAAATGTTGTGTTTGGTTTCACGCCTGGACACACAATGCAATCAGACTTTTACAACCAGCAATCACCCAGGCTGCCATGTTGGCTTTCAAAGTTGGAGTTTCACCAGTATAAATATTGGATACTGGTCCTTATATTACAACAGGGATAGCTCACAACAACACACTGTTGCTAGGAAAACCCATACCATCCCCCTCTCGCACCACAACCATGACAATGGCAGCTAAGCCCAGATGTAATTAACAATAATAATCATGTTCCGGCAAGTGAATAGAGAGTACTCAGAAGTGGTTGGCCCTTCCTTCTCCTGAGGATCCATGGGAATGTGCAGCTTGCCCAAGGCCACCCAGGCTGCTTCTACTCACAGTGGGGAACTGAACTCATTATCTCTGGCTCTGCAGAGATAACTAGCTATAGATGTCATTCTCTTTGCCAAATACAAAGTTTTGGCACTTCAGACTAGGCTTCGCTACAGAACTAGGGATCCCGTGTAAGCATTTACTTCTTATGCGTTGGTTTTGCATAGGTACAGCTTTTGTATTTCCCCTAAGTTTCAGTCTATCTCCCAGTTCATTTGGGAAGCTTTGCTAGACATCAGCATATGTACATGCCTTCTGCATTCCTTTGATACATGACTTTCTGGATCTCTTGCATATAAAGTGCTTCTCAATGCGAGCCAAACCACCACCACCAAAAGGGGTTATGGCTCATATCGAGAGGGTATCCGGGTAGAGCAGTCTTCATCTCATCAGACATTTGCATTCCCATGGTTAAAGAGGTGATGAAGGAGGAAGGAGAAATGTTCCCCTCAGTGCATGTCAGCTCCATGTCATTCAAAGCATGATGAGCAGAGAGTTACAGTGTCCTAAACACATGTACCAGAAAGACCGCTAAGTTCCCTCAAAAGTTTCAATAAAGTGTAGATAAATAAAAGCAAGACATGATTTGCCTGAACATGTAGCTATTCCTACTGTGGCATGTGGCCTTGTTAATGATGAAGCATCCTTGAACAATTTCTAGAATCCCAACAAGACTCTGTAAATAAATCATGGCACTTGGGTACCAATTTCTTTGTTTATGTTCTTTCCAGCCCATCCCAGGCCAATTTACATAATAAAAGCAACCATACAATAAAACAGCGACCATTGATAGAAAGAGGATAAGGCAGTAACAGAAGCAGCCCAAAAATAAAATCCAAGGGAATGGACAAACTTTCTTTTAAGGCCTACAAAGAAAGGATCTGATGGTGGCAGGCAATTCAAATATATGGAACCACGTCAGAAAAAAGTCCTCTTATTTTGTGATCAACAAGCTATGTATACTTCGTGAGAACAGATTCTAGATGAGTTTGGATTAAGCCAATTGAAATGAAGGTAGTTCTTCAACAACCCCTGTGTTATAAGGCCCACATAAATATCAGCTGGTGTGCGTGTGCATTTGTGCATGTGTGTCAATGACCTTATAGGCCCCTTCCTACTCCATGATTCTATGATTCTAGGGTTTCTAGAAGCCAGATCTCAGCCCTCTGCCTCTGAGCCATTCATCTTCTAGTTCTTTTGTCAAGCCTAGAAATGTAAATTGTGTCTCAGGGGTGTGATCTCATTCAAGGGTGCCAGGGGTCCTTTGTGGGGACTCTTCATTACGACTTTTTATAGAGTATTGTGTGCAGAAAGCTTCTTATGGCCCACAGAGAGTACAAAGGCACAGAGGGTTTGTGTGTGTGTGGGATATTATCAGATAGATAAAGTGGGCTTCTGAGACCAATAATTATCAATCTGCCCTAATGGCAGATCAAGGGAGGGGGGAGAAGAGAAATGTTTTCACTTTTTAAAATAATTTGGTGCCATCTAGTGGAGAAAGAAAAACGCTTAAAACTGTGATAGCATACATTCATAACAAATGTATTTACAATCGCTTTTTTGGTCATGAGTATACTGAAAAAATAATAGTCATCAGACAGTCACATACTATCATATGATGTAGGCAGGCCCAGAACTTGAAAGCATGATGTTTTTTGACAACCTCCAGAATCCCTCTCGTGTGCCCAGTGGTCATACTCTCTAGAGCATCGTGACAGTTACAGTACAAAAAATATATAATTCTTCCAAGCTCTGGGGGATGGGATTTGAAGCTCTGTGCCTTCTGATATCTGTAGTCCAAAAAAGCAACATTTCTGAATTCTGGGCCATCATGTCACCTCCAACTTATGGTGATCCTATGAATGAGTGGTCTCAATGTCCCGCTCTCAACAGCCCTGCTCAGCTCTTGCCAGCTTATGGTTCCTGTAGGGAGTCAGTCCATTGTGGCTTTGAAATTCCTATTTTCCTGTTGCCTTCAACCTTTCCCATCATTACCGTCTTATCCGGACAATCCTGCCTTCTCATGATGTACCCAAAGTAGGACAAGTTTCAACATTTCTGCTTCCAGAGATAATTCAGGCTTGGTTTGATCTTGGACCCACTTGTTTGACTTTCTGGCAATCCAGGGTATCTATAAAACTTTCCTCCAGCACCACATTTCAAGCAAAACATTTTTACCTGTCAGATTTCTTAACTGTCCAGCTTTCACACACCCATACGCCATGATCGGAAATACAAAAGTGTGGACGATCTTGGTCCCCAGTGACACATCCTTATACTTCTTGATATTTTCTAATGTCTAAAACTGCTGCCCTTCCTAGTCTCAATCTTCTTCCAATTTCTTGGCTGCAATCTCCATTTGGAAACCTCTCTTTCAATTTCTTCTCTGTCAATGCTAAAGTTATACAGTTCTTGTGCAGGCATAATGTTTGTCTTCTTAACATTAACTGCAATTCTGCTTCGGCATTACATGTCGCTGTGATGGAACCCTACACAGTTCTCTACTCTACTTTCCCCTCATAAATATAATGCAAGGGTTGGAAGGTGCAAAGGAGGAGAGATGGAAATGAAAGACCAAGTTATTTATAGTAAGCATCATGTATTATTTTTATATTCCAAAGGTTTAAAGTTACACCTGTTTGTGTGTTGGACTAAAGAAAGTAAGTTTTCAAAGACAATAACAATGTGAATTCTGGACTGTAGACGTAAAGAGACTTTGTGGGATATTTCTGCAATCAGCTCCTGCAAGGATGCCTTTCTGATACATATGGATAAATAGAACTATCTGCAGAGTTATGAAAAAGGAATAACTTTTAGCAACAAATTGCCATAAATTAGATTGTCAAGGCGTTGATTTCCCTCTGCCTCAGTTACTTCCACAGTAGCATCCATTCCAGGAACACAAAGTTCATCCAAAAGAACCACTGCAGGAAGGGATAGAAAGGGAGCTGTGAAGAGCTGGTGTACGCGAGATTGATCATAGGAACACCGAGAGCTAATTTATATTGAGTCGGACCATTTGTACATCTTGCCCAATCTTCTCAACACTGACTGGCAACAGCTCTACGGGTTTTTTAGGAAGGAGTTTCTGAATTCCTTGCTAGAGAGTCTGGGAGTTGAAGTTAGGACCTTCTGAAAGCAAAGCATTAATAAGTTTCTTTGTTTGTTTATATACTGCCTTTCTCCCTATGTAAGGGAGTCAGGATGGTTTAAGAAACAGGGTTTAAAACAAGAGTATGACATAATATATAAATAACTTAAAGTGATTAAACAAGCAAGAATTAAATCCTATTAAAATATTGGCTGAAATCCATTAGTAAAGGCTTGTCTGTGTGGGCTAAACTGGGTTACTAAAGGTCAGGTAGAGGTGTGATATGCCATTCCATCCAAATGGCATATGTACCTCAAGCCACTCTGTTTGGTCCAGCTCTTCCTTCTTTCAATTCCTGTACCATGAAGTGGCTTAAGAAGATTGAAATTGAAAACTTCCACTCAGAAGTGAGAGAAAACAAGAAGATTTTATTTATTTATTTATTTATTTATTTATTTATTTATTTATTTATTTACCGCCCATTTAGACCACATCTACTCTGGGCGGCTTACAACAGGAATATCGTAAAACAATTGAAAACAACAATTTAAATCAGTTTTATTAGTATCCTTCAAGTTGATCAGTAATATTAGTATCATTCAAGATGGAAAAAGTATAGACGGAAATTAACACAGAAAAGTAAAAATCAAGTATTGATTTTTCAAGAAAAGAAATCAAGAAAAGAAATCAATGGTCATTGTGGGTTTTTCGGGCTCTTTGGCCGTGTTCTGAAGGTTGTTCTTCCTGATGTTTCACCAGTCTCTGTGGCCGTCATCTTCAGAGGACTGGAGTAGGAACCAGGAGAGATCTCTCTTAATTCTTTGTTATCAAATCTGTTTTTAGGAAAACACTTCATATATGCTGATTGCCAGTAAAACAGTTAGAATATTGTTAAAGGCTACAGAGCAACCCTTTCAATATGTGTGAATGTTCACACTATACAAGGATGTTCACAACAACTGAAACAGAGTGGGACTGTGCATGTGTTACAGAAGCCATATTATTCCATTGCAAACAAAATAATATGGAGCATTCTATGGTTGCTGTTGGATTTTGATGATGCAGAACAATTGATTTCCCATGGCATGATAAATACTAGACATTCCTACATAAACAAACCAGTGCATGTATTTTCAAATTTGAGCTTGACCATATTACCTGGATGATTTTGTAAACACACCAAACATGTTCTTTATGTGCAGTGTGGGTAGAATCTCCTCAGGGCTCCATAGCATAGTTTTGTTCTTTTTCCTTCCTTCGGGTGGTTCTTAACACATTAAAATCATTTAGGGGGAGAATTTTTATGACATTTCACATTTTCTCTGCATTTGAAACAATAAGCAAGTTCAAACATGTTTATAAGTAATCTGGCCGTTCTCACCAGATTACACATAAACATGTCCTAAACTCAAACATGGGTTGGGGGGAAAGGACATGTTGTGGAACTCCTCCCCCTAATTTGTTGTTTAGTCATTAAGTTGTGTCTGAATCTTCATGACTCCATGGACCAGAGCACGCCAGGCCCTCCTGTCTTCCACTGCCTCCCAGAGTTTGGCCAAATTTAGGTTGGTAACTTCAGTGACACTGTCCAACCATCTCGACCTCCCCCAATACTTTACAATAAATACCGGAAAATAGATAAAACCCTGTCCCTAGCTAAAACCAAATTTAAATCTGAACGAGAGGCCTTTTATGATTTATGAAGAGCATGTAACAAAGCTTTTAAATATCTTCTACCAATGTGTACTTTCAAATTACTTTTGTCCAGTAATAAACAGGTCACCACAACATGAAAACCTGGTATTTGAAGCGTTCAAATGCAAGACTGTAAGTAAGGTAATTTTAAAACTCAAACACAAGAAATTGTGAAATAAACCCCACTGAACTATATTCTTATAGGTTAAAGTCCATGGGGTATTTAAGCAATTTCAAAAGATAAGAAACATTGCTGTCAGCCTGCAGCTGAAATATAATGAATGCATTATTAGGTAAGTGGGATATAAAGCTAAACCCAATAATCACAACCATTTTCCAAGAGAAACCCAACTATATGGAATCAGGGATAACATTTTTAGGGTTAATCTATTTGGGTTAGTATTTTCTTACATATCAATTTTAACATCTGTAAAATATTTTGCAAATATTAAAAGTGGAATATAAATTCAACATCAATAAATTCTAGCATGTCCTTAGAATAATCTTTCCAGATAAACCATTTTTTTCCTAATTGATGGATAATTTGAGGCTGGTTGGTTATTTATTTAGACTGGCTGGACTGCTCAGTGGTTTAGGTGTGAGTTCAATTCCCCAGTGTGCCTCTTGCAAGTAGAGCCATCCTGTGTGGCCCTGGGCGAGCTGCACGCAGTCCGAGAAGCGGCCCTAGAAGAAGGGAATGGCAAACGGCTTCCGAGAACCGTCTACCTGGAAAACCCTGAAAAGTTTGCCATCAGTCAAAATTGACTTGACAGCACATGATTTATTGGTTTTTTATTTTTGAACTTTCTGTAGACTGGGAAATAAAAACCAATGCTTTCTTTTTTGAAATTCTGCTGTTTCTCTAGTGGCTTCGATCCACACTCTAGTTGCAAACAAGACCAATGCAATGTTCAACAGTCACAAAGCACATTTTTCAAAAGGGCTAGGACTGTGGTGGCGCTGTGAGGGATGTGGTGGCGCTGTGGGCTAAACCGCAGAAGCCTGTGCTGCAGGGTCAGAAGATCAAGCAGTTGTAAGATCGAATCCACGCGACGGAGTGAGCGCCTGTTGCTTGTCCCAGCTCCCGCCAACCTAGCGGTTCGAAAGCATGCAAATGCGAGTAGATAAATAGGTACCATCTCGGTGGGAAGGTAAACAGCGTTCCGTGTCTAAATCACATTGGCCATGTGACCACGGAAAGATTGTCTTCGGACAAAACGCTGGCTCTATGGCTTGAAGAGCGGGATGAGCGCCGCCCCCTAGAGTCGGACACGACTGGACAAAAATTGTCAAGGGGAACCTTTACCTTTACCTTTTTTAGGACTGTTGTAGAAAGAAAACATTACAAATGTTCCTCCATAGATTTAATGCATGCTGTTCAAATTTAAAGGGGAAATACAACATTAGCCCAGTGTGGTTTGTGACTAGCACAACCCCTTTAAAAGTTTGGGGTAAAATCTATTCCCCCAAAACTCCATCCACAACCTGGCTGTTATTGTTATTATGTGCCATCAATATTTTTCAAAGTTATGACTACCTTAATAGGGTTTCTTACGTGTGTAAGGTGTTTAGGGAGCCCTTGGTGTATTTCCGTGGCCAAGCAGACATTTGAATCCAGATCTTTGACTCCTAGTCCAGCTTTCACGACCCAGCTAATTGCAATAAATGTTGTATCTTCTCTCTTAAAAGCAGACCAAATTCCATTTTAAATAGAAAGTCGTGAGGCCCTGGCTATTTAGGTAATCTACACAAATATAAGTGTAGGTTTTGGCCTTTCTGCCGGGCAAACTGAATTGCACCAGGTGTAGCGCCTCATCGTCAGTTGTTGTTTAGTCATTTAGTCTGTCCGACTCTTCGTGACCCCATGGACCAGAGCACACCAGGCCCTCCTGTCTTCCACTGCGTTGCGTCAAATTCATGTTGGTTGCTTTGATGACCCTGTCCAACCATCTCATCCTCTGTCGTCCCCTTCTCCTCTTGCCTTCACACTTTCCCAACATCAAGGTCTTCTCCAAAGAGTCTTCTCTTCTCATGAGATGGCCAAAGTACTGGAGCCTCAGCTTCAGGATCTGTCCTTCCAGTGAGCCCTCAGGGTTGATTTCCTTCAAAATTGATAGGTTTGTTCTCCTTGCAGTCCAGGGGACTCTCAAGAATCTCCTCCAGCACCACAATTCAAAAGCATCAATTCTTTGGCAGCCAGCCTTCTTTATGGTCCAGCTTTCATAAAGAAGGTTGATCTTCTTGCATCAGACTGCTAAGAAAAGCTCTACCAGTTGATCTCCTGCCACAGAGACGAAGGAGAAGGAGGAAAAGGAAGGAAGAACAGGTCTTAGTGGGCAAGTGGTCAGATCCCCCTTAAGATGGAATCGTATAGGACAATAATGACCATTCCATAGAAGAAATGCCAGCGAATTCTCAGGCAAAGATGTAGCAACATATATTGTATACTCTCCAAATCATGTAGCTGGGAAGCCCACGAGTCATCCGATATGAATGCGAATTCCACATCGTTCCCAAGGCAGCAGACTGGAGATGGGCGTTCTGGGTCTTCCCACCTCCCATTCCTGCCTTTTTTAAACAAATGAGGCAGGCAGACGCGATCTCCACTTCAAGTAAGCCACGCAGGAGAGACTCCGAGCGCCCGGCAGTGTCGCGATCAAGAGCCCCGAGGTGATGCTTGGAAATCCACCGAGCGTTGCAACCTGCGCGCTGCGGCCGTCTCTCTACCCCATGGCGCCAGCCCAAGACAATTTGCCGCCTGAGGCAGAGCAGCAAGCGGTCCCCCTTCCCCCTCCCCCTTTACATTCATCTGAGCAAAGGAGAGCAGTACCCCAAAACCAGCTAAGCTTTTGGGGGACCGAGGAGGAGCCAGAAAATCCTCAACGTCCTTCCATTTCTGGCAGGAAACAATAAAGCGAAGAGCAACACATTAAATCGCTACCGATTTGCTGCTCTTTCGTGACACGCCGAATCTCTACCTAATGGTAGGGCCGGACAGTCGGCCGGCCCTCCCCTTTATCTTTTAGCGTCACGAAACCGGGAGAACGGAGAGCCATAAAATTACTCCCTGCAATTTGGTTCCAAGTTTGGGTATCAAACCGTATGATTAGATCAGAAGCAGCAAGGTAAACATACGCGTATCCAACAATGCAATTCTGGCCACTGCCGCTCAGAAACCGCTCCGCCCGGAGTTTACTCCCAGGTAAGTGGCACTGTAGTCGATTCTACGAGCCCCGATCCTGCTGCGCTTTCCTTATTATGGGTACGCACAGCTTTTCCCTTTCGCCACCAAAGAAACGCGCACTCCCGAAGCCTTTCTCAATTTAGAGCCCATCCCTCCCCGAACAGCTGGACTACAACTCCCATTAGCCTGCTGGGCAAAGTGTGGACGAGGGAATTGTTGTCCAGCCTCTGAGGAGGACTCCCGGTTGGTGAAGGCTTCGAGAGCATCCCACGGCCACAGGAAACACGGCTGGGTTAATTCGATTTCGCTCTTTTTCCTTTGGACTTCTCTGGTTCACTATTGTTCAGCACCTGGTCCCGGATCACAGTGGGTCGAACCCCATCTCTTGTGGGCCCTTCTCCGGCACTGTTTTTGGTCTCAACCCAATACGTGGGGCAGAGTACAGTATTTTTTTTCAGATCTCCTTCTGAACAGAAAGACCATCTTCAGTGGCATTTGGGAAGGCGAGGTCTTCACACTTGCAGCCAACTCCAAAAGACAATCGCCTCTACTCAGAAACAATCCTAGTGACTTCAAGTGGAAAGTGCCATTGAACGATTCGGGCTTCTGGATGAGGATCCAGTTTGTTATTCTAGGGGGCCAGATCCTGGCATCATCCAGTGCCCATAAAGTCCCGAGCTTCATATACTTTTACAGTTCATGCATCTGGGAATTCAGCGCCCAGATTTGGGGACCTCGTGTCTTTTTTCGTCCGTTACATTTAGGAAACAGGACGTAGAGGTTCTAATATAGCCGGGATACATTACGACCCACTAGATCTGATGCCGACCTTTAGAAGCACATAGTGAAGTTTTCCCGAGGGAAACAAATTGCTTAGTTGCATTGAGGTCCTACAAGCGCACACGATCCAAGGGAGAAGGGCTTCACTTTTCAGTATTTCTATGTAAGTAGCGTGATAAAACCTACACCGTGCGCGGGATCAGGCTGAAAAAATCGCTCCCATCCCACACGTTGTGACTCGGGAGTAAGCCCCACTGACCTACTTCCGAATTATACAAGCACACGAAGTCCCACATAACTCAAATGAGTTGTATCGCCAAGCAACGGGGGTGGAGCTCCATCCTATCCAAGCGGGAACGCGACTTGCTCCCGAGTAAAACCCCATCTCAGCCCCAGCATGTTTAAGTACAGTACTATAAAATCCAGGTGCATAGTTCAGAAGCAATCAATCGTAACTGAGCCATTGCCGCTGAATACCTGAGCTCCCTCTTTAACTCCTACCCGGGCAAAACTTAAAAACTCAGCCATTCCACGACGATAAAGTTAAACGCGTAAAAAAATGCAAGAAGGCGTCCAGACACACGAAGGAAAAAAAACACGCGTGGACAGCAGAAAAGCCCACCCGATTGTTTAAATAATAAATACAAGGTGGCTGTACTCTCAGGGAAGCCTCGGCTTCGGGCGTGGGGGGGGTGCGTGGGTGGAGACACTCGCAGCCGGATTTTCACGTCGGGAAAAACTTTCTCCCAAATCCAGGGTCCCTCGCAAAAAAGAGCTGCGGGTTGTATCGTATGCAAATACGCAAGCTGACGTAAGAGATCATGTGGGTTTTGGCGTAGATCGCCGCCACCGATCGGAGAGATTTCCCCCCACCACCACAATATTATTTTTTAAGGGGAAAAAAAACTGTTATTTATTTATTTTTTGGGGAGTGTTTTGGACCGGGGAGGGGGGGTTGTGCGGGGGGGGGAAAGTCCCGAAGCGTTCTAGAACGCGCGCCGAGAGTTCCATTCGGGGAGAAAGTTCTGCTACTCAACGTTCCAAAGCTTTTGATCCCAGGTAAGGAAAAAAAAAAAAAACTTCGCCCTCTCCCTTCCTCCGCTCCCCTTCCCCCCCCCGCCCTTCTTTTCAAAACACACACAATAAAATTTCGAGAAAGGGAAAAATAAATAAATAAATAAAAGGCAAGCCAGCAAGCACCAGCACCTTTGATCGGAAAAAGGAAGTGGGGATTGCTTCCCAAAACAAGCCTCGCTCTTCCGTTTTGCCACATGGACTTTCGGAGCTCTAGTAAGGCTTTTTTTAGGCGACCCGGGCAAGCCACTTCGACCTAAACTTTTAATTTCCCTCCCCAGAAAAAAAAATCTCCTTTAAAAAAAAATAATAATCCCTCGAGCTGAATTTTAGAGGGAGAGGACAGAAGGGAGAGCGGGGTAGGAGGGGCGTTTAAAGAGGGGGGGGGGAATCCCAAAGAAGGTGGTAAGCCAGAGGAATGTAATAAAAGCGGATTTTTTTAAAAAAAAAAACAAGCATTGGAGTAGATTTCTTTGGAGGGGGGGCGGTCAATGCATCCTTGCCGTCTTCAGATCGAACGGATCGAAGAGTTTGTTTGGGGGGGGTTGTGTGTGTGTGTGTGTGTGTGCTTTTTTGGAGGGGGGGAGAAAGAGGGCTGCATGCGGAGGCAAAAAAAGGAAGAGGCGATGGTCTCCTTATTTTTGAAAAAAAAAATGTCTACGTTTCTGTGTGTCGACATCAGCCACACAAAATATGGCGTCCGCTTTCGAGAGGGCGTTACGTAGAGGCGAGGAAGGCGATCGTGGAAAGCCGAGCTTGGAGTTGAAGGGGGGGGTCGAGAAGAACCCTCCCCCCCCCCATTTACGGTATATATATATTTCAAATACTGCAAAGTCGAGAGGGGTTACAGCGAAGAAGCGTGGGTCCCAACACCTCCTGGAACACGAGGCCAGAGTAAAAAAAAATAATAATGGGGGGGGCGCGAAAAAACAACAACAATCCTGTAGGCTTTTAAGTTGGCACGGATTTCGGCTTGGATCCCACCCCCAACCCACCAAGGATTTGTCCTTAATGTGGCATGCAGGCACCATGACGCGTTGGGTTGCAGTCTTACCCCCCCCCCAAACATACACACACGGCTGCAGAGAGCGAGCCACTAACGCCACTGAATAAGAAATAATACTCTAAAATAATCCTTTAGAGGAGCATCGTTTTTTTTAAAACTGCGCTTCATCCATTTCTCCCTTCCAATATCTATTCTGCACCCTCCCCTGAGGGATATTGGGGGGGGGGGGAGAGACTGCTGGAGACACAGTCCTTTCTCTTCTGGTGCATCTCCTTTAAAATTCGCATTTTAAAATATTGCCAAACTCTTGCTACACGCCCACACCCCCATTGGGAAAAAAAATTAAGAGGAGGTTACCCCTAAGCGTTGTTGGTTTCACTTCTGTTTTGATCCTGTTCCAAAGATCTCCATGATTGGAAAATTCTTAAAATATATGTTCTGGTCATTCCATCCTCTTTGGAAAGGACTTCCAGGTTAAGAGGTTTCCTCTCTCTTTTTTTTTGCAATCAGTGACATTTTAGTCGCCTTTCTCAGCTTCTCTTGCACTGGACTAGGGAGAGAGAGAGAGAAAGTAACAAGATTTAGAACACCACCAGCCCCAGTGATAAAGAGAGAGGAAGATTTGATTTTCGAGGAAGTGAAGTTGTGATTTGCTGAGCAGTTCCACCTGATTGATTGACTTCAAAGCCATGTGAGGTTCGGTGCCCTGTGCCGTTTCCTGATTGCCTTTTGTTTGGTTGGTGTGGGAATTCTATCTGCTGTACAGTTGGGTGGTTGGCAATTCTAGTTTTCATATTTTTTTTTAAAGGCACATCACCCTTTTTTCCCCCTTGCTTAAGATTTCCAAGAGATCTTGGTGTGATCTCATGCCTCCATTTGTCAGTGCATAAACTGTGTGTGAACAGCAGAAGGTATGTGGATTCTTGTGTGCAGTTGTGGGCATCCAACCCCTGAGCCCTTTTGCCATCTTAGAGGCATATTTCCTAAGTTTTGGTGGCCTCAGGTCCACTTACTTCATCAGATGCCTGGAATATTACTCTCAGTTCCAGCTTGGAAGTTGCAAGACACCAACCTCTGTTGGGCCACACTTTTTACATCTGTTTTCTAAGCAATGAAATATGCATGTTTTCCATAGCTGAAGGTACAAAACTATGAATGCTTATTGGTTTCTCTCCTTTAGAATGTTTACTGCTCATTAAGATGCTGCCTCTTAAGGACCTGCAATATGTTTAGGAGCAGGCTGAGATATGAGTGTGATAAACCCTCTGTTATTTAATTATTTTGAGAAGCATGAAATATGAACAAAGCATCGCCTGAATGAATAAAAATGAGGTTAGATTTTTTTAAAATTGCTAGTGGGAAAAGTGAAATATCTTTGTTTGGTATAGAAAGGGTAACATAGTAAGTGCTTGGTAAGCCTGCATGGGGAGGACATTCCACAGCCTGGGAGCCACCACTGAAAAGGCTTGATCTCCAGTATCATTTGTCTTGATTTCCAAAGAAGGAAACGTCCAAAGAAACAACTCGGATCTAGATTATAGCAGATGGCTGCTGAATGTCCTCCCTTCCAAAGGAAAATAGATTCTCACCCCACCCTGTTACCTTCTGCTTGCAGCTGAAAGACCTTTCTCTTCAGTCTGTCTTTTTATCAGTTGGCTGGCTGCAGAGAAAAGAGCATTTATTTTGGATTTTTGCATTTTTTTAATGTTGCATTCCCCCCCCCCCCAGTTATGTTATTGAATGGTCTTTAAATCACTGTAACTCCACTGTGGTTTTAATACGATGTTCTGTTTAATTGTGTTTTAGCATTCCAACTTAATTGTGTTTCTGCTGGTGCCTGGGGTATTTTTAAGTGATGCTGTGAGCTGTCTTGAGTCTCAGTATTGGGAGGAAGGCAGGATGAGGAGTAATTAAGAAATTTAAATGTGTACACATAGACACATACAGATATGGAAGAATGGAGATAGAATGACTCATGAAATATGAAAAGTGTTCTGTGTCTGTTTAATTGAAGCCTAGCAGATGTGAAATAAGTGTGGTGACTTTTTGGAAGAGTGGTCATTAAGGGAGGGCCCATCACCCTATGGTAAGAATGTGGTAGAATAGAAGGTGCTAGATTCAAACTCAGTTTTGACGGTATTGAAGTATGTAGATGGATCAAGAGTTTGACTTGGAAACAGGATTTCCTCCTTAGGTTCTTACATCAGGAACTAGTGATCATAAATCCTTATAAATTTGCGATGGTGATCAACACTAGTAGGCAAGTCAGAAGTGACGAAATAAGGGAGATAAAAAATCTATAAAGAAAATGGTGCAAGAGATAATACATGATGGACATACAGATGAGATGTAATAATTACCACCAACATAACTTTTGAGTGATCAAAACTCTGATGTCTGAATAAATAGCAGTTTTGCTGTTATTTTGAAAAACTATTAAATACATATTACATGCCGTCAGGTCAGAAGTGACTTGGGAGCCAGCCCCTCTCAATTTGGCCACAATAGAGCAAGCCACAACAAAAAGGCATTACAGCCTAATGATTTATCTCAATACATTTCCCCCGTTTTGTTCAGATGTGGGGTGGGCAAAGGGCAGCTTTCTCTGGTGATCTGCCTTTCCAGATGTTGTTAGATGGAAAACCCCAACATTCTACAGTATAGACTGTACTCGCCAGTGGCCAGCGTTGATGATAGTTGCACTGAGCAACATCTGGAAGGTTATGCTCTGCCCACCCCTGCTTTAGATATTGGTGCAAAGCAGCCATATTTCCTCCTGTCCATTTGGTGGTCTCACTGGGACAGTTAATTGACCCTCTCCCCAACTGTATCAGTGAAAATTACTGCTCCCTCCCCTGCACCCTGGCTGCACTTTTAAGCCCCATTGGAGAAAACATATGGATGCCGATACATTTTTTTTAATGGAACAAAAAAAAAAAAAAGAAACTTGAGAAGGGATGTGGCAACTAAATTGGGGAAATTTTAAATGCCTTGTTCCGTTCCTCCTGCACTGTAGTCTCAACCAGGAAACGCACGTGGTTTTGGTATTTTACCAATCTAATGCACTCTTGGTGTTAGATTTTGTACAAGACCAGTGGCTTTTCCTGTTTGCTTTTGCGAATTTGCCCTGCAGCCTCAATGACTACATTTGTCCCAAATTTCCTATGATTCAGCTGTTATATACACACCCATAAATTTGTTGTTGTCTAACGGCAACATTGGCAGATTAGGAATAGAGGACTAAAACTCCCGGAAGCCTTTTCACCACTAGCTGTGTTGGCGAAGATTTCTGGGAGTTGTAGTCTAAGAACATTTGAGAATCCAAGGCTGGGAACTTGTGTAACTAGAGGGTTGATCTGGAACCACTGTTCTATTACATACTATATGTCAGTTGGCTTATTTAGTACCTCGATGTTATTATGCAACTGCTTGGGAAACAGTCATTAATAATGTACTCTCATTAATTTTGATAATGCACTTACTAACATTATCAGAAGTATTTACGTCATTGTCAGTAGTTCCCAGGTTTCATTGATCTCAATCTCACGAGTTATAATTCCACCTAACCCTGTGTACTGCATATGTAGCTAAGATGTTAGATTAGACTTCATGGATCCAGTGAAATGGGGTATAGCTCACAACAGTTAATGCTATAATGACTAAAATGATATTGGACAGACTCCCTTGAAAAGGCCCTGATGTTGGGAAAGTGTGAAGGCAAGAGGAGAACGAGATGACTGGACTGTGTCATCAAAACGACCAACACAAATTTGACACAACTCCGGGAGGCAGTGGAAGGCAGGAGGGCCTGGCGTGCTCTGGTCCATGGGGTCACGAAGAGTCGGGTCACGAAGAGTCGGACACGACTTAACGACTAGACAAAAAACAACATATTGGGCATGCACAGCACAATCCCAAAATCACATAACTCATCTTCCAGCATCTTGTTGTTCTCCAGTTCTCTTTCTAACCAGTTGGCTCTTCTTTTTCATGTCAGCTCATATCAGTGTTTGTGTAAGGTATTCCATACCTAATTGTGGTTTATTCAGGTACCTGAGCATGTCTCAGCCAAGTAAACCCATGCTACGTTTATATATACAGTGTATGGATCACCTGAAGCATGAGTGGCTGATGGGCTTGTATATCCTGTTATTTGCAAGGTCCTGGGTTAACTCAATGGTCTCAGAGCATTCTCAGAAGGAAGGAATGGCAAAACCACTTCTGAGTATTCATACCTAATATGGGAGGGTTATCCTAAATTAGAAACAACATGGTAGCACATAGCTATTACCAATAAGTTGTAAATGAAACCTGTTCTATATTGCTAAATGAATAATACATTAAAACAAGTGTGGTTTTTAAAAAAATGTAAACTTCATATATTTCTAAAAATTCCTCTTTTTTCCCTGACAAGAGAACTTGTTTCTCTCTGCGACTTCAACGTTTCTGGAAATTTTACACGTCCAGTCAAATTCCAAGCAGATGTTTGTTTAAAGGGGGCAATTTCCAACAGAGGAATCTGTAATTTCGAGCAGGGATCTGACCACTGAGTTCAGTGGGCTGACTTCCAAATAACAGTGCAGAGGGGACAGATAATTGGGGGGGGGAATACATTTCGTCAAAGTTAGTTGACAGTTCTGAGTTGAATCAGGAAGGGGCCTTACTGTCGTTTTACGACATATGTAAAACTCCGGTTTCTAGAGGCCTAGCTGTCTCCATCTGTTGCAAATAAAAGCAGCAAAAGTCTTATGGACTGTAAATATCATTATGAGTCCACTTTGTCAGATACCTGAGGTGAGGTCCTAAATTTGCAAGCAGAGAGCAGTTCTTATAATAATATCTATGTATTTTAAGGGATGTTGGTGTCCAGTTCTTGCTTGATATGTGAAGATTTAGTAAACCTTGCTCTGGCCTAGTTAAGTTTGTGGGGTTTTTTTAAAAAAAGTTCTGCCAAGTTTGCAATTCGTTGTCTGTGTCTTCTTTGTGTGTGTGTGTGTGTCATTTTATCCAGTTTTGTGTTTTCTGCAAAAATCACAGAGCTCCCAGAAATCAATTAAAAATATAAAGCTGCTGGGTAAGGCAAAAATGCAATTTAGGTCAGCTGTATCCATTTGGGAAAAGCAACAGCTTTGCATGAAGCCCTGGAAGTTACATTTTAGTGAATTGAATCCTGGATCTGCCGGGCAGTATGTCTCCTATGACTGACTTGAGTCTCGCTTCATTCTTTGAAAGGAGATATTTTGCAGTTTGGAAATGTATTTTTAAGAAGAATCAACCTGATGAGATGCTGAAAGCTATGCATAAGTGAATACTGGTAAGAGAAGGCACTAGGTCTCAAAAACATCACCCTTCCATTGCTTTCTCATACTGTATTCACTCATCTTAAGAGTTTCTCTGCTTTGCTGCCTTTAATTGTAGGTTAAAGTGAATGGAACTTGGTGTAATTCTTCATGCAACATGTGTCCTGTATAACTAACTTATTGGGAGTCTAGACTAGCTTTTCCAAACCTGAGAACCTTTCAGATATTTGGACCACAGCTCCTGTCACTCACAACTAGAGATGGGGGTATTCCTATACGAATACCCTCCGCACAGCTAGACGTCCACTCATGTGTCCTCTGCTGCCTCCAGCTCCATTCACCCTTCCAATTGCTCTGGAGCTTACAATCGGCTAGCCACTCCTGGCAGGAGGAGGGAAGACCAGTCTCCATGCCAGGGTGACGAGTGGATAGCCACATCTAGAAATGTATGTGAAAATAATTTTTTCTGTTTTTTTTTACTTTTACCAGGCAATATGTGTGTGTGTGTGTGTGTGTGTGTGTGTGTGTGTGTTGATTTTTATCCATTCAGTTTACACACACACACACACACAAATCATGGATAATAGCAAACATATACAGTGGGGTCTGACTTGAGAACTTAATCCGTATTGGAAGGCGGTTCTCAAGTCAAAAAGTTCTCAAGTCAAATCTGCATTTCCCATAGGAATGCATTGAAAACCATTTGATCCGTATCTGCTCTTTTCCGTCCATAGAAACTAATGGGAAGCTGCTATTCCGCCTTCGACCACTAGAGGGGGATATTTTGTTTCTTTTTTTCTTAGGTCAAGAAAGGTTCAGGGAAGGCAGGGAAAATACAGTCCAGGCAGTACAGTACCAGGCAGCCTGAAGACTGTCTCCCAATCCACTCTCTAAACGCTGGGAGGAGTGAGGAAGCAGACAGGCACCCTTTTCACTGGCCAACAGTTAACTGAAAGTTCAAATTTTGCACTTTCCCTGCCTCCCACGTGGGTTTTTTTCAGTTCTTAACTCAAATCTAAGTACTTAAGTCAAGTCAATATTTTCCTATGAGAGCGGTTCTTAAGTCAAAATGTTCTTAACTCGAGCCGTTCTTAAGTCAAGACCCCACTGTATACATATATGTGTGTGCGTGCGTGCTTGCTTGCTTGTTTGCTTGCTATTATCCATGATTTTCAGTACCTGGCGGGACTTGGAACCAATCCTCAGCACATATGGGGGTCCTACTGTATTCTTTATTATTGATTGCTCCATCTTCCATTAATTTATTCATTTCCATCTCAAAAAACAATTTTTGCTGAAAGTTTTTTCTGTTTTAGACTACAACTCACTAGCATCAGTTATATGTTGTTGTTATTGTGTGTTGTCAAGTTGGAACTGACTTAGAGCAACCCTAATAGGGCTTATTACTCCACACTGGATATCCAAGCCTTTCCTGGCAATGGTGGGATACGAACTCACACACCCCAAAGAGACTGGAGATATAATCCAGTGCCTTTAGACAGTTTGGCCATTAGTTGTGTATGGCCGAATGTAATTACAGTACAAGACTTTGTGGGCTTGAAACCTTGATTTGTAGTCTTGCTGCAAAGTTACTAAAACTGGCATCCAATTGGTGTCTGAACTTGTTTGGTTCCAGGCCAGCAACATGATGATGCTGGGGTAGCTGTTGTTTTACAAGGAAACAGCTTAGATTTGTTTTTAGTGATTCCAGTGTAATGACCTCAGTAGGTACCCAGACCTCTACTATTACGTGTATATTTTTCCTTCTGCAAAAACCAACTTTCCAATCTGGTTTTTAAGGGCAGCACGGTTCGTAATCAGATTATTGGGTGGCATTTACCTTTTCTTGATGCTGTACCCTTGATGAAAATATGCAAACACATGGTCTGAAGTTAAAGAAGCTACGATTTGGAAATGCATTTCAGAGCTGGTTAGTTCTTTGCCAGGGCGAGCTAATTAGGTTGCTTAGTTTGTTTGCTTGTTTTACAACTTCACTCTTTCTTTCTTCCAACCCTAAAGCCACCAGCTTTTTGTTTGTTTCTAAATGGTTATTGCCTTCGACAGTCTTAAGATTACTTCTTGACCACTGGTATTTGTTAGTATCCAAATACAGAGGTTTATTCTGTTTCCCCGCCACTGCAGATTGCATGGTGTGGATCTAATAGAGATCAGCGGCATGCTTGGGAGCTGGAAGCTTAAACTGGGTTTCTCACCTGTGTTTTTAGAATGGTGAGGAATGAACAGGTGAGGCTGCTTGGTTGTATTGTGCTGTTTTGGCTCTTCATTTTCAAAGCTGAGTTAGAAATGCTGACCCAGGTGAAGCTGACTAAAAATTAATTTCATGTGCTAGAAAACTTCTTGTTCTCTTTTTAATACGGTGGAGCTGAGCTTTCAAAAAACTTGATAAAAATATGGCATTTCAGCAGGTTTTTAATACTGATGAGCCTGGAGAAAATATCATAAAAGGGAGAAAGCCACAGACCGTTTTCCCCCAGTGGTGCTCTTCTCCCTGATAGAAAGTTCTTTGATCCAGTGGAAGAAGAACAACGAAAGAGAGGGTTATTTTTTTTGTTCTCGATGGCTTTGTCCTCCCCCACCCTATATTCCTGAGGATTGTAGAATTCTTTGGAGCCCGCCTGTGTGACCTTGGGCAACCTGTACAGTCCCAGGGCACACCGGAATTGACTTGACAGCATGTAGGGTGGATTAAAAAAAATCAATGATTTCTAAAAGTCAAATTGATCTAAAACACAATTTAAATGTTTTTAAAAATGATTTTTAAAATTTAAATCACAAGCATCAAATCCATGCTCAGTTGCATAGAAGAAATAGATGTAACTGGGAGAAAAACATCCCCCTTTCATAAGATGGGAATTAGAAACATCAGACCCTAGAATTGATTCCAGCCCTCTGGGGAGTCTCCATGACGTTATCAGTTGATATTTTCCCATGTTCTACACAGGTGTTTCCACTCTAGAAGGGTAGAGTGTATCTCCTGGGGCCTAGCTGATGGCAGCAAGAGCATTAAGTAAAATATAAAATAAAGTTTTTTTCTTTCCTCCCATTTGTGCTTCACCCTGTCCACCACTAAGGCACATCCCTTAAACTTCTCAAAAATCAAATCCACTCCTATATCTGAAAAAAAGTTTATCCATAAAGAACTGCTGGATAGATCAGTGTTTTAGGTCTCCGGCTGTGGAGCCAGAGGTTGGGGGTTCAATTCCCCTTCGGTGCCTCCTTGACAGGGGCTTGGACCCGGTGGTCCATAAAGTCCCTTCCAACTCTGCAGTTCTGAGATTATTATCTTTGTCATAGACTAAAGGTTAAGGCTCCATGGCAGTGCATACGTACGCACCTGAGAGTCCGCTTCATTGAACATAGAGGGACCCACATTTCGTAAACATCCAGAAGGTTGTGGTGTAAGACCCAATTCATGTTTTAACTCTGCAGGCAAAGACCTTTGTATTTTCCCCATTAGAAAGGCAAGTGCTGAAGTCAGACAGTGACGGGTCTCGGTATAAGCTGAAGTTTCAGGGAATTGCAATGTTTTTTCCAGATCTACAGGCAGGAATGTAGATCGCAAGGTAAGCAATACTGAATGAAGAGAAAGTTTGATTTTTCAGGTGTGAGATGGCTTTAAAGCCTCGGCGCCTGCCTCTGTCCATTCCCAGCTGGTGAAGGGGTGTGTGTGTGTGTGTGTGTGTGTGTGTGTGTGTGTGTGTGTGTGTGTGTGTGTGTGTGTGTGTCATCGCAATGAGACAATAGGCCGAAGCACTTATGACCACCAGCCCTCTCCCACGTCCCCTCTGCTTGCTTCTGGGCCTTTGGTGCACCAGCGTTTGGTCTCCTGTGCCGTTTGGAGCAAGGTAAGAAATGGAGCACCAGCACTGCAGCTCAGGAGCCTTCTTGGTTACACGTGGCCTCTTCCTAACCCTTTCCTGTCTCGTCCTGAGTCATCATTACAAAGGTATTCTTCTGGTCTCCTCTTGAAATCTCGAAGAATGGAAAGCTGGTGGGTTAGTAACCTTAGCTGTGGGTGACTGCCTGTTTTATAGCAAACTCCTGGCGATCTGTTCCGTGCCGACATGAATAGCTCTTTGAGTATTGTGTGTAGTCAAATCATCTGTACCATTTTACAAGCTGCGGTTCTACCTGCATGTACCACGTGTGACCATACATAAACACTTCCTTGCGCATGAAAAAGCTATGTTGATGATGCAGGACAGCAGTATCCCCTTGTGGGTGAAAGAAGCCTGAGCTTGATGACGTGAGGCAACAAAGAGAAGGGATTTATTTTTTTCAAGTCAGTGCTCACAGCATTTGCTTTTCTGCATTCACAGCAAGTGGTGCTGTTTGTTTAGTAAGAAGTGGTTATGCTTATAGTTTAGACAAGCACAAGAATCAAGCAACACTTAAACAGACTTTGGGGACAGACAAGCTGCAGTGGCTTTTGTTTTGCTTTCTTTTCTGGTGGTCTCTTACTATTTATTTAGTGCTTTTATACACTTTATTTTTTTAAAAAAATCGTTATAGCAACCTTGTAAGATAGGTTGGGTTGAAAGATTGTAGGTAACACAAAGACACCTGTTGAGCATCAGGGCCAGGAGAGGGATTTGATCCCAGGTCTCTCCTGAGTCCTATTCCAGCGTTCTAACCATGATGCTAATCTGACTTCTTTAAAAATCCTCATCCAGTTTTCAAGATAGAGAGGCAACTAAGCCAAAAAGGAGTATGAGACAGTTCACAGACCTAATTATAAGAAGCATGTCCATTTTATTGCACTGTCCAGTACCTGTTTTAGACGTACAGTGGTGCCTCGCAAGACAAAAGTAATTCGTCCTGCGAGTAGCGCTGTCTTGTGAAATTTTCGTCTTGCGAAAAGTGGTTTCCCATAGGAATGCATTGCAATGCATTCCTAGAGGAACCTCGCAAAACGAATGAATTATTTTCATCTTGCGAGGCATCAGTCTTGCGAAGCACGGCCATAGAAGAAGCCGTCTTGCGAGGCACCACAGCGATGGCAAAAACCATTCGTCTTGCGGGTTTTCTGTCCTGCAAGGCGTTTGTCTTGCGAGGCACCACTGTAAACCATTTGGTAGCTTTGTACCAGGTCAAGTGTGGATAGCAGTGTGGCCCCAACCTATTTCTTTAGGAGTGTATTGATCAAACATTGCCCATGCTCAGATATTGCCCTATACTTATTGATGACCAACACTGAAAGAGTGCTGATATATGAACCTCACCCCCTACCCCCCCCAAAAAAAACTCCACTTGACAGGAACTTTGCTTTCGTCTTATTTAATTTCCTGAAATGCTATTTTGTGTCTTCCTTTCAGTAATCTTTCTTCAAACCTTACCTATTTATCCAGGTTTTGGGACAGATAATAGAAGAGTATTTAATGTGGGCCTTCACAGCTTAGCTTGTCCCAGTGCGCTGTCATTGTCCCCTTCTGACATCATAAGAAGTGTGTGCTTCTCTTCTCCTGGTTCTTGAACCAAAGAGGAAGGGGGGCATGATCAGGAGGTTCATACATGTGCCCTGGAATTGATTTCGTGGATATGTGCTCAGAATCTGGCCCACAGCTGCCTCAGTACTCCCGACCTCCAACACGCACACACACACACACCCAGAGAGAGAGAGAGAGAGAGAGTTGGGGAATCTTCTGGAAATCACACTGGCTGAAATCCCACTCAGATTAGATCCCAGGAATCACAGGGGAACTTGCTAAAGTAATCCCTTTTCAGAGTTCCCATTCTTCCCCCAAAAATCAATCAACAGCTCTCAAACGACCTTTACCCAGAGCCCTGATTAAGACCTATGGGATGAGTTATTACATCCAAAAGGCCACGCATGGCAATGACTTTATTTCTGCATCAGTTTAGTTAAAAGTGACGAAAACTGTATCGTTTTGCAGCAAGCACTGCAGTTTTTGTTAATGTTTGCAGACAAAATACTGGGTGGACGGGGGTGAATCAGTTATTCTCTGTCTGTTTTTTGTTTTTTGTTCGTCTTCTGTCATCCTACCTCCTCCGCAGTCCTGAGAGCCCATTTTGCTTGCCCTGTTCTGATTATTGCTTTCATTATAACAGCTAGTCAGTTTGGGAGGACTTTGGAAAATAGAAGAACATTTATTTCTACTTCCCTTTGTAAGAGTGCAGTAACAATACCCCTCCCTCAGTTTTATTAAAGCTATTAAAATCCTCAGAGCGAGATGTCATTGTGTTGCATCAGGGCAGGCGTTAACTTACCAGTTGTCATAGCCACATCATTTGAAACACCCAAACAAAGCAGAAAGAAACTTTCTGATAGTGGAACGCTGTCATTTTATCCTTTACTGGTTAGCACACTCACTGGTGTGTATCTTCAGTTTTTTCAGAATGTTTACAACATTTAATTTCTTTGATTTTACGGGCTTGGGGGCATGAAATTGTACTTAATTAAAAATGTGGAACGGTTGTATAAGAAAGCATAGCTGTCATAACAGACTGGGGTACGCATGTTACCTACTGTGGGCTTTGGAGAACCCTCCAATATAGCTGAATAGGCAAATTGTGGCTCCCTGAAGCATATAGAACAGGGTGCAATTTGCTTTTTAAATACAGTATACAGTATTTTCCCATGTATAAGACTATACTTTTGTCTAAAAGCTTTAGACTAAAAATTGAGGGTCATCTTATGCATGGAAGTAAGCTGAGGAGAGAACGAAAACAAGTGGAGGGGAAAGCAGGGATCAAAGCCCCCTCCACTTGCTAAGCCCCACTTAGATTTCTTAATTTTGGGTTAGAAAGTGGGGGGGGTGTCTTATACATGGGGGCCTCTCATACACGGAAAAAATACGGTAATATCTCCGGCCCCTGAGCCTGTTTTAGGATTTAGAAAGCCTTTATTTAGAAACAGGGGCCGGCAGGAATGCACAGTTTTGTATCTCTGCAATAGATGTTTACTGCTTGAGGATATAAGAGAAAACATTCCATTGGTTAAGTCCTAAACTGTACAGTACTGTACTTCATGTTATATTAGCCGCAATCCTAGATGTCTCTCCTAGCATGTTTTAAGGCAAATCTGCATGGTCACTTGATATTTGCTTGGATAAGCACCTAATTAGAGGGTAGTACTGGACTAGGATAGTAATGTGCCGCTTGTATAGGATGTTATTCCTGCTGCCTTGAAAAGAGGCAATATCCTTAGACTGCCAAGGCCTAATTACTAAGCTTCTTTAGTGATTAGAAGTTGGCTTCAAATGTGTGATATTAGAACAGGTGGAAGGTGGATGATCTAGATCAGGAGAAGGGAGCTTGTTGGTACCAGGGGCCTATAGGATCAGCACCCAGCATCAGCCAGCGACAAAGTCTGCGCTGTCTTCAAGGTTTATGACGCTTTAGTTGCCACTGTGGTGGCTCTCTGTGGTGCATTAGTGTGCCAGAGTTACCCTCCTTACCATAGAGCAGATGTTCTTGGACTACAACTCCCAGAAACCCTGGCCAGCACAGCTAGTGGTGAAGGCTTCTGGGAGTTTTAGTCCAAGAATGTCTGGGGACTCAAAATGGGGAACCACTTTGTAGAGCCTCAAGAGACGTTGGAAAAGGTATACTGTATTTTTCTCTGTATAAGACGCCCCCCATGTATAAGACCCCCTCACTTTTCTAACCCAACATTTCTTTCTTTGTAAGAAAATAGAGGTGAAAAGCAATTCCTGCTTTCCCCCTACACTTTCTTTGCGAAAAGCAGCTTTCCCCCTCCATGTTTTGCAAAGAAAATGGAGGGGGAAAGCGATTCCTCCTTTAATTTCTTTCCCCCTCCATTTTGTTTGCAAAACGTGGAGGGGAAAAGCTGCTTTTTACAACAAAAATGTAGGGGGAGAGCAGGAATTGCTTACTTTGCAAAACGTGGTGGGGAAACGCTGGGATCAAAGCCCTTTGATCCCTCCCCCCCTTACATCTGTGTATAAAACGACGCTCAATTTTTCCTTTAATTATTTTAGGAAAAAGTGTTGTTTTACACACGGAAAAAATAGGTATATATTTTTGAACTGCCGCTATTTAATTCTGCAAGTTGGAATTAAAAATAATATTTCTACGTGACGATCCTCAACAGGGAGATAGCGAAAAAGGAAAAAGAAAGATGGTGTGCCATTTTTTCATTATGGAGGCCCTTTTCCACTGGTCTTTCTTGTTCTAGCTAAAGTAAATTTAAGCATAATGATATGCTTTTAATAAATAAGTAAATACCAAGTGTTATCTGTTATTCCTTGCTGTTTGTTTAGCCGTTGGCACCTGCGTAGTATGCCTTTCAGACTGCGCAGAATTTGGCTTGGGGGCAGTTGAATGACGTTTTGTGGCCATTTAGACATGCCATGAGTCAGCAGTCATGGCTGGCACAGCTCCTGGAGTACTGTCACTTTCCCCTGTTGCCACGGCAATGCTACTTTAACAAATAGCCTTTTAATATATAATGGAAACCCTGCATTTGGCAAGGCTGAGTCTTAAGTGCTGCGTTGCTGCTACACAGAATTGAGTGGCCAAGGAAGGGTCGAGAGCCAAGTTTTTTTGGCATTGAACTGTCCGCTCCCTTGACAGATCACAGTCATTCACTCCTCCTGCAGATCTGTGCATGCCTCCCGAGGCAGAAAGCAAAGGCATTGCAAATTCACATTTAGAAAAGAGGAGGAGCAGCAACTCCTCCGCTGAAGGGTTTTGCCTCTTTTACTGCATTTGCATTCTAGGCTGGGTATATGACTGTGATTGCATATTGCTAAAAGCTTACCACTTTCGCTTCGTGTTTTCTGCAGCCTGGCTCCATAGACGTAGGCTGGGTGCTGGTGGCTCCCTTATTCTGTGGATTGAGTTGGATAACTTGCACACGCATTTGGAATTGTACGCATTTAGGAAGAAGGGTAGTGGGAGGCGTGGTCCTGTGTAACTGATCAAGGTGATATTTCATAAAACAGGACTTTTGCAGGAGACATTGAATAATGCAAGGAAGGCTTTGCTCTTGTTTTGTTTTTAATAAATACTAACCACAGAAGCCTCTGTGCTGCAAGGTCAGAAGACCAGCAGTCGTAAGATCAAATCCACGTGACGGAGTGAGCGCCCGTCGCTTGTCCCAGCTCCTGCCAACCTAGCCGTTCGAAAGCATGTAAATGCAAGTAGATAAATAGGTACCACCTCGGTGGGAAGGTAACGGCGTTCCGTGTCTAGTCGTGCTGGCCACGTGACCACGGCAACGGTCTTTGGACAAAACACTCACTCTGTGGCTTGGAAACGGAGATGAGCACCGTGCCCTAGAGTCGGACATGACTGGACTAAATGTCAAGGGCAACCTTTACCTTTACCTTCATTGAATGTCGCTTAAATAGTTGACATAATTTTCAGATTTTAGTAGGGTATGTATTAAAGAACTATGCCCTATATTATATGTTGAACAGTGGTTTTGGAGTGGTGTGTTTATTTTTAGATAGGTTTTTTAATCTACTTCTGGAGTAGATTACATTACAACTATTATGTGTTTCTTTCTCCCTTTATCCTACATAAAACATGTGTGCAAGAGAGAGAAAAATTCCCCAGTACTGGTTTATAGGCTGTTGAGCACTTTCTAGAGGAGACTTAGGATATTGGTGGGACTTTTTGCAGGTGAACAAGTTTTTAAGCATTGTTTGCAATGGCTGGCATGCATCGTTACAAAGCTCCTGTGCATTTTACTTCTATCCATCCACCCATGCTTTGGGCCTCAGTTGCATCTTCGGTGACATTAAATAAACAGTAAATCTCTGAATGTGGTAATGGGTAGTATTCATGTAGAACACACGAGACATAATGAACTCCCACAACAGTTTATGTGAAATGTGAGACATTAGGGCAGAAATGATGTGGAGAAGATGGCGAACACCCAGGTGGGCAACCACAATAAGGTGTTGTTGTTACATGCTGTCAAATCAGAACCAAATTTCAGCCACCCTAATAGGGTGGTTTTCAGACTATGTGAGATATTTAAGGAGTGATTTTACCAGTTCCACCACAACCCTGTGTTTCCATGGCCAAGCAGAAATTCAAACCCAGATTGCCTGAGTTCCGGCCTATCAGTCTATCCACTATGCTGGGTACAGTATATCTTTTGGTATCATCCTCCTTATACTGTAATAGTATTGATAGCTTTACAAAGGCTTCCAGGAAAAGGGACTCTAAAATCTGTCTTGTAAACACTAATAAATGTGGTGTAAGAGGGCAGTGTGGTCGGTGGTCTGCATGGAATACCTTTGTCACAGGGGAGAGAAATGGCTACCCTTAATCACAGTTAGGGGTTGTAGAAGAGCATAACTATTTACCGTTACATCTCTTGAATTTTCACTGCCCAGATGTTCTTTTGGAACCAGTGATTTGCATGCGCGATCGTTTGGGAGAACAGGTTTAGCTGGATGTGCCTCTTGTGTTTTTGGTCATGTGCGGCCAAGTTGCCGCCATTATGAGACTACGAATTAATGATTTCCGGAAGGTCCTGTGGTTGACGAGCCTGGTCATGTCTGTCGGTGTATCTTAAAATAAATAAATAAGTTTAAGATTCTGATGAGGCAGTAGTCCTCTCTTTCCCTAGACACCCGCAGTAGGTACTCGTCCCTTGGTGTCATGTTGTTGATTGAAATAACAGTATAAATATGTGATCAAGTAGGGCTGTTGTCATGGTCTGAGATTTTTCCTAATTGGTGAATCTCCAGTAGAGCAGGTCTGAGATTAAATCACTCTTGATTAATAGACAAATCAGAAAAGGGTCTTTACTCCTCAATTTAGGGTTCAACAGCATTTCCAGGCTTAGAAACTATATTACGACACTTGGGTCACATACAGCCAAAACTAGCAAAGTGACGGCCGTCCTCTTTAGTCTACATTTCATTCTTGACCAGAGAATAGATGATGACATGCATGCTAGTTCTGAATCAGATAAATGCTTTAGGGCAATGCAGGGAGATCTTAGATCCCATGACAGTGTCTTAGGTGCCTTGCAGGAATGACCCCAGCTGTTAATGACACGACCTTTTGGAGGTCATTAATTCAAAGCATTGCCATATGTTGGTATTTACTTGATGACGTATTACAAATTAATAACCACGATTGCTCGAGAAACAGCAGAACCTCCCAGGGAGAATTTGGAGGAGGAGAAAGCAGGTTTGCTGCAGTTTGAGCATCAGTACCTGGAATGTTATGTTAACGAGTTTCTGTCATGAAGCAGCTATGGTTTTAATTGCTTAGGGAAACAGTTGCAAAGGAACTTTGATGAATGACAATATCTAGAATCTACAGATTTGTCCAGGAAGCATGAAGTACAGCTGCTAACCTAGATATTAGTGATGCAATTTTATTCATGAATGACTCTCATATGCTACCCTATAACACAAAGTTTTCTGGGTGGCTTGCAGTAAATGAGTATAATAATTGTAAATGCAAAGGAAGGCAAGAAGAAGGGAGATGGACATCTGAGGACAGCCCTCAAGGTGCCCTGTGGATATCCAAAATGGGCCTTTAACAAGGCAATGTCCCAATCCAGGAGGACAATGGAACAGTCTGAGACCCTGAGCCTATGGAAGAACCTGTCCATTTCTTACATGGCAGGTGTGTCTGAAAAGCTCAAAAGGATGTTTGGGAGACACCACATAAGTGTACACTTCAAACACACTAAGGCAGAGACTTGTCCACGCAAAAGACCGGACACCAAAACACAACAGGAGCAATATAATGTACCTGTTCCAATGCAAAGTGGAGTGTTTGGAGCTCTACGCTGGAGAAACCAAACAGCCACTAAACGGGAGAATGGCCCAGCACAGGAGGGGCAATAGCTCAGGTCCACCATCAGCAGTGTTCCTTCATTTGAAGGACAAAGGACACTCATTTGATGACAAAGATGTATTCATTATGGACCAAGAGGGTAGGTGGTTTGAAAGAGGGGTCAGGGAGGCCATAGTTCCGCATATAGAAAATCCCTTCCTCAACAGGGGTGGGGGTCTTAGATACAATCTCTCTCTTATTTATCATATTGCCCTTTCATCTGTCCCCAAAAAGATCAGGATGGCATACACCAGAAAGACCACAGTTAACTACCGTTAAAGACCCATGACAATGGGTGGAGAAGGACTGCAGAAGTGGAATTATCCCTCACCCTCAGTCTTTTGTCCTTCTAATGATCCTATTCAAATAAATTTTAAAAGCTGTGCCTTTTGGAAGCAAAGGGTGGCCAGAGAGTTCAGATAAAGCAGGGAAGGAGCTACCACCCCTCCTGAGACAACTGACTCACTTTGCCTAGCTGTAGGGCCGGCTGTGTGAACATATAAAGTCGTGCCCCGCTTAATGTTTGCCCCGCATTACAATGAATCTGCTTTACGACGATGTTTTTGCCATTACAAAATGATGGTCTAAATGGGGGGATTTCGCTTAGCGATGATCGGTTCCCTGCTTCAGGAACTGATTTTCGCTTTACTTACGATGATCAAAAACAGCTGATCATTGGGTTTTCAAAATGGCCACCAGGTGCTTAAAATGGCTCCCTGCTGTGCTTAGGGATAGATTCCTCGCTATACAGGCACCGAAAATGTCCACTGTATGGAGGATCTTCGCTGGACGGCGAGTTTTTAGCCCATTGGAACGCATTGAGGGGTTTTCAGTGCGTTTCAATGGGCTTTTTAATTTTGCTTTACGATGTTTTTGCTTAGCGATTTTCCTGGAACGGATTATCGTCGTTAGGCGAGGCACCACTGTACTTAGTGCCTTTATTTGAACACATGGGGCGAACATCTCTGCTCCTAACTTAGACAGGTCTCTTCTTCTGTTTTCTGTTAAGATCATTTTTATGGAGGTTGTCATATAGGACTTAGAAGCAACTGCTGATCTATGGGGAGTGGGAGAGGATGTTTTGTGAAGGCTGTACCCAGAGGCAGAAGGAGACTTACACTCTGTCAGAATCTATCAGCCGCTCTTCAAGTCCACCAGTTCAGACCATGGCCTAGTTTGGTAATTTGATTCTGCTTCATTACCTATGGCTTTTGTAGCCAGCTGAGTTGATCTTGGAATTGCTCTTCTATGCTTGTCGCTCAAAGATTTTATTGTTTTCTGGGTTTGCCACAGTGACTGTCCTTTGCTAAGTTAGACCTTTGGCATGTTGTTACCACTGTATTTCTTTATAATTTCTTTGTCTGGGTCAAACCACCCAGAAAAATAATACAGCAGAGTGTGTATATACAACACATTTGTTCTATAGCTGCGGTTGGTTTCTGGCTGAACTGAAATGCATTCAGGGAGCTAATAGCTGGAATCTGATTTGAGTGCCAAGATTATGGCATGTTGTGAAGCCGATTTTGATTACTCGAGCTTCAGACAATTTTCAAATGAAACCAAATTCAAGGCTGTGATCCAGTATATGTTTGCTTTGCAGTACACCTCCCTGAGTTCAGAGCCCTTTATCTGTGGATAAATATACAGAGGTTTGAGTACATCATTCATGAACTAGTTATGCTTCTAATGGGTGAGGCATATGTTTGGTTGTTGTTTGGTTACTCTTTACCAGAAATGATTAGAAAAATGGAACATCTGGAGATTAAACGTGGTACCTTCTGCATATAAAACATCACTGCTCCCTTCCTTCCACGCCCTCTGGTTTCCTGTACTTAGGATTGCACACCTTTTACCCCAACTTTATACTTTAAGCAGGGAGCTTGCAGCCCTCTGGATGTTACGGAACTGCAACTATCATTCCCCCACCCTTGGCTATACTGGGTAAGCCTGATGGGAGTTGTAATCCAGCAACATCTCAAGGGCTCCAGGCTCATCGTCACTTTTATACCTTAAAAGAAATGAAAGCAGAGTGCGACCTGAATTGCATATCCTGCAAAAAGCCCTGGAAATTCGCCCACCAAGCTTTTGTCATCTGGATCGGTGCCGACAGAATCATTTTCAGGCCTTCTTCTGTGTAGAATATGATTATGACCATCATGCTTAACATTAAAAGGGCAAACGTAGTGCATGCTGTCCAGTGCGGATAACCAGATTGTCCATCGTCGTCATGAAACCCAGTGCCAGGAAAAGTTGTTTTTTGAACTACAGATCCTAGAATCCCCAGTCAGCATCTGGGAAGCATAGTTATTCAGGGGATGGCATTCTGTGGGATTGTCTACACACAGAATGGAAGTTGTAGAAGTGGCTGTGACTTCATGGCACATTATCAGTTGCGTGACCAAACAGCATTCTGGGATTCCTGTTCCATGCACAGACATTCCAGCAGAATATGGACCGCAAAATATAACTTCTCGAAGCTCCAAAAACAACAGCTGCATTGTCCCCCGACTTACTTAACTTATATGCAGAATACATCATGCAGAAGGCTGGACTGGAGGAATCCCAAGACGGACTCAAGATTGCCGGAAGAAATATCAACAGCCTCTGATATGCAGATGATACCACTCTGATGGCAGAAAGTGAGGAGGAATTAAAGAACCTTGTAATGAGGGTGAAAGAGGAGAGTGCAAAAAACAGCCTGAAACTCAACATCAAAAAAACTAAGATCATGGCCTCTGGCCCCATCACCTCCTGGGAAATAGAAGGGGAAGATATGGAGGCAGTGACAGATTTTACTTTCTTGGGCTCCATGATGACTGCAGATGGAGACAGCAGCCATGAAATTAAAAGACGCCTGTTTCTTGGGAGGAAAGCGATGGCAAACCTTCACAGCATCTTAAAGAGCAGAGACATCACCTTGCCAACAAAAGTCCAAATAGTCAAAGCTATGGTTTTTCCTGTCGTGACGTATGGAAGTGAGAGCTGGACCATAAAGAAAGCTGACCGCCAAAGAACTGATGCCTTTGAATTGTGGTGCTGGAAGAGGCCTTTGGGAGTCCCTTGGACTGCAGGGAGATCAAACCTATCCATTGTGAAGGAAATCAACCCTGAGTGCTCACTGGAAGGACAGATCCTGAAGCTGAGGCTTCAGTACTTTGGCCGTCTCATGAGAAGAGAAAACTGCTTGGAAAAGACCTTGATGTTAGGAAAGTGTGACGGCAAGAGGAGAAGGGGACGACAGAGGATGAGATGGCTGGACAGTGTCTGCGAAGCAACCAACATGAAATTGACACAACTATGGGAGGCAGTGGAGGATAGGAGGGCCTGGTGTGCTCTGGTTCATAGGGTCACAAAGAGTCGGACACAACTAAACAACGACGATTCCCCCCCGGTCTTTTTTTTAAATCTCCCTGTAGAGTTAGATCATATGACTGTGGAGCCAGGAGCTGGGAGTTTGAATCCTCAGTGTGGCCTCCTGGGAGGGTAACCAGTTGAATTCACTGATACAGTGAAATGTGTGGCTGTTAGGATTCTGTACCCAGCCACTTGTATGGCCTTGGGCAAGCTGCATGGGAATCCCAGAGTGGGCATTATACCTAGAAAAACTTGGGAGGCTCAATTAAGATGAAAACATCTGGTGGCACTATTATTGTATTTTCCCCACTTAAAACTGCCGAGAACACAGGCGCCAGATAAGATAATCAGATCATCAGTGATCACAAAACAGTAGATGGTAGGGAGTTTAGAGGTCAGAAATCAAGAGTACTATGTATACATCACCTTCAGTGGAAATATGAAATTGGGAAAATAAAGGATGGTATGGAGCTGTTGATACTTTCTTTTTATATATATACCTTAGTCAGATATGCATATTTGTATGTGTGTTTGTGTGTGTGTAGATGGATGGGTGGATAGAAAGATAGATAGAAAATGAGGGATGATCCTTAAAATAAGGATATTTTGATACCCTTGACAGTAGAATGTGGGTTGTGTGCATGCTGCATTTTAAGAACAGTCTTTGCTGGATTAGATCAAGGTCTCTTTGATCCTAGGGTCTGTTCCCAAAAGTACACTGCAAGATATTCCTGGATCTTCTGCGTTTAAAGATATATAAAGGAGTTCTGATTCTTACAATTTGTTGCCAACAACCCACTGGCTAAAGAGCAAATGTCAGGACAAAAGCCATATCCATAGACACATTCTGCAACTCCAGTGTAGAGGAAATTTTAAAACATTTTGCTGAATAATTATTTATTACTTCTCAACCGATTTCCATTCCACTTGTAATCTGTGTCAGCAATGCAGAAAGAATAAAGAGTTGATTTCAGTTATTACGAAGATAGTTGTGCTTCTGTTGGCACATTGACAGCCTATCGGATAGACACTGCCTTGTTGTTTACACTCAGAAATGGAGAACTGATATGGGATCTGTTTTCATTTATCTCAGAGTGCAGGACACATAATAATGGGCCCAAGCTACAGAAAGCCAGATTTCAGGAATCTGAATATCAGGAAAATCATGTTAACTGTTAGAGCAGCATGACAATGGAACCAATGGACCTCGGCAGGTGGCAAACACTTCAATGTTGGAGGTATTCAGGAGAAAAATTGGACAATCATCTGTCAGATGTGCTCAGATTCGGGTTGGACTTTCTGCATTATAGGCCCATTCCAACTCAGCTATTCTGTAATTTTAAGAAAGTATGCCTTGAGCTTATTGGAATAAAAACAGGATAGACATTTTAGCAGTAAAGTCAGCTGGTAAGATTATGATATGTCTGTCTGTTTGTTTGTTTTATTATTATACGGTCATAGACCCGAAAATACTGTACAAAGATAAAAACATTATATAATATATACAGAATAAGTAAGTTGTTAGAACATATCAGCAGCATAAAACTTGAGTCATGCGGGTGTCTTAATATAACATTTTACAAATTCTTGAAACTGAGAATAAAAACTTAGCCACTGACTGTGTTATATCTTTCTGTATGGCCTGTGTTCGAGAATCCATTCCAAACATCTTGGCTGACCTTGATAGCCAGTTTAAATTTGTGCGGGCCACTTTCCTTGCCTTATCATCTCTGTCTTAAGAGTTCGGCACTTAACGGGTCGTCGTCCTCGCCAGACAAGAAACAGAGCTACATAACGGAGTCAGCATGACGTCCCCTTTGGGGACGCATGACAGAAATTTAAAAGAATCACCTGGTCAGCCATGATGAAAGGATAAAGATAAGCCACATGAATGGCATTTTTCTTTTTTTGCTAGAAAGAACTGTGCAAAAGTCGAAAAGAGGAGGATTTCTCTCTCTTAGGTTTAAACACTCTTCTGTTCCTCCTTTAATGTATTAAGATCTTTCCATCAGATCCCAATGCTTTTCATCCGTACCTTTTTTCCGCCTTTCCCTTCCTCTTAGCAAGCCTCAATTACGCACCATTGATTTTCGGCTGGCTTGCTCACTGAGAAGTATTGACCTGCCGCTGTGTATCTTCAGAGAGCAATCCTTTCTGGGTAGCTTTGGGGTCAGAAACAAAAGCAAAAGGCTTCACTGAAATAATTTTTCACTCCACACACACCCCTCCTCACAGGCTATGTTATCCTCAGCTTCTCTGATTTCTGGATATTTTGATCAGATGCGCTATTGTTAGAATCCATCACTAAATGTTCCATTTTAATAGCTAGGGGGGGAAGTGGAGAGCAATATCCTTTTGTTAAAGTTCCTTCTGATTTCTGAGCTTTGCCCTAGAAGACATCCCCTTCCTATTCACTAACCATCACCACCGCAAGAACCCAGTTTTCCTATTTCGCTCAAACAGGTCTCCTCCCTCCACATGCACTTTCATGAGGTAGAATGATGCTGGAGTTTATTTTAATTAGTTTTAATGATTTGTAGCCTACCAACGTTTAGTAGTAGAGATCGTTTGAGAAGAGGTAGTTGTGTTAGTCTGTGCTAGTGTATCAGGACGAAAACAAAAGGGAAATGAAAAATAAAGCAGACAAAAATGTTACGATACCTTAAAGACTAAATGCTTTGTTTTAATGTGAGTTTTCGTGGACATGTTTCATGGTGTCTGAGGAAGTGGACTTGTCCACAAAAAGCTCACAATAAAATATAGCAGTTAGTCTTAAACGTGCCACAACATTTCTGTCTTTTTTGGGGGGGGGGGGGCTGATATAATTTTAAGGAGTCTACTACATGGCGATGTTGTCTTTGAGTTGGGCATTAAGATGGCTGGGATCTTTAGGTGACATAAAATTACAGCAAAAATTAAAGGAAATTTCTTGTATATTGACATTTTGCAAGCCAAACTGCTTTCAGAAGAAAAATGTTGGATCCTCCTATTGCAGTAAAAACTTTTCTTTTCTTTTCTCTTCTTTTTTTGTGATCCTTTAAAACACCACAGTACTCTGAGATCAGACCTTGACTCATTATGGAAGCTAAGCAGGATCAAGCCTGGTTAATATTGCGGTGGGAGACACCTGGGAATACAGGATGCAACATTGGGATATGAACATTGTTCAGTAACAGAACACATGCTTTGTGATACAAGTAAAGGCTAGGAGGAATCCTGCCTGAAATAGTCATAGTTTCCCATGCGAGTCTAGATGGGACGTGGTTTGACTGACTAAGGGCATTGCAAAACAAATAAGGAATACTCTGCACCTTGCATGGCATTGCTGTACATCTTTTCAGAAAGCTTAAGTTGTTGCAGCCTGCAAACTCCTTGGTTTGTGCAGTTAAAACTCTGCTGACGACCTGCATTGGATCCCAATAGATTCAAGTAACCAGCTCAAGGTTCAGCCTTCCCTCCTTCTTAAAGTAAATCGAGCACCCACCTCACTGGAAGGCAGGCGCAATGTCTAGTCTGCATAATTCAGTTGTAAAGCACCCAGAGAGTGCTTTAAGCACTATGGGTCAGTATATAAGCAGCACACTTTGCTTTGCATTATGCTGAGTTTTCAGAGTCAACTTGATTCATTTTTAAAACCATGTTGAAGCTCAGGCTTGCTGTAGTGGTCCATCTCTCTTTTCTCCAGATTACAGTACTGTACTTGAAAATAATTGGTAAACTTAATGGATCAGTTAATATACTACAACTGCTATGCAGTAGTTTTTTTCTCCTTCTTCGTGGATGTACAACTCAAAGTGCATAGATACCTTTTATCAGTGGTTCTTAACCTTTGTTACTCGGATGCTTTTGAACTGCAACTCCCAGAAACCCCAGTCAGGACAGCTGGTGGTGAAGGCTTCTGGGAGTTGCAGTCCAAAACTTCTGAGTAACCCAAGGTTAAGAACCAGTGCCTTATATGATAAATCTCATACACTCTTCTATCCCACAGAATCATGCTTTATTGAAGAATCCACACAGAACTAAACCTGTAATGCAGACACCTGCATTCACAATCGGTCCTAGAAGTACAGATTGAATTATTCTAGCCTCTTAAGGGAAAATATATTCTTATTTTGCCATGGCCGCTGATATATTTTTCATAACAGTTATCAGTATCCAAGCTAATGAGGCCGTATCGAAAATGTAGGCCAGGCTGTGTGTTTATTGGTTTAGAATTTGGGGTGGGTGGAGATGGTACATTATAGTGTGAAAATTTAAACAAAAGTCCTGTCGTTTGGAGATTCCGGCCACAGAGACTGGCGAAACGTTAGGAAGAACAACCTTCAGAATGCGGCCAAAGAGCCCGAAAAACCCAGAACAACCAAAAGTCCTGTCGTTTGGAGATCTCTCTTTCTGCCAACATCTCAGGCCCACCAAGGCTGGAGCAGAGAGGTCAAAACAGGAGGCTGTGTTAGGTGAGCCACAAGGACTGTTTGAGGCGTAATTCCACAGGTGAGGATTTTACATCCCTAAAGGAAACTGAACCAGTGGTTTTTAATTGTTCTGTTTCAGTTCTTTGTTGGTGCGTTTGTATGTAGAGTGCAGTGAAGGCTGATCTTGTATGGAACAGAACAAGAGATTAATGATCTGCTAGAGAGAGCCTTGATGGGAATTGCAGGATTCCAAAGTAGAAGCATCAGAGCTGATGAAGAAAAAGACCGGGAAGCACGCCAGTAGTGCACATGAGGTTCTGACTCAAACTGGCCTGAAGGGTACCAGCATGTTCTGTTCTACAGCTTTTCCACGCCCTATGGACCGAATTCCCTTGGTCCTGGCCTTCATCTGTAAAATGTAGCCTCAAAGTCGGCTGAATAGTGACTTAAAGGGGTAAGACTAGCAACAGGAGAGGATGTCAAAACGGTTATTTCTAACTCTGTTTCCACCCCCAACCTATTAGTCAGAAGAAAGGCAACGAGGTATTTCACAAAAGGACAACTCAACACATTAAGAAATGTGGTCATTCAGAGTGCAGGCTTTCGACAGAACTGTTGGTTTAAAATATTTTTATCCTGCCTTTCTCTTCAAAAGGACCCATGGCAGTTGACATCATTAAAAGGACAATATGTCAAAGCTAAAAGTAATACAAGTGCTTTCAAAAGGGTTAAACAAGTATTACTTTAAAATGGTAAATAAATTCAGTCGTAAAAATACATTTTAAAACAACAGAGCACAAAAATCCAATTTGAAAACCCACTCAGACAGGCACTCACTAAAGAAAAGTCTATCTGAAGAGAAAGGTCTGAGCTGAGAAAAGATGCAGAAAGACTACTATTCCAGACAGGAATTGTCAAAGAGCTCAAACCTTGATAGTTAGATGCTTTAGATTTTCTTGTCACTTCTGGTAAGGGTGTTAAATCTATCTCATTATAAAAAGCCACTTGATGTACCTGCTCCTTTTTCATAGCAAAGTGAACATCTTTGAATGCTAATCTTAATAACACTTTAAAAGTTGGCCCTGTTTTTTTTTTTAAAAAAAAATAAACTTAATTCCAAATGGGTATTAAAGGCTTAACTGTGTTGCAGCTGGAGATGAGTGAGAATTTTGTTTTAGGTGTTTTTTTTTACAGAAATTTACCAAAAATTTGCTAATTTCTTCACATATGGAATCAAGCGCTCCTGAGTGTTTATAATGTTCAGATTTTGGGGAGAGAATCTGAAACCAAGAGATTCCTGTAACTAAGAATAGGGCTTGAATTGCTTGAGTCTTAAATATTTGTTTGATTCCTGTATATTGATCCATGTTAATGCTGAATTTGGGGGCCAGCTGGTTTGGTTTGTTTCTCTAAGGAGCTCCCCAGCTTTCATACTGATGTGGCAAGAAATATGTGGCATGGTCATATTTGTGCCAGGAATAGCTGTTGGATTTGGTTGGTACAATTAAGTGGCATTTCATTTCAGCATGTTTTTGAAAAATTTGACCAAAATTGGATCCCCCCCAAAAAAATATATTGGGAATGGAAAGAAATTGAGACGTTAAAAATGTGAATGTAGACATGAAACTGATAGATTGTTCCCATCCCTAATTGAAGCCATGTGGGTAGCCAGCCTGAAAAAATAAGAATCTGTATACATCTGTCTGCGTATACCTGCCCTTGTGTGTACAAACAAGTTGCAAAGCCATACTGAAATTCTCAGGAATTCTGGGAAATGTTGTGCAAAAAAGTAACTTTTCCAGCCTTTGCTATAAAGGCAAGAAACTGTTTAAATAAGCTTCCTTAGAAGTAGACTAGAAACAACACTTACAGAGAGTGGGGTGTGTGAAACTCAGACAGGGTGCAAAGAGATATTCAGTGGACTCTTTCAGGAATCACAGTATAGCCTCAGTTACAACTCGAAGTTTTCCTAGGTATTCCATTATTTTGATAATAAAAATATTGCAGGCAGTTTTCCCATTAGTAGGGTTGCCGGATACATGGGTACCAAAAGGAGGACATAGAAAGTCAAAAAAGAGGAGAGAGGAGGATCTATTGATTGTTTCATTTAACAAACAGGAAGGGGGCCTACCAAGAAACAGCTTCCGATGGGGAGCAAAGCAAATAAACCCGAACCCACCCTCGCCCAGCTGTGGGATCCCCGACCCTCAGAACTCTGCACAGGTTCAGAGGCAACCTTGCTAATCTGGTTGCCCAAATAAGGCTCCAGCATAGGCAGGGGGAAAGTGGCGACGGGCAGTACCGAACAAGGCAGCCTCCCCTCCCCCAAGCGTCATAAGTTCATGGCTGGGGAGGGTGGGAGTTGGAGTCCCCAAAAGGGACTTTGAACACACACAGTCTGGGCACTAGCTTTCCCATCGATACACTCGGGCACTGCTTGCTCCTGTCTGGCTCGGCGGGCGGTGCGCCGCTCGCACTGCCTTTCTGGGCTCCACGTGGCCATGGTGGATCGCCGAGCAGCCGCGCCCACCGCAGGAGGGGGCGAGACCTGTGCTCTGGTGCCGGTAGCAGGTAACGGGGGGCTGGTGGGTGGGGGCAGGGAAAGACAGGGGGAGGGGGGGTCCTTCCACCTCTCCCCCTCCCATCCAAAATTATAACATAAAATATACAAAAGCTGGACATTTTAAAGCTTTTTATCTTTGCCTGCTGGACAGAGGACATTAGGCTAAAAAGGAGGACATGTCCTCCTTTTGCCTGACGTCTGGCAACCCTATTCGTAAGGAAGTTGGATTCTGTAGAGTGGAACTTGACGGTTATGTTGAAAGCGGGATAAAAAGATGTCAATAAATACCTTGCAGAGTGCGCTATTCTCAGCTCCCGTACACATGCACTGCATAGCATGCTCACTGTTTACTTGCACAGGAAAGGGATTAACGCTGCCTTAGCCTGGATAAACTAAGGAAGCATTTAGCCTGAATAAACAAATATTCCTGTCCTTCTCCATGGGCAGCTCTATGCTTCATTTTCCCCTGTGCCTCTTCAGACTATGTCAGGGTTTATTAATGGGTGTTGGGGGGGCTTTCTTACTCATTTGGTTTTGCTTTGTTTGTAATTTTTATATCTTGAGCACCATCAGTAGTGGAAATGCAAAATATACATGTCATAGTCCAAACAAATCATATCAAGTGAGTCAGAATAGATGTGTTCTGTCTATGACATTTATTTCTTTTCTTTATTCTTTCTTTTCAGCTGGTGTACTCCTCAGGGCCTGGTTCCTCAACAGTTATTGCAAAGCATGAATTATAATTGCTAATATCCGCCCTCTTGCATAGACTGCCCATTGTTGTTATTTTTAAATGCCACTAAGTTATCCCAGACTTAGGTTGGCTCTCTATGAATGAACAATTTCGAAATGTCCTGCCCTCAACAGCCCGGCTGGGCTCTTGCAAACTCAAGCCTGTGGGTTCCTTTAGGGAATCAGTGCATCTTCTTTTTGGTCTTCCTCTTTTCCTTCTGCCTCCGCCACCATGCCAGGTCTCCTACCAATCAGAGGAGTCACCATTGCTCTCCCCAGTAATTCAAAGCCATGGTACAGAGAGATTTGCAGATCACTCTAGTCTCAGTATGGGACGCGGTGGCACTGCGGGTTAAACCGCAGAACTGTGCTGCAGGGTCAGAAGACCAGCGGTCGTAAGATCGAATCCACACAACGGAATGAGCGCCCAACGCTTGTCCCAGCTCCTGCCAACCTAGCAGTTCGAAAACATCTAAAAATGCAAGTAGATAAATAGGTACCACCTTGGTGGGAAGGTAACGGCGTTAAGTGTCTAGTCACGCTGGCCATGTGACCACAGAAACTGTCTTCGGACATACGCTGGCTCTATGGCTTGGATACGGGGATGAGCACTGCGCCGTAGGGTCGGACATGAGGGGGGAACCTTTACCTAGTCTCAAGAGGTCCCTTAGAGCCAGATGCATGGACAGTAGACAAGGGAGTGAGTTGGTGGCATTCAGTGAAGGCTAAGGACACTGATGCTATGGGATACTGAAGCTTCTCCAGGTTTTACTCCAGATTTTATGTGAGCTCCCCATGGTGCTAACCTTAAACCTCAAATAGGTTCAGAACTTCGTCATTTAGTTGTATCTGACTCTTCGTGTCCCCATGGACCAGAGCACACCAGGCCCTCCTGTCTTCCACTGCCTCCCGTAGTTGTCCCTATCAGAACTTCTGATAGCTGCTTTTCCCCACACCACCACCTCCACTGATCATGGTGCTTCCTATTCCAACTCAGGCAGCAAGAAAATGCCAATAAACATATCAATGTTGGGAGTGTGTTTTTAATTTCTACCATGGTGGAATCCAGATTCTTGGACAGAGCAGAGTTTAAAAAGAGCACATTGACATCGAGAGCACATTAACACATCGTCATTATCATCTTAAAAATGCAGAGTCCTAATGATAGAAGTGACCCTTTGGATCATCCAATCCAGCCCTGTCAAGGAGGCACCGTTGGGAATCAAACTCCCAACCTCTGCAGCCAGATAACTAAACCAGAATTAATGCTTTTATTGGGTGCATCTCTTCTATTTAAAATGAAAGTAACAATGCTCATATCAATGTTTTATATCTTAACATGCTATTTCTAAACTCTTGGTCAGAGTGATTGAAGGGTTGTCTGACATGAGACCCAGTGAATTACACCGCTGTACATTTAATCCAGCACAGTGCACTAGTACTATTAATAAATTTCCAGGGTCTCATGTAATATTCTGGCCTCATTCTGCTCCCACCAGCTTTTTAATTCACAATACCAATGGGAATCCCTTGGAACCGAATGTGGCTTTTTTCTGCACATGAAGTTCTGGTGTTGGACTACAACCAGTTTCCATAGATCATTGAAGGCTCGTGTACACCGGCAGTTTTGTAAAGTATTTTTCCATGAATCTCTTGTTTTGAAATTGGTGGAACTCAAAATGTGTTGCTTGGATCATGGCTTACATTTGGAAACAGCTCCCAAATACATCAAACTGTGGCAAAGTGAACCCTTGAATGATCCATCCTCACACATGACTATTTACGTGAGGGTTTGTTTGTCTTACAAGGATATCTGCATGTAGGATCTGAAGGCCTTAGGAATGGACCTCAACAGATGGGAAACCTTGACATCTAAGCGTTCAGCCTGGAGGCAGGCAGTGCATCATGACCTCTCCCAATTTGAAGAGTCCCTTGTCCAGCAGGCCGAGGCAAAGAGGCAGTCCCGAAAGCAGCAAAATCAGGGAGCTGGACAGGGGACAGATTGTATTTGTCTTCAATGTGGAAGGGATGGGTACTCTTGAATTGGCCTTCTCAGCCACACTAGACCCTGTTGCAAGACCTCTACAGCAGTACCTCGACTTAAGAACTTAATCCGTACTGGGACCCAGTTCTTAAGTGGAAATGTTCTTAAGTCGAAGCACTATTTCCCATAGGAATGCATTGAAAACCACTTAATTCGTATCTGCTGTTTTTTGTTCTTAAGTCGAGGCACTGTTCTTAAGTCGGTTAATCCGTATCTACCACTAGGTGTTTTTTTTGGTGTTTTTTGTTTGTTTGTTTTGTTTTGTTCTTAAGTCGAGGCTCCGTTCTCAAGTTGAAGCAACTTTTTGTGACTGGAGCTGTTCTTAACTTGAATCGTTCTTATGTACTGTAGGGACATTCTCAAGTCGAGGTACCACTGTATTCAGAGCACATTACTGTACCATAGTCTCTCGAGACTGAAGGATGCCTACATGTTTGTCCTTTCAATGTTGGGGGAAATCATGTCATTTGCAACAATAAAATAGGAAACCCGTAGATTATTAACAAGCATGGTCTTAAACCCAGAAAAATAATTATTTGTTTAAAATATTTTTATTCCACCTTTCCCCTTAAAAGGACCCAAGGGGACTTACAACAATTAAAATACAATAATTAAAAGCTAAAAACAAAAAGTATACAAAATATTAAATAATTAAGCTAGTATTGTATTTAAAACAGTCAATAAAATCAGTAATAAGAACACATTTGAAAACAGCAGAGCACAATAATATATTCTTTAAAAAAAACATTTCAGGCCACCAGTCAGTAAGGAAAAGCCTTCCTGAAGAGGCTTGTGGAAGGACAGCAAAGATGGGGCCAGCCTGGCCTCCTGTGGGAGGGAGTTCCAAAGTCTGGGAGCTGCGACAGAGAAGGGCTTCTCCTGTGTCCCCACCAAACACATCTGTGAGGGTGGTGGTACCAAGAAAAAGGCCTTCCCTGATCATCTTAATGCCCAGGCGGGCTTAAAGAGGGAGATGTGGACCTTTAGATAGCATTTCGGGCTTTTAAAGTGGTGGTAATTCAGACTTTTGAAAAATTGTGGGGGAGGAGGAACTACAGCAGGAAGAATGGCAAAAAGTACAGCAGTTGGGGGGGAAAAGCCACCAGCCACTTACCCATCTCCTGAGCTATTGCTGAGCACTTATTAAGGCAGAGACATCAAACAAAGCAAATTAGAAGGGCTTGCATTGTTTCAAAAACTGCTTTAGTTGAAAACACAATAGGTGGGAAACTGAAATCAGTCAAGGTTCAGAAATATTCTTTTTTTAAATGTCAAACAGGGGGATACTGGGAGTTGTAGTTCTCAAAAGTAACTTTCTGAGGTTTGCTTCAGATATTCGTTTAAGATAAGAACCTAAGAAGTGTCCTGCTGAATCAGGCCAAGGGCCCATCTAGTCCCGCTTCCTGTATCTCACAGCGGCCCCACCAGATGCCTCTGGGAGCACATGGGACAACTAGATAGCTGTCTCCTGATACCCCTGCCCTGCATCTGGCATTCTGAGGTACCTTCTTTTTAAGCCTGGAGATTTTACGTCCCCATCATGGCTTGTAACCTGCGATGGACTTTTCCTCCAGGAATCTGACCAATCCCTTTTTCAAGATCTCTAGGTCAGATGCCATCACCACATCCTGTGGCAAGGGGTTCCACAGATTAACACGCTGGGTCAAGAAATCTTTTATTTGGTCTGTTCTCACTCTCCCAGCACTCGATTGGAGTGGATGTCCTCTGGTTCTGATATTCATCATTTGAGGGGAAAGAGCTGTTTGGTGTCCATGTTCTCTAAAACCAGTCTCATTCCTTGCAGTGTATGTAGGGGCTGGATGAACCTCTTTGATTCTCCCCTGCCCCAACAAATATCTTTAAAGTTTTGGAGCTGATGCTTAATCCGCTATTGTCCTTGGCTATTGCGCTTGTTCCCTTTGGAATACATGAGAGGAGCCCTTTCCTCCAACAACATGGGTTAGTAGCTTTGTCAGGAGACACCATGAAGCTTCAAAGCTGTCATTCACAGGCTTTGGTGCCTTGTCATAATGCTTCTTTTTCAAAGCTGGAAGAAAGAGAAAGAGGCATGGAGCTGTGGCTTTCCCTGACAGCTCCAGCAAAGAACCGTCTAATTAAACGAGGCAGCATAAGCTGTGACACTTGCAGAGTTTAGCCATCAGCACCAACGGGCAGCTTTTTCGGGGCAGGCTGCAGGGGGGCTCACCTTTCCTCCTCATAAGATTCCTTTGGCCCTGATAAGAGGTGAAAGCTGGCACCTGAGTGCTATCAGCATTGTGATGTTTCCCTGCAGTCAGGGCAGATGTTTACTCTGAGGAGGTCAAGCATGAGGAAAACAATAACCAGAAGAAGGGGCTTTCCTTTCTCCACATGAGGCTGTTGATGACCAACAGCACTCAAGTGGGTTTGAAACATTTCTCCTAAGGTTGTGAAGAACGTCTGCCCAGTTTTCTGTCTTTCTCTTGTTAGCTGAAGGTGAAAGAGAGTTAAATCAAAGTGAGGATACCACCTTTGGATATCTTGGTGACCTTCTACGTTTTGAGCCAATAATAACTGGACCAAGTTAGAGGAAATATTTAGCAATTTTAGTTTCTTTGTATACTCTAGCCATTCTTCTCTAGTCATAATTTTTTTGTCTTCTAAGTGTTCAGCTGTAATCCTGATTTAGTATTTTCTCCTTAATTTTCTGCAGGAACCATTTCAGGTCAATGCCACTTGCTGCCAACAGTATCGTTTCATTGGCATATCTTAAAGGTAACCCTAAAATGTAGGAAGACTGAAGCCACTGAGGTAGGCTACTCAGTCTGAATTGAGCTCCAGCATGGGGTGGGTTGTTAAAATATAATTGTTCTTGTAAACAGGCTGTGGCTCATTTACAAAAAAACCCTGTGTGATCCATTTCAATGGAAGTCTGTTAGAAAGTGTTAGTCTTAACCTATAAAGCTCTAAATGGATTGGGTCCAAGCTATCTTAAGACCGTTTTTCCTTTTACGAGTCTACTAGGGTGTTATGATCATCAGGGAAAACTTTTCTCTCAGCCGCACCACCCTCATGGGGGCATTTGGCGGGGACACAGGAGAAGACCTCTGTCGCTGCTTTCATATTCTGGAACTCCCCTCCCATTGGAAGCTACGCTGTCCTTCTCTCTTCAAACAGACTTTCCCTTAGTGACTGTCTGTTGGAGAGGTTTTTAAATGGATTGTTGTGCCAGGATGCTTTGAATGTGTTTTTGGTGTTGATTTTGTTTACTGTTCTAGTGTGTTAATTATTATTATTTGTTTAATGTTTCTTCATAGAGAAGGGCACAAACCGCCATTTTGTTGTTTAGCACTTCAAAGCCCCCCCCAGTCTCCTCTGGCATGCATTCATTCAGAGGCAGTGCACAGAGGAGGCAGGGCAAGAAAGCCAGGCCGCTGCCTCCAAGTGGATGCCTGCCAGAGGAGGCAGGGCTTTGAAGCACCTGTTCAGCCAATAAACGAACCAGCACAAACCACGGAACCAGCAGTTTGTGCCCATCACTATTTGTATACGTACTGTTTTAGCTCTTAAATGTCATATTTTCCTGATGTAAGCCACTTTGGATCCTTTTCAAGGAGAAAGGCAGGGTAAAAATATTTTAAATAAATAAATGGCTTCATTACACATGATCCAGTGAAAGGGGGTGGGGGGGCCCTTTGGGAATGGATTAGCTCAGTCCTCAGCACACACAAAAAACTGCATAAGAGACACAGTAATTTTGTGCTCTCCAGTCTTCTCTAGGGATTTCGTCATTTCTCTTGGCATTTTAATATGCACAGTTAATTAATGCAAAATAGCCTTCATGTAAAAATGTTTGGCCAATTAGATTTCCTGGTGCAGTTTCTTTCCCGGCAGTGTACTAAATTATCTCCATAAAGAAAATTTTCTTAAGGGAGCTTTTGGCTCTTACACAGCATTTTCTTGATGGCACATTTAATACAAATGACTTCTGACAATCATATTTGCTTTGATTGTCTTAGGAGAGCATTATGTCATGGGTAGGTAGGGCAAGTCACAACATACTTGCTTTTGTTGAAGCAAATGTTAAAACAAATACCTAAAACTAGCTACCATCTGCTTTCATTGACAACAGATTCTCCTTGGAAGCAGAGAACTAACATTTGGGGTTGTGTGTATTGAAACCTTCGTGGTCTATGTGAATGCACACTGTCGGGTTCAATCTGTATCTATTGGTGATCTTCTGGAATGTGGGGCGACAGCAGTACAACAGCGGGGTGTGTGACAAAAAAGTCAGCTCTTTTCTGCATCTGCAGCAAGATCTACCTCTGGATCAGAAGTCTTCAGTCAATCAGCAAAGCTTCCAAAGACAAAAGAGTGAATTTAGATCCTAAGTAGGAATGAGGATCCAACTTGTACTCTCGATGCTTTGTAGACTTGTGTAGTCATGTTCTATTTGGAAATGAAAACAGTGTAACTGAAATCCAGGTTAAGTATCATCATCCCTGCTCTGGAAATATTATTGGTCTTAGCAGTTGCAAGGAAGAAGCTAAATTTGCTGCGTTAAAGGTAGACGGTTTTCCTCTCTCTCTCTCCATCTCTCTGTTTCCCAACAGAGAAAGTGGAACCCAGTGGAGGAAAAAGCACCACTAGAAAGAGGCAGTATATTCACAATTAGAGTATATTGTTAGCAAAATAGGTATGCACTTGAATGAGGATGGGTTTGATAGAAGAAGAAAAAAGAATAACAGGGATATATAGTCACTTGTTAGGTTTCAGTGTTTCCAAATTATATTCCTAGCGAATGTTATAATAAAATAGAAAGAAACATATTTAAGGATTTCATATTAAAATGATCAGGCTAAATCCAGTTTCAATCCCAACTATAGTAAACAGATTAAAATCAGTGGGCCTTATGTCAGTGTTAACTTACAAGTCTCAGTAAATTTCAGTAGATCTACAGTACTCTAGTTTGGACTGAAATTGAATTTAGTGAATTGTATCTCCAGTGTATACTTTGCCTGTGGTAGTTCTGAATATCCAGCTGTATTTCCAGGGGCCAAAATTAGACCAGCTGGAACAATGCAGAGAGAATCCTGAGCTTGAATTAATTATTTTGGTCCATGGATCTGTTCCAACATTGTTGTTGTTGTTTTTCCAGAGATGTAATGCCACCTGGATCATGTGGAGGCCAGAGATCAAGGCCATGCCTGACTCAAGACTTCTTTAGGACATACCCTGGATAACATTACTTTCTGGAAAGCGGAAGCCATCTGGGAGAACATCTTTAAGGATTGTCCCGGGTAAGAAGCTGTTGCTACCTAGGAAAGCTGCACACCTGCCATGGCTAGCAAAAGGAAGTCTACGACTCCATGTATGGTCCGAACATCTGACGCCACGGAGCAGGAAGTTCCGAAAGACTGTCGAGGAATAACAGCTGGCACTCCAGAGCAGGACTTGAGGGAGAGTTTGGCTGCCGGGAAAGAGAACTGCGAAAATGACTGTGAGGTCATTGAAGGGAAATCTTCCCCGGCCAATCCAGCACGGAAGGCCTTTGTTGGTTACGAATGTAAATACTGCCCCTACTCTACACAGATTCTGAATGAATTCACGGAGCACATAGATACGCAACACCCCAATGTGATCCTCAACCCCCTTTACGTATGCGCTGAATGTAACTTTACAACCAAAAAGTATGATTCTTTGTCTGAGCATAATACCAAGCTCCACCCAGGGGAAAACAACTTCAAACTGAAGTTGATTAAGCTCAATAACCAGACTGTCCTAGAGCAGTCCATCGAGGTAACGAACACTTCAGTTGCAGCCGAAACACCTGCGTTCGAGGTGGTTCCTGGTGAGACGAGCAGTACCAGCAAAGTGCCACCGCCTGTTAACATTGGGAAGCCAAACGTTGAGGCCAAGAAGATGGCGGTAGAGAACCATCTTGATGGAATTCCCCATCTTGTTACAGAAAACACTGAGCCAGTCACTTGTCTCAATGGGGCAGATCTCCTCCAGGATGCTCTGCCTCATGTGATGCCGTCCGTGCAGCTCCCACCAAATATCAACCTGGTCCCTAAAGTACCTGTGCCCCTGAATAGTACTAAATACAATTCTGCATTGGATACCAATGCAACCATGATCAATTCTTTCAACAAATTCCCATACCCAACACAGGCAGAATTGTCCTGGCTGACGGCGGCGTCAAAGCACCCGGAAGAACAGATCCGGATCTGGTTTGCTACTCAGCGCTTGAAACATGGCATCAGCTGGTCTCCAGAAGAGGTGGAAGAGGCGAGGAAGAAGATGTTCAACGGCACCATCCAGCCAGCATCTCAGACCATCACTGTTCTGCCAGCCCATGTCGCTGCCACAAAAATGCCGCAGCCGCTTATCCAGACAGCTATGCCGTGTCAGATTCTTAGTCAGACTGGCCTGGTTTTGACGCAAGTATCGAATGGATCAACTATCCCCCCAATAACTCTTGCTGTTGCTTCCAGTCAAGGGCAGAAACGGAGCACGCTGAACCAGCCGCTTGCCCCAGAAGCCAAGAGGCCGCACGTCGTCCCGGCAGACGTCTCGCCCAAACAGAACTCTCCTACCACTCCAACGAGTGTGACAACAACCACGGCATTGCCTCCTGCGCTGGGAGCAATGTCAAACGACCGTAAGAAGACCAAGGAACAGATAGCAGCCCTGAAAGCCAGTTTCGTCACAAGCCAGTTTCCTGACAATGCAGAAATATACAGGCTGATAGATATCACGGGCCTCTCTAGGAGTGAGATCAAGAAATGGTTCAGTGACTACCGGTACCGAAGTCAACGAGGAATTGTCAACATCACGACGGGATCGATAGCGAAGGACCAGATGGTTCTTGCGGCGGCTGCACGGCCGGGGCGGGTTTACAATTCGTACCCAGATCTCCCTGTTCAGAAGTGCAAAGGAAAAAACGAAGAACAGCTCACGATGCTCAAAGACAGTTTCCTTAACAGCCCTTTCCCAACACCAAGTGAGTTGGAAAGGCTCAGGAATGATGCCAAGATGAGCAGAAATGAGGTCGAGTCCTGGTTTACTGAGCAAAGGAAGCTCAGAGATCATTCGGAACAACCGGTTTTGGACTCGGTGGGATCCAAGAATAAGGATCAAGGGTCTTCCAATGGGGCCGTCAATCAAACAGAGCAGTTTCACAGCTCCCAGGCACTGACACCTTTGACCTTCTGCTCTTCGGACGTTGCGAAGACTACCCAAGAGCAAGTCCATTTACTGAAGAGTATGTTCATCAGAACTCAGTGGCCAACCCCAAAGGAGTATGACGAGTTGGCAGCTCAGACCGGACTCACAAGGACTGAAATAGTCCGCTGGTTCAAAGAGAATAGAAGCTCTCTAAGAACGGGGAAATTAAAATGGTTGGACCAGTACCAGCAGCAGTGTGCCATTGACGGACATCAGGAGACAAAGGGTTCCGTGCCCGTTGGGACTCTCAGGCACAGTAACGATGCCATTCAGCAGACTGACAAAACATATCAGACGCCAGGGAAGCAGAATACGGGAGGTACGGAAAAATCAGAATGCAGCAGCCAAGACAGTCAAGGGAACAGCAAGAACCGGGACTCTGGCAACGTGAGTTGGGTGGAAGTCACCATTGAGGACGACGATGCTGCTTCGGACTGTATGGATAACTGGAGTCAACCAGCAGCTGAAAATAAAGCAGATTTTGATTCTGAAAGTATATCTGGGGATAACTCTCACACCTAGACAGGTAATAATGCTGATTGAGTTTTTTTTGAAACCTAATTTCAACCCTCATTCTCCTTTTCTGTTGCCCAACCTATTGTTCTCATTTGAATTTCTTTAGTTAGATGGGTTTGTTGATTGCCCTCCTCCCCCCCCGCCCCAAAGTATTGTTAAGTAAAATTACAATTTAATAAAACAGAACAATGGCAAGACATTATTTTAATACAGACCAAAAAGAGGATTAAAAGCCCAAGGCCTGATGAAATAATAAAGCTTTCACTGCCTGTCAAAAAACTCAATAAAAATGAAGCCTACCTGCCCTTGGGGGGGAGTTCTGGTGTGCTGTCTATTCATTCATTCGTTTGTTCATTCATATTTTTGCTCTTCCTTCCTCCTTAAAAGGGACCCACCGTTTCTAGAGAAATAGTCCTGGGGTTCTTTCACCCCACATGGAACACATTACTAATCTAATCAAGAAGTGCTTTAAGACAGTGGTCCCCAACCTTGGGCCTCCAGATGTTCTTGGACTTAAACTCCCAGAAATCCTAGCCAACAGAGGTGGTGGTGAAGGCTTCTGGGAATTGTAGTCCAAGAACATCTGGAGGCCCAAGATGGGGACTGTGACAAACCCAGACCTACTGGGATATGCCACAGTTTCACTAAGCTGCCACCAACCATTCCCTATAAGAAGTCACACAGACCAGGGATGGATTTTTAACAAATAAAGGAATAAGGTTTATTAAATAACACACAGGGAAAAATAAAAGGATCAAGTGAATAAGATACAGTAACGTGGCTTAGTCTCAATCATACATACACCAGTTTGGTTCACACAGAACACTTAACTTGAAGCACAGACTCTGAACCTATCAGTTCTGGCTAACCATACAGACACCTGAACCTATCAGGTTGGTACTGACTGACACACAGTAGTACCCTGTCTGACACACAGACTCCCACTCAAGCTTCTTCTCTCAGCTCTTCTCCAGCTTCTCCTAACTTCTCCACACACGCTCCACATATATATACAGTACAGCCCCTCCTCCTGATGTCCCGCCTTCCACTCCCCATAGGATGGAACTTTCCCTCCAAACCCATGACAGACAGGTAACATCAGTGCTGTATGTAACACCTCCCCTCTTTATAAGTTGTTTTGTAGGGGGAAAGCTAAGGTGCTTTTCACAAAAAAACAACCTGGACCCAGAACAAACAAAAACAGTCATATAATAACATACAATACCATACTTACTTATACTTACACTCTATTAGGCATTTAAACATTTATCATTAACAATACATCAAGTTACCTTTATTCATACAAACCAACATGTTTAATAAACAGACACATTTGACTTTTTGTCATCAAAATATATACATAGTCCATGTTTCTTTCGCCGTCTTCATTCTTCAGGTCTTCTTGACAAGGCGTCAGCAACACAGTTCACTGACCCTCTGACCACCTTCACTTCAAAGTCATAGTCTTGCAGATTTAAAGCCCACCTCATAAGTTTACTATTGTGGGTTTTCATTGTCTTTAACCATTGCAGTGGTGAATGGTCAGTGCACAGAATAAAATGTCTTCCCCAGATGTAAGGCTTGGCCTTCTGGATCGCGTAGACTATGGCCAGGCACTCCTTCTCCACGGTTGCTAAATGTCTCTCACCTTTCTGGAGTTTCCTACTCAGGTAGGACACTGGATGCTGGTCACCATTCTCATCCTCCTGGCAAAGAACTGCTCCTACCCCGCTGTTAGACGCATCGGTGTAGATGATGAACTCCCGGTCGAAGTCTGGAGCACGCAGCACTGGATAGTTGATGAGCGCCTCCTTCAACCTCCGGAACGCCTCCTCACAGTCGCTGGTCCACGGGATGCGGTCATCAGTCTTCTTCCTCGTCAGATCGGTCAGCGGAGTCGCTATCTCGCTAAACCTCGGGATGAACTTTCTGTAGTAGCCCACCAACCCAAGAAATGATTTGACTTTTCTCTTGGTGTTGGGTCTGGGCCAATCACGAACTGCTTCTATCTTGGCCTCTAGGGGTTTTATCACTCCTCCCCCTACTATGTGACCCAAGTATTTTATTTCTGGGCTACCCAGCTGCAGTTTGTTCTCTTTGCAGGGCCTAGGCCAAAGCACTTCCTCCCCTGGGTTAAAGTGCCTCTCCCTGCCTTCCTGGTCATCCCAAGCTTTCTTTCTGACCTTTTGAGCTTGCAGGGTCTCTGCTGCTAGCTCTAGGTTTCTCTTTAGGTCATTCCTCAAAGAGTCTATATATGTCACACCGTCTTGTGGGTCATCCTGGGTGATCTGCTCCCAATTTTGTTTGATTAAATCAAGGGGCCCTTTCACCCTTCTCCCAAATAAAAGTTCAAACGGACCGAACCCGGTACTGGCTTGTGGCACTGATCGATAAGCAAACAAAAGGGATTGCAGCTTCTGGTCCCAATTGTTTGGATTCTCTGCCGAGTAAGCCCTAATCATGCGCATTAGAGTCCCATTGAACTTCTCCGTTAACCCATTACTTTCAGGGTGATAGGCAGTGGTTTCCTTGTGCTTAATTCCACAGATTTGCCATAACCGTTTCATGAGCTTCGATGTGAACGATGCGCCCAAATCTGTGATTATTTCTGAGGCAAATCCCATCCTGGACATATACCCCACCAAGGCATCTGCCACTGTGTTAGTTTCAATGTTAGTCAAGGGTATGGCTTCAGGGTACCTCGTGGCATGGTCCACAATGGTGAGAATGAATCTGTTCCCCCTCTTTGTGGCCTTGGGCAAAGGTCCCCCAATATCCACCCCTATGCATTTGAACGGAGTGTCAATCACAGGCAAAGGGCACAACTTCGCTTTGGTCCTGTCACGGCTATTCCCCTGCCTTTGACACACATCACATTGTTTACAGAACTCCCTGATCTGCTTCCCTATGTCAGGCCAGTAAAAATTTTGTGTGATTCTCTGCTGTGTTTTGTTCACCCCTAAGTGCGCAGCAAACATGTCAGAGTGCCCCCTTTGTAAGATCATGGGGCGATACTTTTCAGGTACCACTAGCTGACTTCGGATCCCATCTCCCCCTTTTGAGATATTCCTCAGGGTCTCTCTATACAAAATCCCCTTTTTCTCTAGAAATCTCACTGGGGTTTCAGGTGTTAGCTGGGCGTCAGTCACCTGTTCAAAACACTTTTGGAGAGTGGCGTCTGCCTTTTGCTCTTGGCCAAATCGGCTGTCTGTGGTTAAGGTTTCCACCACAGCTTCTGAACTCCCCTCTGCTTCCGTCTCTGGCTCATCAGTACCCCCCTGAACTGTCCCCGTGGTGGCTTGTGAACGTGTAATCACTAGCACCCGTTTCACATGTCCAGCCAGGTCATTTCCCACGAGCACGGCTGCTGGCAGAGTCGATGAAATCGCTAGCCGCCAAACTCCCCTCCAGCCTTGAAAGTTCACAGGTACCTCCGCTACTGGCAGTGAGATCACCTGCCCCTCAATCCCTGCCACCTTCATGCTCTCATTTGGGATTATATATTCCCTAGGAATAATATCTGGATGGCACAGGGTCACCTGGGAACAAGTGTTCCTCAACCCCCGATACTGATGGTCAAGTATTCCTACGTCCACCCCTGCTGTTTCAAACAACTGAGAATCTGTTCTCACGAGCAAGCAGCGCTTGACCTCCACAAGAGGACCATTTTCCTCAGCCTGATCAGCAGATGTAACTGTTCCAGATTGAGTAGCCATGGCAACAGGCTCCCTCAGTGACAAGGAGCTTTGCTCTTTCTGGACACAGAACACAGCTTTTGGCTTGGTTCCACTCGAATCCTGAGGCACAATTCCTTTTAGCTGCTTTAATTTCTCACACTCTGAGATTAGATGGCCCTTTCCCTGACAGAAATAACATTTTCTGCTATATTTTGAGTCTTTCTCATCTTGTTTTGGTTTTCCCTCCAAAATCTGAGGTCTTGGTTTCATGTCTGAGGGCTTCCCTTCACCATGGGCCCCTCCCCGTTGCTGGCTTTTGCCTGGTCCCTGAGAGTACTTGCTGTAGGTTTCTTTAGGTTTCCCCATCGATTTCCCCTCATCCAAGGGCTTTCTTATTTGGGAAATAAAATCTGCGATCTTGGCTGCTTCTGCCACAGATTTCGGTTTCCTTTCCCTCACCTGGAATTTCAGTTCCCCATGCAGGACTGAATAGAACTGTTCCAGCGCTATCAAGTCTTTGAGCTGCTGAAAGGTCTCTGTCCCCTCCTGAGATAGCCATTTCTCTAGCAGCCTCACCAATTGGGCCCCCACTTGGGTAAAAGTCTGCTCTGGTTTCTTGGTGATTGACCTGAATCTTTGCCTCAGCTGTTCCACATTTATCCCATGTCTGGCAAACACCAGTTTTTTAAACTCTGCAAAATCTTTCATCAGTTCCTCTGGCATCTCTGCATAGATTTCTGCAAGGCTGCCACTGATCGCATGATGGTCATCTTCTCAGTTTCCCTTACTGAGAAGTCCACAAACGCTCTTTCCACTAGGGAAAAGAACACTTCAGGACAATCTCCCTTGTGGTACACAGGGAATTTCTTCAGGTCAGTTTTAGACAATTGGCCTCCCTCAGAATCCCTATTGTTATTATTGTTCTGATTCATCAGTTCCAATTTTCTCAACTCAAACGCCATTTTCTCTCTCTCCAATCTTTCTGCTCTTTCCATTCTCTCTCTCTCTAATTCAAATTGTCTCTGTTTCTCTCTTTCCCTTTCCTCCACTTCAAATTGCCTCATCCTCAGTTCATGCTGTTGGGCTATGAGCATTTTCCTGAGTTCTGGGTTCTGTTCTCCCGTGCTGTCACCCTGCACTGAGCCAAATTCATCCTCAGAACCTTGGTCAACCTGGGGGTCTTTCACTTCACCCATTTCTGCCATTTGGCTTCGAGTCAAGGGCATAATCCCCCCCCCCAGAACAGGCTGCTTTCAAAAGTCAAGCCTCAAAATAAAGCGACCACTTTTTTTTTCTTTTGCCTCAGAACCAGCTTTCTATAGATTGCTGCTGTTCTTCAGCACTAACTTGCAACAGTTGCGAGCCAGAGTCTACCCCCCTCTGCTAGGCCTCTCAGCAAGGCAGGCTAGATCACTGCTACTACACAGTTTTGCCTCAGCTTTTTTCCCGCCAAAACAGGTTGCCTCAGAGCTCCCTAATCTAGTCCCCAATCTGAGGTTACACGTTCTTCTACTAGCGCACCTCCCCGTGAGGTACACCTAGAAGATTACCTACGTGCTCTCAGATTGTCCCTGACTAGACCCCCCCTTGCTCTGGGCACACTTGCCAAGGCTTTGCTGTACCACTGGACAACTGGACCAGTCGTATCCCACACGCTGGACACCAATCAATGTGACAAACCCAGACCTACTGGGATATGCCACAGTTTCACTAAGCTGCCACCAACCATTCCCTATAAGAAGTCACACAGACCAGGGATGGATTTTTAACAAATAAAGGAATAAGGTTTATTAAATAACACACACTTTCCCTCCAAACCCATGACAGACAGGTAACATCAGTGCTGTATGTAACAGGGACCACTGCTTTAAGGCATGGGTTGCTATGGCCCAATCTGCCTTCTATAGCAGTGATTCCCAACCTTGGGTCCCCGGATGTTCTTGGACTAAAACCCCCTGAACTCTTCAGCGCTAGCTCTGCTGACCAGGATTTCTAGGAGTTGTAGACCAAGACCATCTGGGGTTCCCAGGGTTGGGAACTACCTATATAAGAACGAACCCAGCTGGTGTACTGGTTGAAGCTAGGCAAAAGCACACCAGTCACCTAGTTTTTCAGGAGGAGAAAGGTTGGATACAAGAGCAGTTGTGAGTAAGCAAGACATTTTGAGCAAGGTGCTCCCTTTTAGAGAAAGTTGCCTATCAAATCACTAGAAGAAATTTAAAAAAAGGAAGATCAGACTTCTGAAGCTACCCTTACACACAATCAAGCTATTTATCCATGTCATCTAGGATTGCCTTCAGTGAGGGGAAGAGATTCCCAGGGCTTCTGAACTATGTTTTTAACACAAAATACTGTGTCCCTCTATTTAGAGGGACACTTTATCTTATGTACATGTTGCATTGTCATTGTTGTAATACAGCCATGGTAATGTATATAATACTTGCATGGGTGAGTGGAAGTATATAGCACTCGGATGGATGAGTGCCACCAGTTCGAGTAGACAGGGGGAAAAGAAGAAGCAACCATCGTATCCAGAGTTCCTCCAGGTTTATTCTAGTAGGGCAGAAAAGAAGGAGAAGGGTATCTTTGCTTTTATACACACAAACCCAACCTCTTTGGACAATTCCTTTACAACTCAATGAAGGGATTGCTGCTTTAGTGAAGAAAACCCTTTATTGTATTTTGTTCTTCCATCAGCCTTGGTTGAAGTAGAAATGTATGAAAAGCAGCTTGCCCAGTGTTTCAGGTGGAATGTGAACTTCAAATTTCAGCTGTGTATTTAACATATTTCTATTACAAAGGGAAAGCCCTAAAACTATTGGTCTGTTTTGTGCAATTAAGAGATCATGGGGTAATGGCCATGGAGATTCTATTTTATTTTATTTGGTGTTTTTTTAATTAAACAGGTCTACTGATTCCTCCATGTGGCTCACATCTTGGCAAAGCTTCGAAACTCCCAGAATCCTGAAGCTAGCAAGCCCCCTGCTCAGTTGATGTTAAATTTGATTTTTGCATTCCTTTATCTGCTGTTTCAAAGAACAGTCTCAAGAGAACTCAAAAATAGCAGTGATGGATGAGGCCAAAGACTTAAACTATCCCAGCATTCTGTTCACACAGTCACCACCCTGACATCTATAGGAACCTTATACAGTGGTGCCTTGCAGAACGAGCGCCCTGTAGAGCGATGAATTCGCTCTACGGTGACGCTTTTGCGATCGCTAATGCGATTGCAGAGCGATGCCCCCAATGGGCGAAAATCACAGAGCGAAGGTCAGTAAGTGGTTCGCTTACCGACCTTTGCTTTGCGACCCGCCGATCAGCTGTTCCGCAGCTTCAAAATGGCCGCCGGAACAACCAAAATGGCCGGGCGCAGCGTTTTTGCGCCCTTGGTGGGTGTGTGTGTGAAAACGCTGCCGGAACAGCCGAAAGGGCTGCGCACGGCGTTTTTGCGCCCTCCCCTCGCTTACCAAGGGCGTGAAAACGCTGCGGGCGGCCATTTCGGCTGTTCTGGCGGCCATTTTGGACCCACCGGATAGCTGATCGCAGCCATTTTCGCGCCCTCGTTCAGCGAGGGGAGGGCGCGAAAATGGCTGCCGGCCATTGGAGAAACATCGCTGAACGGTGAGTACAGCAGCCGATTGGAACGCATTAAACACTGTTTAATACGCTCCAGTGGGCTTTTCTGCCCCGCTCAGCAATGTTTCACACAGCGAGGGTTAATCCGGGACGGATTAACCTCGCTGTGCGAGGCACCACTGTACGTGAGCCAGACACAAATATAGTTCCATTCTGCTCATGTTGAGAAGCGCACTGTCTCTGGTATGTATAGGACATAGTATATAACTGTTGTGCCAAGTAGCCATTCATAGCCTGATCTTCCATATGGAAACTGAGGAGCCCTATTGACTTCCACAGGACTCACAGGTGAGTGTGCACAGGTTTATGTTAGGAGCCAAGAGACTTGCAACTATCCAACGTTTTGGACTTTGGGCTCCCAAAAAGCTCCAGCCAGGATGGAGAATGTTAAGGGTTTATGAGATCTCCAGCATGAAACATCTTGATAGTTTCCCACTAGAGATGGGGGTATTCAATCCCCACACAGGTGGCGATAATGAGGGTCCAGCCCCATGGGGCCAGATGGCCTACTCACCGATCCACCACTGCTGCGGATGCCGTGATTCTTCCAATGGCTCCGCAGATCGCGATCTGCAAGCCGCTCTTTGACCTTGCGGTGAGGCTTGGCCTGCCTCCTGCCAGGAGTGGCTAGTTGATTGCGATCTGCGGAGCCATTGGAAGAATCGCCAGTGGCAGATCGGTGAATGGACTGCCCAGCCCCATGGGGCTGAACCCTCATTATCACCACCTGTGCGGAGATATTTGTATTTGTATACAAATACCCCAGTCTCTATTTCCCACCCCTGGTTTACAGCCTCCTCTTTGGCAGAGAAGGCAGTAGCCCAGTGGAAGAACATGTGATCACTTTAGAGAGGCCAATATCATGCTTTGTTTGAAATGTGGGGATGGAGGAGAGCTTTGTGGACCGCTAGAAAGACAAACAAGTGGGCCCAGATAGATAAAATAAAGGCTGAAATATCCCTGGAGGCCAAAATGATGGAACTGAGCCCTGTCTTACTTTGGGCACATCATAAGGAATTGTCTCTGGAAAAGACCATCATGTTGAAAAAGGTGAAAGGCAGCAGAAGAGGAAGACCAAATACGAGAGGGAAGCCACAGGCTTCAGTTTGCAAGAGCTAAGCAGGGCTACTAAGGACATATTGGAGATCACTCATTCATGAGGTCACCATAATTTGAGGGCCACTTGACAGGACATAACATCATGTGTGTTTTTTCAGAGTGCAGTTGCACATGCTAGTGATGGCACCATTGCATAGAAATGGGCTTTCCCATTACACATGAGGTTAATGGAGTGCAGCTTGTGCAAGCAGTGGAAACCTACGTGGTTCTTCACTCATTGGATACTAGCCAAAGAATTGTGGGTTTCCATCTTAGACAGCTTCTAGATTAAAGGATGAGATGGCCAGTGAATGAAAAAAATCTCTCATGATCTCTGTTGCTGCCAGAGCAGAAGAAAATGGAAGAGTTGGATAAATTGACAGATCAACTGCTAGGATTCTCCCTGGACTTTACTTTTGCTGCAGCTCATGCCAGGTTTTTTTTTGGGGGGGGGGCACAAACTTAGTCAAGAGTTGCCCACCCTTATCTTAAAAATTTAACAGGGTCTCTGTGACGTACATTTTTGTGGGTTGCAGCCCCACCAAACATAACATATAAAATTAATAGTCTTCAGGATGCCATGAAACTCAATCTTGTTTTCATTTGCAAGAAAACAAGGTGTGTGTTTTTTAATCTGAGGAGTTGTTTGCTGTGTTCATTATGTATACAACTTTGGAAATACGTACAACTGTGAAATAATTATATATTTTTTTTCCTATTTCCTAGGCACATCCTTCTGCCTCCTAGAGAGGTCTTTCCAGTCTGGATTCTTGAGGATCTGTTGTCACTGACTCCGGGATCAAGCAAAGATTTTAAAAAGAGAGTATTCAGTTTAACTCCAGAATCAAAATCATGGTCAAGACAATCCTACGGAGCACTGCAAGGAGTTCCATGATGCCAAAGTCTCATTATGGGACTTTTTTAAAGGGCCCTTGTACATAGGTTCTCTCTATAATGTACTACTTGCTTGACTCCGATTGTAGACTAGTATTTACAATGCAGATTTTTTTATTTTTTTTTGCTACATTTTCTGATTGGAACATTCAATACAGGTCATGGCTCACTCAAGGATCATGGTTGACTTGATTATTTTTCTTTAAAATTAGTATCTGTTGTGTCTATTTCCAAGACCATTTGGAAATTTCTCAGCCTGCCTCATGGTTTCTAATGATGAGCATTTAGCCCTGGTGTTCATTATATCTCAACACACTTTATAGAATCCATCCAAAGCTGTGTTGATTGCCGTTTCCTTCATGGCTGTTTTATTTGTAGCAGGCTACATCTTGTTCTGCATACAGGAAAACTTCCGAAACAGTGGGAGAACAGATCTCTTTTAACACACCATTTGCCAAAACATCTGGACTGTGGACCTTTGGAGATGTTGACAGGACAATGCCTTTGCTTGTCCCAAGCACCTTTTTTATATCACCTGCAATCTTAAAAAGATGACTTTTCAATGGAGGGCTTAAGCTTTTTAAAAAATTGGTGAACTTCATTATTGTTTTTTGGTGCAAAGACGGAAACTGTTTAGGCAGCCTTAGATGCTGTAGTGCACAAGACGGTTTCGTAAACCCTCTCCGCTAAATTTTTAGCTTGTTTCTAGGTCCTCTGAGTGCACTTTTATTCTTCAAATGACTGCTGAAGTAAGGGAGGAAAATCGAGGGAGTCAGAGGAATGTTTTTAACAGTGACATTTAGAAGGTTTGAAAAGACTGACCCATTTCCCCTATACAAACCTAATATTAAGGAGTTGGAATTAAAACAAAAAACTTTTCTAACTGTTTGCTTCTTTGTTATAATTCACTAAAACAAAGTGCTGGAGGGAAGCGATTTTTTGCATCTTTTTTTTTTATTGTACCTTGTGCCAAATTGACCTCATTGCTAGATGGTTGCGGAGGGGAAGCAGAACACTTAAGCTTCTGTGTCAGCCAGCATGCATGTATTGGTCATCAGCATCAACAGAACAGGTGCCAAATATGGGGTAGGTCAAAAGACATGCACACGATCAAAACCAATTGTCATTCTCAGGCATTCAAACTTCAGTACAGTGGTGCCCCGCATAGCGCCGATAATCCGTTCCGAAAAAATCTTCGCTATGTGGATTCGTCGCTATGCAGGGCAAAAAAAGCCCATAGGAATGCATTAAAGCACGTTTAATGCATTCCTATGGGCAAAAAACTCACTGTTATGCGGAAATCCTCCATGCGGCCGCTATTTTCGCTGCCTGGTAAGTGAGGAAAGGGCACGAAAACACAGCAGGTAGCCATTTTTGAACAGCTGATCAGCTGTTTAAAAAAACATCGCTATGCGGAAATCGGTAAGCGAAACTCTTACTGATCATCACAAAATGATGTTTTACCATTAGAAACATCGCAATGCAATCGCTTTTGCGATCGTAAAAAACATCGCTATGCAGATTCGTTGTTAAACGAATTGCTCGCTATGCAGGGCACCACTGTATTAATTGTGTCAAAAGATGAGACTGCCAACAAAACAACTTTTAAGGACAGCATCCCAAAAAAACCTGAAAGGCTACTGCTGGTTCATACCATCTTTATTTCAAAACAACTGAAATTGTGCCACGGTTGCCATTTTCTGTGGACTAATATTTCTTTAACATGGGGGTAGGAATCTGTGGCTCACCAAAGGTTTCATACTATAATTACAGAAATTTCCAGCTAGCATGCTCAATATTAATAATCATCATCATGTGCCATCAAATCAATTTTGACTTATGGTGACTCTGCAAGGCTTTCCAAGCAGAGTCAGAAGTAATTGACTATTCCTTTCTTCAGGGGGCGCCCTGGGACTGTGCAGCTTGCCCAAAGCCACACAGGCTGGCTCATCTCCCTGGAGGCACAGTGGGGAATTGAACTCCCAGATACCCAACTCACTGTGATATCCAGAGAATTGGGAAAGTTGCAGTCCATAGCATCTGGAGACCATAAGATTGGGGAAAGCTGATCTAAGACAATTCTTGCCTCAGTACCTACAATTCTTTACTTGCCTCAGTACCTGGGAGGACTGTTGTCGAGATCCTTAGTATAATCTTAAATGTTGTTCTTATGGCTAGCAAATTGTTTCTGAGTTCTGCAATCCTAATAGAGTTTGGAGATAGGAAAGATGTTCAACAAATGGTTTATCACTGCCACCTCCCAATGGGTTTCAGAGGCTGAATAGGAATTTGAACCCATGTCTGCTGCATTCTAATCTAGCACTGCATCCACAACACCATGTCATTCTTAATGTCCAATGAGTCCTGTGAGTATTTATTGATAATCTACAAGCCTACACAAACTTATATTGAGTGTGGTGTACTGCAGAGGTCCGCAACACCCGGTCCATGGCACACTGCTGGGCCTGGCCTGAGCCAGACCAGGCCGTGGAGACATTCCCCCTCGCACAGCCTGTTTGTGCACGTGCACAAGCATGCACACTCCTTTGCGTATGTGCATGGTGCCCCGCCTTCCCCAGCCAGTCCATGGGGCTAAAAAGGTTGGGGACCACTGGTGTACTGGATAGAGTGATGGACCAAGAATCAGGACATGTAGGTTTGAATCCCCGCTCAAGCCATGGAAATTTGGGGGGCAGGAGGGGGTGGAACTAGTACTCTTTATTATCTCATACCTTGAAAGCTCGAGTAGGATTACTTTTAAGTTTATTCCAACTTGATTGTACGGAAACTATTTTCCTGGTACTTAGAAAGCAACCCCAACAACTTGGGAGTTGGTCTGAAGAAGATCCTTTGAAACTGAACACAATAACTCAAGGGTGTGTGAAGCCAAGGCAAACACCAAAGCGGAATACAGTTTTCCAACTTTAATTTAAAGTATCACCAATGAGAAAGAATTGTTACAAAAAGATGTTCTCTATACCAAAGAACAGAAGAGCTCATTTCATAATGAGACCAGCCATTGCCAGTGTGACCTGGAAAACTGGTAAAGCTAGGCAAGTGTTTCAGGTGAACAAATCAAAGTGATGCTAAGAGTTTTGGACATCCAGCAAGGTCACATGATATCATTATTGGACCAATGCAAAGTACTGGGTTAAACACACTTTTGTTGTTTAGTTGAGTTGTGTCCGACTCTTCATGACCCCATGGACCAGAGCAGGCCAGGCCCTCCTGTCTTCCACTGCCTCCCAGAGTTGGGTCAAATTCATGTTGGTTGCTTCAGTGACACTGTCCAACCATCTCGTCTTCTGCCGTCCCCTCCTCTTGCCTTCACACTTTCCCAACATCAGGGTCTTTTCCAGGGAGTCTCCTCTTCTCATGAGATGGCCAAAATACTGGAGCCTCAGCTTCAGGATCTGTCCTTCCAGTGAGCACTCAGGGTTGATTTCCTTCAGAACAGATAGCTTTGTTCTCCTTGCAGTCCAGGGGACTCTCAAGAGTCTCCCTCCAGCATCACAATTCAAAAGCATCAATTCTTCAGCAGTCAGCCTTCTTTACGGTCCAGCTCTCACTGATGGGTTACAGATTGACAAAAAAGTACCTCACACAATGTTGTATTGAATTTCTAGACTATACAACAAGCAGAATCCAGATTCTTGAAGTGGCTCTTTGCTTTCCAACAAGATCCTGCTTTTGTAGCCAATATCCTGACTTTGGACAAAGTTCACATACACAATTCTTGCAGATTCAGAAAATAAAATTAACCATGGGAAAGAATGGCACTGCATACAGATTTTGCTACAGTGGTTCCTGCTGCAAAAAGGCAGGCAAAATCCTGTTGTTTAGTTACACGTGAGGAAGGTAAGCAGTATTAATATGCAGCAGCATCTCACCAACTATCTTGATTTCCGGGCATGTGCCCAAAAGTGCAGGTGGGGATTCATGAACTGTCAGCAAGAAGCTACTACAAATCCTACCACTACATAACTGGGTTTTGGCCACAGAGTTCAAATTTATGAGGTGATCTCTGTCACTACAAAACTTAACCACAATAAGTGAGAAAGAACCCTTCCTGAAACTGGTGCACTCCAGATGTTAGTCGGCAGCAGAGATGGGCAACAGGCAACCATATAAATCATTTTTTTCCAGCCCTTGCAAGATGCATCACAAGTATTCATTTTAAAAATTCCTTAAAATCATTGGTACAAATGTTCCAACACTCAAAATCATCAACTTCGATGTCTCAGGTTACTTTCTCACCTTCATGGCAATGATTTAATGTTTAGTATCTTTTATTTAGTAACTCAGCACTGTTCTAACACTTCGGTGTTTTTTCTAAAATATTGCAGTTCCATGCCTTTATTAATTATATAAGGAAGTCTTCAATTGATGTATTTACTTCCTGGAATAACAGAGAAGGCCATGTCCAGAAAGAACAAAGAGAATTAAGACTTCCTTCCATGTTCATTGGAGACTGTCTTGTTTTTTCCCCCCTCACATTCCAAAGAGAAAATAAACCAATTACAGGCATCCTTATACAATTAGAGTACAATTCAGCCTCAGAAGTGCAATTTTAAACAAAAACTAACTGGCAAGCAACACTTCATTACCAAATGAGATGAGTAAGATCAACTCGGCTCTAAACTGCCAACATGAAACTAGGAAAGGGAGTGGGAAGCAACTGATATAATTCATGTAATGTGCAGCCTTTATTAATTAATGTCTTGCATTAATTATTAATTAGTATCTTGCATTACATTAATTACAGTACATATCAGTCAGAATCCCACTGACTGTTTCCAGATGCAAAAGTGCTATCACATACCTTATGGGGGACTGCCACTAATTAAGACGGCAATGTATCCCTGGTTGTGCACCTTAGAAAAGTAAAAAATGAGAAGAAAAAAATAACTCACCTAATCTGCCATAACTTTGCCTATATCAGCTTTGGAGAGCAGCCCCTGAGCTGTTGGCCTGTCTGAACTCTGGCCCTTGGCAATATCAATATTATCTACCCCTGGTCTAAAACGTACATCACCCCCAGCTGCTGCAGCCATACTGGTTAGAGATGATGGAAATTTCAGTCCAACCTTTAGGAAATGCCAATCTGTGGTAGGCTGTCCAATAAAAATTTGATTTTTATTCCTGCAGTCCACAGGCCAGAACTAATGAAACAATGACTATTCTGAGCTTTCGGGCCATCTGTCATGTTATTAAAAAATATAAATAAAAACTGAGGCAGGAACCATTATAAGATTTATTATCATAAAAACAGTTCTAATGATTTCTCATATGTACACCTTTTTAGAGATACCACTCCAAGATTTCTGCTTTCTTCAACCACCATGGGTTTATGTTTGGACTTCCTGGAACCAGTCAAAAACAGAATAAAATCAGGGGAGTATGCCACTCCCTCTTCCCAGCTCAGACCCACCACCAACTATAAACTCGAAGGACCCTGTGGGGTATCAGTACAAGTTACCTAAGGAGTATGTAAGGAGTACTTCCCATTTATGCAGTGCTATAGAAAGTAACATCTGTACGAGTATAACTGGATGAAGTCATCGGCCCCATTTTCCATATCGAACACTGAAGGAATGCAATCTTGGGGAAGGTGAGAATTAGACCAGAATTGCTGTGATGTTTTTGGGGTTGGTATGATAAACCACACTGCTCAATTGCTGTTAAGCTAAAGAAACAGCCACTTCTGAGGACAGAAGGACCCACCAGCTTAGCAAAATAAGGTATCTTCCCATCACCCAAGTATGCCAACCCAAGAGTATCAACACTGCCCCCATATAACAAGTCATCCACACCTCCATGTGCTGTGATACCACACTTACTTCTTACAATAAAATTGCACATCTGTTTCCAAAAGGAACATAAGTATACATCTATTCTTCTGGTATGAAAGACTGGTCAAGGAGAAAGGAAGACGCTATCTATTTTATTGAAACAAGCAACCCAATTCTAGCTGTGCCTCACTTTTTAGCAAAAGAAGAATTTGTTTTAATCACCCAACAGTTCTGCAGTCATTTTGCACTTTTGCTAGACCTGAACAACTTATCATTCTTTTCAATTTTACATGCGAGCCCCAAAGCTATTTTCTTACAGATTTCATCTGAATCCTGTGCATTCTGCTCAGAAGCAAGCCTTGCAAAGTTCAATAGGACTTGCTCCAATGTGAGCTGACAGATGCATGTAAGTAGCTGGAACAACTTTTCCAAATGAAAGCCAGCCTTCGTTCCCTTCTTCTGTTTCAGTCACTCAAATTAGTACAGGTATCTCTCCTAGCTTAGACAAATCTGAATTGATCAAGTAGTACTTATCTCCCCAAATTAAACAAAAATTGTTCCTGCTAAAGAAAAGATAGCATTATAGATCCTCTAAGGGCCTCTGAACTTGTAATTATCCCTTTTACACTGGAAAGAGAGGTCTTGGAGGTATCTGTGAGCAAAAATGTAGATACTTAAAAGGACTCTAAGCTTCTGACTAAGTGAGGCTTGCAAGGCAGACAGAATGGTGTTAATTCACTTGAGGAGAGAGCCAGAAGAGAAATTACACTGTACTAGAGAATATTAAAAATTAGTTTTCTTTTTAATGGCAGCATTGAGTGGAGCACTATTCAAGAGCCTGGAGTAAAATCTATCTTGTGCCTTCAGTTGTGTCATCTTCCACCAGGAGCAGATGAAATAAAAAAAAAAATGGGTCAGACCCAACAGTGCTAGAGCAAACCTGGTCCTTGAGCACACTCCACAGGAGGAGTCGTTCCCTTGTGGAAGAGGTTTCTTCTCACACACGCAACAAAGAAAAAAAGGAAAAGCAGCAGAACGTTTTTTTTCACTGATCGCCTAGCCGAAAGCCCTGACCCCAGTTGTGTCGTCCCTCGCCCTGGCGATTGTCTGCTGGCCTGCGCATACTCGCAGGCGGCACACCGAATCCTGACACTCCTCCTCTTCTGTTGGGCAGCCAGTTGTACCTAGAGGCAAAAGAGCTATTCAGAAACACACACCTGTGCAGCATCACCCTGATCAAGCAGCTTAGACACTCATTAACCTTTAACCACTGAAGAACAAGCAACTGACCACAAGGTGCAGTGAAATCTGTAACTAGAGATGGAAGCTTCATATTCATATCCCTGGGGTGCAGTACCACAGAAGCCACAGAGGTTCATTCCTTCCCCCCAGAACCATCCTGGTCCACTCACGGGCCTCCACACAGCGCGCACATCCATCAGTCCGACATTGTGCCTCTTGCAGAAGCCGTCCAACCAGCTCTGCCCCACCTTCCTGCACAGCCAACCACTCAGCAGCTGAGCAGGGATACTCATCGTCCCGCCTCCTCACTGGAGAGGTCAGAGACAGTTTGGCTATTTCCACAACTGGTGCAATGTTGCTGTTGATGGACATGCCCACTGCGTAGAGTCCAGTGAGTAAACCGGGTTGCTTCTTGGGAGAGGGAATGGATCTCCATGGCACCTGTGGTGCCACACTTCGTATTCATATTCCCAGGGATATGAATACGAAAGTCCCATCTCCAGCTGTAACATATTCAATGACCAAATTGGGGGGGGGGGGAAACAGCTGTATGAAGAAAGTTGCACAAATTAGTTTTCCCCTTTGGCTTGTCTTCTGTAATACTAGATGTGCCATCATTTTTGCTTATCAATCAATGTGGGGAGTGTGGGGGGACCACCTGCTAACAAGATAGGCCAGCTTGCATGATTGCCTTTACATGATTATGTATGGCAGGAGGATTCTGTGGAATATTCTGCCAGAGTTTCCTAACATTACAATCAAAAGCATCACCCCAAAAAAGCCCCACCACTAAATTTAATCCAGGGAGGCATTTTTTAGCTTCAATGCATTGCTCCTTTTGCCTGTCAAATGAATTTCTGGACAAGCCCAGATCCTGCATCAAGGATGCATTTCCAGTACAGTACTACATTTCCAACATCTGAGAGAGTTTGACAATCCCCTTCTTAAACGACCATTCTGGAGTCCAATGTCCATTAAAATTTTTGTTGGATCAATCTCATTTTTTAAATCTAGGGAAACATCCTGTATAAATCCTAATAAAGTTTTCCATTGTTTGTACTTCACTTTCTAATTCTCCACTGTCTATCTCTTTAAGTTCTTGAGTATCTCTCACATAACTCATATTGTATATTCATTGTTTTCAACTTTAAATAATGTCTTTCAATTATGTAAGCCACTTTGGATCCTTTTTAAGGAGAAAGGTGGGGTAAAAATATTTTGAATAAAATAAATAAAAATAAGTATTAGAGCCCAACAGGAATTGCAGAGGGGTTGTCCTTCCTAGTTTAGCAAAAAGAAAAAAATCCACTGCTTTTTACTAAATTACAGTCATGGCCAAAAATATTGGCACCCTGTACTTAATATTTGATAGCACCCGCTTTGGAAAAAAAAAACTGAAATCAATCGCTTCCTGTAACCACGAATGAGTTTCTTACACCTCTCTACTGGATTTTTGGACCACTCTTCTTTTGCAAACTGCTCCATGGCCTGCAGATTTGAAGGATGCCTTCTCCCAACTGCTGTTTTCTGATCTCTCCACAGGTGTTCTACAGGATTCAGGTCTGGACGTATTGCTGGCCATTTCAGAACTCTCCAGTGCTTTGTTTGTAACCATTTCTGACTGCTTTTTGAAGTGTGTTTCAGGTCATTGTCCTGCTGGAAGACCCATGACATCTGGTGGAGACGCAGCTTTCTGACACGGGCCACTACGTTGCGCCCCAAAACTCTTTGGTAATCATCAGATTTCATGATATCATTCACATGGTCAAGGCATCCAGTGCCAGAAGCAGCAAAGCAACCCCAGAACATCTGTGAACCTCCACTATGTTTGACTGTAGGGGCTGTGTTCTTTTCTTGGAATGCCTCATTTCTTTTTCTGTAAACAGTGCCATGATGTCCTTTTCTACAAGCTCTGCTTCTGTCTCATCTGTCCACAGTATGTTCTCTCAGGATTGTGGTTTTGTCACATAAGTTTTGGCATACTTCAGTCTTGCTTTTTTATGCTTTTGTGTCAGCAGTGGTGTCCTCCTGGGTCTCCCACCACAGTGTCTCTTTTCATTCAGATGGTGACGGACAGTGCGAGTTGACACTGTTGTATCCTGTGTCTGCAGATCAGCTTGAAATTGTTGGGAAGCTAATCTGGGTTCTGTATCCACCATTCGAACAATGTAATTTTTCAGTAGTTTTGTTCTTCCGTCCACGTCCGGGGAGGTTAGCTAAACCTCTTGATGATATTGCACAGTGGACACTGGAACATTAAGATCTCTGGAGATGGGCTTGCAGCCTTGAGATTGTCTATGTTTTTCCACAATTTTTTCTCTCAAATCCATAGACAACTCTTTACACTTCAACCTTTTCTCCATGCTCAGTGTCACACACAACACAAAGGCTGAGTTAACTTTTCTCCATCTTAACTGGTTGGAAGCGTCATTACTATATAGCTCACACCTCTTACAAATTAAAGGAACATCACATGCTTGAAAAGCAATTATTTCTTACAATTTAGACAGGATGCCAATAATTTTGGCCAGTGCATTTTTGGGTTTCTGTATGGGATTGTATCAGATTTGACTTCTTCTGTTTTTTTTTTTGTGTGTGTGTTGTTCCAAAGCAAACCAAAGAACTGAACACGTGAGTTCCAAAACATTTGCAACTGCAACAATTTTCTGAGAAAAGGGTTGCATTCTCTGACAGAATTGCAAGGGTGCCAATATTTTTGGCCATGACTGTAATAGGTGTTAACCTAGGGACCTTCCTATTGGTTACATATAAAACAAGCATCTTGATGGTTCTACGGCTCCTACAGCTCTCAAAGAATATTGCAACTCTCCATAATCAGAAAAACATGTGGATAAATCTTATCATTTGGCTTTGAACTGGGATAAAACAAGGATATAATCACATACTGAAAAATAACAGATGCACTCATTCACAATCCTTTCCGATTATGTTTCTTAGTTGAAATCTATGTGTAAACACCTCTCTCTCGCTGCTCTCACCCTGTCTTCTTCATATTCTTTACCTCTGAGAGTCTAAGTGCTTCATTTTCTTTGTGTAGTGCTCTTGTGCTTTCTAGCTCTTTTTCTGTTCTCTCGGTGTATGGATGAGCAGAGTACACACCATCCACTAATTTTATCTTCCTCCAAGGCCATTTATGGGGCTCCCATGAAGCTGCCCGACACAGTGAAGAAGAAAGTCCCAGCTCGGATAGCAATAGAGCCACAGCAACTCTGACAGGAAAGCATTCAATTGTACCAATGGACTAAGTATGGACTAACTATGAACCTGGGAAACACTGTGTATTCTTTTCAACTGATCAATTCCAGCTCAGTGTTTCCAAGTCAGCAAGATTGATCTTTTTCTTTTTTAATGGAAAAACTTCAGCCAACTTACAGAAACTGAGGTGTTGACAAGAAATGTCTTCCTCCTAAGTCCACTGGATATTTGAACATCAAGAAAAAGTACAGATGGCCAACCAAGTTGCCAACCAACTCATTGATGATACTGCAGGGGACAGGAAAAAAACATTATAGAAAACGGACAGTTACAAAACAAATAAGAGTCCTGCTGCAACTCAGTGGTCATGATAGATTTGGAGCTCCATAGGGCTACAGAAATTCCACCGAAGCAAAGGGGTGATGGACAACCCATGTGCCTTGTTTACAAGGCTATTAGTGTATCCAGGAGATCTCCTGGTGAGCAATTAACCATGCAGGGCAGGCAGCTGCCAACTTCTTATACAGCTCACTTTTTGGTTGAAGAACATGTTTTCAACAGCAGCACAACAGATTTAGTGACAACACTGGAGGAACAGAGACCTTTATTTAAAAAAGCCAACCCACTCACTCCCCCCCACAGTGTCAAGACATTATAGTACCAATTGCTCCCAAGTTGCTAGTAACAGATCAAGTTACATTCCAATCAGAGCCAATAGATGGCCAAACCCCTGTCAGTTAGTGTAGTAAACAGCAATAGAGTAGGCCCACTATGTCAGTAAGGATTTAGTGAGTCAACTCCTCCATGTGTTCAAATGGACCTACTGTGCCTTATTTTAGCATAATAAATTGCAATTAAGAGCAAGCCCATTGGAATCAATGGAACCTATAGAGGAATTGACTCACTAAATCCCCACTGATTCAGTGGGCCTCCTTTTGTGCAATTTACTACATGAATCAACAGGATCTCAGTCAGTGTCCAACAAGTAATACATGACTTTTCAAAAGTTACGTTTCCTAGTTCTGGACAGAATAAATGTTACACTTTGCTTTTAAGACTTGTTAATCATACAGTGTGAATGGTTCCAACTCAGCGATAATCCGGATTCTTTCAGTTGAGTATGTTCAGTACACAAATGTGAGCTCTTTAGCAACATAGTAAAAGTAATGTCAACATTTGTTACTTTTTTAAAAAAGTATCAATGGCCATGATCACTAATTTCAAGACTTCTGGCAAAAACAAACTATGGGGTTTTGTGCACAGCTGAGAACATTTGAAAACATTTTTATTTTTCATATGTTCTGTTTGTTTGTTTTTTAATCAATTGCAAAGTAAACCCCTGCTTGCAAACAATGCTACAGTGTTATTCACAAGTGATAACCTGCTTCTTTTTCCTATAACGTTTCCAAGCTCTGGATAAGATTAGGGAAGGCTGATGAGTGAGGTGCTTGCTTTAGGGATTCTCTTCATTTTTATACCTACCTTCTATTTGAAAATAGAAGGACCGGAACCTCACCCAGAGCAGGGTTTTCCCCAGTATAAAGTGCCCTTTATGAGCTCAGAGGAACCCACTGGTAATGCAACACAAAAATGTTTGTATGTCCATTCTAACCTACAGTACCAGGAAATACTTACGAGCCTCCAATGATATAGTTGAACCCCAGAATAACCCATGGTAGATAGCATGCCTAGGAAGACAAGAATGTGTATGGGTTTGTTATGCACAAGGAAATGAAAGTACGCTATTGGGTCGTAACCTGCTTCAGAATCCTTCAAAGGCAATTCCTTAGTTCACGTCGAAGGACATGGAACTAAATGGGATCCTTTACATTCAAGCTTGAATATTTTTTTTCTAGAATACAGGCAGCAGGGGTATAAAAACACATAACTCCTACCATGCATGGCGCATAAACATATTACATTCAGGGAGGATTGCCAGCAGCTAGCCCCTCCCCTCTCCGACATTACTTTCTATATGTGGAAAGTAGCATGTCTGTAAAGACATTTCTGCTCCTACACAGGCTTTCTGCAGGAAAAAGGATTCCTATTTTCCAGTCCCCTTGCTCATGTACAGGGCCTACATATAAGCAAGACCCTCTTTTCTGCGGAAAATAGCAAATGAAGGCCAAAGGGAAGTTCTAGGTACTCCTTTCTCAAAGTGTAGTACATCGATCCATAAACATAACGTGAACAAGCCTCAATTCCATCCTACTTAAAACTTGGAAAAACTTGCAGCAGGAAGATCACCAATGCCGGCATTCCTTCAGTAGTCTGGAGATTTGGCTGCAGGAGAGAATGTCTCCCTTCCCGTTCTCCTGTCGTGAGACAGGTGAACTCCACTGATTTCGGCAAAAAGCTCTGAAGAAGAAAAGTTCTGCCATTTAGCCTTACCTTAAACCGTGTCCCAAACCAAAATGACACCATCATGTCTCGGTTTAGCTGGGCCCAAACATAAAGCACAGACATAATCAAGGGAATCATCAGCAACTGCAGAAGAAGGAAAGAAAATTATTGAGAGGAGTGCAGAATTTTTCAATTTTCCTCTGAAATATGGCATTTCCATACATCTAGTTTTACCAATATAAACAAATAACCACAGATTTTAAAAAGAAAACAAAAAGGTGATTTTCCAACTCACTTCTGATTTAGCCAGGAGAGGCTAGGACAGTCCACGCAGGATAGAAAATAGGCACCATGCCTTCTAAAACAGCCCACTTCGGTCTCATGATAATTACATGAAACCTGGCTTGAAAGCAATGTCCTAGCACAGCCACAGATTCCCACGGCCATATAAATACAGGACTCATAGACTGCATTTGGATTTAACCATAAATAATAATCTATCATTATGTGAATGAGTCTCTGGCTTAACCATGCCCATTTCTTCAGGTCAACCACAACATCAGAATCTTTTGCTTCTGCTTTCAGTTTTCTAGTGTTACAAAGAGACCTTCAGCTCCTTAAAAACAAACCGGCTTCTTTAGTCAAGGCCTGAACGTTGGCTTGCTTTAGCAAATCACAGTTAACGCTACCCAGATTTTATGTTTCCGTTTGAATACTATACTAAAGAGCAGTGAGTTAAAAACAGAAGCAAACATTTCCAGTCGTCTCACAGTCATGCTGGAGAAAAAAGGGATTGAATTACACACGCCCAAGGCAACACTAAGACATAGTTTTATTGCTTTCAGGCAGTCATATTTTCTTAGGACTCTTTCTCACAGGACTTTCTGCTTCACTGCACATAGAGAAATACAAAATACACACAAATCATATTATAAATTGGAAAGCAGTCAAATTCAAATGACACATTAAATGTTTTCTTTGGCTATCCTTCCAAATATTTATCAACAGATACAGATCTTTTTCTCCTGCCACTATGTTGATTTAGATGGGAAAGTAGTGAACTGTGCACACACTTCCATATGTCATGGTCCATGAAAGTTTGATCCTGCCATTAAAGTACAAGTAGTACTGCAGGAAACCAGTTCCTCGTAAGCCAGGCCACTGTCACAATAGAAATTTACTTACCTGCATATTCATTGCCAAGCCAGTAATCTTTCATTGTTTGTTTAAGGAAAACCAAACATATACACACAATCCTATGCTAGATGAAAGGTCTGAAAGCCTGATGCACTGTGAATACAGTGGTGCCTCGCTTAACGATTACCTCGTTAAACGACGAAACCGCTTTACGATGAAGTTTTTGCGATCACTTAACGATGATCAGTTTCCTTATTCGGGAATCGATTTTTCCCTAGACGACAATTTTAAAACAGCAGATTGGAGGCTCTAAAATGGTTCCCCGCTGTGCTTTAGGACTGATTCCTCACTCTACAAGCACTGGAAAATGGCCACCCTATGGTGGATCTTCGCAAAATGAGCAGGTATTTCGCCCATTGGAACACACTGAACTGATTTTCAATGCATTTCAAGGGGTTTTTTTAATTTTGCTTGACGAGGATTTCGCTTAACAGCGATTTGAATGGAATGAATTATCCTCGTCAAGCGAGGCATCACTGTATAGTGGGAATGTTGACACAGGTATCCATGTAACGGGAAACTACAATTTAAAATGATGACTCAAAGCAATTATCAACTTCAATTGGGAAGTGGAATATGTCAAAATTTAATTTCACCTTAGCAGTTCTATGGGACTGCTTACATGCAACCCAGAAACTGCAGTTTAAAATAAATTCCTCTCAAATTCCAAACAAACCAAGTTCAAACTCAGAATTACCTTGACAGTTTATTTAAACAGCTAGAACTTATTCTAAATTAGTGCATATAATCACGGGCCGGGAATCTGCGACACAAGAAGTAAATTTTGGGTTATATTTCATCACAATATTTTCAGAGGAGAGGAAATCCCTAACCCTTATGCTTCCTGCAAGTTCATTGCGCTTATTGGCATAACCTTAAACAATGGCCTACCGTTACATGTTCCCATGCTCATATTATAAGACTCTGCATTTATAAGGCATTATTTTTATTTCATTTTCTGTCTTCACAGTTACTCCCTCCCACCCCCCCTAAAAGTTAGGCTACTATTATTACAAGGTCAAAAAGGAGGGTGGATTAATAGTAGCTAAGACCACTTAGCGAATTAAAGATTGAGCCAAGATTCAAAGTAAGCAAGCTGTGGCTTATAGGTATGATGCACAACACCTCTGGGGCTCCTCTCCCCACACTCTAATATCACAAAATGCTGGTGGTGGCAAATGAAAAGGATACAAGAATGCAGATCCAGTTAAAAAGCAGCATGAACATATAGTCGGCAGGCCTTCCATCAAAAGCACCTGTGAACAAAGCATGGCAGCAACATGAGCTGAAACCTAGGCAGTTGTTTTGCTATGTTTCCCCAAGGAGAACTGAACGACTATTCAGAGGTATTATTATATCACAGGGCGCAACCAAAACTCGCGTTTAAAGAGAGAAACAAGAGGCATCTTTGTTTCAAAAAACCTGCAAGAAGCAAGGCTTTCTTCAATGCATGTCTGAAAAACTATTTTTTTCCTAAACTATGAGACAAATTAGTACCTACTGCTACAAAAACAATCCAGAAGACAGGTAGATTAAAAATCAAGTTTTTTTAATTGATCTAAATCACAAATTGATTTTTTTTATTTAAGTTTTTAAAAATCCAGTTTTTAAAAATCAAATCTTGATAGAAATTAATTCTTACTTAAACCAAATCCACCTTGCCAGAAAAGCTAGTAAAAATTATTGTTGTTGAGTTTGAATTAATTAACATAGTTGCACCATAATGTTCACAAAATAATAAATATCTGACAGCTAGTTACCTGTTTCCAGTCGTGATGAATACTGATACAAAAAATATAAGTTCACCAGGTAAAGAAACCCTGTTCCTGGTCCAACAGGGAAATAGAACGTCGCAGTCAGTGGCCTCCATATCTGGTCATAAAGAAAAAAAAATCCCAGTGTGAGTTAAATGGTACAAAAGCTTACATAAGGCAATATCACAATGTGGGGCAGCCCCAAAATACCATCTGATACAGTGAAACAAAAGAAGACATGTCTGTTCTGAGCATTTGAAAAATATCACATCTGGGAGAGAGTCTGTGTATCTGGTAATTAAAATGGGTTATGTTTCTAGTTCCAGTGACAAAAGACGATCTGATCTGGGCAGCATGATGGATCATAAACCAGAGAGTGTTAAGGAGAATCTCCAACAGTCAGGAGAAGAAGCCAGTGGGTCAGTTCAGAGATCACAATAAAACCATGACATATTGTGAACATTTATGAAGGTGATGAGAGAAAAAGAGAACTGACTTTTGACCCCATGTTCTCTTTCAGTGCAGCTGCAAAAATGATTAGAAGTGTTTGCTTCCATGCTTTAACTTACAGCAGTGTCACACTTGATCTTGGCAAAATTGTGTTCCCTTTTAACAATGATTTGTTTGAAGTAAGAAAAATTAAACCTTTGTTTTAATAAACCATAATCCGGCATCACTGAATTGCAGACATATAAAAGGCTTTTCAAACAACTTCCAAATATTGAAAAGGCACCTAAACACCCTCAGTGATCGCAAAACACTACCCAACTGATAAGGAAAAAGAGGCACAAAATGGCATTGATGTTGTTGTTGTTGTTTATTCGTTTAGTTGTGTCCGACCCTTCATGACCCCATGGACCAGAGCACGCCAGGCCCTCCTGTCTTCCACTGCCTCCCAGACTCTGGTCAAATTCATGTTGGTCGCTTCGATGACAATGTTCAGCCATCTCGTCCTCTGCCATCCCCTTCTCCTCTTGCCCTCACACTTTCCTAACATCAGGGTCTTTTCCAGGGAGTCTTCTCTTCTCATGAGATGGCCAAAGTATTGGAGCCTCAGCTTCTGGATCTGTCCTTCCAGTAAGCACTCAGGGTTGATTTCCTTTAGAATGGATAGGTTTGCTCTCCTTGCAGTCCAGGGGACTCTCAAGAGTCTCCTCCAGCACCACAACTCAAAAGCATCAATTCTTCGGCGGTCAGCTTTTTTTTTAATGGCATACAGTAGGTAGAATCAAGAGCATGAACAGCAGGCAGAACGAACAGCAGGACTCTACATTACAGTGCTTTGTTGTAAACTCGGCTTGTTTAGATTAGCAGTATACAATTTATTCAAAGCACTGATTAATGTTTTCTTTGCATTGAGTCTGGAATCTGAATGTGTTAATGCCAGTAATCCAATTCTGTACACCACTTCTATCCATCTGGGGGCAAAAAATTGACTCAGATGTTGTAAACAAATTTATTTGCCTATTACGGCTGTTTTTGTAAACAGGTCACTATCTTTACCCACATTTTCCCACAAAAATACAACAAACAAACAGGACATAATGAAAACTCTAAAGCTATTTTTAGTGGCATCAAACCCTTTCCAAATCACACCTAATCATTCAGTCTATACCTGCCTGGGTTATTTTTCAGTGGGCTTCACCAACCCGCTTCAAGTCAGCCTCAGGGAAAAGCAGGCAGGCTATTTAGGTAGTTAACTTACAGAAAACCACTGGCAATTTATTACTTGAGGATTCCTTCTACAAGTGACACAGAAACTACAAACAACATATTGCCATGGGATTAGTTGACTTCCATATGCCATTTTGTATGAGTTGCCCCAACAGCCTGTCTCGTGCATGAACTTTCCTACCTCTCCACCTGCTCCACAGAAGCACCCATCAATCACATTTCAAGAGCAGCACTGCTAACTGAGCAAGCAGCAATAGCCACATAAATAGTCTTGCTTCTGACACACTAGCTATGTAATCAACAGAAAAGAGGACATTCACCCACATTACACCCATCTGTAGTTTACTTTTTAAAAAATGCCTTTGTTTCAGAATTGAGCCAACACATCTGAAGAAACTGTTATGTGTGTGTGAAAATTCTTGGACCGAACAGGCCTTTGCACATATGTTCCACTGTGTCTGATGGTGCTTACTCCAGGTAAGTGTGCACAGCATGAATTTATAACCTTTTCCCTGAAAATAAGAAAGGGTCTTATATTAATTTTTGCTCCAAAAATGCATTGGGGCTTATTTTCAGGGGATGTTTTATTTTTTTCATGTACAGTGGTGCCTCGCTTAACGATTGCCCCACATTACGACGAAATCGTTGTATTACGATCTTTTTGTGATCGTAATTGCGATCGCAAAACAATGGTCTAAATAGGGTTTTTTCGCTTTGCGATGATTGCTTTGGGAACCGATTCTTCGCAAAACGATGTTTTTTAACAGCTGATTGGTGGTTTCAAAATGGCCACCAGTGCTTAAAATGGCTCCCCGCTGTGTTTAGGGAGGGATTCCTAACTATACAGGCAGCGAAAAAGGCCGCCGTATGGAGGTTCTTCGTTGGACGGTGAGCTTTTACCCCACTGGAACGCATTGAACGGGTTTCAATGCGTTTCAATGGGGTTTTTAATTTCGTTTTACGATGTTTTCGCTTAACGGCAATTTTCCTGGAACGGATTATTGTTAAGCGAGGCACCGCTGTACAACAATCTATTTATTCAAATACAGTCATGTCATCTGGTTGCTGCACAGTGGTGGAGGGTGGGCTTTCCCTTAACTGGGACTTATTTTTGGGGTAGGGCTTATATTACTACCATCTTGAAAAATCATACTAGGGCTTATTTTCAGGTTAGGTCTTATTTTCAGGGAAACAGGGTATGGGCTAGGGGTGATTGGTTTACTGCCCCTTCCTGCAGCTTAACTTTTTCTTGCAGTGGAGGGGAAAAATTGCTACAGGAATCCAAACAGCTGTTGTGTGGCAGAGGAGGTCTGCTTAACAGCTAAGCAGAAAAAGTGGTTCTTCTCTTTAAACACTGGCCATCACCCCTTCAGTGTAAATCTCAAACTGTCACAAGCAAAGACACTGTTGTATTTAGGATCACATACCTGTCATGTGACTCAGCATGCAGCAAGAAATTCTCATGCTGATTTCTTAACTTGTAGTAAACCAGTGGTATAATTTTCCAAACAGAATACAGCTACTGATGAGAAACAATGCCTTTAAATCCACAGGGATTTAAATAACAAAATATGTAAACCTTAAATGCAAAAACTGTCATGCGTGTGGAATGCCCAAAACAAGGCAACAGGGCTCACACTGCAGGAGATATGCATAGAGCTAAGCTGCATTCCACATGCCCAAAAGCTGCTGTACATCAGAGCAAATGGGGTACAGAAATGAGCCTAGCTTTGGAGACTGGGCAAAGGAAAACGTCCAAAATGGTAAGAATTATGCATGCATTCATGCTTCCCACCCAGTATGTCTCAGATGTTGCCCTCGGTGGTGAAAAGGATTGTGAAACCTTGGTCCAGAGGATCACAGCCTTTAATTATGCAGAGAGGCGGATGGTAAAAACTGGTAAGCAACTGGTACCATGGTGCACTCAAGTTCACATGTTAGTTCTAATTCCGCCCTTCTATGTCAACCAAGCAGATGGTTCTACAGCTTTATGCACTGAACTTTCCCCGCACAGAAAAACAGTCAGTTCATCACACCTCCCCCTCCCTTATTCACAGTGGCACATATGGCTACACTGTGCAAGTCACCAAGTAACTTTCTAGTCAGAGTAGTAGCACTGGCACAGTACCTTTATCTTTTGTGCTGAGAAAAATACCCTTGTATTTGGCAATCTATGTTTTTATTGTAAGCAACAAGGAATTCCATGCAAGCAAGCAAAAGGGCATTCTGAACCCTCTTCCACTTACCTACTCAGAGGTTAGTAATTCGTGGTTTTATGCTAGCCATAGTCAATGGGGCTTCTCCTTTAACCTATCTAGTATCAAAACAAAGCAACTTTTTTTGCATGCTAGTAACTGTTCTGGATATATTTCCAAAGATGGAGGAAAATATCAGGGAGACCTTGCAACTGCATCTCTCCCAAATAAAAAGCCTGAGGCTTCCACGAAAAATGTTCAGGTGCAAACATATTGGATGGTGTAGTTTCTATCCTGACCTTCAGCCTCTGCTTCTTATACTACCAGTCCAGGTGGCATTTCAATTTGAAACAGAAAGGAACTCTTGCACATATAGGCAAGAAAGGCAGTTTGTCAAACAGGTGTCACGACTCTGCTGTCATGAATTGACAGACTTCCATGAAATAGAATGGTAAGTCATTGAAACACTTATTTAAACTCTTGTTCTACTTCTTGTAGTCACCAAGAAACACGCTTAGGTCAGTGAAAGAAAGAAAAATAATTGATTAGGCATGGTTTTTAAAATTGGTTTATGTGACACTATTCCTATCCCACTGTACTTTAACTGAAGATATATGGTTTCTGTCATTTACTGGTAAGGAAAAGTAATAACAAGACCAGGTAACTGATATAAAACCTACTGTATCATTCACTCCCAACTGCTTGTGTCAATGACCTCACGTTGCTCTGTTTTTGTAAAGATGTTACCAGTACATAATGCCATTTTTATTTCTTAAAAAAAGTAGACAGAGTTGGCATGAGGGGATTGTTACATAACAGCACTGATGTTACCTGTCTGTCATGGGTTTGGAGGGAAAGTTCCATCCTATGGGGAGTGGAAGGCGGGACATCAGGAGGAGGGGCTGTACTGTATAAATATGTGATGCCTGTGTGGTGAAGAGTAGATGCTGAGACAGACTGTGAGACACTGGGTTGGGACGAAGCAGCAGCTGGGGAAGAAGAAGCTGTTGTGGGAGTCTGGGTGTCTGACAGGGTACTACTGTGTGTCAGAGTACCAGCCTGAAAGGTTCAGGGGTCTGTTGGTTAGCCAGAACTGATGGGTTCAGGGTCTGTGCTTTAAGTTAAAGGTTCTAGGTGAACCAAACTGTATGCTTGTGTGTGTGAGAATAAGCCACGTTACTTTATTTTATTCACCTGATTGTTTTATTTACCCTGTTTGTATTTAAAATAAACCTTATTCTTTTATTGTTTAAAAATCCATCCCTGGTCTGTGTGACTTATTATAGGGAATGGTTGGTGGCAGCTTAGTAACTGTGTGATAGATCCCAGTAGGTCTGGGTTTGTCACATTGATTGGTGTCCAGCGTGTGGGATACGTCTGGTCCAGTTGTCCAGCGGTCCAGCAAAGCCTTGGCAAGTGTGCCCAGAGCAAGGGGGGTCTAGTCAGGAACAGTCTGAGGCGCGTAGGTAATCTTCTAGGTGTACCTCACGGGGAGGTGCACTAGTAGAAGAACGTGCCAACTGGGGAGACTTAGATTAAGGTGCTCTGAGGCAGCCTGATTTTGGCGGGAAAACGCTGAGGCAAAACTGCGTAGCAACAGCGAGCTAGCTTGCCAGCTGAGAGGCCCAGCAGAGGGGGGTAGGCTCTGACTCGATACTGTTGCAAATTTAGTGCTGAAGAACAGCAGCAATCTCTAGGAGAGCTGGTTCTGAGGCAAGAAGGAAAAAAGTGGTCGTTTTATTTTGAGGCTTGACTTTTAAAGCAGCCTGTTCTGAGGGGGGGGTTATGCCCTTGACTCGAAGCCAAGTAGCAGACATGAGTGAAGTGAAAGACCCCCAGATTGACCAGGGTTCTGAGGATGAATTTGGCTCAGTGCAAGGTGACAGCACAGGAGAGCAGAACCCAGAACTCAGAAAAATACTCCTAGCCCAACAGCATGAACTGAGGGTGAGGGAAATGGAAATCAGAAGAAAAGAAAGAGCTGAAATCTGTCAGGCAGAGGCAGATGCCAAGAAAAGGGGAATGGCCATGAGGATAAAAGAGATGGAACTGAAACACCAAATTAGACTGGTACAATTGGAATTGAAGTTCCTAAATAAGTTTATTAACAATTTATCAGGGGAAGAAATGTCAAAGAAGGAAAAGTATGAGGCTCAGGTCAGACAAAGTGAGCAAGATCTTGAAAAATATACTCAGCAAAAAGACATTAAATTAAAAGAAATCAGAGATAAGACTGAAGAGAAAGTAAAAGAGATAAAAGCTAGGGCTGAGGAAGAAATTTTACAGATCAGGGCTGAGTTTGAGGCCAAGCAAAAGGAGCTGGATTTGAGAATAAAAGGGAAAAGCCAGCAAGGGGGAGGGGCCCATGGTGAAGGGAAGCCCTCAGATATGAAACTAAGACCTCAGATTTTGGAGGGAAAACCAAAACAAGATGAGAGAGAATCAAAATACGCCAGAAAATGTTATTTCTGTCAGGGAAAGGGTCATCTAATCTCAGAGTGTCAGAAATTAAAGCAGCTAAAAGGAATGGTGCCTCAGAATTCTAGTGGGACCAAGCCAAAAGCTGTGTTCTGTGTCCAGAAAGAGCAAGGCTCAGTGTCACAGAGGGAGCCTGTTGCCATGGCTGCTCAGTCTGGGACAGCTGCCTCTGCTGATCAGGCTGAGGAAAATGGTCCTCTTCTGGAGGTAAAGCGCTGCTTGCTGATAAAAACAGATTCTCAGTTGTTTGAGACAGCAGGGGTGGACGTAGGAATACTTGACCGTCAGTATAGGGGGCTGCGGGACACTTGTTCCCAAGTAACCCTATGCCATCCAGATATCATCCCTAGGGAGTTTATAATCCCAAATGAGAGCATAAAGGTAGCAGGGATTGAGGGGCAGATAATCTCTCTGCCAGTAGCAGAGGTGCCTGTCAACTTTCAAGGCTGGAGGGGAGATTGGCGGCTAGCGATTTCATCGACTCTGCCAGCAGCCGTGCTCGTGGGAAATGACCTGGCTGAACATGTGAAACGGGTGCTAGTGATTACACGCTCACAAGCCACCACAGGGACAGTTCAGGGGGGTAATGATGAGCCAGAGACGGAAGCAGAGGGGAGTTCAGAAGCTGTGGTGGAAACCTTAACCACAGACAGCAGATTTGGACAGGAGCAAAAGGCAGACGCCACTCTCCAAAAGTGTTTTGAACAGGTGACTGACGCCCAGTTAACACCTGAAACCCCAGTGAGATTTCTGGAGGAAAAGGGGATTTTATATAGAGAAACCCTGAGGAATATCTCAAAAGGGGGAGATGGGATCAGAAGTCAGCTGGTGGTACCTGAAAAGTATCGCCCCATGAGCTTACAAAGGGGTCACTCTGACATGTCTGCTGCACACTTAGGGGTGAAAGGGCCCCTTGATTTGATCAAACAAAATTGGGAGCAGATCACCCAGGATGACCCACAAGACGTTGTGACATACATAGACACCTTGATGAATGACCTAAGGAGAAATCTAGAGCTGGCAGCAGAAAACCTGCAAGCTCAGAAGGTCAGACAGAAAACATGGTATGACCACAAAGCTAGAGAAAGGCACTTTGACCCAGGGGAGGAAGTGCTTTGGCTTAGGCCCTGCAGAGAGAATAAACTGCAGCTCAAATGGGCAGGACCATATAGGGTCATTTCCAAGATGTCAGACCTGAACTACCTTATAGAGCAGGAGGAGAACCAAGCAAGGAGGGTGGTTCATGTGAATGCCCTGAAACCCTACTACAGAGGGGAACAGAGGGTTTTATTCGCGATAAAAGCAGCTGAGAGTGAGGAAGCTGAATTACCCTTCTGGGAGGGTAGAGGGGAAGTAAAATACAACCCAGAGGAGGTAAAGATCAGTCCTGCACTCACCCAAGACCAGCAGCAAGAACTAAAAATGCTGCTTAGCAAATATCAACAGGTGTTTTCCAACAAGCCGGGGATAGTGAAGGGAGTGATGCATCGGATCCACACAGGGGATGCACCCCCGCAGGCAGTATCCCCATACCGAGTAACGGGACCCTATAGGGACAAGGTGCGGAAGGAGCTGGACGAAATGCTGAGGGAGAACATAATCGTCCCCTCTTCTAGCCCTTGGTCCTCTCCAATAGTCCTTGTGGACAAGCCTGATGGGAGCATTAGGTTTTGTGTTGATTACAGGAAGTTAAACCGTGTAACCACTCCTGATGCCTACCCAATGCCCAGGCTAGACAACCTGATTGAAACCATAGGGGGTTGTCGGTTCATCTCATCATTGGACCTGGTAAAGGGATATTGGCAATTAAGAATTGATCCCAGGGATCAAGAAAAGACTGCCTTTTGCAGCCCTTTTGGTCTCTATGAGTTTCGAGTCCTGAGCTTTGGTCTCAGAAATGCACCAGCCACATTCCAAAGGCTGATGGACCAGACCTTGGCAGGGCTCAGTGACTTTACAGTGGCCTACATTGATGACATAGGGATCTTCAGTAATACCTGGGAAGATCACCTGATACACCTGGAGTTAGTGCTGCAGAGGTTAAGTGCAGCAGGGCTAACGGTAAAGGCCAGCAAGTGTCAGCTGGGTAGCCCAGAAATAAAATACTTGGGTCACATGGTAGGGGGAGGAGTGATAAAACCCCTGGAGGCCAAAATAGAAGCTGTTCGAGATTGGCCTAGACCCACCACCAAGAGAAAAGTCAAATCATTTCTTGGGTTGGTGGGCTACTACAGAAAGTTCATCCCGAGGTTTAGCGAGATTGCGGCTCCGCTGACCGATCTGACGAGGAAGAAGGCTGATGACCGCATCCCGTGGACCAGCGACTGTGAGGCGGCGTTCCAGAGGTTGAAGGAGGCGCTAATCAACTATCCAGTCCTGCGTGCTCCAGACTTCGACCGGGAGTTCATCATCTACACCGATGCGTCTAACACCGGGGTAGGAGCAGTTCTGTGCCAGGAGGATGAGAATGGTGACCAGCATCCAGTGTCCTACCTGAGTAGGAAGCTTCAAAAAGGTGAGAGACATTTGGCAACCGTGGAGAAGGAGTGTTTGGCCATAGTCTACGCGATCCAGAAGGCCAAGCCTTACATCTGGGGAAGACATTTTATTCTGTGTACTGACCATTCACCATTGCAATGGTTAAAGACAATGAAAACCCACAATAGCAAACTTATGAGGTGGGCTTTGAACTTACAGGACTATGACTTTGAAGTGAAGGTGGTCAGAGGGTCAGTGAACTGTATTGCTGACGCCTTATCAAGAAGACCTGAAGACTGAAGACGGCGAAAGAACATGGACTATATGTATATAATGAGAACAAAAAGTTAAAATGTACCTGGTTTTAAATTGGTTTGTATTAATAAAGGTAAATGGATGTAATGTAAATGATAAATGTTTAAATGTCTATTTGCTATGTTTAACTTGGGGTATAAGTATATGTAAGTATAATATGGTAGGTATAATTGTTGTGGTGTGTTTTATACAGGTTGTTTTTTTTGGTGAAAAGCACCTTAGCTTTCCCCCTACAAAACAACTTATAAAGAGGGGAGGTGTTACATAACAGCACTGATGTTACCTGTCTGTCATGGGTTTGGAGGGAAAGTTCCATCCTATGGGGAGTGGAAGGCGGGACATCAGGAGGAGGGGCTGTACTGTATAAATATGTGATGCCTGTGTGGTGAAGAGTAGATGCTGAGACAGACTGTGAGACACTGGGTTGGGACGAAGCAGCAGCTGGGGAAGAAGAAGCTGTTGTGGGAGTCTGGGTGTCTGACAGGGTACTACTGTGTGTCAGAGTACCAGCCTGAAAGGTTCAGGGGTCTGTTGGTTAGCCAGAACTGATGGGTTCAGGGTCTGTGCTTTAAGTTAAAGGTTCTAGGTGAACCAAACTGTATGCTTGTGTGTGTGAGAATAAGCCACGTTACTTTATTTTATTCACCTGATTGTTTTATTTACCCTGTTTGTATTTAAAATAAACCTTATTCTTTTATTGTTTAAAAATCCATCCCTGGTCTGTGTGACTTATTATAGGGAATGGTTGGTGGCAGCTTAGTAACTGTGTGATAGATCCCAGTAGGTCTGGGTTTGTCACAGGGATATAAGCAGTTCTGAACAAGAAAACAGCTTATGGAGAATAAGGCAAAAAATAAACTGGCCCAGGTTCAGATAACATAAAAAACCTCTTCACTAAACTGGTGCCTATAAAAACATGAGCATCTACCTGACGGTTTAGAAAAATCTATTTACATCTTTTGCATGTAACAAAGAAACATTCTGCATGTCTGTTATTTTGCTAGTGACGAGACAGAAGATGTTATACACAGAAGTCAAATGCCTTTCTTACCAAAGATCTAGTTCAGAAGTACATGAAAAACACCCTCACTGCACACACCATTTCTATCATTACAGCAGACACCACCCACATGTTTTTATATATATCCTTGCACCTGCCACAAACAGAACTTGTTGGGGGCAGGGAAAAGTTGAAACCATACAACTGTAAATGTCCCCATGGAGTTTCAACATATCCCTCTCTCCGCTTGCAAGCTGAACACATCAGAATATGAAGCTTTAGCTAGTTTCCCAGTAAAATGCCTTCTCTTTAGAGTGCCTGTGCATTTTCAGCCCACCCTTTCGACAAGGAGCTCAGGGCAACATGCGTGAAGTACACCCATTTTACACTCACAAACATCCTGTAAAACACACTAGGCTGTTTCTGATCTTTTGGTCTAAAACCATCCAAGTGCTTCGTTCCTTTGATCTGATGATGCAGCCTGCAGCTATCGTGCTGAAGTCAAGCAGGCCAATATCTACTTACGTGGAAGACCACCTAGAAATCCCTCATATACTATTATCTATGGGGTCCCTTCCAGCTCTCATGGATGATGATGAATATATCTTTAAGAGGACACTGAAGATGTCTTTCAAGAGGCGTTCAGTGATATACTCCCCTGGGCCTACATTTCTGTTCCCACCATCTTTAGGGATTATTAATTTAAGACACACGTCTTATTTATTGATCCTTAATGTTGGTGTTCCCTAGATGTCATTGCAGAAGAAAGGCTAGGTATAAATGTCATACATTTAAGGAGCAGATAAACAGGTGCCCTCCCTACTCAGACTCCATCTTCTGCTTCTCCTTATACATTTGAGTCCTAAAATTTCTTATTAGCCTGGCAGGTGCCACACTTCCAGGAGAGGTAATGCAACTCTTGTTCCTAAGAAAAATTACTCCTGGTGGCCTTCCTTGCACAGATTTAGTCCCTTGGTGGCTTCATTTGTTCTCCAACCTTTTTTTATAAAGAATGACAAAAGTAGTAACTCATCCCTTGTAAGAGGGATTTTTTTAAAAAAAATCAAATTAGTGTAGGCATCCTTCAGTCTCGAGAAACTATGGTAACGTGCTCTGTATGGAGGTCTTGGAACAGCGTCTAGTGTGGCTGAGAAGGCCAATTCGAGAGTGACAATCTCTTCCACATTGAAGACAAATACAATCTGTCCCCTGTCCAGCTCCCTGATTTTGCTTGTTTCGGGACTGCCTCTTTGCCTGGGCCTGCTGGACAAGTGTCTCTTCAAATTGGGAGAGGCCATGATGCATCGCCTGCTTCAGACATCAAGGTTTCCCATCTGTTGAGGTCCATTCCTAAGGCCTTCAGATCCCGCTTGCAGATGTCCTTGTATCGCAGTTGTGGTCTCCCTCTGGGGCAGTTTCCCAGCATAATCCTCCATACAGGAGGTCTTTTGGAATTTGACCATGAGCCATTTTCACGACATGCCCGAGCCAGCGTAGACATCGCTGTTTCAGTAATGTATACATGCTAAAAATTCCAGCTCGTTCTAGGACTACTCTATTTGGAACTTTGTCCTGCCGGGTGATAGCAAAAATCCATCGGAGGCAATGCATATGGAAAGTGTTCAGCTTATTCTCCTGCCGGTGCATAAAGGGTCCAGGACTCACTGCAGTACATACAGGAGTGTACTCAGGGCACAGGCTCTCTAAACCTGGATTTTGGTGTAAGCCGTCAGCTTCTTATTCAGCCATACTCTCTTTGTGAGTCTAGAGCAGTGGTTCTTAACATTTGTCACTGAGATGCTTTTGAACTGCAACTCCCAGAAACACCAGTCAGCACAGCAGGTGGTGAAGGCTTCTGGGAGTTGCAGTCCAAAACTCCTGAGTAACCCAAGGTTAAGAACCAGTGGTCTAGAGAACATGGTAGCTGCTTTCCCAATACATTGATCCAGCTCAACATCTAGAGAGAGAGTGTCAGAGATTGCTGAGCCAAGGTACACAAAAGTCATGAACAACCTCCAACAACCTCCAATTCTTGCGTGGAGACAGTAACAGAGATTCGATTTAAAAAAATCTAATTAGGTTTCCTCTAATTCAGGGGACCACGTTGACACTTCCCTCTCCAGAATACTGTAAATAAGATAGCCACCAACGACGACTCCCAACCTGCCACGCGGCTCCAGCGATCTCAAAAAGCTATGTTTCCCCTCAAGACGAAAAGCGGGCGACGACGACCGGGCCTTTGAAACGGCTCTAGCGCGCGCGCTACGCATGCCGGGAGCGGTAGTCCCGGGGACCCCCCCCCCTACCTGGAAGCGATTGAGAAAGGCTTCGGGCCACAGGAAGAGGTAGACGGGGCTGACGAGGCCTAACTTGCCGACGAGGGGAACCGCGATGGAGCCCGCAAACCAGTACCGAGTGATGAGCGGGATACTCCGGAACCACTCCCCGAGGTCCGACATTTCGCTTCCCCTCCCCGAGGACCTGACGCGAGGCCTGGACGCCGGACCTTTCCACCACCACCCCCTCGCCTTCTTGCCGGCGCCGGAGTTGTTTCCACGGTGAAAGCTCCGAGGTTGGATAGCGGGCGAGGCCCGCCTGCCTCCGACGTGTCTGCCCCGAATTCGGCGAAGAGACGGCTACTTCCGGTTTCCGCCCTCTCCAGACATGGCAACGGGGACCAAAGAGTAGAGGGAAGAGGAAGGAGCGTCCCAGGAAGTGCCATTCTTTAAAGGGACAGCACGACTTTTTCCTGCGTGGTTCCTTTCTTAGAGAGGGTCACACGTTATGCGCCGCCCAGAGTGGATGCACGTCAGATGGGCGGTATACAAACTGAATAAATTTTTAAAAAACTGTTCAAATTTTCTTGCCAACACCTTTCCAGCGTTTTAGGTCCTGCTGATTTTTTAAAAAGCCAGTACCAAGTATACCTTTATCCTTATGCTATGTACAGCACTTTATATTTGTATAGGTATATAAGGTAATACCTTAATATTAAAGGACCACAGAGGTGTTAAAAGTGGACATCCACCATTATAGTGAATAGAATGAGGGACTAGGATTCAGGAGACCTGGGTTCAAATCACTAATTAGTCACAGAAGCTCACCAGGAGGTGGGCAGAACACCTTAAATATCTCACCTTGAAAGCCCTGTGAGGGTCACTATACCTCGTTTCCGACGCACGAGATATTAAAAGAGCTTTTCTGGACCCATAAAAAGACTACGGTTTTCAATAATTAGGACTGAGAGATAAGCTTGGGAGTTAAAAGGCGCCGTTTGATGCCATGTTTGTTTAGCAAGACTGGGATTGCTTCTCCCAGTCAACAGCCCCAGGGATGGAATCTGAAACCCACAAGAAAAAGGACCTGATTTGAAAGCTCCCATTTTGAAAGTTGGCGCACACACCTGGCTATGCTGTTTTTGAACAATCCCCCTTTTCAATTGACGCGCCTTATTCAACGTCCTCTAGCGCTGCTAAACCTGGGGGGGGGAAGCTATTTTAGAAACGAAAACCACAATTCCCAGAAGGCATTGCGTCGGATTGTTCCACGCTGAGAGAGGGGATATCCGGTGCCGCTGCGCTGCTGCGGACGCGGAAAGCTTCCCGCCTCGGTCCTTTCCCCCCTCCCCGTTTGGGCCGCTTGGCGTCTCCCGCAATAGTGGGCGGGTCCCAAAGGGAGAAGCGACGGTTGGGGCGGAGCCGGAGGGTTGCAGCTATTCAAGCAAAAAGTGGCGGCTGCGGCAACCAGGAGGATGCAGAGTTCGGACCTGGGCAACAAGGAGGAGGGCAAGATCTGGCATCGCAAGCCCTCCCCGGCTGCGCAACAGGGGTAACTCAGCCAGAGGATGGGGGCGGGAATCGGCTTTGATTTTGTTATTTTTTTTCCCCCTGTATTTGCTGAGCCAGCACGTTAAACAACAGCCATAAACATAGAGTGCATCTATACCCAAAGACAGTCTGTGTTAGAGGTTGCAGGCAGTATGGTGCAATGGTTAGAGAGGCACCGCAGACTTGAGAGATCAGTATTCACATCCACTAGCTAGATGTTAGTCGTACACTGTCAAGTCACCTCTATGAAGGAGTGACTTGAGAGTCACTTTTGGCTAATTTCTGGGTTTCGGACTAACCCACCTTGCAGGGTTGTTGTAAAGATGGAAAGGTGACATTCCAGAATCCATTGCATTCTCTTGAGCTTCCTGAAGGAAGGGAGCATACAACGATCATAAGTACACATGGTCTTGTAACACTTTATAGGCATTAGGTGAATTTGTGGAAGATGATTCTGTCGGTGAGAGCCTAACAAAGTTTCTGTGTAACATAAGAAAAATCATAGAATAGCGGGACTGAAGGGGCCTATAAGGGCATTGAGTCCAACCTTCTGCCCAATGTAGGAATCCAGATCAAAGTACACCTGACAGATGATTGTCTCGTTTTCTCTTGCATGCCTCCAGCACTGGAGCGCTTACCACCTCCCATGATAATCAGTTTCATTGCCATACTGAACTAACAGTTAAGAAGTTTTTTCTGATATTCAAACCTGGCTTCCTGTAACTTGAGCCCTTTGTTACATGTCATGTACTTTGAGATAATCAAGAACAGATCCTGCCCCTCCTCTATACGACAGCCTTTCAAGTATTTGAAAAGTGTTATCGTATCACCCCTTGGTCTCCTTTCTCAAGGCTAAACATGCCTGGTTCTTTCAGTCTTTCCTCATTGGGCTTGGTTTCCAGCTCCCTGATCATCCTTGTTGCCCTCCTTTGAACTTGTTCCTGTTTGCTAGCATCCTTCTTGAAGTGTGGTGTCCAGAACTGGACACAAGACTCAAGGTGAGGCCTAACCAGTGCTGAATAGAGGGTATCTAGTACTTCATGGGATTTGGAGGCTATACCTCTGTTAATGCGCCATGAAATAGCATTTACTTTTTTTGCAGCCGCGTTGCACTGTTGGCTCACATTAAGCTTGTGACCTATAACAATTCCAAGATCTTTCTCACTCATAGTACAGTTGAGCCAAGTATCCCCCATCTTATAACTGTGTGTTTAGGTCCCCCACCCCCAGTGTAGAACTTTGCACTTATCCCTGTTAAATTTCATTCTGTTGTTTTCAGCCAACTGCTCAAGATCTTTTTGAATTTTGTTTCTGTCTTCCAGAATATTAGCTATTCCTGCCAATTTTGTGTCATCTGCAAATTTAATAAGCATTCCTTGCACCTCATCATCCAAATCATTAGTAAAAATGTTGAAGAGCATCAGCCCGAAACTGAGCCTTCTGGTTCCCCTCTTATTACCTCCTCCCAGTTTGGGAAGGAACCATTGATAATCACTAAGTACAATTCTGTTACTATGTACCCACCTAATAGTTGTTCTGTCCAGCCCACACCTTGTTAATTTGCTAATCATAATATCATGGGGCACTTTGGCAAAAGCTTTGCTGAAGTCAACTTACATTGTGTCTACAGCATTCCCACCATCTACTAGGGAGGTTACCTGATCAAAAAATGAGCTTAAGATTAGTCTGGCAGGAGTTGTTCTTGACAAATCTATGTTGGTTTCTATTTATTACTGCATTCGTTTCAAGGTGCTTGCCAAGTGACTGCTTTATAATCCTTACTTTCTCCCCAGAGTCATCGTAAATATTATTCACAGTACCACAGGCTACCATTCCAAAACAATACGCTTCTTGAATGTGGCATTTGATAGCTCTGGAGATTCGTTACTTGCTGGTGATCACCAAGGCAACATCTATGTTTTTGACTTGGTGGGCAACAGGTAAGATCTGTGTATTTATTTTGTTCATGTTTTGGCTTGCTCTTATTTAAAACACATAAATTGTACTATATGGATAGAGGGATGCACAGATTTGCACAGTTCTAACCATGATGTGAAGGAATGAGTTTTCTCAGCACTCTTTGTCTGCTCCTGGTATATTCATGTCTCATTATTTACATACCTAGAACATTCATTTCTTGAGAATTTCTAATATCCTGATTCCTGGATATTTGAGAAATCTTCTAAGCCAGAGGTCCCCAACCCCTGGTCTGCAGCCCGGTGTCAGTCCATGGCCTGAGCCGGACCAGGCCGCGGAGACAGACCTCCCCCCCCGCACTCACCCCCACACAGCTGATTTGCACATGTGCTCCAGCACACCCATGCAAGCGCAACACAGCTGTTTGCACATGAGAGAGAGCGCCCACACAAGCACTGCACTACCATTTGCACATGCACACAAGCATGAGGCGTGCCCCGCCTTCCCCAGCTGGTCTGCGGGGTGAAAAAGGTTGGGGACCCCTGTTCTTAGCCACTGGCATCAACAAGGCTATTTTATATGACTGTCCTTTTTTATCACTTCATGAAGGGCCTGTAAAATGCTCACAGGGGTCAATCCTGGGACATTTACTTATTGGCAGTTGCCTTGTTTGGCTGTGTAGCTGTTATGCTTTCCTTGTACTCTGCCAGAATTATTCTGATTTGTACAAACAGGTTCAGCTTGGTTCAACGAACAGCACAGGCTAGCACCGCACTGGCATTTAATCTTCGCAGAAAAACAGAATTCCTTGTGGCTCTGGCTGATTATTCCATCAAATGCTTTGATACAGGTAATAGGCACTATTTATGCCACTGCTGGTCCGGTCATTAGTGTCTGTAGATCGCTACAGTGCCAAACATGTTTTGGGCTAGAAATCTCACAATCCCAGGGTGGGGATGGGGCTTCTGGGACTTGATGTCCAAAACATCTGGAGTCGCACAAGTTGCCCACCCTAGGCATAAAACATCCTTCCCTTGCCTCATAAGGAAAGCACTCTCCCTCCTGAGCAGACTTTCTAGATTTTATCCATTTTAATCCTGTCATTTAGGTGTTCTTACTCTCCCCTGCAGATACTAAAGAACTTGTTAGCTGGATGAGAGGGCATGACTCTTCAGTGTCCTCAGTCTCAGTTCATGGTTCTGGCCGATACGCCATCACGTCGTCTGCAGATACAGCCCAGCTTTGGGATCTTGACACGTTTCAGCGGAAAAGAAAGCTGAATGTTCGCCAGTCTGTGGGTATCCAGAAGGTCAGTTCCTTTACTCTCTTTGTTGAGTTTGTTCTAAAATCCATAACAGTTTGTATGGTCATCGGGCACTAAAGATGGTGAAGACAAAGCTGGCCCAACTGAAGTAGATTTCCCTTATTCCAACCTCCTCCAGATGTTGGCCTGCTACTGCCAGCATCCCTTACTATTGGCTAGAGAGCTGCTGAGAGTGTAGTCCAGCAACACCAGGAGGCCCAGATGTTCCTCACAGCTGCCTTTGAGCTGATCTCTTTACCTATCATTCTTTTCAAATATGAGTCCATATTTATTCCCAAAATTAGGGGGCATACTTCTTGAACTATAAATGGTCGTAGCACTGCTGGTTGGAGAGAGAGAGAGAGGAAAATAAAAAGATAGATAGTAGTGCTGATTGCAATGCATCTTGGATCAGGTTGGTGTCCAAGAGTGATATGTGATGTATTGATTAGAGATGGGTACAAAGTACTCCCTTCATTATAAGTCATCTGTGCAGCAGCACAGCTGCTGAGCATTCCTTTCCCCTAACCCCCTTGCTGGCATCTCCACTCAACAGGTGGCGTGCATGGCTTTGTCCCTCCCCATTGTGCCACTGTTCAGTACTAGCAGGAGTCCAGACTTCCCTTCTCCATCTCCTCCAGCAGCTGGCCACTCAAATGAGGAGGCGGGGCAAGGATTCCTGCAGCACTGCCTTTGAGAGGCCAGCTGCTGGAGGAGGCAGAGAAGGAAAGTCTGGGCTCTTGCCCGGACTGAAAATTGGATGATGGGGAGGGACAGCAATGCACACTGGCTGGTGAGTGGAGGTGCCAGCGAGGGGGTGGGGAAAGGAACACACGCAGCTGTGCTGCTGTGCAGATGACGTATGATGAAGGGTGTGTGTGAAGTACTTCATGCCCATCCCTAGTATTGAAAACTAAGATTGTATATCAGGGCTGGAGAACCTGCTGGTCACATAGGTTCTCCACCTAGCTTACAGTCTGCCCGCTTAGAGCCCCACAACAGGTAAGCTTGATGGAAAAACCTCTCTTCTGAGTTTTTTTCCAAATCTAATTATACTGCAGAGAGGGTTCAAATTGCAGAGGGAGAGTTTGTAGCAAGAGAGAGTGCACTCTGCCTTCTTGTCATCATACGGTGCCACTCATATGCCCATATCAAACCCTGCACAGTGATTAAACTTGAAAAAAAAGCACTGCAGTGGGAAAGCATTGTCCTATCTTAATTGCCGGGTGGGGGAAGGCATCCATGTGTATGACAGACTATATATCGCTTAGGCACAGTTTTTAAAAGTTACTTCTGAGGCAGCAAGTCCTCAGATGTCCTATACAGGATGATGACTGGGGGATTCGGAGATTTTATAATCCAAAGAACAACCCCTTTTCCCAAACTCTTTGCTTTAGCCCTGCGCACAGCTGTCATCAACCCCTGCAAGTTTTCAAATCTCCCTAATTTCCTGCAGTTCCTTTCTCTTAATGCAGATCTTGTTGTGATGCAGAGACCCAAGCTGTTCCCAGCCACCCTCATTTTTCAGATTCTCAAACTATCGTCTGGAATCCCCGTCTGTGTATCTTGCAGGTCATACAGCCTTATCAAAGGGTAGAAATGTAAGGGACTAGCTGTAGTTGTAATATGCAAGTTCAGCTTTTAAAAGTTCTAACCTCATCTTTGTCGTGATGTTGAAATGTGCCTGTTTTAAATGATCTTTTCTGTGTATTCTTCCTGTGTTTTTAAGGTCTTCTTCCTTCCCCTAAGTAACACCATTCTCAGCTGCTTTAAAGATAACTCTGTCTTTGCTTGGGAGTTTGACACTCTTCGCTGCAAGTATCAGCTGCCATCTCCCATAGAAGGTTCCGCATTGCGCTACAAAGTTTTTGCTGTTACACGGTAGGTGTGACCTTCAAGCATGCAAAGGTCTGGATAGGCGGTGCTGAGCCATGGTTAAATAAAGTGTTGTTTCTATCATCAGGCCTTACTTCTTTGTTTTGTTTTGTAGAGATGGCTGGATGAATGACAGTTCTGTCTTGTTCTTGTTCTTGGTACAGAGATGGCCGGGTCCTTGCAGCTGGCGGCAAATCAAACCACCTTCATTTGTGGTGTCTGGAATCTAAACAGCTACTGAGAATAATCCAGATGCCAACTAAAGTACGAACAATTCGCCATCTGGAATTCCTTCCAGATAGCTTTGATGGTGGCTCTAATCAAGTGAGTAGCAGAACTGACAGAAAAAAAGGCTACCAGGTTATTGGCTAGCTTCCCAAGAACTGGTTCTTGCTTTTGTTTTTATCTTTTTATTTTAATTTAAAGTTGAAGACAAACTTGCCACTTAAAAAGTGGAAAGGGTTACTTCACAAACATGTAAGAGTTGAGAACTGTTCACCCTCAGTGGAGCAAATCCTCTGAAGTAGATTTGGGTTTTTGTTTTGTTTTGTTTTGGGGTTTTTTGGTTTTTTGTTTTGTTTTGTTTTTTTGTCTTTCTGTATCCTCAGCCAATGGGAAAGGATTGTGGGAGTTGTAGTTCCAGTTGGGAAAAGCATAGTGTGCTGGTAATATACCACCCATTGCACTTAAAAGAACTCTTTGAGCAGTTTACAATTTAATTATGTATGCTACACATTCCTCCCCAGTGACCTGGGTACTCAATTTACCCATTTTGAAAGAATGGAAGGTTACCTGAGTCCATCAGGCTCAATCTTAGGTCATGAGCAGAGTCTTGACTGGAATATTGCAGTTTAACCATTGTGCCACAAGGCTCCTCAAAGGTTTTCCACCTTCAAGGCTGTTTTTTGTTTTGTTTTTATGGAAAGACCACCCAATTGCCACTTCGAAGAAAGAAAAAGAAAGAATCTTGTGGCGCTTTATAGACTAACATATTGTATTGGAATGAATTTTCATGGACTCCAGTTCACTTCTTTAGATACCAGAGTGGGCTGAAGAGAATGAAAGTTTGTCCCAATTAAACTTCCTAGTCTTCAAGGTGCCACAAAATTCTTTATGGCTTTTGTCACAAAAGACTAACAGGCCTATTCCCCTTAAAGCCTTTGCTTTCAAGATGGCTGGGACCACCCCTCTCTTAACAAGATATTCTCTTTTTTTCTTTTTTTGCACCTGCCAGTGTTTGGTTACCCTGGTGGGATGCTCTCCTGATGGGCTGCATTAGAACAGGCATAGATAAGATTCATAAAATAAATCAGTAATTTTATACCCTTACAATTGTCCTCCAGGTTCTTGGACTGCTGAGCCAAGATAATATCCTGAGATTTATCAATATCCAGACATGTAAACTTCTCTTTGATGTTGGCAGTCACGAAGAAGGAATCAGTACAGTTGCCTTCAGCCCGAATGGAAGATACATTGCAGCAGTCATGGAGAATGGTAGCCTTACCGTATACAGTGTCCAGGCACTGACACAAGAATTAAATAAGGTAGAACTGTGAAATGGGTTTTAATGGGAATTAAATAAGGTAGAACTGTCCTTCCTTCACTGGAAGGACAGATCCTGAAGCTGAGGCTCCAATACTTTGGCCATCTCATGAGAAGAGAAGACTCCCTGGAAAAGACTCTGAGGAGAAGGGGATGACAGAGATTGTTGGACAGTGTCACCGAAACGATCAAAATTAATTTGACCCAACTCCGGGAGGCAGTGGAAGACAGGAGGGCCTGGTGTGCTTTGGTCCATGGGGTCACAAAGAGTTGGACATGACTTAACGACTAAACAACAACAAAAATTGTGAAATAGTGTGAAAGGTGGAAGCTTACTTCAATCCATTGGGCCTAATATTTTCATGAAGTGGGAGGGTGGGACATACAGCCCTCCATAGACCAGCCCACCTAGAGGGCATCTCACTGGGGAAAGCGAATTCAGACTGTAGCGAAGACTAGTCAGACATTTCACATATAGGCTGGCTGTTTGGGAAACAGGTTATCCTATTAGTCATTTCCCAAATCTTGTCCTTTTCAGCCTCCCCCACCTTTGTTTAAAGCGATAGAAGACACGTCCAGAAGCAAGTTTGACACAGCCAAGCTTCCAATGAGAGTGACATCCAGAGTCCCGGAGAGGCCATGGAAATCAAAAGGGGGCAAAATTCAGACAAAGGTGCTAAGACCACAACCGGATATGTCACATGAGGATAAAGAGGTAAAAAAAGGGGCTAAGGCTAAAATCTGAAAGGGTATCTAGTTGGTTTGTCTGTAGAAACCTACAGAATTGCTGAGGTACTACTTCCCCCCGGTTACTGAAATCAAAATTAAAAAGAAGGCGTATGTAGTGTCTCAGTATCCAACAGTCTGCTGCCCCATCAGCAAACTCCTGTTATACTCAGCAAAGGTTCCCCAGAAATATTAATGAAAAGTTTCATCTTGTTTATCATCCTCCAAGCCTAGCTGGAGGATTAGAAGTTGAAATCATCTTAATTACTTTTCAAAGAATGTATTTCAATAGGTCCTCTGTTCATATCTGTTCACATAGGAGGGAAGGCTTTAATGATTGGTTTTATTTACATGCTTAGGCATGTCATTGTATTATATTGGGTTTTTAAAAATATTGAAACAATATTAGTTGTGTATAAAAACTGAAGAATGAAAAAGAGAGAAAATTCGATTTCTTAGGAACTCAAACGGAAGCAATGTATAGTGTGGCGAGGGCAACCTGTGGCCTATGGATTGCATTCTGCACCTCCCCCAGAGCCCATGCCCGAAATTTTTTAAAAAAAATATTTAAAAGGTGTTTTACTCAGAAAATTCCCTTGTGCAATACAGTGGGTGAGGGTATAATTTTTGCTATCTTCTGAGAAGCCCCACTCACCCCAAAATAAGAAAAAAATATTTTTTTTCCACCACTAGAAGGCACAGCAGAACATTTTCAGTCAAAACTCCAGTTTTTGTAAGGAAAAAAATGGGGCAAAGATCAGAGGAGAAGGTGCCACTCTCCAAAATTAAGGGATATGTATGTGGCTCCTGGACCTCTAGAAATAACTTATCTCTGAGGTACACACCACCATCTTGTCCTCACTTCATTACAAATCTCCCCTCCATATTTATGAAGAAGCAGCTGATCGTGGAAAACAGAAGCTTTCAGTTAAAGACACCAAAAGTTCTTAAAACCCTGTGGTTGGTTGGTTGGTTTTTGCCTGCCTGTACAAGATAGGTTGGTACCAGTGCTGTATTTTGTTAGTGCCAAAATGCACCTGCCCCACAAAAAATTAAAACTGAGCAGAAGAGTGATGTAATCATTGCAGGAAATAAACTTTTTTCTGTTCCAGAATGAGCTGCCTGAGGGACTGAACAAGAAACGGCTCCAGGCCTTGCTGAAAGGATTTGGGGAGTATCCGGCAAAATACAGGTTCGTAGGTGCAGACGTCAAACCTGATTTCCGCCATTTTGGCCAGGCAAGCAAACATGGGCTACCTCTCCCATTTCGTGTCCTAATTTCAGGATGTTCATTTGGCGGTCCCTGCTTCATCTCCCAGAAAATCACTTGGCCTTCAGCAGCTTGTTGGATAAAGGGACTCATTCAGCATTTGTGCACCTTCAGAGCGAATATCCTATTAAGAGCAGGAAACTCTTGAGAGTCTTGCAGAGGTAAATGTGGGAATGTCTCGGGGTGTTAAGGGGTTGGGTGGCGAAGGGGAGCCTTCCGGTATTTCAGTTCAATGACCAGTTGACTGTACATAGGGGGCAGCCTCATTTGGAGCCAGACCAATCCATCTGTCTTGAAAGTGCCACCATGAAGAGTTTTGGGTAGGATTTTCCCCCCTAAACCTACCGAGAAATGCCAGGAGTTGACCCTGAGATCTTCTGTATACAAATCATACACTCACATGACTGAGCTACTCCCCTGCTATTGTTCTGTTTATGTATGCATGATCTTTGCAACTGCTTGACTCATGATGCTATACAAGATTTGAATTCAGCTCCCCCTGAGGAGTCACCCGTTTTGGTATACTGTAGCATACATTTTGGAAAATGTGTGCAATGGAAAACAGTTTGTTGCAAGTTCTTGTTCGTTTCTTAGATTTGTATACCTCCCTTCAATATGAATATTCTTGAGGTTGCTCACCGTAATGAAGATAACACAGTAGAATTAAGCAGTTCAGTAGTAGAAGTTTAAAACAGCAACTTAAAATGGGGCTAGCCGAAGACCTGATCTGTATATGTGGTAAGAGTTATGGGTAAAACAGAATTCACCAGTTCAGATTGCAAGGGAAGAGATTACTGTATATTTTTGAAGGGTCCATTGTGTTAAACATCCCTTCAGACAGGAAAGCTGTTAGGTTTGGGGCCGTCAAACATTTGCTAAGCAACTGCTTCTCTCTGCATATAGGACACTGTCTGCACTAGCTCACTGGTCTACCATCTTTGGTGAGATGCCCTACATCCCTCTGCTGGCCTTTCCATTTGTCAAACTCTTTCAGAACAATCAGCTCATCTGCTTTGAGGTGGTTGCTACAGTAATAGGTAATGAAAATTTCAGAGTAATGGAATGTAATATCATGAAGGAGAAGGATATGGCTGGTTGGAATACTATCAGATCACTATGACAAAGAGCAGGCTGAAAACAAGAGTCAGCAACTAATTCACATGGTTCAAAGGCCACCAGTCCCTCTATCCAATCTTGCCTGAGCCAGAAGACTCTCGGACCTTACAGGATATTTCTGAGGCACTAAGAAATCAAAGCCAGAAACCTTCTGCTTTCTTACAGTCATAGGCAAAGACCAGTGTACGCTCTATAGCATGCATACTCTATAATGTGTGTAGCTAGTAGTCAAAGAGTAGGAGATTGGATTTATTGTCAAGGCAAGACCCCAGTAGTTCAAAAGACTTCACAGAAAGGCCCATATTGGAGGGGGGAGTTCAGTATTCTTTATCCCTATGGTTTGTCCACTAACATCTTGTGCCTGAATTTGCCATTTGTGGGATAAAGCACAAGATGTATAATTCACATGTTGTTGTTGAGTAATCAAATGAGATTTTGCTGGTTTCCTCCTTTCCTTCCTTTCAGTTAATTGGTGTCAACACTGGTTTGAATTTTTCCCCAACCCTCCAATCAATGTCCTCAGTATGGTGGAAAACATTTTGGCACATCATGACAAAGAACTGCTTCAGCATTTCATGAATTACAATATAACATCACAGGTAAAGAGATGGTCAACTTAGCTATGAGGACAGTGAGACCGGTACTCCACAGAGTGGTAGCAGAGAAGTTACCCAGAATAAGACGAGTAGAGCAGTGTCATCAGCTGAAGTTCAGTTTCACCGAAGGGACTTTTAAAATGGCTTTAATGTATTTCTCCCTTACCTTGGTCCAGCTCGTGCTGTAGGACAGAAATTATGCTTCATAGGAATTTGTATGTTGGTCATTTTTGCTCTGCTGCTGTGTTTATACTAATTTTCTCCATATAAATGTATCAAAATGTCCTGTGTCTTGGCTGCTTCTGGGATTTCAGTTTTTCCCCTTCCTCTTAGTGACCTATAATTCAAATGTACACAGTTTCTTAAACTTCCTCATGACATATAAAGGATTTTCGAGCAGATGGCCTGAAAAAAGTTCTCTCGGATGGGAGGTTGAATGTTATTCTACAACCCCAATCCTCAAACAGTTTTCTTCGAATAGTATCTTGGGCATTATCTGGAAGTAACAGAATACAGTGGTGCCTCGCTTAACAAGCGCACTGTTTAACGAAGAATCCGCATAGCAACCCATTTTTTGGGTTCGCTAATGCAATCGCATTGATGTTTAGATAGGCTAAACATCGCATTGCGATCATTTCTGCACCCGGCGGCCATTTTGGGAACAGCTGATTGGCGGTTCCAAAATGGCCGCCGGGTGCAGAAAATGGCCGCCCACCTGCTGCTTACCGAGGGCGCGAAAATGGCGGCACTATGGAGAAACTTCGCAGAACGGTGAGTTTAAGAGCCATAGGAACGCATTAAACTAAGTTTAATGCGTTTCTACGGCGTTTTTCGTTCCGTATAGCGATGTTTCCCTATAGCGACGGTTAATCCGTAACAGATTAACCTCGCTATGCGGGGCACCACTGTATAGCAAAATTTAACTCTGAGTGAACCAGGCTTGGGCTGTTCATTCCTTTGCTCAGACAACGCGTGGGAAAATGAGTCACTGTTTCTTTAAATCAAATGGCATTTGTATCCTACGTTTCTTTTAATGTACAGTATTTCCTGAACCTATTTTGGGAAATAAAGAATGTATTGATTCATGTGTTTAAACTATTTTTATCCTGCCGTTCAGCCAGAAAGACTCCCAGAGTGGCTTACAATACAGGGCAGTCCCTGCCTGCAGGCTTCCAATCCAAAATAAACCACAGGGAGTGAAAATGTTGAGGGAAGAAAAAAAACACAAGCTCGGGCACCAGTGTTAAATGCTGCGTGGTTGACGTTACACAGGAATCCAAATCCTTTTTGATTTCATTCATCAAGCCATTCACCGAATGATAATTTGGTCCTCAAGCCCAGTCATGAGCACAGTAGAAAAACCCAAACCCTAACTGCCGAATTAACAATCCCATAGCGGGTGGCAAAGCTGCTGACAGCACCGTGATCCCGGTTAATGTTAAACCGCTTGGAACAGTGCAGAGATCGGATCGGAGCTGTGCTTCCCACCTCTCTCGGTTGCAGATCTGCCCTGGTTTCTAGAGTTCTAGCTTCCCTTTGGTTATTCCTAATATTCAAACAAGCCTTTAATAAACATGAGCCATCAAGTCAGTCCTAACTTATGGGAACCCTTTTCAGAGCTTTCCAGGCAGAGAGTATTTAGAAGGGGTTTACCATCCCCTTCCTCCGGGAGCGCCCTAGGACTGTGCAGTTGGCCCAAGGCCACACAGGCTGGCTCTACTTGCAGGAAGCACAATGTGGATTTAAACCTCTGGCTCCATAGCCAGATACCTAAACCATTGACTAGTCAGCTAAACAGGGCTTTAGCGGCTGACTTTTCTTCTCATGCATCTTTGAATAAGTGTGCCATATATCTCTTAGACTGCTATATTTTTAAATTTCTCTTTTAATATTTTATGTTTATTATTATTGTTGTTGTTGTTGTTGATGTTGATGTTGTTGTTATTATTGTTGTTATTATTGTTATTATTATTACCTATTAGGTTTATGCTTGGCCACTTCTGGAAACCATGTTCTCTGAGGTTTTGACGAGGGAAGAATGGCTAAAAATGTTTGATAATGTCTTCTCTAACCACCCTGCCTACTTTCTGATGGTGGTTGCTGCGTACGTTATCTGTTCCAGGGCTCCTTTACTTCAGTGTAATCAGAAAGAGGACTTTGAGGTAAGGGCCATGCTGTTTGAGTTTGGCATGAACATTTATATCTGTGGGACCTAGTTCACTCTCAGGAAAGACAGAAATATGTTGCGTTGTAGCAACAGCCTCAAAGTAAAAGCAGTATGTTGTTTGCCACTGCCACAAGAAATCCGGGACTTGGAAGCGTGTGTGCAAAAGTAGTAAGTGGGACACCATATTTCTTATTTTTAGCATAAGGTAGGGTGGGCAGAGTTCAGAACTCCAGCGCCACACATAAAAAGGAAAGGGAAAATTCAACAACTACTGTATTTTATTCGCGAAGGCTTTCACGGCCAGGATCTAATGGTTGTTGTGGGCTTTTCGGGCTCTTTGGCCTGTTCTGAACGTTGTTATTCCTAACGTTTCGGCCACAGAGTGCTGTCCTCTGAAGATGCCGGCCACAGAGACTGGTGAAACGTTAGGAAGAACAACCTTCAGAACACGGCCAAAGAGCCCGAAAAACCCACAACAACCAACTACTGTATTTCTTGTACCCTCTAGTGCGGCAGCTGTGCTGTGTTTCTCCCACACAGGCTCCTGTTTCAGACCAAGAGATTCACAACTAGAAGTGACTTCTGATTATTTCCGGTTCTGTAAAAAGAGTGTTTATGCTGAAAACAGGTTGCAGGGCCAACAGTGTGGCAAAACTGTCCTTCCTGTGTGTCTACTGGAAACACCATGTTGTATGGTGAGAGACATGGGAGGCTTTAGAGCAGCAGTTCCCAACCTTTTTAACCCCATGGGGGGAAGGCAAGGCACTCCCTGCGCTCGTGCACATGCATGATGGAGCGGGCGTGCTCTCACATGGGCAGGCGCTCGCATGCGCAAAGAGCAGCATGGGGCAAAAGGGCACTCGTGTGCGTGAAGGGGTAGGGGAGTGCTTGTGCGGGCACAGGTGCGTGTGCATGCGCAAAGAGGCTGGGGGGGTCTGTCTCTGCAGCCCGGTCTGGCTCAGGCCACGGACCGGCACCAGGCCATTGGCCGGGGGTTGGGGACCTCTGCTTTAGAGGGTGCTAGAAGTGGGACAGCCCTCCAAGGTTCAGACCTTTGGAAATTGTCCAGTTTGATTTAGATGGTAGAAATCTTTGGAAAAAAGCTGTGTTCCTTGATTCAGGAGATTTTGGAGATTTTGAACAACATTCAATCAGATCACTTGTCACACATTTTATTCCTTTTCCTGTTTTCTCCCCCCAACTGTGATCCATCCTTCTTTCATGGCAGTATTTTTTCCATCATCGTAACAACCTGGACGTCAGTGTGGTGATTAAAGAAGCCTACCACCTCATGAACTGTACCCCGGCAGAGATCCACCCACGCCATATGCTGGAGGATTTTGTGCCGCTAACCAAGGGGCAATACCCGATATTTAACAAGTATCCCAAGTTCATTGTGGATTATCAGTCTCAGGAACGGGAACGAATCAGACAGGATGAAATTGAGTACCTGCGAGAAAGGTATTGATGGCAACCGAGCATTGGAGCATGTAGAGGAGAGGGCTGAGGCAGCCTGTTTCCATGGCAAGAGTAAAGAGTAACTCAGGTTATATCCTAAAATGGGATGTGAATTAAGAAACTAGAATTCCAGATAAATTGGATAAAATGATCTGATCCGGTCTTGCAAAGCAGAATCCGACTGCATACATGCCCACATACATTCGTAGGTCAAGATCCAAAATATTATATATTTATGTGTTGTGCATATTTATTGGCTAGTATTTTGTTGTCTAAATGCAGAGTGGAAAGGAAATCCTATAATTGTTCCGCCTGGCTCTGCATCATGGGGCCATTTTCACACTGGTTTACCACATCAGTGACACAGCTGGCCACCAAACTGTGAGCCTGTCAGAGCTGGAGAGGTGCTTAGGCTGTTTGCCCTCTGCTCTGCATTCAGGCAATGAGATACTAGCCACTGTCGTTTAAATGGTGCCGAAACTGTTTCGAGATTGTTTTTTTAACATTGTTTATACATGTATTTTAATGTAACCCAATTAGAGATGTTGTTCTACCAAGTGGAAGACAAACCCTATCAATAAATAGGGCAGCAGCAGAACCAAAGAGGCATATCTTGCTCCACACATCCAGCCTGGTCTGTTCAGGAGGTTCTTTGCAAATCTTATCTATGAACCAGTCCAGAGAGTTCAAGGAAAGCAACTACAAAGCATTCCAGAATTTAAATGCTCTGCCCATTTGGGTCATCCTCTCTCTGAATTACATATACAGCCTGGAAGCAGGTGGAATCATGATTACAGTCCACTGTAGCCAGAATCCTACCGGTTGTTTACAGAAGCACACAAGAGAATGCAGAAGTTGCCATCGTTAATGGCAGCGTACCGACAAGATGCTGCTATGTGTGGCCATGGCAGTGTCTGCATTTCCTCTTCATGTGCCAGAATCCTGTATCCTGCATGCAAATATACATTGCATAAATGGTTTTCACAATTTTCTGGCCATCTGTTGTGCACTCAGGCACACAATCAAGTGCATGAGCGGGGCGTGTCCATGCACAACAACCAGCCAGAACGATTGTTCATATCAGTCATGCCAATTTGATTTACAGTGTGTAAACCTAACATGACCGGAGCACATACTAACCAGTACTAGTAGCCAAAATGGTATTATCTAAAAGTGAAATCAAATGTTATTTCCTGCTTTGAGTGGGGACAGTAATGGGCTCGCTCAAAGATCTTCAAGCTGTATGGAATTTTTCTTTACAGACAGTTGGTTCATGAGATGGAAGCAAAAGCCATTGAACGAAGAGTGGAGGACGATGCTTGGTATCGGAATCAGGAGCTCCTACATGAGGCTGAGGAGCAAAGGCGGAAGATTTTGCTTAAGGAAGAGGAGAAACTAGCGGAACAAAGGCGGAGGTATGCTCTCTTGTGCGTTCTTTAGTCCTGCATGCAGACATCTTCAAGGAAGCTAACCTTTTTTTTCTGCATGGATTGGAATTAGCTTCGTGTTATGCAAAATGTAGATTGCCCATCTGGAATACAATTAGAAAGCATTCTCCCTTATTGGGTCACACAGTCCATGGTTAAGGAGCAGCAGATGCCAAAACCTTTCCATCATGTTTTGTCATGGCTCCGCTGCCAAAGGTTCATTTGTTCTTGCCTTTCTTCATTCAACTTGCGCCTTGGGGTTCGAAGGCTCGCGGCCGTGAAGCGGGAGCTGAAAGTGAAAGAGCTGCAGTTACTGGAAGCGGCAAGGAGGCGTTTCCTGAAATATCAGCAAGACCAGCGGGAAGTGGAGCTCAAGCGGCTTGATGATGAAATTGCAAGAAAGGTAACCTCTTAACTCTGAAGTAGTAAGCGCAGCGCTGCCGAGAGTGCCAGCGTTTCTGCGGGAGTCCGCTTAGTGAATTGTCGTCTTTCCCTGCTTATTATCCAATATGGAAACTTCTCATTTCTCTTCTGGTGGAGGTGTTGAGGCTTTGTCTTGCCAGCTGTGTGGCATTCTGATATCTAAAATTGGCTATACGGCTTCCCCCACTATGAACACTCTCAATATATGCTATACACTGGTGCCTCGCTTGACGACGTTAATTCGTTCCAGCGAAATTGCTGTAGAGTGAAAACGTCAAGCGAAATAAAAAGCCCATTGAAATGCATTGAAAACTGTTCAGTGCTTTCCAATGGGCTGAATACCTGCTTGTCCAGCAAAGCTCCTCCATATGGCGGCCATTTTCGGGTGCCTGTTAAGCGAAAAATGCCTCCTAAAAACAGCGGGGAGCCATTTTGAGCAGCCGGCGGCCATTTTGTAAGCCCGACAATCAGCTGTCTTGATCATCATAATGCGAAGAATTGGTTCCCAAAGCAGGGAACCGATCGTCGCAAAGCGAAAAAACCCCATTAAAACATTGTTTTGCGATTGCAATTGCGCTCACAAAAACATCATCGTGAAGCAGATTCGTCGTTATATGGGATAATCGTTAAGCAGAGCACGACTGTATTGATACAGTCTTTTGGCTACAAAAGTAAAAAATGCCCCTGGCTCTGTTGGCATGACTTTTACTCATCTGCTCTAGGCATTGATGAGAGAGGAGGAAACAGCAGCTACCGTTCAAGATGTGGAAGTGCGACAGATGGAGCTTGAATCCCAAAGGCGGCTTTTCGAACAGGTGCGGCACATGATGGGGTATTATCTAGGAAATGCAGTTTTAGGCTTTTCACCCCGGGTTATACCTTGCCCCTGCGCTGCACAGCTAGTTTAAAGGAGGACACCATGCCTGCCAAGAAGAGGTTTGATTCTGCTTGGGGAGAAAATGATCTTGGTGCCAGCAGGTTGCTTAAAGAAAGGATTTCCAAAGTGTTAGTCCTGCCCCTTGTCGCAAAAATAGGTGACTTTGGCCCGTTATAACCAGGGGTGAGCAACATAATGACTATAGATTACCTGCTGTGCCGCCAACCATTTTACCAGCACAAACACACACACCATTGAATTTGCTGCCACAGTGATGGTAGCAAAGGAAGTACAGTTTTTCCTTGAAATTTCTCACTGTGGCACCAACTTTCAGCAGCACCTTGCTAGCACAAGAGCATTTTAACATACACTGTCAGTTTTGTGAGGAGCACAAATTGATTTGTAAGCCAAACTGTGTTCCCACAAGCTTCCTGGAAATGCTGAGCAGGGCATTTGACTCAATGGTCTTATAGAGATCCCTTCCAACTCAATGATTCTGTGTTTCAGAACAAGACGTGCAGACCCCATGAATGTTCTTTTAAAGCAAAACAGTGTTTGTTTTAAAATTGGTTGGGGTTTTTTTATGACCATGGCGTGTTACGGGGTTTCAGCAAGACAGGATTGGTAACATGATACCCCCACCCTGGCAAGTTACCTGTCCTGCAACATATTTATAAGTTTGTTAAAGAAGGGAGTAGAGGAAAGGGTTTGCAAAGAGATTTAAATAGGAGAATCAGCCCAGCGATGCTGTGATTAACTAACATGCACCAACACCATGTAGATGAATATGTAGTTCCAATGCCCACTCTTTGGGTAACTTCAAACGTGCTATCAAAGAGAACCTATGACCGCATATCACATCAGATGGAAGCAAAGTCTTCCTAACCAGTCGTGTCATGTTGAATGACTACCTCTCCAGTTAGGGGCAGCTCGCCTCCATCTGATCTGATATTTGGGATCAGGAACCAGTAAATATTCCACACCGGTCTCTTCACCAGACTTGGTAAAGGTAAAGGTTCCCCTTGACAATTTTTGTCCAGTCGTGTCCGACTCTAGGGGGCGGTGCTCATCCCCGTTTCCAAGCCATAGAGCCAGCGTTTGTCCAAAGACAATCTTTCCGTGGTCACATGGCCAGTGCGACTTAGACACGGAACGCTGTTACCTTCCCACCGAGGTGGTCCCTATTTATCTACTCGCATTTGCAGGCTTTCGAACCGCTAGGTTGGCAGGAGCTGGGACAAGCAATGGGCGCTTACTCCGTCGCGTGGATTCGATCTTACGACTGCTGGTCTTTTGACCCTGCAGCACAGGCTTCTGCGGTTTAGCCTGCAGCGCCACCATACTTGATACCACAGTTATCTCTGTTTTTTTCCATTTGTCAGAAACTTGTCAAAGAGCAAGAAGCCACAACACGGGAAGTCAAAGAAGAGCTGGATACCAGCCGGAGGAAAGCTGATCTCGAGGAACGCTTGGTCCAGAGGCTCATTGAAGCTGATCAGGATGGGGAACAGAGAGCTCAGCAAGTAAGAACCTGCAACTCACAAGATACCCTTACTTGTTTTTCAGTTTTGTGCTGAGATGCTCTTAAGTTCTTCCTGTTGCTTTTTTTTAAAGTTTGCTGATGGAACATGGGCTTTTCCTTCTAAGATTAGAGAAAATTACTGATAATTGCAATTATACACAAAATAAACAAAAGTATTGGGGTCACTGGATCTACCCCGAATAAGTAGGTATAAGTCTGCAGCCTTAAATTCCAATGCCGTATGCCATAGACCTAGGGTGGGCAACCTGTAAATCATGGACTGTATGCAGCCCTTCTTGACACTCCAGAATAGGTTCTCATTGGTTTCGTTCTCCCTGTTCTGTTGGTTCCCATAGCAACAAGGGTCTTTGGGTTACTCTTTTCTTGTTTCATTAAAAAAGGGTTCTGAAGAGGCCATTCGGGAGGGTAGCTTGATGGCAGGGTAGAAACTTTGCAAACAGAAGATTCTAATTGCAGTCCCTGGCATCTGTCATTTAAAGGATCAGGTAGCACATGACTAAGCAGTTGCAGATCCCTCTCTGATATTCCTGAGGACTTCCTACCAGTCCAAGGTAGACAGTACTGTGAACTACAGGAAAAAACGACATGGTACATATTGATATTATTGATCTTGGAACTTTTCCAGGTTGAGCATTTGTTCTTCTAGAAATGATAGGCTTTCCACTGATCTTACCGATACTTTTCTTACCATCCATATGACGTTAGATTGTGTTGCATAGTACAGTGCTATTTCCTATGACTTTTTGCTCTTTCTAGTATTTGCTGAATATGCTTTATTTATAGTATGACCTTGTTTTAGGGTGAAGTTTGGAGCTATGATGCTACTGTTGAAGGTGATGTCTATAGTGAGAGCTTTCTGGTCAGAAACAATAGCTGCAGCAGAGAAACTCAAGCAAGGCAACCAGGCCACTCTGGGTGGCTAACAAGATAACACAATATCAAAACACAATAAAAATAAACTAAAACATACATTCATTCAAACAAATACAATAACCAACGGGATAAATTAAAACAGATGGCTATGAAAGTGGTAAAAAGGATGATGAAAGGGTGGTAAAAAGGATGGTAAGAGGGAGGCTAAGATCTCAAAAACATCCCTGATTGCTCTCTAGTTGGCAACTAAGGACGTGTTTTTTGATAAGTGGGTATTATTCGGTTTGTTTGTTTTTCTTTTTGTGCATGTAAAGATTTTAAATCTGAAAATTTTAATTATTTCAACTTTGGATTTTTGATGTTAATTTAGTTAACTCTTTTTTGGTTTCATTTATTTTTTAATTCATGCTGTGGGATACTTTGGGTCTTGCTCTAGAGGAAGACCCAATATAAGTGAAATATTATAAATAACTCAGTAGCCTATGAGGAGTTTTTACTGATCCAAAGGGACTGGGCAACTAGCTGTTTATGAGCCTGGGGCCTCCTGAAAAAGGAATGTGTGCAGAGTCCCACAAATCAATCTCTCCCTGACAAGCTCTGTCTGACCATAGATGGTTGAAGAATGTTTGGCCAAAGCCAGTCAAGAGCAGATCGACACAGATTGGCAAACTCAAGCTCTGCGAAAGCAAAGATTGGACGACATGGATCGTGAGGTACATTATCGAGAAATAGCAAAGCTCCTCCATGAGAGCAGAGCCACAGAGGCCGGACTCCTTGATGCAATGAAAGCAGAGGAAGCCAGAAAGGTGAGTGCCGAAAGGTAAATTTGAGCATCCATCTGCTTTAATCCATCCATGGCTGGACAAAAGGACGTGGAGTCTCTACGTGTTGGTTTGTTGCACTGATACCTTCCTACATGCGCATGGTAGTGTATGTTGCTGTTCTCCTCCCAACAATTCTCTAAAGCAGAAGATAGGCCTGGAAGGTGGATTGGTCTCTGACAGAGGGACTCAAGGAGAGGTTCATTGCTGTGTAGGACAGGAAGCTTCAATGTCCAGATGTTGGACTCCAGGTCTCATTATCCCCAGCCTGCCTTGCCAATGGCTTGGGCATTGTGTTTGTTAACAGCTAGAGAGTCAAGTTCCCCAGTCTTGCCTTAGACTAAGGTAATTTGCAGACACTTCTCAGGCTGTTAAATATATTTTGCAGTAGTCCCCCAAATTGTCAGTGTTTGTAAGAATCTAAAAGTTTGTTTAAGACACTTCAAAATACTGTCATGCTATGCTTTGTTATGATTTGTTATGGGATGGGATGAGATGACACTATGCCATTGAATTATTTTTAGTGGGGTTTAACCTGGGTCTCTTTCTTCCTCACCCCACCCACCACACCTTACTGGTCTTGTTAACAGGAGACTCCTGCTTTGTTTTTCTGTTGTCACAGAGGGAGGAAGTTCAGGAGAAGAGAGAGCAGCTGGCAGAAGCGAAGGCAGCTACTGCTGCTATGGATGCCAACCGGAAGCGCTTTCTAGAATGTGAAATGAATGATGCAATAGAACTAGCCTTAAAACTCCAGGACGAAGATGGCTATTTTGGTGAGCGGATAAGCCTTCTGCACGCGGTTAGCCTGTTTATTTAAGACACTAGTAATGTATAGATCTCAGTGTGGTGCGTACACAAAAATTAAAACCTGTAAATTTGACAGGGCAGAAAAATGCAAGCACAAACACACAAACCAACTTGAAAAGAGAAGGCTGCATCCAGCGTAGCACAAGTAGACCTTTCGCTTTCTCTTCCAGAGCAAATAAGGGGGTTGTACAAGTGGCTGCAGGGACATGGGAGACTGTTTGGCTGATGGTACTTATATTTCCTGTAGACAATGGAATGCAACCTAGAATAAGCTATAGAACAGAATTATCAATATGTAAAAGGTCCTGAAAGCATTGAAAAGATAACAGACCAGGCAGATCTTTTACCCTCTTAATCCAAAGGAGAGTTTCCTCCTTGTGGCTGGAACCGTCCCGAGTGTGTGGTGTCTCCAGGCTCAGGACCAGAGGACATCCACTCCAGTGGAGTGTTGGGAGAGTGAGAACAGACAAAAGAAAACATTTATTTACCTAGCGTGTGGTTAGTCTGTGGAACCCCTTGCCACAGGATGGTGTGGTGATGGCATCTGGCATAGAGGCCTTGAAAAGGGGATTGAGTAGATTCCTGGAGGAAAAGTCCATCGCAGCTGATGAGCCATGATGGGGATTATAATCTCCAGGTTTAAAAAGAAGGTACCTTAAAATGCCAGATTCAGGGGAAGAGGGGTATCAGGAGACAGCTATCTAGTGGTCTCGTGTGCTCCCAGAGGCATCTGGTGGGGCCACTGTGAGATACAGGGAGCTGGACTAGATGGGCCCTTGGCCTGATCCAGCAGGGCTCCTTTTATGTTTCAGTGTTCTAAATAACCACTTGCTGTACAGTTAGGAACTACTATGGAATAAAGGCCACAGTATTGATCTTTGGCTGGGCATATCAGAGTTTCAATCCTCAGTCAATCGTAAGGTCATTGAGTGGTTGAATCAGAATTTAGCAGAATTATTCTTAGAATAAAGTCAGATAACCTTCCCTTCACACCACTCTAAGTACGCTGGAGAAAGGGAGAACAAACCGGATAAATAACTAAAGATAATATACTGTGTATTTTGTGTGCCTGTTTATCTGTCTTGCCATCATTCCTTCCTTTGATCTAATGCAGGATTGGGGAACCTTTGGACATCCAGATACCGTTGCTGAATAACGGTAGGATTTTTAGCTCAGCAACATCTGGAGGGTCCCATGTTCCTCATCCCGTTTTGCAAGGTCTGTCAGCTGGATATAATTCTGTGACTGGCAAAGAGTTAGAAGGGAACAGTGTGTAACCTGCTCTAACCTTGTCATTACATTGGTGCCCCGCTTAATGATTACCCCGTATAACAACGAATCTGTTTCACGACGATGTTTTTGCGATTGCATTTGCGATTGCAAAACTATGTTTGAATGGGTTTTTTTCGCTTAGCGACGATTGGTTCCCTGCTTCGGGAAACGATTTTTCACTTTACAACGATTTTCCAACCGCTGATCGTCGGGTTTCAAAATGGCCGCCACTGTGCAAAATGGCCCCCCGTTGTTTTTACGACTGATTTTTTCCTCTACAAGCACTGGAAAATGGTCGTCCTATGGGGGATCTTCGCTGGACGATTAGGTATTTCGCCCATTGGAACGCATTAACCAGTTTTTAATGCGTTTCAATGGGTTTTTTTTAATTTCGTTTGACGACGATTTCGCTCTACAGCGATTTCGCTGGAACGAATTAACGTCGTCAAGCGAGGCACCACTGTATGTGAGTGTCAAGGTTAGGTTGAAGCAAGGCATCATCACTGGAGCTCCTCAGGGAGACATTCAAAAATCTTCACTAATGTAATCAACACGACACTCTGAACATTCCTGACATCATCTGATTTTGGAAGTTAAGCGTGGTCACACCTGAACAATTTTTGAATGAGAGACCACGAGGGAATATTATGCATTGCACTGAGGAGGAGAGCCAGCTCAGTGGAAGAGCAAGTATTTAAATCTAAAATCAATCCATGAGAGCTCTGAGTAGGGCTAAGGAAGAATCCTTCCTGAAACCCTGGAGAGCTGCTGCCAGTCATAGTTGACATCACTGGGCTAGGTAGGCCAATGGTCTGATTCAGTACAAATCAGTTTCTTGTGCTAATGTGGGAACAGATCAAGAAAGGGTGTGCTGAGAGTGTGTGAAACCCCTCCTCAGTGTCCTGCTAATATTCAAAGCATGACTCGGTATGAAGCTATTGTTTACTAACTGCTTTTTTAAAAGGTATGATTTTCGTTTTGACCCACAATAGGCAGTTTCGGTAGCCTTTTGGTTTAAACAGATCAAATTATTTCTTGGCCCTGACCTTGCTTGTGACCTAGGAAGACCCCTGTCTATTTTCTGCAGAAAGACTGCGTGATTTGAGAGCTTCACACCCTCAGCAGCGTTTGGAATCCCGTCAAGCGTCCGTTAAGGCTCCATCACACCCTGGCAACGTCTGCTTGAACGATTCATCAGGACGAGACTCTTCAAGCCGCTGTAAGCAAAGAACAGAGTCTTTGAAAGCAAATCTAGGTGTAATGTATATCACATAATTTGCTTAGGTGTAGCTTTCTTTATTATTAGAACCAATAAAAAGATGGTGTGAGTTTTTGAATTGGGCAGAACTCCTCATCAGGGAACAGAGTACAAAATTGTGGGGGGGGGGCAAGTTACAGGTTCAAAACTGGTCTGAGGCTTTAAGTACTCAAAAGTTTATGGCACCTTTGCAGATCTTTTAATAGTCTTAATAAAAAGTATTAACCAGCTGTGCATTTTGTTGGATCACAAGGTCTAAAGTATGAAGTAGACTTGTCTGTGAAAGCTCACATTAAAATATAGCGATTAGTCTTTAAAGTGCAATGATATGTCTTTATTTTTATTTTTTGTCTGACATGCTAGCACAGACTAACAGGGCTACCTCTTCTAAAACCCGATTTTTTTCCTCTTATTTTGCATACATAGTGGTCCCGTTTGATTTATTTGCTGTAGCCAGATTCGTAATATGAACTTTATCCTATTCTTTCCCACTTCAGTACATTAATACTAGTGGTGAGAGATGGGCCAGTCCAGTTAGTGAACACTGTCTCATGTGGTTCTGTTTTGCACTGACATTTCTCTGTAGGCATGTTGAGCACCATTTTTCAGTTGAAAGGGAGAATTCAAATATCAGAAGTAAAAGAAGCATTTTCTCAGTACAAGAGTATCAGGCTGCCTTAGTAAAGTACTCGTTGAAAATTTCTAAATCTGCGGAAAACCTACAACAACCATCTCTGGCAAAGATTTGCAAAAAGGCTTATTCAAAATTTGTAAATCTCAGAACTTTTCTCCTTTTTGCTTTGCTTCCAAAAATTCTAAAAATGAGTATGATATACTATAGAGATGAGTACAAATCGCTTCATGCCCCCCAAAAATCGTGCTGCTTATATACTGCCCCATAGTGCTTAAAGCACTCTCTGGGCAGTTTACAAGTTAATTACGCAGGCTAAACATTTTCCCCCACCCCCCTGCAAACTGAGTACTCATTTTACCAACCTCAGAAGGATAGACAGCTGAGTCAACCTTGAGCTGGCTACCTGGGATTGAAGCCCAGAGTCGGGAGCACAGTTTTGGCTGCAGTACAGCAGTTTAACCCCTGCACCACGAGGCTGGGTCATTGCGAGTTGTCAGCATGACACCACAGATGCCATACATTCCCTTTCCCCACCCTGGCTGGTTCCCCTTCTCACCAGCCAGCATGTGCTGCTCTTCTCCTCCTCTTTGAGCATTCGACCAGTCCCAGCGGGAGTGCATGCTTCTCTCCTCTGCCACCTCCAGCAGCCGCCCACTCAGATGAGGAGGCGGGGCAAGGATTCCTGCAGCACTGCTTTTGAGTAGCCGGTTGCTAGAGGAGGCAGAGGAGGGAAGCACACTTCTGCTGCAACCGGGTGGTTGCGTGAAAAAGGGAAGACGAGCAACATGCGTTGCCTAGTGAGTGGAGGAGCTGGGCGGGGTAGGGGAAGGGAACAACTCATGACAACCTGGCACGAAGCAATTTGTGCCCATCTCTAGTATGCCTTTTCTTTGCTGAATCCTTGCTGATCTGTGCATTAAAATACCCTGTGTGCAGTTGTGGTTTCCAATTAAACACATTTGCTACTTTGATCTTGAAAAGATGCCAGACCATGCTTTGAGCTTGTACCACCAGAGTTGTAATTAAGTTCTCTTCATTCCAGTTTCTTTAAACCGAGGACGGCAAGATCTGGAAAATCGGGAGCGGGAGCTGATGGCCGAAGTCAGGCAACTTAGGCAAAAGCTCATGTCACAAGCTCGAGCAAAACAGGCTCCACCTGTGGATGCTCAGTGGAGCAGCTGAAGTGACATGATCCAACGGCACATGGACTTTCCCACTGAGATTCTAATTAGGAAGCCACAGAACTGATTTTACACCATTTATTTGTACATGTATTTTTGTATGTAAGAATAAAAGGTTAAATGTTGCAACTTGATTTTTAAAATATATATATTAAATAAATGTACTTTTTTTTAAAAAAAGGACACTGATGTTTGTCTGCGAAAACTCTCACAGTATTGGTCATACTGCTGTATAGACCATCTCTCTACCTCAAAATAGGGGATCTCTCTTTAACAAAGTTTAAATATTCTTTATTCAGCCCCAGCGAAGGGGTAGTATTGTAGGACCTGGATGTTTGCTTTGAAGACAGGCTGGCAGAGCAGATACATTGCATGTACAGTGGTGCCTCACTTAACGATTAACTCGTTAAATGATGAAACCGCTTGACGATGAAGTTTTGCATTCGCAAAATTATGTTTTAATGGTAAAAATTCACTTAACGATCGGTTCCCTGCTTTGGGAACCAATTTTTTCGCTAAATAACAATTTTGAAACAGCTGATGGCAGCTGATGGCCGCTGATGGCTCTAAAATGGCCGCCCGCTGTGCAAAATGGCTCCTCGCTGTGTTTTCAGGACAGATTCCTAACTTTACAGGCACCGAAAATGGCCGCCCTATGGAGGATCTTCGCTGGACGCTGAGGTATTTAGCCCATTGGAACGCATTGAACCAGTTTCAATGCATTTCAATGGGCTTTTTCATTTTGCTTGACGAGGATTTCGCTTAACAGCGATTTCAACTGAACGAATTATCCTCGTCAATCGAGGCACCACTGGTATTTTATTTTATTTTTTTATATATTATTTATATGCTGCCTTTCTCCTCAAAAGGGACCCAGGTTCCCTCTATGACATTCTCAGGTCAGGTCCCAGCCTTGTAGGCGGGTCTTGAAAGAAACCAGCCTGCAATCCTTGAGGGTTGTTTTTGTTATCACTGTCAACAATATCAGACAGGGTGGAGCCAAGCCTCTGACTTGCTGGAGCCCCTATTGGTTATTCTAACCATCTTTAGCATGTTCAGTTTGGCTTATCCAGCTAGAGTATTTATTTGTACCTCTAAAAGTACTTCGTCCTGCACTGATTGTATTAGTATTTTCCCCATAATCTGTGCGATGTCATATTTTATTTGGTTTGGTGACAACAGTGACAATATCCATGCTTTCTTAAACTTTTGTGTCGCTGCCGCCTTTACGATTTATTTTGTTTTGGTACTCTGAGGGATGGAGTTTACTGCTGTGCTATGTTCAACACAGTTCGTGTCCATATCGGAGGTCTCTTCCAACTGGAAGCTTTTAATTGGCAGACCCAAGTTATTATTTTTTTAACCAAGTCCAGAGAAGACGCAGCAGCAGCAGCAGGAGGAGGATGGATTTCCAATAAGGATTACGAAGACCTGAAGAGAAACAGTTCTGGAGATGTGGCTTCCAAATGGGAATCCAGACAACCCTCAATTTCCTTTCAGACAAAATATCAAGTAAACATGACCATTTAGGTGGAAGGGGTGTCACAAAAGGAGAAGGCCTCTATAGGTGGCAACGTAATGGGCAAATGTTGCCCATTTGGTGCACCAATCTGCACCAAAAGGACCAGCGCAGAAATGCCTTGAGTTCCCACCCATGCTTTGAGGCTAAAAATGGGTCCTGGTCTGGAAAGTGTTGAGGACTAGACTTGTCCTAGCTCAAAAGCCTCCTACTGCCTAAGATTTCAGGGCCAATGGCTAAGACCATGGGGGAGCCCCTTGTGAATTCAAATGGGAAGCAGAGACTGGGAATCCAATCCCCCAGTGGTCCTCTTGAACAGGGGTTGGATTTGATGATCCATCAGGTCCCTTCCTGCTCTGCAGTTTTAAGATGATTATGGTGATTCCTGGTGTGGCGCCATGAACTGGAGCCTTCAGCAAGTAGGCTTGTGTGTAATGGACGATGCAGAGGGTGGCCAGAATGCTGTTTACAAGCAGGGAGCATAAGGGCTCTGCAAGGAAGTGATCCACTCCCCGGCTTGCAGTACCTCGAGCCCAAGATGATCCCATTGGCAGCAACAGGGTCTTCCTTTTGCTTCAAGGGTAAACAGCAGGGAAATGTGCCGGCTGTGCAGCGAGCAGTTCCACAGACCCTCAGAACAAACAGCTGATGGGCCCGTAGGATTAAGTGAAGCAGCAAGATCTCAACGCCAACAGCCGCTCTAAAGCAGGCCGGATCATGAAAAAGACAAGAGGCGTTTCTGAGCATGATAAATAGCACGCCTTGAAAACCATGAGAATTTGGGACTTACTAGCTTGGCAGTGCCCTCTTTCCTGAGATTTCAGATCAAATCCTGCAATCTAAGGCATGGATTAATTTTTTTTTCCCAATTGCAATCTCAAGTCCTTGTTGTTTACTGCCAGTCAAATGCTGTTCCCTGCATATCTTTTATGATTGATGATTTCCCACTAATTTTCACTCATCCTCTGGGATCTGATCCATTTTCTTTTCATGATAGGTACCTCTTACTGATCAAATGGATGGGGAGCTTCAAGGCATCTTTGTCTGAACTTTTGCTGATGGGAAACCATCCTGTATCTCCCTATTCTATCCAAACCACAGTTCCCTGTCCGATAGGTTAATCTTTAGGACAATCCAGGGTTTGCATAGGAGAACATCCTCAGGTTGCAATTTTAGGCACACTTAATGTGGGAGCCCGGGAAAACTCCCTGAGTTTTAATCTCCTAAGAAAAGTTCCTAAAATGGGAAGTGCGAATCGAAACCATGGTGGAATTAACTCTTTTCCACCCAAGTTTAACTGATTAAATGCCCATCTGAGAGGGTGGGTATCATTCCCCCTTCAGCAGCTGTTTGTTTTCCTTGCAGTTTGAAAATATCACAATCTCCCGTTTAGCAACAGGAGGGTGGATTCACAAACTCCCCTAACAATTTGGGATTTAGGCAATAGAGGCGCTGTAAATACATGAACTCTTGGCAACCTGAGGTTTGCCGTCCCAAAACCAAAAATATCCTGCTGCCCCGTGTGAGGCTCGAACTCACGACCTTCAGATTATGAGACTGACGCGCTGCCTACTGCGCTAACGAGGCGGCTGAAAAGTTGCCCCTCAAGTGCCCTCATGAAATGGAAAATCAAGGCGCGAGCGGCACTCCTGCCCCGCCCAGAATTCGGGGGAGTGCGTCACATCTGCCTTTGTTCTGCTATACGTTTTCAGTTAAGTGGGCGGAGCGATTGGGAGGCGGGACGGAGAACAGTCGTTGGCCCCTCCCCTCTCCGGCGCTGGCTGTGGATTAAGTGCAGTGACAGTGGTCTGAGGGGGAAAAGCGGATCGAAATCAGATTAATATTTTGCCGCCCCCGGTCCTTATCAAGACCCGCTCCGTTTGGCCCAGAAAGGAGTGCCCTGCAAAAGTTACTTTTTTGGACTACAAAAAAGGTGTCCAAAAAAGAACTTTGTCCAAGTTCTGCTTGAAACCTATGAATCCTGTTGACTTCGGGAGTTGTACTCCAAAGAGTAGCTTTGCCGAGCGCAGCCTGGAACTAATAAATGCCTGAGGGCGTAACTAGTTGTTGCACATATTAATAGAACCCAATTAATGATCAGACGTTTTTGGAGAATAATGCTTGGCTAGCCAGAAGAAAGAAAAGGCTCTGGGGTAGAAGAATATATTATAAACGAAGCTGAAGGGTCGTGCTTCTCTGCCCAGGGTCCTCTTTCCACAGAACATGTCCACAAGTCTAGTGTGGAAACCACCATTCAACTCCTTGCCTACGGCTTGTCCTGTCAGTGTGAATTTACAAAGGTTGTTGTTGTTAAGTCGTGTCCGACTCTTCGTGACCCCATGGACCAGAGCACGCCAGGCCCTCCTGCCTTCCACTGCCTCCCGGAGTTGGGTCAGATTCATGTTGGTGGCTTCAATGACACTGTCCAACCATCTTGTCCTCTGTCGTCCCCTTCTCCTCTTGCCTTCACACTTTCCCAACATGAGGATCTTTTCCTTCTCAAAAGATGGCCAAAGTATTTCTGCCATCAAAGTGGTATCATCTGCATATCGGAGGTTGTTGATATTTCTTCCGGCAATCTTAATTCCGGCTTGGGATTCCTCCAGTCCGACCTTTCGCATGATGTACTCTGCATATAAGTTAGATAAACTGGGGGACAATATACAGCCTAGTCGTACTCCTTTCCTAGTTTTGAACCAATCAGTTCTTCCCTATCTAATTCTAACAAAGTAGACTCTGTCTAAATGGGCGGGATAGAGATCAAATAAATAACTGTTGTTTCCTGTCCCACGTATAGGTTTCTTAGGAGATAGATAAGGTGGTCAGGCACTCCCATTTCTTTAAGGACTTGCCATAGTTTGCTGTGGTTTTGCGTAGTCAATGAAGCAGAAGTAGGTGTTTTTCTGGAACTCTCTGGCTTTCTCCATAATTCAGCGCATATTAGCAATTTGGTCTCTAGCTCCTCTGTCCCTTTGAAATCCAGCTTGTACTTCTGGGATTTCTCGGTCCACATACTGCTGAAGCCTACCTTGGAGGATTTTGAGTATAACCTTGCTAGCGTGTGAAATGAGTGCAATTGTATGGTAGTTGGAGCATTCTTTGGCACTGCCCTTCTTTGGAATTGGGATGTAGACTGATCTTTTCCAATCCTCTGGCCACTGCTGAGTTTTCCAAACTTGCTGAAGCCTGCCTTTACAAAGGCAGACCACCCCTTAAGTAGGAGGGTCCACTGTGCCAATATACATGGCAAGCCCCAACCTGCGAAGGGTTGCCCAGAGCTCCTTTTCAAGCCAACTGAAATAGCCATCAGCATCACCTTTTCATGTGACAGTTCTTGTTTACTCGTTTAGTCATGTCCAACTCTTCGTGACCCCATGGGCTAGAGCATGGCAGACCCTCCTGTCTTCCACTGCCTCACGGAGCTGGGTCAAATTGATTCTGGTAGCTTCAATGACACTGTCCAACCATCTTGTCCTCTGTCATCCCCTTCTCCTCTTGCCCTCAAACTTTCCCAACATCAGGGGCTTTTCCAGGGAGTCTTCTTATGAGATGGCCAAAGTATTGGAACCTCAGCTTCAGGATCTCTCTTTCCAGTGAGCACTCAGGGTTGATTTCCTTTAGAATGGATAGGTTTCTTCTCCTTGCAGGCCAGGGGACTCTCAAGAGCCTCCTCCACCACCACAAATCAATAGCATCAATTCTTCGGCGGTCAGCTTTCTTTATGGTCCAGCTCTCACTTCTATACATCACTACAGGAAAAACCATAGCTTTGACTCTGAGGACTTTTGTTGGCAAGGTGATGTCTCTGCCTTTTAAGATGTTGTCTAAGTTTGTCATTGTTTTCCTCCCAAGAAGCAGGCGTCTTTTAATTTCGTGGCTGCCATCACCATCTGCACCATCAGAGGCCAAAAAAGTAAAATCTGTCACAGCCTCCATCCTTCTATTTCCCAGTATTTCCCAGGAGGTGACCATGATCTTAGTTTTTTTGATGTTGAGCTTCAGACCATTTTTTGTGCTCTCCTCTTTCACCCTCATTAAGAGGTTCTTTAATTCCTCCTCACTTTCTGCCATCATCTGCATATTGGAGGTGACAGAATGCAATAAAAATTGTTTATACGTTGTAAAATGGCTGCTTTTTTGCAAGTCTTTTGTTCCTGAATGTACTACAAATTACCTTAACTGGGGTGTCTCAAGTTGTACTAGAGTATATGAGAAAGAGGCAGAGAAAGGGAGAGGAACATGTTGAACCATAGCAAATTCACTACCACAATCATCATTATCCTTTCATCATCAGCAGCCATAAGTGGCTGGCAATGTGAAAATTATCCATACGACAACTATCAGCAGCTTCCAGATGCACTGAAATGTGTTGGATATGGGTGATGGGACTTGTAGTCCATCAACACCTGGAGGGCTTTCAGTTCCTCATCTCTGCTTTAGAAGATCAAAATAAAACAGGCAGAGTACAGAGTAATTCAACCAGATGTGATCAATGTGTCAGATTTCAATTGGTATGATTGAAGCTGACAAGCCATTATTCACATGTCCACTTCATGAGTCCACCTGCCTCTCTCCTGTGTAACTGCAATGAATAAGTTGCTCCCAACATGCTTTTTTTCACCCTCTGAGCCTGTCGTGCAACTGACGGTTAATGCCAACGACCCGTTAAGGTTACATAACCAATTTGACTGGCTGGTGCATGAAGAGTGCCTGGAAGTGATCTTTTTATACTGTTCATAGGCTTCCATGCCTGGATTCTTTGCTTAGTACTTTGCTCTGGACTATGAAAGCTGCAATCACTGAATCTAAATATCTTTCTCAATTAGTATTGCTTTTACTCCACAGATCAGCAAGAAAAATGCCCAGACCTTAAGAAAATGATATTTCTGGACTACACCTCCCCCATAGTCCCTCAGCTAGCATGGTCCCTGGACTTGGTAGTTGGCAAATCTGGAAGGGTATTAATTAACAAAGATGTCATATTTAGCATAAATGCTCTTTACCAGAGAACATTTTGTTATATTTTGATCTTATTTTAATGCAACACGTGTCTTTCCCTGTGACCTTAAAAACACGATTTTAGATCGATTTTTATGCATTACTGCTTTGAATGGATTTTTCGTACTACTTGTGTTTTCCATTTTTTTTCTTTTCCATTTCTCAGAGTGACATTTTTAAAACTTTTGAATACTTATTGATCTTTGCCTTAATATTGCCTGTCAGTAATGTAAGATGCCCCCTTATTAATTGTTTGTAGTTTTTAAATATTGTCTTTTAATGATGTTAACCACCGTTGTATAGTCATTGTTTTCAACTTTAAGTACTCCTTTTTCATTGTTGTAAGCTGCCTTGGGTCCTTTTCAAGGAGAAGGGCGGAGTAAAATATTTTAAATAAATAAACAATACAAATAAAAGCAATGTAATATACAGTGTTGCTATTTTGTTGTTATGTGCCATCAAGTTGCTCATGGTGACCCACTGACCAAGAGATATCTGAAAGGTCCCGTCCTCAGCAACCCCGCTCAGCTTTTGCAAACTCAAGCTGTGGCTCCCTTTAGGGAGACAGTCCATCTCATATTTGGTCTTCCTCTTTTCCTGCTGCTTCCCACCTTTCCCAGCATTATTGTCTTTTTCTTGTGGGTGTGCCCAAAGTAGGACAGCCTCAGTTTCAGCATTTTTGCCTCCAGAGATAGTTATGGCTTGATTTGATCTAGGACCCACTTGTTCATCTTTCTGGCAGTCCAGGATACCTTCAAAATGCTGTCTTCCAACACCACATTTCGAATAAATCCATTTTTTTTTCAGTTTACTCAGTCTGAACTTTATCTTTGGAGTCATGAGAGACAGAGAGCCTTGAATCTATTTAAAAAGATAAGAACCCCAGGCTGTTGCTTTTTGCAGACAAAACCAAACATTGAGGCCATTTTCACCTGCCACAGCATTGCACAATGCAGACAAATTCTGCATGCAGTGATTATTATGGCTGAAGAAAAGGATGAGTTTTGTAGCAATGCATACAGCTGATTCCCAGCATTGTGTAGTGTATTAGGACTCTGGAGATCAGGGTTCAAATTCCTGTGCTGCCAGGGAAACTCAGTGGGGAAGTGGAACTGGTAAAACCCCTTAAATATCTCATTTATCTTGAAAGCCCTATTAGGGTTTCTATATGTCAGTTTTACACATGCACACACACACACACACACACACACACACACACACACACACAGAGTCCTTACACACACACACACACACACACACACACACACACACACACACACACACACACACACACAGAGTCCTTCAGCCCATTTCTAGTGATATTGATCTCTTATGTATAAATATGAATTTACTTTGCTCCTTGGTAGCTTTTGTAAAAGCATTGAGCTGCCTTAAAAATTGGTCCAACTCTATTCAGGAATGCTTTTGCATGTTCTCCCTGAGTACCACCTTCATTTCTTGCCCCGTCAGATTAAATGACAGAGAAAAGGAAGTCAGATGATGAAATCAAAGGTGGATAATGAGCAGCTGGGTCTCCTTTGTTCAGCCCCAGGGAGAAGGTGTGATTTTCTCAGTTCAGCAAACAAATCACTTTCAGACTTGATTGCCATCTGGAACGTGATTGTTGGAGAAGTGCATCTGCTAAGCTTGTATAATTATTTTTTTTTAAGTTCCAGAATGCACTCATACTATGAAATCTGGAGAGGGAAGGCTGAGACGTTTAGCCTTAGGTATGGAGGACTCTGTCTGCCTTTGAAAATCACAAGAAAAGAGAGTCTGGAAACTAGCATGTACAGGTGCTGAAGGTGTGTGGTTCAACCCACTGCTGCTTAAAATTGGGGTTGTTTGCTGTTTGTTTTGTCTAAATTTCGAGGCAGACCAGATCCAACTCTACATCTCAGGGAAAGAGTCTGGTGGAGAAACATGAACAGATCAAGGCACATGGGTAAGATTCGGCGCCGACTGGAAGAAGTCAAAAATTCCTCCTTCCGACTAGCAAAACTGGATTTTAATCATAATGAAAGTGTGCGTCTGGCCACGGATGCCCTCTTAGATGGCGGGGTTCAGTCCTACTTCAAGGCTTTGGAAGAAGAAGGAGAAGTTGATTTCCTGTCATCCGTGGAAACTCAATATATCGAGAAAAATGCAAGGGAGCCATACTATTCTAATGAGACTCATGCGGATGGAGAAACGGGACCCAGACAGAATAATGACACCAGGTCCCTCCCGTCGGGAACTTACTTCCCACTGGTATCTGAGGCCAGCGAACCAGCCCTTCTCCACACATGGAACGTGGCTAAAAAGCCCTACTTGGAAGAGAAGTCAAGTGCTACTGTGTATTTCCAAACAGAGAAAAACAGTAATATTCGGGACCTGATACGACGCTGCATCAACAAGACCTCCCAGGTATGGAAATGGGCTCTGGAACTTGAAAATTCTCTCTTTCTCTCTCACTCTCATTCTCTCTTGGAAATACAGGTCCCAGAATCTCCCAGTCAACTGGCCAAGAGATTCTAGGAGCGGCAGTCCAAGAAAAAAGAACTTCTTCAAGATCTGGAGATGGGAATTGGGTGAACAAAGCTAGCTCAAAGAAGCAGGCAGGCATGTTGGGTCAACTATGTGGTCATCACAGTCCTTCTACTGTACAAGTTGAGACCGCAGAACAGATCCGTTGTATCTTCCTGTCAGGGACAGCCCTACCGTTAGGCAGAGTGAGACGACGGCCCTCCAAACATTCCCCCTGGGTGGTCGCCTCCTGCTGTCGGAGGATGAAGGGTTGTGTGCCAGGAAGCTTATCCTGCACCCCCTAAAATAGTCTCCTTTTCTCAGGGATAATGATGGGTGTTGTCCTGTTGCTAGTGTTGAAGTACAATTCAGCTACCAAACCCACCGGTGTCTGCCTCAGGAATTACAGGAGGGGGTGCCATCTTGTCATGTGCTTCAGGCAGCAAAGTGTCTCGGGACACTGCGGTTTTCAGCTCGGTTAACCCTGGCAAAACCATCCCCCTCGAGCAGTGAAGGGCAAGGGTGTCCCTCTAGCACCAAGGAGGTTGCAAACTGTTTTTTTTTGGGGGGGGTCACCTTATATGTGTTGTAGCCCTTGTTAAATAATGTCTTCCTTGACCTTTCAGAGCGGGGTATTAAAGTTATTGTGTATGTGCATGGGTGAAAAAAACATGCCCTATGGGGGAGGAAAAAAAAAACCCGCTAACTTTCTGAGAGGGAATAACTTTAACCCATTAAAATGCCTTTTTAGGCCAACATAGCAGGAGGTGATTGCAAGTTACCTCGCTATTGTAAAAGGGGGTCACAACTTTTAAAAGGTTGGGAAACCACTGCTCTAGAGATGATGATGATGATGATGATGATGATGATGATGATGATGATGATGGTGATGGTGATGGTGATGGTGATGATGGTGATGGTGATGGTGATGGTGATGGTGATGATGATTACTGTAACTCCTATCATCCCTCTCCATTTTCTGTGCTGGCTTAGGATGCTGGGATTTATATGCCAACAGATACCTTGGCAGTTAGAATTACTTATCTAGGCTATGGAGACACCTGGAATTATGGTATTAACCCCCCCATAGTGGCCAGAATGAATGAGATAGTGAAGTTTTCAGAGTATTCTACAAGGTTTAGCTAAATGTTCCAGTCCATGGCATTGGTCGCCTGCTGAACAGGGCCAATGTCTTCAGATCCTTGTTATGTCTTTCTGCTTGGTTTACATCCATCTGTTCTCCACTGTAGGTACTGGCCATATTGATGGATGTCTTCACTGATGCTGAGATATTCTGTGATGTTTTAGAAGCAGCCAACAAGCGAAGGGTGTTTGTCTACCTGCTGCTTGACCACTGCCACCTAAAGCTCTTCCTGGAAATGTGTGACAAGCTGAAGGTTGCTGAAGAGCACTTCAAGGTATGGTTGAGTTCTCTTACAAAAATCCCCCTCCGGTGGACATGATTTGTTATCCTTACACAGGATCAGAGTTTGGGAAAAATTACTTTTATGAACTACCCCCCCCCCCCAGAAGGCTTCAGGCAGCAAAAAGTTTTTCTTGTCCAAGATCTAAACAAACTAAGGTTGGTTGTTGTGGGTTTTTCGGGCTCTTTGGCCATGTTCTGAAGGTTGTTCTTCCTAACGTTTCGCCAGTCTCTGTGGCCGGCATCTTCAGAGGACAGCACTCTGTGCTCTGGTGTAGTTGGCTTGGGAGTGCAGTATTTATAGCTGTGAGATAGGCTTTTGTCTTTTTCTGTAGATGGGTGATTAGTGTGTCTTGTTGTGGGTGGGTGTTGGCTTTGTTTCTCTGCATGCTTTTGAAAGAAAATAAAACATCAGAATAAGGGTCAGAATAAGCGGTGTCCAAAGCACGGGTATGACAGAACAAGTGGGGCTTGCTGCAAAACTTTGTAGCATGGAGTGGTCAACTGTTCAGGGTGCCAGTCATATTGTCTTCTTAGGGAACCCTCCGTTTCATCCCTTCTCCCACCTTGTTTTCTATTCCCTTCTTCAACAGTCAGTCAGTGCTCCACACCTACCGAGCATGGACTGTTTCCAGGGTCCTCCCTGGAGGATGCTTTTCCCCTCATACAACTGAAACAACTTCAGGGGATGATGGTGATGAACATGGAGGTTGCAGTGACTGGCAGGCCTAAATGCCTGTATATCCCTGCATGCCTAACTTTGTATATCCATGGGAACCTTCTGCCAGAAGACAGAAGCCTTTACCAAAAATCAAGAGTATATCAGAATTTAAATGGTATTATTTATATTTATATGAAGGCATGTCTACATATCTATATCTATATAATATATACTGTATGTGCACATGAACACACATATCATGGCACTGTTCCTCTGAGTAGGAAGATCAAGGCAACATTTAGTTTTATCCTTGCAACACCCTTGTGAGGTAAGCTAGGATGGGAGACGATGACTGACATATAATGTTCTTTGATAACTTACCAGAACATTTCTGTGCGAACCGTTACGGGGGAAATTTACTGTGCCAAATCAGGTCGGAAGTTCTCTGGTCAAATCCAAGAAAAATTCATCATCTCAGACTGGAGATATGTTCTGTCTGGATCCTACAGGTAAGATTACCCATCGTATTTTGTTTTCTAAGAGGGATGCATTCAACACTGTACCTTGTCTTATTTACTAGCTCCATGATATACATTCCGTTACAGAAAGAGAGCTATTTTGATGAATGTATGAAGTACCTTGGTGGATCAGACCAAAGATTTATGAAGTGCAGGATTCTTTTCGCACCATGGGCATCCATGTGCCTCAATGGCAAGTTTCCAACCAGAACATGAATGGAGTAACACCTTCCTGTTCATGATTCCCAGCAATTGGGAAGCTGATGGTCTCTGATGCTCAAGACCATATTGCATACATAATTAGTGAGCACTGCACATGTTTCTTTAGGCATCCTATTCTGAAAGAGACAGCAAAGATTGCTCTCTGCTGCCTGTCCCAGAATAAGCTATTTCTTTTATATTTATTTATTTGTTTGTTTGTTTGTTTGTTTGTTTGTTTGTTTGTTTGTTTGTTTGTTTGTTTATATCCCGCCTGTCTGGTCGGTTATATACAGTATTTTATTTATAGGCCGCCTTTTCCCCAATAAGGGGACCCAAGGCTATGCAGCTCTTTTCATTCCTGCGAGTTCATTTTTTTATGGCCCAGAAGGAGTAATTGGGAGAGCAGATTAGTCTATTTTCCAGCCAGTGGTGTAGTCAGATAATTTCTAAACCCCGGATTTAACTACCTTACACCTCTTCTGCCTTTATTTTATTTAAAATATTTTTATCCCCCCTTTCTCCTTTAAAAAGACCCAAGATGATTCGGTGTACTACTTGCTTACCTGAGAGGTGAGCAACTTGATATCTGTGGACTATATTACAGCTTCCCAGGAACCTAAATGTGACTCCCAGGTGTCTCAGCCTCCCTGCACACACAACCCTTCCAAATTTTAAATTAATTTTAGATGAAAGAACCTTTCGTCTTAGAAAATCCTGATGTGCTGTCTAGGCAGCAGGAGGCAAATCTGCCCCAGTTTGTGGGAGCAGAGCACACCTAGCCCATCCCCCACCCCAAAATAATTTAATTTTTTTTGAAAACTTGACCATTTTTCCATGTTCAAGGTTTTTCCATCGTTCCTGTTCTTGCTAACATTTTGAAAAAAACTAGTCTGGGTGGGTCGTCACCCCCCGAGGTCCAGGGATGGGCTGTACTGGCTCCTGGATCTCTGGAAGCTGCTTAACCCCTTTTTGTTGTTGTTGTTTAGTCGTTTAGTCGTGTCCGACTCTTCGTGATCCCATGGACCAGAGCACACCAGGCCCTCCTGTCTTCCACTGCCTACCGGATTTGGGTCAAATTCATGTTGGTTGCTTCGATGACACTGTCCAACCACCTTGTCCTCTGTCATTCCCTTCTCCTCTTGCCTTCACACTTTCCCAACATCAGGGTGTTTTCCAGGGAGTCTTCTCTTCTCATGAGATGGCCAAATTCCTGGACCCTCAGCTTCAGGATCTGTCCTTCCAGTGAGCACTCAGGGTTGATTTCCTTCCAAATGGATAGGTTTGTTCTCTTTGCAGTCCAGGGGACTCTCAAGAGTCTCCTCCAGCACCACAATTCAAAAGCATCAATTCTTCAGCGGTCAGCCTTCTTTATGGTCCAGCTCTCACTTCCATACATCACTACTGGAAAAAACCATAGCTTGGACTATGCGGACTTTTGTTGGCAAGGTGATGTCTCTGCTTTTTAAGATGCTGTCTAGGTTTGTCATCGGTTTCCTCCCAAGAAGCAAGCGTCTTTTAATTTCGTGGCTGCTGTCACCATCTGCAGTGATCACGGAGCTCAAGAAAGTAAAATCTGTCACTGTCTCCATATCTTCCCCTTCTATTTCCCAGGAAGTGATGTGACCAGTGGCCATGATCTTAGTTTTTTTGATGTTGAGCTTCAGACCATTTTTTTGAGCTCTCCTCTTTCACCCTCATCACAAAGTTCCTTAATTCCTCCTCACTTTCTGCCATCAGAGTGGTATCATCTGCATATCGGGGGCTGTTGATATTTCTTCCAGCAATCTTAATTCCAGCTTGGGATTCCTCCAGCCTTTCGTATTATGTATTCTGCATATAAGTTAAATAAGCTGGGGGACAATATACTGTACAGCCTTGTCGTACTCCTTTCCCAATTTTGAACCAATCAGTTGTTCCATATACACCCAAATGTGGTAGCCCAGCCGCATTTACACTCCTCCCCGCTGATTCTGTTGAGAGGGGCCTTGGCTTCTGGCCCCAAATCCCCTCCTGATGGACCCACTGTTTCCAGATGGCAGAAGGGCACTGAGTAGGAAGGAACGCATAAAGGAGGAGCAGGAGCAAGAAGGAAGGACTTTAGCACAAACTGCTGGAGAGCTCAGTGGTTAAGGAGAAGTTAGGAGTTCAATTCCGCACTGTGACTCCTTGACATTGGATAGATTCCGTAGGGTCCCTTCCACTTCTACAGTTCTAAGATGATGATGATACTGATGGGGAGGAAAAGGGCAAGTATTGGCACAGACATTCATAGCTTACTTTTAAAAAAATTAAGATTATGAGATTCCTGAGTACTGATCACAATTTGAGTGGGTATAATATTATGCATGGTTGCTTTCTCTGGTGATGTTTCCATTATCCCTGAAGAGTTAAGCTTATTCATGCCCTGTTGCTTTCAATTTGACTCTTATCTCTCCTGATTAGTTCTACAAGGTGAGCTGCAACAGCTTGTTGTAAACAGCCAACTTGCCCTACTCTTTGTAAAGTCAGGCAGATCCCTTTGACAGAGATTCTCAATCTAACTGAGGGCATCAAATCTGCAATTTCTTAAAATTTCCATTAGATTTGATGGCACGGTGGGGGAGGGGAAGAATATGGGATTTTTCAGCTCGGGTGTCAAAAATGGCTGAGGCTAGCTCCGCCAAACAAGATCACCTCAGAACTTGGAAAAATAACTTTCCCTGAAACCTGACTACAACACCCTCAGTCCCAACCCCCATACACACAACATTCATTTCTGGAATGATCTGACACTTTCGTGATTTTAATGTGGAGAATGGGCGAACGTGACTGGATGCGCTGCAGGACGTATTCTTTGAAACAAAATCCTGGATTTATTCCAGGTAAAATTTCCCCCCGAGAAACTGCCTTTGATGAAACGGGGTTGGATTTGGGCTGGAGAAAACATCCCACCTAGATTTTTTGTTTCTTTAAAAACGCCTCATAAATATGTTTCCTCTTGAAAATGTTTGCAGCATTAAGCAATCTTTGACCGCACCTTTGGATGTTTTCAGCAAACAAGGTGAAGTTATGCAGAAATCCTCCCTCAAACCCAGCTCTGTTATATGTTGAAAAAAATGGGCAATGGCCATGAACTTTTTTTAAAAAATAGGCTGAACAGGGATTTTCTTGTAGTTAAAGAAGAGCAGGGCTAGAACTGTTGGAGTAACTCAATGGTTTAGGTATGGTTGGGAGTTCAATTCCCCGCTGTGCTTCCCTGATAGGGATTGGACTCAATAATAGGGTCCCTTCCTGTTTGGCAGTTCTTAAGGTTATTATTCTTACTGCCATGGAGAAAGAACATCAAGGGAGAAAAAACTTCAAGGCCCCTTCAGATCCCTTAAGCTTCTAGTCTTTTTCCTTGCAGAGGTCTAAGGGATGGCGTAGCTATCTTGCATCCAGGGAGGAAGAAATTTCCTTCAAATTGGTTGACATTTAATTAAAGCTACTTTATTAACTAAAAGCTTGCACGCCCATTAACATTGCTTATATTTAGGGTGGGGGTTTTGTCGGTTTGTTTTGCTGTTTCCCATCACTTCATCCAACGTTATTGTTTATGGTGTTTCTACGTCACAGTACACATTTCTAGGTGAGGAAGTTTGTAGAAATTCTCTTCATCTAAAATGTTTACATGAACAAGCCTCTCACCTGACATTCAAAGGTGAAAACAACCTGGATGTTAACCACCCTGAAGAACATTATTCTTATCCCAATTTCAGAAGCAAAGCAGGATAAGTTGTGGTTTGTACTGTACTTTCAAAGACTAGCACAAAACACCAATCCAGGTTGTGCTAGGGAAGAATCTAGCCTGAAACTCTGGAGAGTAGCTGTTGACAGTCAGAGCTGACAATATTGGATTAGATGGGCCAACAGTCTCACTTAGGATAAGCCTGTCTTTGTTTTATAGGTGTGCGTGTGTGTGCATACGTATGTATGCTTAAGTATATATTTGATGTCAGGTGAACAACTGAGAAAGACAGATATTGTAGACTGGCGCCAATACCAGGAAGGCGCTCCTTCGTTTGGAGTACCAAAAGAAGACCCTTTGATCATGTCATTTGAGTACAGGCAGGCTGATAGGGTGGTAGGACCACCAACTAAGTACTCAGAGCAGCATAATGACTTCTCTTTTTTGGACTACAGTTCCCAGAATTCCCTAGCCAGCATGGCTGAATAGGTAACGTTTCCAAGATCTGCAGGTATGCTGCTCCCAAGCTGGTTATGGCCAACCGTCATCCTTTTCAGTTACGCTCAGCAACGTTTGCCCTTAAAACGTTCTAACACAGATACTTAACTCATCTTTTGCCCTTTGCCACTTACCCATCCCCTTCTCCTCCAGTTTCACCTGGTTGTGTGGCCAGGTCCATCGGAACATCCTCTGCAAGTTAACTGGCCAAGTGGTGGAGCTTTTTGATGAAGAATTTCGGCACCTCTATGCCTTGTCCAAGCCTGTGGCAGGGCTGAGACCTCCATCACACACCTCGCCCTTCTGGCTCAACAAAAGCACGGCAGCCACCCAAGGCAGCGTGAGCAACAGCAGTAACCGAGGAAGCATCCGGACCCCATCAGACCCCTTCAGCTCTCTGTCAAACGACAGTGCGTCACCAAACAGGCAGCCTCCGAGGACTCCTCTTTCTAACAGCCACCCCGTGTCACCCTCGCCTCTCCAGAGGGTCCACTCTTTCCATGGGTACACTACCTACATGACCAGTCCACCTCCACCAAATGGTATCCAGGTCAACTACTACCAGCGGCAGTACATCAAGGATTCACCCGCCGTTCTGTACAACAACATTAACATTTACAGGCCTATGAGAAGGAGACAAGAAGACTTCAACAGGGCACAGATGAATCCAGTCTGGAGATGTCTTCAGAAAGCCAACCTGATCGGATGATTGCGTCGAGGCTGCAAGAATTCAAAATCCAAGGATGAGGAGAAATCCTAAACAGAGAGATGTGTGGATAACTGGATTCATGATTTTGAGGTAAAGGTAAAGGTTCCCCTTGACAATTTTTGTCCAGTCGTGTTCGACTCTAGGGGGCGGTGCTCATTGCCATTTCCAAGCCATAGAGCCAGCGTTTGTCCGAAGACAATCTTCCGTGGTCACATGGACAGTGCAACTTAGACATGGAACGCTGTTACCTTCCCACCTAGGTGGTCCCTATTAATCTACTCGCATTTGCATGCTTTCGAACCGCTGGTTGGCGGGAGCTGGGACAAGCAACGGGAGCTCACTCCGTTGCGTGGATTCGATCTTACGACTGCTGGTCTTCTGACCCTGCAGCACAGGCTTCTGCAGTTTAGCCCGCAGCGCCACCACATCCCATGATTTTGAAGAGTCTGCTATTCCAGAGCTTTTTGCTAATCCAGGAGCAGATGTTTCATGACCTTCAACAAGAGTGGCACCCTTCTCTGAGTAGACCTTCCTTCCTTCTACAGCAGTGAGTGCCTCACACATCCTTCGGAATCTGGTACCCTCCAGATGAGTTGCACCTCCAGCTCTCACCACAGGAGAGTACAAAGTTAGGAGAATCTCCTCTAGTTCATCCATATATACATTCACATAAAGAATAGTGTGTGTCTTTGTAAGAAAGAGGGAATGAGAGAGAGTCCCTCGTAAGACTGCATTTGAAAACAGTATACAGTATATGACCATTTCTGGACTGTGCCATTTCAGACTAGAGGAGAATCGAAATAATAAATGTTTTTGGAGAAAAAAATCCCAGGACCTATAAAATCTGATACCAGGTTTTATTTGAATATGGTAATATGGGATATATTGACAAGTGTATACCCCCCTTGAGGGAAGGATTAAACTATGCTTCATCTATCCCAGTTTCCGTAACTCTGATGTGGGACGATGCAGACATATTTTAACCACCTGTTTGTATAAACTAGGGTAGATTACTGCATAGGCATATTAAGTCAGAAGAAGTTTCACAGTGTTTCGGGTGTGACCAAGGAGGAAGACTTTTTAAAAAGATATATATATATAGGAATACATGTAAAAGATCTTATCTAATATATCTATATACTGTATAACTACTCATTTATACTTGTTATTTCAGTACACAATAAATCTTTTCCAGAAACACTTGGCTATTGTGGCTTTCACATCAGCACATACCCTGATGTCTTAATTCATTATGATACCAATGTGACAGCGGTCAAACCACACTCTGCGTTAAAGGGAGACTCTTTAGAGGCCGTGAAGTGTTGTAAACCAGCACACCTCTACGACTGTACTGTACTGAGGTAAAAAATAAACACACGAATACCAAAATCCCTTAAAACTATTTTTAAAGAAGTGAGATGTATATTGGGGGAGACGGTGGAAGCATGGATAGCTCAGTGGGTATTTACTAGCTGGAAAATAATGAAAAATGTCACCCTAAGTCAACACTGACTTGACCGTATGTGATTATTTATGTATTAAGTGAAGGGGCCTTTTCCATCTCTCTTTGATGAAAAATACCTTCAAAATGAAAAGGCCTGCCTACAATTTTGCTGTATAAGTGTCACGGGGCATGGGTACGCTCTCTAAGAGTAACTGAAATATCCTTAAAGAAATGCAGTAGAATTTAATCTTCCAGAGATAAAATGGAACACAAGAGTCAATCGCCTCCGCTCCAGGTTCTTCAAAATTTAATTATACAGACTGGTGCTCACTGTAACATTTAAAGTGACTAAAAATCAATCCATAAATACTACAGGGAGGAACGAAACATTACAACCATACACTTATTTTTCTAGAATGTGTATTGTTCTGAAGTAAAAACAAAAGAAATACCTAAAGCTGCTTTCGCTGAATCTGGAACAGTCCTAAAGCTAATCACCGCCTATTATACTCAAAGCATATCATTCTAAGGAAGAAAATACCAACATGTGGGATACAAAACAGAAGACAGGCTGTCATTCGTCTTTGTCCTTTTAAGAAAACATTTTAAGTAAGTAAATAAATAAAGTCTTGCTTGAAAGATTTCACAGGAGTCTCATGTGCCACCAGAGGATATATTCCCCACTCTATTAAATACGACTCTTCAATCAGTGTTGTAAATGTTTATTTAAGTGTTTATAAGTAAATCATATAAAGTGAATCATGGATGGTCTTATTTTATTCATTCAATCTGTTGTGCTTTGGTAACATTTATATTTGCTTATATATCATCATGTTAATCAAGGTATTTATTCATTTCTTATCTTCTTCTCTATCTCTCTGTTCTTCTCTAACACAAGACTGGTCCTAACTGCCTAAACTGCTTTTCTCCAACTCATATCCCTAACTCATCCCTAACTGACTCCAAACTGAAACTCTAACTGACTTCCATTCTTCTTATACTTCCTTAGCCCCGCCTCTTCTGCACAACTATTGGCTCCCGAATCAGGGCTCCAGGGTGATGGACAGGAGTGGTTACTGACCTGTCCATCACAGCATTTCTCTTAAATGCCTCCCGCATTGGAACACTCACCATCTCTGGAGGTGATTGGTTCCATTGTTCTACTGCTCTAAGTTAGGAAGTTTTTTTCTGATATTCAACCAAAATCTGGCTTCCTATAACTTGAGCCCATTGTCGTGTGTCCTGCACTCTAGGTTGATTGAGAACAGATCTTGCCCGTCCTCTATGACAGCCTTTCAAATATTTGAAAAGTGCTATTATATCATAGAATCACAGAACCGTCCTAGGGTTGGAAGGGACCTTGGAGGTCTTCTAGTCCAACCCCCTACCCAAGGCAGGAGACCTCCTACTATCCCAGACAGATGGTGGTCCAATCTTTTCTTGAAAACCTCCAGCAATGGGGCATCCACAACATTGGGAAGCCAGCTGTTCCACTGCTTAATGGTTCTCACCGTCAGGAAATTCCTCTTTATTTCCAGGTTGGATCTCTGACGAGTTTCCATCCATCGGTTCTTGTCTTACCCTCAGGCACAACGGAGAATAAATTGATGCCCTCTTCCCTGTGACAACCCTTCAGATATTGGAAGACTGCTATCATGTATCCCCTCAGTCTTCTTTTCGTTAAGCTAAACATAACTAGTTATTTTAGCCTCCAGTTCCCTTAACATCTTTGTTGTTCTTCTCTGCACCCCTTCCAGGGCTTCATCATCTTTTTTGTATTGTGGTGACCAGACGTGGACATAGCACCCAAGTGTGGCCTCACTAGCACGGAATAGAGTGGTAATATCACTTCCCGTGATCTTGATGCTATTCCTGTTGATGCAGCCTAGGACTGTGTTGGCTTTCTTGGCAGTTGCATCACACTGCTCACTCATCCTTAGGCGATGGTCTACCAGGACATCTAAAACCCTCTCACAGGTACTACTGTCAAGCCAGGTACCGCTTATCCTGTACCTGTGCATCTGGTTTCTCCTGCCTAAGTGCAGGACCTTACTTTTCCCGCCACTTTTTTTCCTCAAGGCTAAATAAACATGCCCAGTTCTTTCAGTCTTTCCTCACCGGACTTGGTTTCCAGCTCCTGATCGTCCTTGTCATCCTCCTCTGAAGGTGTTCCAGTTTGTCTACATTCTTCTTACAGTGTGGTGTCCAAAACTGGACACCGTGCTGAAGATGAGGCCTAACCAGTGCTGAATAGAGGGGAACTAGCACCATGTGGGACTTGGAGACTATACTTCCGTTAATTTGGATTCTGCTCTGAGCAGGTGGTTGGACTCAATGGCCTTATAGGCCCCTTCCAACTTCATTATTCTATGAACCTAAAATAGCATTTGCCTCTAATAAATAAACTTAATTGAATGTATATCGAATAGAGCAACATATGCTTCCCAAGCTTCTTTTCCTGTCATTTTGGTATCTCCATATTGTGCATTTATCGCCCTTTTACACCGTTGATTGGACCCTAATTCTACCACCAAATCATAAACCTCTTCATTTAGCAATTATTTTTCATATTCCTTTCCCCCCATAATATTCTCTACATTTGGTTTCAGTGCAGTCACATATAAAGTGATCATGCTAACCATAGTTACGCCAAGAACAAAACAAAACCAAAAAAAACCCCAACCTTCTGACTGAGGAAAACTTTAGTGTAAAAAAGGACACATGCTCTTTATTCTACATATAGAATTTCTGATCCTTTCCAGGTGGGCAGTGTGAGTAGATCCAAAACAATAAAGAGCGGAACTATCCGTCACCCCCCTACTCTGGGCACGATGCGCCAATGACAGCAAAAATGAATAGGCCACCAGTCCCAAAGTGTGGGCAAGGGACACAATGTTGGCTAGTCCCTTCGGTCCATGCATTAACGAGCTCATCAACCTACCTAATAGACAAGGCACTTGTATGTAAACAGCACAGCCTGCCTTGGAGAAAGCTAAGTCATTCAGGCTCAGTTAATCAAACTGTGAGAGGGCTTGCTCCAGGTGTGTGATGCAACTTTCAGTCCTTCTCCGGTCAGAGTAAAACACAGGTAGTTTGGCTAAGCACATTCCTTGACCCACATCCATACAAGCCCTGTTAACAACCAGGATAAAATGAAAGACAGAAAAAGGAACTCCATGTTAGCCAAACTGCATTCAAGTCCAGCAGTCCAAGTGAGAAAAGTTCTCTTTGAGCTTGTGGAACCACTTTCTTTCAAACTCCTCAGTGGCTGCACTCAAGAGGGACGTCAAGGCTGAAGCCCCAATGCATTTCACCTCTCCCTGAGCATCTTCTTTCAGCTTTTCCGGGACAAGATCCTCTCCCATCATCTGCAAGGAAGAAGGTGAAAGGCAACCAATGAGCAAAGTCATAGATTTCTCTTTGAGAAAAGACATGGAGGTGTGGGAAGGTAAGGAGAGAAATTGGGACAATGGCTTAACATGCAGAAGGCCCCTGATATGGCCACTTAACAGATCAGGAACAAGTACAGTGGTGCCTCGCTTAACGGGCGCCCCGTTTAACGACGAATCTGCATAGCGACAATTTTTTGCGATCGCATTGCGATGTTTTTAATGGGAAAAAATTGCTTTGCGATGATCGGTACCCTGTTTCGCTTACTGATCATCGCATAGCGATGATTTTCTTACAGCTGATCGGCGATTCCAAAATGGCCGCTGGGTAAACAAGATGGCCGCCCAGTGTGTTTTCGCTAGGATTCCTTGCTTACCAGGCAGCAAAAATGGCCGCCGTATGGAGGATTTTCACTTAAAGGTGAGTGCACGCGCTCGTAATCTCAAGATTAGACCACTGCAACGCGCTCTACGTGGGGCTGCCTTTGAGGTTGATACGGAAACTTCAGATGGTGCAGAACGCAGCGGCCAGACTCCTTACGGGAGGGAGGAAATACCATCATATTACTCCTATACTGGCTAGATTGCATTGGCTGCCCATTCGTTTCCGTATCGAATTCAAAGTTTTAATGCTCACTTATAAGGCCCTAAACGGTTTGGGACCTCGATACTTGGCGGAACGCCTTCTCCCACCAAGATCTACCCGGATCACCCGCGCGAGCCAGGAGGTGAGGCTGAGGAGCCTCACGCCGAGGGAGGCCCGGAGGGAAAAGACTCGAAACCGGGCCTTCTCGGCGGTGGCTCCTCGCCTCTGGAACAATCTTCCTCCTGAGATTCGCGCGGCCCCTACGCTGGGTACATTCAAAATCCAACTAAAAACATGGCTTTATGTCCAGGCCTTCCCTCCTGCCAGCATTTAAGTTAATTTATTTATTTTATTTATTTATTTATTGGACTTATATACCGCCCCATAGCGCTACAAGCACTCTCCGGGCGGTTTACAATTTTTTAATTATACAGGCTACACATTGCCCCCCCCAGCAAGCTGGGTACTCATTTTACCGACCTCGGAAGGATGGAAGGCTGAGTCAACCTTGAGCCGGCTACCTGGGATTTGAACCCCAGGTCGTGAGCACAGTTTTAGCTGCAGTACAGCGTTTTAACCACTGCGCCACGAGGCTCTTTAATTTATTTAATTTAACTTTTTCTTTTTTATCTATCATTTATTATTTTTAGTATGTTTGTTAATAATGGATGTTCATGTTTTAATTGTATTTGTTCTGTTGTTAGCCACTCAGAGTGGTATAATTATACCAGATGAGTGGGATATAAATCAAATAAATAAATAAAATAAATAAATAAATAGGAACACATTGAAGGTGTTTCAATGCATTCCTATGGGCTTTTTAAAACCGTATAGCAACGAAATCGCTTTGCAGCAATTTTTGCTGCAAGGATTATCGTCGCTATGTGGAGCACCACTGTAATGGGAAAGCCCTCTCTCAGCCTAAGGCCCTTCAGAAGCTGCTGCCAGTTAGTGGGCAACACTGCATAGCTTGCTGAATAGCCTGCCATGATAAAAAGCAGTCTCTTATACTGCTGTGTGTGCCAATTCCACATGGTAGGTACAACTGTATATACGTTTGTTTGAGAATGCATGGTGAATGATTGCTAGTGGTAGGTTGCATGTGCATCAGTCCAGTCTAAGAGAGAAAGCTATTAGATAGTTTGCTATTAGAAAATATTAGAAAAAAGCTGAGGCATCTGACTTTGGGAGGAAGCTGTGGAATCTAATGTATGTTCTTGTTGTAACTTGTATGGCAACAAGCATCCACAAGGACAAACATACAGATAGAACAGAATGTGCTGAAACTGTAAAGAGACAAGTGAAAAGTTAATGAGATTATAAGCTATCCGATGAAAACCTTGACAGATTTTAACTCTGAAATATTTATTATGCACACCACTGACAAATGTTGGCATATAGGATGTGTGTGTTTCATCAAAAGTTTTTTTTTCTTTTTAAGGACAATGTAAACACCCCTTAGCTATGGCAGTACTTAAGCCGTAGTGGAAAGGGATCACTAATTGTGCAGGGTTAGAACTGAGGACCATTTAGGGTTAGAACCATTTCAAGGAAGCAGATTTGGCTAACTTTCCTTGACCGGAAATACTTAAGTCACCTGTCAGAAATGCTGTTGCTCTAAAACTCCTACACTGAGCAGAGGAAAGGACCAAATGTCCTCCAACTATACCATGTGACCGTCACATGAGTCCATTACCAATTCTGACCATTCCAGGCAGCAGCCTGCCATGCTTCCAGGTTGCTTCCTGAGTGGCTGATAAGAACAAAATGATAGGATGCAAATTTGCTGGACATGAATAGTTTTTCCAACCCTAACCCGGGGAACATGGGAACTGTAGTTCAATATATCTGAAGGGCTCTGGGTTAGGAAAGGAGGCAGTAATGCATAAAACCTCGACTTGCCTCAGTTACCACGGACAAAGCTTGTTCCTTCAGCTCCATAGATGCCAACCGGTCTTCAATTTCTCGCTGTGCTTGTAAGTTTCTTTCTAAAGCGAAGGAAGATTGGTTCGATTCCGTGAGCTGAAACAAGAGCCTGAGGATAGAAAACAAAAACTGAAACCTATATGGGCAGGTCATAACTGCTCTGACAGTCAAAACCAACGAGAGATAACATCAGTGAGTGAAAGTTTGGCTTGAACCATGGGGGGTTTCCATAGTTTCCACAGGATCATGTGCTAATGAAGCCATTCAAAACCTTTTTCTGGGCCAAATCAAGATCATGTAAGTCGAATAACGAATCTTATAAGGTGGGGTTTGAAGAACTGTTATCCTCTATGGCTGTGTTCAAATGGGCTAGGGTCCCCCAGGGGGCCACATGGCCCCTGTGGAGAATGCCTGTTCTAGTGGGACAGCACCCGTTTTTCCATGTGTCCTTTTATAAATATATGTGCTGATGTCAGCTTTAGGGATGGTTCACACGTAACACAGTTCGTTTTGCTATCCAAACCACCACCAATCAAACCATGGTTTCCAAGAAGCCGCAAGAACAGCCAGCAGCCACACTCATCACGTGACTACACTTAGACGAGAGCAACGTATTTTGGCTAGAATAAGTCCACTGACATGTTCTACCAACGTTAATTAAGAAACGGCAGGGGAGTCATGATCTCTGCCAGGTCTGTTTCGCTCCTAAGATGAGAAATGTAGAAAGGTATTGTACGTGACATATACTGCTTGTCTACTAGTGGGCAAAGTGTGACCCCAGGCCCACGTGTGGCTTCCAAAGCTGTTTTTTGTGAACTCTACTTTTTGTAGCAAAAGATAAAGATGAATTATAGGTCCTAAAAACCTCCGTAAGTGACAATGTACCTTTTAAATAACTGGCAGGCCCTCCCTGCACTGTTTAACACCCCCAAATACCCATTTTTAAAACCTTCTAGCTGCTTCTGGTTCTATTTTCTGTCTTGGGGGTCTTTTTCATCCTACGAGTGGCCCCTGGACAACGGGTAGCATGGAAACCTGGCCCACAGAGGAGCGGAACCTGTCCATCCTAGTACTGTAGTACCATACCTTGCTCTAACAAAAGAAGCACATGCGTATATCCAAATGTCTTGCGGCTGTTCCATGGAATCACAGTCAGCAGTCTTCATTTTGTGGTTTGCTTCTGATTTCCCCAAGGCACTGGGGAGTCCCACTCTTCTTTGGCCTTCCTCGCAAGACCCAAAGCTGCCATTTGTTTTGGGAGAAAACCACGAAGATGCATCATTCCCCAAACTGTGCTTCTTGCGACATTGGAAGTTGGCTGCAGCTGATGAAACGGGGAGAGAGTCCCCTGTAGCTGAGACACCACACTGATGGGGATCAGTTTCTGACCCTGGAAACAGGGCCGGGGGCTTCAAAAGTCTTCTATAAGCCTCAGCAAGCAGCTTCCAGTTCCCTGGGTGGAAAGGGTGTAATGCAATGAGTTGCTGCAGGCCCTCTATGATTTTCCCACTATGTTCCAGAGTGCGGAAAATAACAAGCTGCAAGTCTAGCACAGTGGTCATGTGGTCAGTATTGGTTGCCCCATTTTTCTAGAAATAAAGAAAAAAATCAAAATATAAGAAAAATAAATCAATAATATATAAAAGAATCTGCTGAAAAACAACAAAGTCTCCTCACAACAATAGTTACTATGGCATGAAACCGTGCAATGAAATGAACTGTGTCCATGAAAACTGATGCTGTGGCAACTCTGTTGGAACATAACATGCCACAAGAGACTGCGTTGTTTTTGCTGCAACAGATTTACAGAGACAGATATTTAGAAAATGGGCTGGTGGAATATCTTCCTAAACATGAAAAAAACACTCAACCACCTAAAAAGAAAATAAAGAACATTCATTAGGTGAAGCCAAACTATAAAACTAAAAAATACTGAGGTCAATTTAAATTGCACCCAACGACAGATCCTACCATAAGGTAAACGATATGATTTTATCCACATCTCTGCCCATGGCTATGTATTAGAGTTCCCAAGGTATCCCTAGATACCTCTCCCCCCCACCTCAATTTCCTCAATAATCAAGCACACCCAAGAAGTCTCCTGGAGGTACAGTTGTTGTTTTAAAGGCTATCTTCCACCCTCACCCCTGTTTTACACTCCAACAATGTTTAATCACTTCCAGTTTTAAAACAAGGGCCAAATGCAGTCTGCTGCAGTCCCAGGACGAAAAATAAGGCAGAGTCACCCCTGTAAATCCTCATCCTGCCAATACAGTGGATATAGCAGAAATGGGAGGATATTTTCTTGGAACAGATTAGAGATAAGCATGAACCACAGTCTGGCCCAGTTCAGCACACTTTTTCTGCAAGTGCCATGTGCTTCCCTCCCTGCCTACTCTGCACGATCGCCCATTCACCAGCAGCAATGCACACTTCCCTGCTCTGCCTCCTCTAGCAGCCGCCCACTCAGATGAGGAGGCAGGGCAGGGAAGCTCACAGCACTGCCAGTGAGTGGATGATCACACAGAGGAGACAGAGGAAGAAAGTGTGCTGCTGCCAGTGAATGGGCAATCGCGCAGGGGAGGGAAGCACGTGGCCCCCACAAACACCTGTGCAGGTGTGGCGCCAAACCGCAGTTCATGCTCATCCCTAGAAGTGATCATAAGAAATGTGGTTGGTAACCACATCCTTCAGAAAATGATTTTTTTCTGCATTGACAGTCCTGAAGAATTCTGATCAAGATAGCCTTTCAAGAGAAGGAAATGGGAAAACTACCAACCAGCTTTTCTGCAATCTCCAAAGCTTCCTTAGGCCTCCTCAGCTGAGCTAAGCAGCGAGCCTGGCTCTCCAGCACGTCTCTTCTCATGGCAAGATTGCTAGGAGGCAAGAGGGCAAGGCAGTCCGAATACTCGGCCAGGGCCTTCTGAAAGGAGAGATGAAAACACTAAGCTGAAATGTTGTATAGTTCTAGAAGACTAAGTCAACTACGGTCTGGTAATGTCTTCAAACGTAAAGCAAGATCAAGCTCCAAAATGGGTAACGATATGATTGCTTAAAAAACATGAGCAAGTTTAAGATTTCAGTCCTGTGCACCAGAGGTGGAGACCATTTGGGCATGGGAGGGATTTGATTTGGATCAGATATGATAACCTGCATGAAACCAAACCCCAAATGAAATCCATATTTGTTGTTCTTGTTTAGTCATTAAGTCGTGTCCAACTTTTCGTGACCCCATGGACCAGAACACGCCAGGCCCTCCTGTCTTCCACTGCCTCACGGAGCTGGGTAAAATTAATTCCAGTAGCTTCGATGACACTGTCCAACCATCTTGTCCTCTGTCGTCCCCTTCTCCTCTTGCCCTCACACTTTCCCAACATCAGGGTCTTTTCCAGGGAGTCTTCTCTTCTCATGAGATGGCCAAAGTATTGGAGCCTCAGCTTCAGGATCTGTCCTTCCAGTGAGCACTCGGGGTTGATTTCCTTTAGAGTTGATAGGTTTGTTCTCCTTGCGGTCCAGGGGACTCTCAAGAGTCTCCTCCAGCACCACAATTCAAAAGCATCCATATACAGGCTACCATTCTTGTCCAGACATTATGCTTGGCAGAAAGTAGAAACATACAAGGGTGGGGGAGAGAAAATACCTTAAATTCTTGGCGTTTATATGCCAGATCTCCTCTGAATTTTTTTAGGTTGACAGCTTCAGCATCATCCTCACACTCTGTTTCCTCGCAAAACCACTGGAAGGGAAAAGAAAGGCAAAGGAACAGTATCACAATTTTATTTATAAAGCAGTTGCAAGACCCAGAAGGTGTTAACATAAATCTGGGATAGATCAGCCTACTGATCTAATACCCTGAGGAGATTCTGCATCCTGCCCACAAAGATTCTCACTCCAGGTGCCATGAAAAAGCTTTAGTCCTGAAGCACCTTTTGCCAAAAGGTTGGAGAAAGAATGAGATGTGCAAAAGGATGGCAATTAATCTGGACTGCTTCCCCAAACCCCACAATGAAGCAGGGAAACTGCAGAGTTAAAAGCCTCATCTGGAAATATTGAGAAAATCCAACAAAGAGGAAAAATGAAATCGGCGAACTATTATTACTCAAAAATACCAAACACAGTCAATCAAAATTATTTAAATGTTGACTGGTATTATATAAGAGATAATTTTAACCTAAAACCGAAATACTGTATCTGTTAAATATTGACGCTGTATGCATATATGTATGTACACGTTATTATTATTATTATTATTATTATTATTATTATTATTATTATTATTATTATTATTATTATTATTATTATTATTATTATTATTATTATAGCATCAGGAGCTGTCTGTCTCCAGGCGACCTAACCTCTGAACATGTCAGGACAGGGTTAAAATCTTTTTCTATAAAGTAGACTATAAAGTCACCCATATGGTGCCAAAGTCAATGCATGGAGCTGGGACTCAGGAGAAGTGGGTTCAAATCCTCCCTCCATCACGAACCTCAAGAGTGTGAGAAGTGGAGAAAAGGCCAAGAACCCCGTGTGCTGACTTGAACTCGCTACTTAGAGGAAAAACAGGTTATAACGATCACAGATAATAAGGAGTGCCATACCACCCAAAGAATGCATGCAATTTGCCCTATTTGCGAAGTCTTCCCTTGCCTCCCCCCCCCGCTCCAAAAGGCTACCAAATAAGAGCTTGCCTCTGAGCATGTGCAGAGTTTATTACCCTTTTCTCTAAACCAAACGATGACACTAGAGTTTAAGGGACTGCAGCTCTCGGGACCCCGTTACTCAATTAAATATAAAGGGGGCAGAAGGCGTATCCTTCCACTCACCTCCGGCTCACAGCACCGGGCTCTGTATTCAAGGGAAGAGCGCCCTTCCCGCTGCCGGCCGCCTCCCTCGAAGACGGACTCCTCGAACTCGGAGCCCAGCGGCAGCTCCATCCCGGCAGCGAAGGCAGGGGAGAACGACTGCGCCGGAGGCTCGCTTGCTAGAGCGGCCCCCCTTCATGGGTCATTGAAGACAGCACCGTCTCCTGCCTAGAGCGGCTCTCGAGTACAAGCGTACTCTCATAGAGGTATGCACCCTACTTCCAAGGGTAGACTCACACGTTGCTTCGCACTTCCGGGTTGACTGTGGAAGAGGCTCTGTTGTCTTCCTCGAGGCGCGCCAGAAGTGGCAGAGAAAACGGCTTGGCATCCAGGATTGTAGGGTATCTCTCGTTGGGCAGCAGCCCTCCATGGCCAGTGGTGCCTGTTCTCACCCAGGCCTGATTTTGCACAAATATGTACATTTCCCCCCTCCTGTCTGAGTCAGTGGACTTGATCCACGAAAGCTCATATTAACATATAATGGCAGCCCAATAAATGGGATGAGCCACTGGTGCATTTGTAAAATATAGCTGTTACTTTTTAAGGTATCAATTCGTCCTTCTGTCTTTCTTAATCCTTGCACACACTTAACAGTATCTTGACTTTTCAGCAGGCAATATGCACATCTTCAACTCTCATTTTTAAATTCCTCTCCTAAGGACTAGAAACTTGGGTACTGGTAACAAAATCCAACCCAACTCATTGTTGCACAGCCACAGGGCAGTCTCTGCCTAAAGGTGTTGGTAGTGTGTGTGATTCTTTTTTCACATGTACAGCTTGTCTGATCCAAGCAAAGGTAGCGCATTCTTTGGCCTTTTAAAAGCAGGCACAGCTACATCTGAACATACTTACAAAGTTACTTGGGGGGGTGCCACAAGCAACATATTTTGATAACCGTTTTGTATTTTCAAGGGAATTAGAAAAGGCCAGGAGAGGAAACGAGTATGTTTCCCTGTATTTCTCTGGCTTGCAGAACACACTGATTATGCAAGTCACAAAATCTCTTTAGTGAATAGAGCAATTATAATAATAATAATCGCTGTTGCAATAAATAACTTGCCCCAGGTTCTGCCTGGGATTGGCTTCTTATGCATGTCCGTGGCTCCCTGCCCATCTAAGCCACAGGCAACTATGATCATGTGCCTCAAAGACCTGTAGAAGGAAAACTGGAGGAGGCTTGACTGGCAATGAAGCGAGCACTTTGGATATTTGCTCCAATAAAAATGCCTCCACTCTTAAAAATCAGTTGGCTTCCCGACTTTATACGCTTTGTGTATCTTAAAAGGATACGGAGGAAAAGCAGGGGTTTCTATTCAAATAAACATGTTTTATGACTCCTGCTTTCACAGAGTGGGGGAGAGCAGGACGAAACATGCAGCAAAAGGGCAAACAATGTTATTTCTACTCATTACAGTGGTGCCTCAATAGACGATGATAATCCGTTCTGCTGAAATCGCTGTTTAGCGAAATCATTGTCTAGCAAAAAGCATTTCACCATTGGAATGCATTGAAACCTGTTTAATGCGTTCCAATGGGGAAGAATCGTCGTTGTCTAGCGAATCGGCCATAGGAAAGCCGCTTTGCGAACCGCCGATCAGCTGTTTAAATCGCTGTCTTGCGAAGCTTAGGTCCCGAAAACACCTGTTTGTGAGTGCGGAGGGAGCTGTCAAAATCTTTGTCTAACGAAAATCGGTTCCCCATAGGAATCACTGTTTTGCAAATCGCTATAACGATCGCAAAAAGTCAATGTCTAGCGAAAAAACTGTCATGTGGGGTAACTGTCTAGCGAGGCACCACTGTATATTTTTGGTATCTGCAGGCTACTTTTACCACTTCTTCCATTTTTGGTATCTGCAGGCTACCTTTAGCAACCTCTTCCCTACCACATTTCTTCTTTCTTAAAAAAAATCTGAAATATTACAAAGCTTTCAATACAATAGTACAGTATCTGCTCTGAAAATCATCCACACCTACAGAATCCATAGAGCCATTCTATTCAGGAAGAACACTACACGTATGCATGCTATTCAGGAAGAATACATTTCCCGTGTGTGTTATGAGCAGCTGCAGAAATACGTGTGCAACATCCAATATTTGTACATATCCGGATAAATAAGACTCAGGCATACTGATTATTTTTCCTTGTTTCTAGGATCTTTTACTCTATAAAAGGTTTGGGTGCTCAAAGCTATACATTTAAATTGCATATTAAAGGACACAGGCAGTTAAGCCCATCTTCATACTAAGAACATACAGGACTGATGTAAACCAGACAAAAATCTAGTAGTTCCCATTTTAGATAAAGTTCTGGATACAAATCTGGAAGTCTCCTTTGTGTAACAGAAGCATTCCATTTAAAAATCTGACACACACATTCTGCTTCTTAAGAAACGGTCATTTAACCAGTCTTGTTTACTGTGTAATTCTGCCAATTTGAAGCCGTTTAAAAAAGGGGGGGGGGACTTTGGCACAATATAGACAGCCCAATCCTTGTGGTGCAGTACAATCCCAGGGGTCTGATTTATTTCTTGGTTCCACCAAAAGATCAGGAATTCCCCCACCCCACCTGTTCCCAGTTCACTAAAGCTCTTGAACTCGTATTCTCTCTCCCACTCCATGTTTTCCTTTAAACTGGCTTCTCCTTCAACACTTTTAAGCAGCTAGAGAAGAAGTAAACACTAAGTTGCTAAGTAATCAAAGGGGGAAAATGCTCACTGCCATGGCATCTAATAGCACTTGGCAGCTGAAATTATAATACACTAGGAAAACAGATTTAGTAGCATGCTACATGCTGATCTCAGATCTTGACTTGCACTTATAGCATCACCGTGCTCACGATCCAAAAACATCGCAGTTTTGTTATTGCAACTGCAAACTTGGACAAATAAGGTATTCATACATTAACTGAAAACCCTGTAGGAGCTTAACCAAAGTAAATTTTATTTGTTCTGTTCCTTTGTGGTATACTAATTCTTTTACTCTGCATTACACCTGCATTTTTCATCTCCAGAGCTAGCAATTAGGGCACTGTATTTTCCAGAATTTGAGAAGATAGCCGTGTTGGAAAACAGGCTCTGACAGGACGTCCTGGGGTTCAGCAGAGAATAATGCTAGTCATGGCTTCTCCGTGTTGTGCTTGTAACATTATCTCTTTTTCTACTGTTAGAAAATACGGTATGCAAACAAATACAGGTCAGAACAATATTCCACAGTGTACTGTCAAGCCAACAAAGCTTTGCAAAAACTTTAAAAACCGAAATACCAAATAGAAAGAACATTACTATAATGCAGAGCTAAAATGCTTTCCACTGCCAGAAAGCAAAATAATGTGCATCCTGAAAAGCATCATCTGAAGAAGACACAATGAGATCTCCAATTCAGCCACAGGCTGTGGACCATGAAATGCGGGAAGTCTTCCTAAATAAACCAAATTGATATCCGTGTGAGAAGTCCTCAGTGGCCTGTAAAGCTTCCTCAGGTCTTAACTGGTCTGCATGAACATAGCATGAACCACGCACTATACTTTGCATGTGGCAAGCCATTCAGCTGGTTAAGGGATTTGAATCAATCACTGGCTCCTTAGCTTAATCACAATTAAGATACAATCATCATATTTGCATACTGCTGATCTCTTTTATAAAAATATCTTTATGGAAAATATAATCAAGTGTTGTGGCAAGTTAAAATCCAATAAAAATATGCCATGAGATTTTATGAATTACAGACTATTAAGGCCTTAGAGACTGTATTTATTATAGGCGATACCATAATAAATGTGTTTGCCTTCAAGGTGTCATAGGACTCTTTGGTTAATATCCAGTGTTGGACTACTGCTGGCACTTTCCCGCACCAACGACATCCTCCATATCACCCTGATAACTTATTCTGGAGGGCCAGGAAACCCTCTGGAGTTGGTTTTGAGGCATCTTCAAGGTCTGAAGAGAAGGGGAAAAGGAGGTTCTCTCATACCATGTGGCAGCATCAGTGTAACACAGGATTATGATCTTTGTTGCTTCTGTTAACAAGAGATGAACAAGAGTTCCCTCTTGGGAAATGGTAATCTTTCCAGAAATATTACACGTGGAAAAACATACAATTTAACAAAAACCAAACTTTTAAAAGCAAACCTCATTCTTAAAAGAGAATACAGTATTAATCCCCAGAGCACATTAGAATCAAAACAGCCTCCAGATTAAACACATCTATTTCCAAACTCGGATGCAATTATCAAAACTGGCCACAATCAATGAAAGTATTAATAGGTTGATCAGATATTTAGACTTGTGGTTTCACTTTATTAAAATCCATGATGGGGGAGGGGGACTCTTTTTCACTCAAGTAAATTTTAGACTTCTTTAAAAGAATCTTTTGTACAAGTCATACCTCTGACAAAGAACAATCTTAAATGTGTTTGGGCTTTGGTTTTTTTTTTTTTTTTGGCACTACCTACCATACATATTGGGGACGTGGTGGCGCTGAAGGTTAAACCGCAGAAGCGTCTGTGCTCCAAGGTCAGAAGACCAGCCATTGTAAGATCGAATCCACACAATGGAGTGAGCTCCTGTCGCTTGTCCCAGCTCCTGCCAACCTAGCCATTCGAAACCATGTACAGTGGGGTCTCTACTTAAGAACGTCTCTACTTAAGAACAATCCAACTTAAGAACAGCTCCATTTGCTAAATTTTGCTTCTACTTGAGAACAGAAATCCAAGATAAGAACAGGAAAAAAACCTTTCCTGCTCTTTTTTTAACCTTAGGTCATCTTAGGTTAAAAAAAAATTCTCCCCCTAGTGGTAGAGTACGTATTAACCAGCTTTGCATTAGTTCCTATGGGAACTAATGCTTCAATGTACGAACACACCTCTACATAACAAAAAAACAGCCAGAACGGATTAATTGGTTTTCAGTCCATTCCTATGGGAAATGCAGATTCAACATAAGAACTTTTCAACTTGAGAACCACCTTCCAATACGGATTAAGTTCTTAAGTAGAGACCCCACTGTAAATGCAAGTAGATAAATAGGTATCACCACAGTGGGAAGGTAATGGTGTTCCGTGTCTAGTCGTGCTGGCCATGTGACCACGGAAACTGTCTTCGGACAAACGCTGGCTCTATGGCTTGGAAATGGGGATGAGCACTGCACCCACGAGTCGGACATGACTGGACAATTTGTCAAGGGGAACCTTTACCTTTTACCATACATATTAACTGGCAACTGCAGCTCTTTAAATCTGCAGAACATTCTCAAACTGATAATTCAAAGTTGGAAATGCCAGAAGCAGAGATTTGGAGCTTGGAATCTATACTACTGAACCTTATAGGTAGGCGTGACTTGGAAAATGGAGGAAAATTACCAAGGGGTATTCTGCCAGTAAATTTTCAGTTGTCTCCTACTCACTTCCATTTAAAGGATTGAAGATAAAATCCACACACACCCCTTTTTGTCACCTGGTTGCAAAAAAGCCTTGGGTTTATGATGATCTGTGCCCAAACATTCCTACTTGTCTTCTCTGTAAGGAAAAGAATCTCTTCAAGAAATCTTTAAAACCATTTCAAGAATATTTAAGAAATCTACTTCTCAGGTAGAGCTGATCTTCTGCTACCTGAACAACCGAAAGCTTCTGGGTAAGAGGCTCCAATCATGGGCACAACTGCCTTCACTGGGAAATGCTACCGCACAAAAACTTGGGGGGAAAAAAGCCACAGCAAGACTACCAAAAGGAAGGAGAAGGTATGGAAAGTAATGGGAAATGACACTGAAACCATCAATGGAGAACCCGATATTTTACATAAGTGGTGCTCTGCCTGAATAAGCCTTTGCTCCTGAAATGTGAGAGGATAACATTCTGCCTTGGTAACTCTGCATGTCATAGGCATCCTTCAGTCTCGAGAGACTATGGTAACGTGCTCTATATGGAGGACTTGGAACAGTGTCTAGTGTTTAGACGCTGTATGCAAAGCCGGAATGTCCTCTCCAGGGCACGAAACCTGGGTAAAATAATGTGGAGAATAGGCTGTTACCCAACCAACAAATCCCCCCTCTCCACGTCACTGAAATAGTCCAGTGGAAAGGCAAGAGCCAATCTCCCAATAAAGCAGGACTGGGCAACCTCTGGAGGTCCAGGGGTCATTTCTGCTTTTACCCAGACCTTACAAAAATCTTACAAAATGGCAAAGCACATTCTCTGGGCCTATGATTTGCCCTTTAAGCAAATTTAGCCACCTCCCAGAATTTTTATTTTTAAAGGAATATGAAAAATATTTTTTTTTCAAAAATAAAAATACTGTCTTAGTAACACGTTAGTAACACGCTACTCATAAAATAGTGAAAAACATAAACATGGTAAGCAGTTTTTGAAGTAATAATTAACACTCAAGAGAGTTAAACATTATTCCAAGTTCTGAATTCTACAGTGCTATCTTCATGACGAAAACTTGTTACCGGATGTATCGCGAGATAAGAATTTACCACACTGAGTGAAAAAGGCAACCTCAAAGGAGCTATTTTCAGTCTTCAGTGAGAAGTAACTGGTTCTTATGAAATATTACTAGGAAAGATTAAAGAAACACCATTTGCAATGACTTTGCTATATCAAACATAAAACATAGGAGTCAGTTTCCTTCCCTTAGCATTGTGTAAGTCAGCAAAGTGTGACAGGCTAAGTGAGTATGTTGTGAAGCATGTTGTATTTTTAAACACCTTTAAATCATGGGTAGAATCCTGTCAGGATTGTTTTCTGAAGTAAATGCGATTGCACCTCTGCTACCATGTATTTAATGTGGCCCTCCAAATATTCGAGAAAATGCCTCTCTCTGGACACTCACACTGAAGGAAGAGCATCTTCTCTAACAGGTTAAAGCACATTGGCAAATGAAGGCCAAATAAGAAAATGATCAACAGGGTGCAAAAGTAGTGGCTGGATGTATTATCACAACGCCTGGTTAAACTGCGTGTGTAAATTTATTCACTTTGAAACTACAAGAGCAAAGGAAGACAAATGAGGTAACTGTGAACTGTACAAATTATGTAGCAAGACCCAGAGCTGGAAAGGCAGGAAATGTTACTGCTTTAAATCTTTCTAGAACAAACACTGTTTCATTCCAAAAGTTTTTTTAAAAAGAAAATGTGAAACGTTTTTATGTGAATCTTTAAATGTCTTTCATCTCTAGACATCTTTAGCGTCTCCCACCAGGACAAGACTCTAGCTAGACATCACTTAATAGACTTCGAAGTGAAGTATAGGAAGATCAAAGAGCCATCAGATAAAATGGGGCTACTTGGATAAAGGACAAGTTTTCTGTGACTGCGGAGAAATTCAATCAATGCAGCACTTGTACGTGCTTGCAGTTCACACGCCACTGTGTGTAAAAAATATCTACAAAATGCCTGAGATGATGCTTTTGAAGTACCCACTTCTGGTCAAAAACAGCTTAATTATCTGAACATTAATTACCTTAATTTGTTTTTTAATTTTACTTATGTTTCATATATGTCCATAATTTGAAAAGTATGCAAAGCTCTGATATGAAGAAAGCCTGTAAACTGTTTCAAATCTCAAACTACACAGCTGGGAAGTCAACATCTTACAGAGTGCACCAGAGGGTTCTGTGTTTTCAATTTTCAGAATCTTCCAATGGACCACTGGCCATGTGGCTTTGATGGAGGCAGGGGAGTCGGCAGAATTTGCAATACCATCTTAGGCCACAAGGATGGCCAGTGAGCCAGAACGCCGCCCACTTGGTTACACCCCTTTGGCATTATGCTACTTAAAAAGTACCAGGCAGGGCAATATGCGTGTGAACTGCCCTTTTCCAGCGGGTTGTTTACCATTCACTTCTCTGTTCATCCACGCAAAGCACATACACTTAGATGAACTGTACCTTTTTTTTTGTCTTTAAGTAGGGGAGAGAAAAAGCATGGCCCTTCCTCTGTTCTTAACTGCTGTTCCCATCAGCTGCATTCAGAATAGTTGAAAGAGAAATGTGATGGGAACTGTACTTCAGTAAGATTGGGGGGGGGAAGGTTCACAGTATTTCAGCCCTGCTTTGCACTGCACTTGGGAAACTTCAAGGCATGGATCATTCCTGGGTAGAATTATTATAGAGATTTGACAACATTTCGGGACCACTCATCTTGTAAACTGGGGATGGCCAACCGGCAGGTCAATTTCAACCCCTACTGTCATTCCATGATTCAGCTCCTGCCATGCCTTCTTGAGCTAGGTACATAGCCTCAGGCAGTGGTCCCCAATCTTGGCCCTCCAGATGTTCTTGGACTTCAACTCCCAGAAATCCTGGCCAGCAGAGGTGGTGGTGTAGACTTCTGGGAGTTGTAGTCCAAGAACATCTGGAGGCCCAAGGTCAGGGACCACTGGCCTAAGGCATTCCTTCACTGTAAGCAGGCCCCCTTTCTATTGGGAAATGAGAGGTTGCTCCAGAATGGACAGCATAAAAAGCAATTTAAGTCACAGGCTGCTTTTTGGCTAGGGCGACATCCCTTTTCTGGGTAAGATGCAGAGACAGGAAGGGAAGTCAGTTTATTCATCATACGTGGCTCAACTCTCTGCTGCTGATCTATGTGTTTGGCAGGTGCAAGGAAGGCCAGAGAGAGGTGATGATGACACACCTAGGCCAGAGAGCATCTGACTCCCCAAGGAAGAAAGATTTGGCCATTATTATTTTAAACCAATCAACCTGTATGTGGTCTTTTAGCTTTGCTTCTTTCATTATGGGAACGTACTCCATAGAATTGGGATGTGGGTCAGGATTCAATCCTTTTATCTCAATAGTTTCAAAAGAACTACATAATCAAAGACAAGTTTTGGTATTGGCTGCATTCACTGTATCTAGTATTTAAATACGATACACGCAGATTAAGTTTAATATAAAAACATACTCCAGACCCAAATTCCCTGAACACAGCTAGAGATACACATTCAATAGGACTTCTGTAAACCTAAGCACACAGGCTCCATATGTAACAAAGATATTCTTTTCTTCTATTCCCCTTTTTTAAAAAAAACCCACAAAACCCTTCAAGCAATCCTCACCCTCTACTGGTTCTGTCCTTTGGTATCTTTTATCCCCAACCCATCTTGTTTTCCTCTGAACCTTTTTCCTTATGCTTGGAGCGAGGAAAAGGGGCATGCAGTTTTGCAACAGGTACAGTGTATGCACTTTCTTTTTCCATCTCATTTTGTTCTTATTTTCCTCTTGGAAACAGGAAGGAAACATTTTTTTAAATTTTTTCCCCTAAAAATTCATTTCCATCCTTAAGAGGATTTTTGGAATCAAAACATAAGGCAATTCAGCACAAGAGTCCCCTTGGATCACGCGCTCCGATCAGCACAGGTGTAAAGGACGGCTCATCCGTTTTGCGTGGGCTGGGTGCCTCCCGATTTTGGGAGTGGCTCGTCCGTCTCTGCGAACCGAGGAGCGAGTCCTCCCCCCCCTTTCCAGGCGGGCTGAATTCTAAAATGGCGGTCGCTAGAATCAAGAGGGTCAGCACCAGGCGTTTGGCACAGTGCAGCCAGATGGATGTTCCCACTATCCCTAAAACGGACAATTCAGTCTGATTTTGAGAGTTTACGCCTCACGTGGCGTGGAGGCTCCCAATTGTCGCTGTCATCCGTTTCATCTTCATCTTCATCGTCATCTTCATCACCCTGGTCCTCCAACGGCTCTTCTTCTTCCTCCTGTTCCTCAAACAACTCAAGGCCTAATTCATCTCTTCTCTGCTTATCCGCAAACCACTCTCTCACCTGCTCATACCCCATGTGCGATTTGGCAACGAGCTCATCAAGGTCCTGTTCATTGAGAAATTTGTGTTTTAGGTAATAATCCTTAAGGATGGCTTTTCCAGTTTTAAACTTGATGACGGGCGTTCTGTCCCAGTGTTTAACCCTCTTACTGGCCCTTGGCCGCCCACGAGGCCTCCCCCTCCCCCTCCCCTTTGGTCTTCCTCTTCCTCTTCTTCTAGAATGGCCTTGGCCATTCATGCTACTAGCCTTGGCCCCCTGGTAGTAATAGTACCATTTCAAGCCGCCATTTTTCCAAGCGTATCTAGTATCTCCAAACCAACTAACAATCTCTGACCGAGGAAGTCCAGTTTCTTCTGCCAACTTGTCATATTCCTCTCCTGATGGCCACTGAGTCCGGACGAACGACATTTTCAGCATATGTAACTGTTCAGGTGATTTTTTACCCAGTTTCCCTGGTTTCTGTACTCCAGCTCCTTCTCCCCCCAAGGATTCTGCAACGGATGTTTCCTTCAGGTTCCCCGTATTATTTTCACCGACTTCCTCATTCTCCTCATGTAGAGCACTGGACTTTTTCTGTTCTGCAAACCAGGCATCAATCTCTCGCCTGGTCAACTTTGTTTCCAACCTTATCCTATTGAGTTCATCATCTGTAAGGACGGGATTGTTGCTGAAACTATCTTGGAGGATCTTGAGTTGCTCAGCTGTCTTCTCTTTGAATTTCTGAGGGCTAAAATCAGAGGCACTCCATGAGTGTTTCTGCTGGGCCTGCATCGGGGGGTCGTTTGTTTCATCACTTGAATCAATGATAATAGTGCAAGAATCGTTGTTGAGATGATTATAATGGTTGTGCTTTGAGTTCCTCTGATTATATCGGGTGTCGCTGAACCACTTCTTGATCTCTCCTTTAGTCAGGCCTGTACTTTTCATGAGTCTCACGATCTCCGAATCAAGAGGAAAGTGACTCTTAAGATAGCTGATCTTTAATTCTGTCAGCTGTTCCTTGGTTTTCTTTGTACGGCCCCCAACCGTGTCCACATTGGCAGCGGCCGCCACCACCTCCGATTTGGTGAGCTGAGGAGCCGGGATCGCAGCAATCTGCTTGGTTTCAGTTGCCGGCTGAGTGGCTTGAACTTGTGCTTTCTGCAGCTGGGTTTGATTTGGGACTCCTGCCACGGCCAAAGCGATGGGGGCTGTCACTGGAAGTGCGCTGGCACCTGTGACCTGCGTAAGGACAAGGCCCGGCTGGCCAACTATTTGACAGGTCTGCAAAATGGAAGGCAGGCCGTTGCTAGCTGCCGAAATGTGTGCCGGAATCACAGTAATGGTCTGAGGGACCGTATGCACAGTGCCATTGAATTGCTTCCTCCTGGCTTCTTCTACCTCCTCTGGGGTCCAGCTGACCCCATGTTTCAGGCGCTGGGCAGAGAACCAGATTTTGATCTGTTCCTCAGTATATTTCGCTTGAGTCGCTAGAAGTGCAATTTCTGACACGGTCGGGTAAGGAAACTTGTTGTAGGTGTTCAGCAAAAGAGGGTTGTTATCCAGAGCAGTATTGTAGGTTGGAATGCTATTAATGGGAATCAAGACTTTAGAAATCAAGCTGGAGTTTGGCGGTGATGCGATCGTAGTAATCACTTGGGTCGGCTGAATCACTGTTGTTGGATTCACCACTGTGCCGACTGTTTCCGCAGCTGGTGTTTTATTTGCATTGCATTCAGACACTGCAGATGCTGGTTTTTCTGTTACTTCCTCACACTCTGGGTCCGTTTCAGCGTCGTTTTCTTCCGCAGGACCGTCCTCGGCCGCGTTGTGGAAAACAGCGATTCGCTTTGTTTCGTTCTTATTCTTCATCATTTTCATAATGGGGGTTTTGCTTATGGAGATGCTCGACAGAGGGCCCTCAGGCCCTTCCATTTCTTCCGCTTTCTCCTCCTGTACAAAACTTCCGTCGAAAGTGAGATCGTTCACCGTCTGCTCAAAGATGGTCTGGTTGTTTCGCTTCACCATGGTCAGTTTAAAATTGTCCTCTCCAGGGTGGTACTTGGTGTTGTGCTCCGAGAGAGCATCGTACCTCTTGGTAACAAACTTGCATTCCAGGCAAATGTAGGAGGAGCTTAATACAATATGTGGATGCTCGGAATCCACGTGGAAAGTAAACATGTTGAGATCGGTAGTCTGAAATGTGCAGTATTTGCATTCATAGCCACCTTCAATTTTTTTATCCAGCTGATTGTCCGAGTCCCCATTTTCCCGAGAATCCTCATCACTTGACAGGCTTCCCGCAGGCGTATTGGCAGGTGGCAGGTCTGCAAAATGTTCTTCAATGTCAGAGAGAGCTTCGACCTCTGGCTCCATCTCTCGTGCTAGGACCATGCAGGGTGTCGTGGATTTTCGCTTACTTGCCATTCTGTTGCGGTGAAAACACAAGAAGACACGGATCCTAAACCTTCTACTTTTCTGGAGGCTTGAATTACTTCCAAATCTACATCAATGCAGAGTGTTTAGTCCACCAGCAGCGTTCTCATAGTGCAACTTGGGAAAACAGTCACTTGCAACCCAACGGATAAAAGCAGCAGCAGCAGCAACTTCTTAACATCTGCACCCGCCACCTGTATTTGAAAAGAAAAGGAAAGGGTTTAAAGGATTTGCTTCCATTGCATGAAGTCAAATGCCTTTGTATATCCTGAGTGGCATATATTACACTGGGCCATTTCAATTGCAAAGAGGATTATAGCCTTCCCAAAATGGAGGCACTTCACAAGCGAAATGTAGCTCATCAACCATGCACTTGAAGCTCACTGGGGTCTTAATAAGCATCCTCCCCATTACTTTGACCTAGATGAGGGGTGGGCAACTGTGTTTCTAGCCTGCAACTCTCATAATCCCTCACCACTGAGATGCTAGTTAATGCTGCTAGGAGATATACATCAGAAACACCACAACTGCCCACCCCAAGCTGGAGCAACGGACATGACAAATGCTGTGGTTTCTGGACTGTATCCTCCATGGTGGGACAAAATCTCTATAGGGCTAGAATAAAATCCCGTGCTTCAAAGACATCAATCACATAGACTGGGAAAAAGGGATTCCCATAGAAATGAACCACTGGAAGCTCCCCTCTTTTATCAGATCTGTTGACTGTAATAAAGGAATTGAATTGCCCTCTACCAGGCCAGACTATCAGCAACTGCCTAGTGTCTCCTACAAAGAATATTTTCTTATCACCTGCTACCTGATCTTTTTAAACTGTAGACACTAAAGACTGAAGCTGAGACCTTCTGAATGCAAGATTTGTATGCTACCCATAAGCTATGGTCTTCTCCTTCAAGCAGAGGTGGGCAACCTGTGGATGTCCAGATGCTCTTGAACTGCAACTCACGTCAGTATCACAAAGCAGTTAATATACCAATAACATAAACACACTCCTACTAGTCACAATTTCTTCTTATGTAGCAGGGGCTTCCAATTACTTTTAGTCTGCAGCCATTTGTTATTATTAGGCACCATTTATTGGTGTCATTTTCACCTGCAGATGCTTTTGTACTGCTGTGTGTGAAACTAAGCTTTAACTTTTAAAATTTGGAATAGGAGAATAGTAAGCCATTTCTGAGTACTCTCTACCCAGAAAACCCTTAAAAAGGCCACATGTCAGAATTGCCTTGATGGCATCCGATTATTATTTGAAGAAGGACTAGATAGAAGTGATTTGCTATGTTGCTGGAAAACATAAATAAATCTGTCACCTTCATAGCTATACTGTATTCTTGCTAGTGACAGCAATCTCTGCAGACAAAACTGCTCTCTTCCCATATATAAATGTAGCAACTCAAAAGATCAACAGATTAAAAGGCAAGAATAATCATGCCTAGATCTTAAGGCCTGCACAATGAATCACCAGCATTTTATGAAAATATGATGTAAATCTCATCCATTCAAAAACAGGGAGCTATTTCTGTCCAGTTAACAGACAGCTGATTTCTTTTGACAATGCCATTTATCATTTTTTTCACACAAAAATATGTGTCAAGCAGCCTGTGATTCAGTATAGAACTTAATTAAGAGTCCACACCTGTCTTTGCTCTATGTGGTTTCTTTATTGTATTAATATCATTATATTAAGTGGTATGTATAAACATGTACTCTTTTTTCAGACAATAAGTGCTTGTAGGAAGCCTCATTCCTGGTTCAACTCCATACCTTTTTCAGGGAATTCTAACATTTCAAATTACTTTCTTTAAAATAGAACAATCTTAATTCATTTGAAAGGCATTTAAAAATAAACCGAGTCATGGGTCTTATGTCCTATCTTACACAGCCTGGGTAACTTGAAAGACCTTTTTCTAATGTACTTGTGGATGGCAGAGTTCTGAATAATACCAGAGGCCATGCTGGGTGTGGGAATTACAGCCCAAAAGAGAGACACAGATTTTCCCAAGCTTTTTTTGAAGAGAAAACCTTGAGGTCATTCCTAGGAACCTGCCTTACACCAAGTCAATTTCTAGTCTTGTCTAATCTAACTGGAAGCTTCCCTCCAGAATCTCAAGCAGGGAAAAATGTTAGTCCAACCTTCTTAGTAAGACCAGGGATGAATTTGAGACCTGCAGCATCTTACATTTATAATGTTACTGAGCTATGGTTTTATTCTGGCAGAACGAAAGTTTAAAGTGGTGCCAAAACTGTATTCATCTGGACCTGTAATGTGGAACATAAATTATTCCAACACTTTTTCCTTGTTTAATTTATTTTTCATAGATATTGCCCCCTGCCCCCAAATTACACTGTTCAAAATGTTTCAGACATCCATTAGAAAGGTACTTAATGTAGTTTTGAATAAGATACATTTCAAGTTAACACTAAACTAAGCCATATCCAGGTAATTCTGCCAATGAAAATGAACCTGGAATGAGAGAGTGTTAATTCTACTGGGAGTAAATGAAGGGGCAAGCACAACAGTTTGCTGACCATGCTAGAGGCAATAAATCATCCAGGATTCATACGACACAGGTCCTTTTAGCCTCGGAAGTGCTTAGTCCTTGCCCTATGGACAAGCTCGACCTGAAAAAGAAATCTTGCCTGCCTACAAGACAATAAATCATTGACTGTGGGCTTCCTTAGACAGCACAACAGACAGATCAGGTAGGACATCTCTGTTATAGTAGCAATTAGTGACCTTTCCAATCCATACTGGTGCAATCCTGTTGTTCAAAAGGTAAGTCCTGAGTTAATTATATTTGTTTTATTAAGAAAACAAGATAGTTCTATTAAAGTACAGTTGCAGCTTTAAAAGCATAAAGCATATACATATCCAAACAGTTACTATTATTAAATAAGCTTACTATTCTTAGGTTAAAATAGTAACAACTAAAAAACTATGCTAAGTAATCATCTTGATCAACATTCTACATATCATAATACTAGAAAAGCTGGGCGAATCTCTCTCTCCCTTTCTTTCTCTTTTTAAAAGACAAACCTCTCTCTTCTTCCATCAATCTGTCACATATATGAAACAACCATTTTTCTACTTGTCTCTAGACCACCTTCTTTCTGACACTTTCAAGCTGTTAACCAATTAGGATTGTGAGGCCGTAAGAAAGTTCACCGCCCCTATTTCACATGAGATCCTGCAGGTGGTTATCTCATCCCAATTAAGAGGAATGTGGTGTTTGGTCTTCCTCTGATCTTCTCAAACCTTGTTCCTTATCTTGGTGCAAGGCAGAGCAAACTTGAAATACAATCCCATGAGAACACTCAGTGGCTTAAATCCAAACTACACAGAAAACCTAACAGATGACAGCTTTGTATAACTACAAGTCCCATATGCCTTCTAATTCCTTACAGATAGTGGTGTGATTTCTGAGATCTGCAACTGCTTATAGTACTGCGTGAAATGTATTGATATTGTTCCCAAAGCCCCAATGACTACAGGGCCCACTAAAGTGTGTTTCTTCCAGAGGTGAGATGTTTTGATTGCCAGGTCTCTGTACTTTGTTAGTTTTTCAATTCTTTATTTTCAACTCTGACATCCCCTGGAATTACAATGTCAATGATCCGGACATTTCTTCATTCTTTTACTACTATCTCTGGTGTGTTATGTTCAACGTGTCTGTCTGTTTGAATTATTATTATTATTATTATTATTATTATTATTATTATTATTATTATTATTATTATTATTATTATTATTATTATTATTATTATTATTATTATTATTATTATTATTATTATTATTATTATTATTATTATTATACCCAGCATAGTCAATCAAAATTGTAAAAACATTGACTGGCATTATATAACAAATATTCTTATTCCTATTCCTCTCATCATCATTTTGCTGTTGGGAAACCGAATAGGCTTTCTGGGAATCATAGCAGGGATGAAAGAAGCACTGTGTTTGTGTTAAGGGAGGAATCTGAGGCAGAAGAAAGAGAAAGAGAAGATCCATTATGAGAGACAGATGAAAATTCAAGAGGAACTATTCTAAAGAACGGACTGACAGAGGAAGGAAAGAAGGCATGAGTCAGAAGGGGGAAATTGAGAGGTTTAAGCAAAAGGCAGTAGTGTTGGTCAGAGAAGAGGTCAAGAAAAGCAGAATAAAAGTTAAAGACTGGGGAAGTTACTTGCTTGCAATATAATTTCCAAAATTCTTCATCCTAAGCTTTGAAATTCTGAGAGCTGTTCTTGGAAACAGTCTTAAAAAAGGAAGCCAAACTGTGGGACTGACTCAAATGTTTTGAGGCACAGAGTGCTGAAGGACCAAAGTGAGGCTGGGGGCAGGTGGACAGGGAAGGCTGAGGAGAAGACAACGACAACGGTCAAGGTGAGAAGCAGCAACAGTCTTAGCTAACTGGGCAGTTAAGACTAACGAACATCAAAAGGCAAACCAGGCACAGTACAAAAGTACCTATCACCGTGGGCAGGTGTGTTCCTCCAGAGGTGCTGCATTTATGATCTCATTTTGGGTCCCCTCAGAGACTCCAGATCTTCATAGCCCTCAGTTCTTGGAGGCAGAAGGAGGAACATCATGTATATCACACAGTGACTGCAGGCGTTGCAGAAAACATTCTGGGAAAAAAAAGCAAAACCACAGGCACTCATAATAGAAATATTCCCACAGACTATTTTTGCATCCAGCTTTGAAGCCCAAAAGTGAGGGACCCACTTTCACTCTTGCAAAGGGCTGTGGCCTCCTCAGAAAAGTTATGAGGGAGGAGAGTGAAAAGTGAGGGGTACCAGCTCCGACACCTGGCAGGGGAGAGGCCAAAAGATTCATAGTTTACTGCACTTTGAGGCAGCATCTTTTCTTCTGCATCCCATTCCCTAAAGAAGTCAAGTTGCCAGCTGCCAAGTTCCTCACCTCAGGGGTAGTTTTGTACTCAGTTCCAGAACTGTCAGGCAATTCACAGAACAAGCGTGCCTCAGGGATCCTTAAGGATCTTAATACACTACCTATAATACTTTACAGCTTTCAATACACTTTGTCCCGTGGATTGAGACAAAAGGGGATCATTTGAGACAACATGCGTTGAGACAAAAGGGAATCAATGTTCCAATTGTTTCTCAACCATGATGTCATTAGAGATCTGGGCAAATTACTCAACCCAAATTAAGCTTGTTGTTATTAAAATAACTAAATTAATTGCTGGTGCCTCGCCTTTGGAGGAAAGGTACCACACAATTGTGACAAATTTTAATCCAGGCCACAGTTTCTAGCTCATACCTCCCCACCCCATGCAACATACACCCCCCTTAAAAAACTGCACCCCCTTTCAATCTACTTTGTAGGGTACGTACAAAATGGAGACAATAGCTCATGTATAGCTCAGTGACGGCAGATAGGAACTTTTTAGGGCTGTTATCTGTACCATTTCGGAAAGATAAAATAATTTTGCAGTACCCTTTTGCATAAGACAGAGGGAAACAAAATAACAACCAAAAAGGGTGTGTGTGTATGTTCAGGATCATAACACTTGTTTTTAAGTGAAGATCTTCCTCTATATCAGGGCCTAAATTTTAGCTGCTAACTCTTCTTGTTTTATAGTTTCTAGAATCCTCTCCAATCCTCCCAAGGAGGGAACACAACCTGCATCCATCAAACAATGAAAGCAATGAGCAGGGACGGGAAAGCTGAGACCTAACTGCCTCTTTTCCACCTCCAAAATTAGGTCTAAATTTGCGACTGGAGATCAAGGCTTCAATATGTCTTTTCTGGGGATGGGAGTTCGCCCTCTCGCCGTTTTCCTCGCCAGCTCTCCCCACAAACAGCACAAAGGAGCGGGTGGGGGGGGCACGGATAAGGGGGTTGCCCCCCCTTCCGCACCCCACAAACCCCTTTAAGAGTCGAGGGAGGAGAGGATACAACCAATTTCCCCCCTCCAAAAAAAAAAAAAAAAATCAGATCCATGGCTGCCAGTGCTCAATGGGAGGAGAAATGTTTGCTCCTGCGGGTTCTCACTGACACACATATATATGTAGTTTTCCTCCTTAATCCGGTGGACCACTTCACGCCTCCCGGGAAGCGCTCATTGTCTGCTGATCCCAACACCAAAGTTGCTGTTTCATTTGTTTTTAAATAAATCCCTACCTTGCAAATGCCTCCAGGCTGCTTCCCAGCCCTCTCTCCTTCTTCTGCCTGTTCAGTGCAAGTCCGCCATCTTGCATTAAAAAAAAAAATCCTACTGCACTTTTGGGGTGGGGGGGTGGGAGGAGGGGGGTAGTGATGCTTTGTGAACTTTGAACTAGAAACCACCAGCACTTTGGGGTGGAGTGTGTGTGTGGGGGGGAAACCCCATCTCTCCCACCCACTTCGGGTCGATCCGTGGGACAATCGGGGGGGGGGATGGATTCAATCCATCATCTTCCACTTCCTCCCCCCCCCCTCCGCCTCGAACTCAATGGAGATTATTTTTAAGCGGGCGGGGCGGAGGACGGCGACAACACATTGCCTCCCCCTCCCGACAACACACAAGAGAAAGAAGGCGGAACGGACGAGGGGGCGCGCGGGGGCGGGCGGGGCCAAAAGGCTCGCCTCCCTCCCCTTCCCCAAGAGTGTGAGAAAGCCAGGCGGTGGGTGGGGTCGCCGCCCCAATGGGAGGCGGCGGACCCAACAGAAAGCAAGCGCCTCATTGGCCCCAGGGAGATTTCACGCTGGCCAGAGGGGGCGGATAGTTGGGGGAGGGGGAGGGGATCTGGTGATTGTCACACGGGGGGGGGGGAAATGCCTGTTAGAGCCCTTCGAGCGGTTCTATCTCTTTCTCTCTGCGGAAAGAGGACATAGATAGGAGAGCACTTTTCAAATCTTTGGAAAGGCTGCCCTACAGAGGAGGGGTGGGTGGGCAGGATCTCTTCCCGATCATCCCAAGGGCTCAAGGTTCTTGGAAAGCCAGGTTTTGGGTGGATTTCAGGGGGAAAACTTCCTGTTACGAGCAGTACAGACAGTGGAATCAGCGACCTACCTTGAGAGGTAGTAAGTGCTCCCAAGGGTGGAGGCATTCAAGGGGAATTTAGATAAGGACCTGGCAGATCTTTGCTTTGGATTCCTGCATTGAGGGGGGGGGTTGTGTTTTCCCCCCTTCCTCCAAAAAGGGAGGGGAAGCAGTATAACTGAGTGAACAGCTGGGGTTTTTTAAAAATGGATTGTCCTACCTTACTGCATTGAATATGCGTTGCCTACGTTTTTGGTATTGTATTGCTTGATTCTTCGTCTAGTCAATCGTTACTAACTTAAATCCTGTCTTTTAATTGTTGTAAGATGCCCTGGGTCCTTTTTAAAAACAAGGGGAAAGGTAGGTTATGGTTAAAGTATGGCTAAAGATATTTTAAATGAACTGTTTTCTGAAGAATGCAGCTACAGTAGTAATAAATATTTTTCAAAACACTGCAATGGAAACAAATTATTTTTAAAAGCAATCTTCCAAACTCTGAGCAAGGTTCAGTAGGTAGTTTCAGTTAAGGGCAAGCCTGTCTGGATAGCAAGGGCACCGACTTCTTTAGCCTGTATCCCTAAGCTCACATCCTGATCAGTTTTCTTGGCAATGAGAAAAGCTCACCCCCTGTGCTCATTGGTATACAGGGTCCAATACCTTCTGCAGTGGAGATTATTTTAAGTGTCACAGGCTAGCCTTTTGTGAAATTCTGTCTTTAAGCATTAACTTGCCTTGGTAAGGAGGGAGAGCATTTTCCCAGGTACCCCTTAAGTGCTGTTTCTCCACAGTGGCTTGTGGTCTTGCCTGTGAACCAGGATACCTTCATAGGACCATCATGGCATCAGACATAACCTTTGAGGAATTTTTATCACCTTTTAAATCCATCTACATACACTGTATCCACAATCATGTAGCAGCAAATCCCATTAATATTTTGCCTCAACAATAAAAATAAACCTTCCAAGTCTATCCTGATTCTCCTCCTGGCAGTGAACTCAAACTCTTAACGTTTTAAAAGGGATGAACCAATATCTGCTTTCTTCATATCATTTCTGGGCTGAAACCTTGCCTGGCACAGTCACGCTAGAGTAAGCCCACTAAAACACTGGTGACTTTGTGAGTCAACTGCATAGGTTTCATTGATTCAAATGGGCCTAATCGAACTACAGTACTTTTTTTAGCAAATTGCCACAACTAGAGTAGCCCCTTTTGAATTGATGGAATTTTGGAGTTGACTTTCCAAACCTCTACAGATATAATAGACCTATGACTTGCTACACTAAGTACAGTAAGTAATACTACAAGTGTGGTAACCTTTTCAGAGCTTGGAAAATTAATTAAATATGCCACATATATTATTGCATAGCCCTCCAATGTAACTTGTTATTGTTACATTCCAAGGAATGTGACCTATCACATTATGTGCCAGGCCCTTTTTTGGTGGGATGGGAACCAGTTGGCAAGCCATTGGCACAAAGCCTGAAAAATTCTGCTTCTTAAAAATCACCTTTTTTTTTTTTTAAAAAAGGAGGTAATTAGAAGATTGTTTTATGGCAAAAAAAAAAAAAAAAAAAAACAGGCAAGGTCCTACTTGTTACATTACTTTTGAATGTTGGTTATGCTGCCCTGCTTAAAAAAGGTAACCTATTGCATCCAGTTAAGTTGCTTCCAAGCTCCAAGCCTTTCCACCCAGTGAAGATGTTTCTGCTTGTGGAACACACACATAATAGCTACATGGGTTCCCACTTAATTCCATTGAAACTGCTTTATACGTGGGAGTTGAAAGCAGGATACTTGAGGCAATATAATAATTCCATCTGACGGTTCATTCAAAGAGACAATCATCACAGGATGTTGCAGTCATATTCAGTAATAAACACGCACGAGCAAACCCACAGTACAGGCGGCTAGATTTCTTTAGCCTCTGGTAACCCCGTGGACAGAACATTCCCACATGGGTATGCTTATTAGCCCAGAGGATGCTCTAAGCAGTTAGAGCACACAGACACCCCCCCCCAAACCGGTCTGCGGTTCATTAAAGGCTGGGGACCACTGAATTAGAGGATTAGAAGTTCTAGCTGAGTGGCAGTAATTCTCCAGAATTTAGGCAGAACTATCCCTAAATCTACCTGGATATTCTGCAGGACAGTTTCTATAAACGGTACATTTGCTGGAGGAAAGATGAAATATATACAGTGGTGCCTCAATTTACAAACTTAATCCGTTCCGGAAGATGGTCATAACTTGAAATGGCTGTAAGTTGAAGCACCGGCCGCAAGTTGAAGCAAAATTTGGCGGCTGGAGCTGGTCATAACTCGAAATGGTCATAAGTTGGGACGTTCATAAGTCATACCTGTCTTGTGTCAGAGAAGGCAACTTGTAGTCCTCTGGATGTAGACTACAATTCTCATGACCCCTCACCTTTGGCAATGGTGCTACTTGCTGGTAGAAGTGGCACTTCCAAAAAACATCTAGGGGGCCACAAGTTGGACATCCTTGCCTTATATGCATCAAACTATGACATTTATTGCAAGAATATACTACAGAATTTACTGCAAGATGCTTTGGGCTTCCTTTATAAGGCAAAAGCAGAATACAGTGGTGCCTCACAAGACAAATGCCTTGCAGGATGAAAAACTCGCAAGACGAGTGGTTTTGGCGATGGGGTTGATGACTCGCAAGATGAATGTTCCTATGGCCTTGCTTCCCAAGACAAATGTTTTCCATTTTTTTGTTCCTGCCTCATGTTTGCTGATTTTTAAATGTTTTTCTAAGATGTTTAAAAAGATTTCTGATTAAAATTTTTTGAAATCATCTGCACAATATGTATGGCCTAAAAGAGCACTTAATAAATTCTTTGTAAACCAAATTTGACTTTGTTCTGACTTTTTTTTTTGCCCATAGGAACACATTAATTAGATTTCAATGCATTCCTATGGGAAAACGCATTTCACAAGACAATTTTTTCACAAGACATTAACCGCAGAACGAATTAAATTTGTCTTGCGAGGCACCACTGTACTGAAATTGATTAGAAGTTGCTACACTATGAGATAGTGGATGCCATCTAGACCAGTGGTTCCCAACATTGGGTCCCCAGATGTTCTTGGACAATTCCCAGAAACCCTGGCCAGCACAGCTAGTGGTAAAGGCTTCTGGAAGTTTTAATCCAAGAATATCTAGGGACCCATGGTTGGGAACCACTAATCTAGTCCCTGTGATTCGTTAATTTTTAGTTTTTTTAATGTCCAAAACTTAAGCTTATCAAGACTATTTGTTCTTTCGATTCCTGTCCAGCAAAACAAAACAGTTCAGATAATGGTATCTGCCTTGTTTCTTTACAGTGAAACCAGGTTTGAAGAAATCTTTAATTTCATCCTCATGTAGTATGCCTTTAACATCCTTGTTTTTCTGTCTCCAGGCCTCTTATTTCCTGTTACCTGCACAATGAAATAGTGTTTTGTTGATTTTGTATGTACTTCTAAAAATCCTATTATTTTTGCCAGTTCTTGGTCCTTTTATTCCTGAGTAAGGATTCTGTTTTCTGAATAAATCCCTCATTGGACCACCTTGACTTTCTCCTTTTGAAGAGGGAAATGTGATCATGTCAGATATACAGTTTACTTGGTCATGAGTTCTGTGGATTTTTTATATATATATACTGCAACTCATGCAAACCACATCAGCAGGTAACAAAGGAATACTACACAACCAGTGTTGAATACACACATTTATTTTGTCAATTAAAATTTAACACATTTACATTTTATATAATGCTTAGAGCACTGAAAAAGATGCTGCCAGTAACATGAACACTAGAAGAATTAATGTAGAGATAAAAAGGAGAGAATATTTCACTTAAGAAAGTGGAATAGTTAAATTTGTTCTAGCATTTGTTGAAAACCATGTTGGATGTTAAGATTACCAACTGTATTCTTTAAATACAGGTGCAACATATATACATGATTGGATTGGGATAAATTACCATGTATTTTCATTACATTTACAAAGAAAAAATGGTGCAATTAATATGTATTTTCAAAACTTCAATCCTCCCAGAACTAATTTGGGGGTATTGTATGTTTAAAACATATTTTAAGAAGGAAGTTTTTAAAAAATAGATTATGAATCAAAACGGTACAAAGACTGTCAGACATAATGGCAGAACCGCTTATTCATGTTATGTCTAGCTTCAAATTGCTTACATAGCTATGGCTTTTGTACCCATACTGGACAGAATTAAAAACATTAGCTTAGTTAATTTGGTCTGAAATTACTTCGTAGTAATATTTTAAATTAGGACTCTGCATTAGCGGAATTAATTGAATCCTACAATTTCTCTTGACATTTCCTGAAAAAAGAAAGAAAAACCAGTGACAAAAGTAGAACGTCATAGTATTTAAACATCCCTTCTGATGTGATGATTTTTGCATATTTACATTATAGTTTTCCAGTAAGAACAGCAATCTGACCTTCCCCGCCACCCCCAAGGGAGCTAAAACGGCAGGACAGTTCATTATTATCTCATATAAACACACTGCAGAAATAGTAACTGAAAAACTGAATCAGAGTTCAGCTAGAAAAGAATTGAGACTTTTCCCAATTTTTAATGAAGGACTGCAAAGAAAAGAACAAGCTAAAAAGCATTCTTGGGGGGGCTACAGTCACAGCTCCTTAAATCTTACCAATTTGGAATAGCAAAAAATCACCCACCATGGGTTTAAACACTCCTATCTGGAACTCTCTGTCACTGGCAAAAACTGGACTTTAGTAACTGAGCTCCAAATTTATATCTGAACTAATTCCTAATGGATTGTGGCCTGAATAATTTTGGGCATATTTTTGCCCATACAGACAAAAATAGAAGCTGTGTTTACAGGACTAAAGAAAACACAGATGATGCTTATTTAAAAGCAAGGGCACCTCCAATTGTATGTGTTTTCTTGATGTTTGGTGACAATGGGTGTCAAAATAAAGTTCATGTACCTATAAGGTCAGCTGAAATGTCATGGAGGAGCCCACCGCATGATATACTGATTTGGATCCAGGATTAGAGGTTACTCTGTCAATTCCTCCATAAGTTCTATTGATTCAAGTGTCCTACTTTACTTGTGACTTCCTATGCTAAGCAACAGGATTTCAGCAGGATGTATGGGATTTAAATACTCGCATGAAGTAATTTGTATGAAATATCTTACCTGGATCAATTTTGTTTTGTCATAGTCTTTGCGATGTCGATAAATACATTGGCTGAGCAAAGCATAAAGTTTTTCCAACTGAAGTATAGTATAGTTTCTACTTTTCTCAGTAACAGTTTCCAGTAATTCCTAGAAAAGATTTTTTTTAAAAAAAAAAGAGGTAAGTACAATTCTTTCTCCTTCAGTTCTTAGAAGCAGAGTATGAACAGTTGTACAAAATAAGTGAAACAAGACACAGAAGCTCACAAGGGTAAGTGTCCCCGTATTTTCTTCCCACCCCACTACACCCCAAAGCCTAGAAGTGTGGGTCTTTCAAGATATACTGTGATTTGAATACGTACAGATACATTTCAGTCCAATACAATGCCAACTTTTTCCACCTAAGATTGTAATATCTACCTAAACCTAAATATTCTGCCTATGATAAATAAAGGGAACTGTGAACTCAGTACAACATAATACTATTTAAGGAGATTATTTAAATTAATTGCTCTACGGTTCACTCAAAATAAGCATTTTTACTCTGTTCTTTCAAAATGTCTTGCAGAATGATTTACAGATCAATGTAACACAGTCCCAGCCCTTAGGCATACATTCTTTAATATATTTTAATAAACTTATTAAAGATATAATAGTACAACTGAGTAGCATGCATGCATGAACAGTACTGAAAAAGTCTTATTCTAGTTTTTAGATACATTTCCTTTAAGTAATTTTTTCCTGTTGTTTCTTATTACTTCAGCATTGTACAGGGTAAAAATTTACAAACCTCAAGCTTTTCACAGTCCACAATCAGGGGTGGTATTTGCTCTGAGAGGACCTCCATAGCTTTTTCGACACTGATGAGATGCTGCTGCTCCACCTGTGAGCGCCTAGCACGGGTCATGCGATGCATACATACATCTATAGTTAAAAAGAAAACAGAATTAACAGTAGTGGTAAGCAAAGGACGGAATGTTGCACCTTTTTACAGGTCATATTATGAATAGAAGATGGTTAACACTTCGTCAACTCAACATGGGATCATAAACTTACCTAACGGATGCTCTGTTAGGTCTCCATTAAATCCTTTGTTTTGTTCTGAACATTCAATATTGTCCTTCTCAGATCTGCATCTAGCACTATTATCAACAGCTTGCTCATTCTCAGTCTCTGTATCAGATTTATTTACACAGTCATTTGTCTGCTGGTCAGCAAGCACAACTTCAGATTCTTCTAATGAAGTATGTGTTATTTCTGTTTCAGTTTGTTCCATGCTGGATTCATTATTTTCAATACACTCTCCTCCATCACTCTCTGCTTCATCTTGTTCTTCTCCTGGTGCTTTATTCTCTTTATTGAAATGAGAAGTTTTCTTCCGTTTTGCTAGGTTTCCCAGGCACCATCGGCTCTTTCTTCGGAGTTTTCTCTTAGATAATGCTACATTAAAAAGTATATCAGAATGAAGCTTAGTTTCAGCTTTCCACAAAAAACAAAAAAGGCAGCTTACAGAAAGGGATCTGGCACAAGAAGTGTGAAAGGAGCCACATGAGTCCACTGGCTGGGCACCCGTGCATGCAAGGAAGTAGAACCCAGGCCTAAAGATTCTTTCCCCAAAAGTGGTCTCACAAGCATGAATGAAGGCATGACAGGAGCAGCACATATCCATGTGATGGGCTCTTCCTAAACATAAGAAAGGGCTCATCTGCTAGAGGAGGAGGAGGCAGCTAATTCCTCATAACAGCTACCCCTTTAAAAAAATCCTCCTGGGAAGGTTCCTTGTGACACCAAGCATCAAAAGTACCAAGGAAAGGAAAACCACTATGGAAACCAAACTGCACGAACAAGGATAAACAAAACAATTAGGAAAACAAAATCAGTTTGGTCTTTTTCCTCTGACCAAGAGCATTCCCTACTGTTCTGGACTGTGAAGCAAGGTCTCCTGCCCGCCCCCGAGTATTCAATCAGAGGGTATGCGAAGGGGTAGGATTCAGGGAATCGGGGCACAGAACTTATACAGTAGATTATAAACCACTTTTGGAATTATAAACATACACAAAAACTCACCAAGTGAGAAATACTACTAAAACAATACTTACGGTTAGAAAAAGGAGAACTAGTGTCCAAAGGCACTGGAAGGCTTTTCAGTTTCTCACTACATTCCGAATTCATTTTCTGAACAGCATCTAAGATAGTAGTCTGCTTTGGCATTACATAATAATAAGATGGAGCAAACTTGGAGGAGCTGCAACCTTTACAAGTAACAAACTACTGTTAGTTTTTTAAAAATCATTATTTTATTACACTTGCATATAAACAGATGTGAGATAAAGAGTGTCTAAGATACAAAGAACTGCATGAACAGTATGCATTGAAACTTTTTATCCCATCCTCAGAGAGTCAGTTCTGTCTGCATGTGTGGACACAGCATTGTTCTTAAAGGCTAGGGACCCTGTGAAGCAGCGTCTAACATAGGCCAAGACACTGCAGATAGATATAGATTCTGGAATGCTTGCTGGTGAATATACATCATGTATAACCACATTAACTGTAATATATTGCAGTTGCTTTTAAAGTATTACATTATTGGGACAGTGCATACCTCTTTTCTTGCGAGACTCTTTAATTTCTTCACAAAGTTGTTCAAACTCTTCATCCATTTCGTCTTTAATGATTGCATAAGCTGTGTCTTTAAGTGAACAAGCTCTGTGTCTGATGAGTCGATCTGAAAACGAGCACATGCATAACTTTGAAGCAACTAACCCAGTGGTACAAGTGGGAAGCCTACATTTATACAGAAGTTTTCAAACTCCCTGCTCTAGCATAGTTATTTATCCAAAAAATAATGAGTGAGTTCTATATAAGATAACTTGTCACTGTACATTTACAGCATCTATCTCAGGCCAGTACAGCTGACACTCACCTCCAGGATCTCTATCTGGATTGTATTCCAATGCATTGCTACAGATGAGATCAATATCTTTTAGATAGTCTTTGGCAGATAGATATTGATGAAGGTCAATTTTTGAAATAACTGTTGAAAGATCCATTGGCTGTTTAATAACTGTGTCGTAGTCTGGTACCTACAAGTGGAATACAAGAAGGAAGCCGAAAAATGTCTCATTTAAGATAGATACAAAAATCTTATGTCCTTGACATGTTTTAAGAATGCTTGACTTGCTGACCATTAACCTAAAAGTTACTGAAATTACATTTTTAAAAAGACAATACTTTGCATTAGAATTCAGAGCGGAAAAGCAAGAGGCAAAATCAATTGTCATTCAACTGTACTACACCAGACATAGGGCCATCTAATTTTTTAACAATAGCCAGTCATATAATTCTCTGAAGAAATGTGCACTACTCAGTAGCCCCAGGTTTAATTAGTGGGTATTTGGTACTAGAACAAAAATTCTGCAAGCGATACTATGCAACTGCTGCTAGTCGAAGACAGTAACAGGTTAAGACAGACCTGCAGTCTCACTCATTCAAGGATCATATACTGGTGGACCATCAAGGAGTCTACCACTAGAGCATGATATCAAGACCACAGTCTTTTCACACATGTATTGACATCTGGTATTTACAGTCATACACAAGCTGCCCTATATTTATATGTCAGTTTTATATAATACCGCTTCTTTTCCCTCTCTCTTAAAACCTTATTTGTCTGTCTACAGACTGCCCTACATAGTGGAACACTACTCCAGGCATTTTACATAATTGAGCGTTGCAAATAACAAGTTAAACTAATGAAGTAACAAAATACATAATATCACAAATTAAATGGAAAAGACAACCAAAGATTGACACCTGGTAACTTAAATCAAACCAAATGACATGAAACATAGCATAAATAAAATGTACATTAGTATAATAAAAATAATCAATGCCCATATTTGCAAATATAAAGAGGCTGTAACTTAATATTTGAAGAGGGCCGTACGCCCACAACAGCATTATGTTAACTTCCCATATTTATAGCACTAAATATTGAACCAGATGCCCTTTAATGCAACGAGAGTAAGAGGGGAGGAGTCAGGCATATGCAAGTTAGGCATGAGTGTTCCACAAACTAGGAGCTAGGGGCACCGAGGATGAGCATAGAAAGGAGCGCAAAGGAACAAGAGAGCAAGGATTCTTGTAATAGATGAACAAGAACGGGCCAAGCCTTCCATAAATAATTTATTTTTTGCATGCCCAGTCTATGGATCTACTTTTGCAGCAGGCAGGGATATTTTATGGGTTAGATTTCTAGAAGTCAGAAAAGATATAGTACAATCAATCCCCAATTTTGATCATTTCAAATGATGCTTAATTCCTTGGAAATGAATCACTTTGGATAGCAGTGATGTTGCAGTGTGTGAGGGTTTGTTTTTACTTTCTTCTTTTTCCGTTTAATTCGTTTTTTTTATTACTTCCATATTTCCGGCAATTTTCAAAGTGCAAATTGAAGATTATTATTACCTCATCCAAGTCTACTGGTTTTGTAAAGGCTCTGAAACGTTTATCAATGGCAAGCCTGTGAGTGACATTACGTAAGAAAATTCGAAGTTCACGTAAAGTGTCTTCCTCCTGTTCCTCAAGCTGTTTGACCTCCTCTTTGGTTAATTGCCGTGGTTCAGGTGGTGCTGCTACTGGCAAAACCTCTAACGCCTGCAAAACTAAAAACAAGACAGAATATTTAGAGACATTTTAAGAGTTGGTTTTTCAAAATCTGAGAAGTCCTACATCAAATTTATAGAATTGCTTTGCTGCATATCCTAACCTGCTTTCTTTTTTGATGCGGGAGATTTAATAGCCTGATGAAGAAGTAAATCCTTAAAGAATTCTCTCCTCTCTTCAGTAGTAGGCAAGTGGACATCAAAAACTTCTCCATACCCGTTGGCAAATAATTCTTGTACCTAAACAATGAATAAGTAATTGAGAAGTACAACTTATCAAGAAAAGAAAATATAATTGCAACTTTGTTAACAAAACTGAAGGAGTGATGGTCATGCAACAAGATACATGTCGCAGGATTAGAGAAATACTAATGCTTAGTCCTGAAGAACTGATAAAATGAAAGCATTAACACAGAAGCTGGTACAGTGGACCCTCTACTTAAGGAATTAATCCGTATTGGAATGGTGTCTGCAAGTCGAAAAGTCTGTAAATCGAATCTCCATTGACCTACAATGCATTGAAAACCGATTAATCCCATAACCAATGGTTTTTATTCTATTTTTATTCCATTTTGGGTTTTTTTGGTCTGTAAGTCGATTCTCTGGCTGCAAGTCGAATCTAAATTTTGCAGCCAGAGAAGTCTGTAACTCGAAAAGTCTGTAAGTCGAGCCGTCTGTAAGTCGAGGGTCCACTATAGATATAAATCATTCTAAACTACTGTATATCTTTTATCTGTCACCTTCCATCACATTAGAGTTGTGACAGAATACTTCAGTTATTTAGATGGTGATGGAACTATGGTTCTCTCTAAGCAGGTAACATTTAGGGCTTCATATATGGCAAAAATACAAAAAGCACAATTTGCTGTCCTCTGAAGATGCCGGCCAGAGACTGGTGAAACATTAGGAAGGACAACCTTCAGAACACGGCCAAAGAGCCCGAAAAACCCACAACAACCATACAAAAAAAATTCTAGAGAAGGATATTGCCCGTTAAAAGGAAAAACCAAAGAACTTTTTAGAAAGCTTTCCCTTAGTCATGAATACTGCATATACTCAGAGTATAAGCCTAGTTTTTCAGCATAATTTTTTTGCTGAAAAAACACCCCCCCTCTGCTTATACTCAAGTCAGTGTCAAAATTACATGTTCTCCCCTGCAGTGTGGGTGTTCTCCGGACTCCCCTGCTCATCTACGGGCGCCTGCAGCCTCTATGGGTGGTCCAATGACCTGGGTTAAGTACACTGCATTTCCACTTTCAGGACACCCCATCCTCCTTCTGCATACAGTGGTGCCTCACAAGACAAACGCCTCGCGGGACGAAAAACCCGCAAGACAAATGGTTTTTGCCATCGCTGTGGTGCCTCGCAAGACGGCTTCTTCTATGGCCGTGCTTTGCAAGACGATTCCCCCCCCCCCAAGACCAATGCCTCACAAGACGAAAATAATTCATTCGTCTTGTGAGGTTCCCATAGGAATGCACTGCAATTTTGCAAGACAGCACTGTTCGCGGAACGAATTACTTTCGGCTTGCGAGGCAACACTGTATTCTATGTACCCACCTTCCACCTCCCACTTTCCTCCTCCATCCTCCATCTCCCCCTTTTGTTACGCAGCAATAGAGCAGTAGATAAGTGCAGCATCCGGTATGAGTCCTCCCTCCGCAGGCAGTGAAGTGCCTCTCACAGCTCAGAAGGGCAGTATCTTCAATAACATTTAACCGACTGATGCCTCAATTAATGTACAGTGGTGCCTCGCTTAACGAGTGCACCACATAACGACGAAATCGCATAGCGATCCGTTTTTTCGGATCGCTAATGCGATCGCTTAACGTTTTTCTTATGGGGCACAATTCGCTTTGTGAAGACCGGTAAGCGTTTCGCTTACCGATCTTCGCAAAACGAAGCCCCGACGATCAGCTGTTCGGCGGCCAAAATGGCCGCCGGAAGCCCGGAAATGGCCCAAAATGGCCGCGCGCAGCGTTTTCGCGCCCTCGTTAAGCGAGGCGAGGGTGCGAAAATGGCTGCCGGCCATTACAAAGCTTCGTTGAACGGTGAGTATTTGGCTCATTTGGAACGCATTAAACCATGTTTAATGCGTTCCAATTGAAATCCCTGCCCCGTTCAACGATGCTTCAGCATAGCGAAGGTTAATCCGGAACGGATTAACCTCGCTATGCGAGGCACCACTGTAATTTTATTGGTATCTATTTTTATTTTTGAAATTTACCAGTAGTTGCTGCTTTTTCTACTCTCAGCGTATACTCGAGTCAATAAGTTTTCCCAGTTTTTTGTGGTAAAATTGGGTCCCTCGGCTCATATTCGGTTCTGCTTATACCTGAGTATATACGGTAAAAAGCTAAATAATTCAGCAATACTGAAGACAGCATTATAGACTAAAAAGATATCCTACAAAATCAGAGTGTAAGTACCTCATTTGGCAGAGCTGCATAATGTACATCTGATGTTGCAAGGAGCAAAACTGGAGCAAAAGATGGAATGTTCTGTAACAATGTAATAAATGTTGCTTGCAATGTCTGTCCTACTGTATCCCACCATATATGTATATTTGGAATGTATATTATACTTGGTGCTGTTCTCTTGGCTTCACAGATCAACTGGAAAAGAAGAGAATTTACCCACAGAGAGGAGATATATAACTGGCCCTTCACTTCATTTGCCAATCATTTAATTTTTGTTTGTTTTCTAAAGGTTGCCATGCCTTTAATACTCCTTAGAAATTCTGTGAACTAGACAATCACTTTGGTTTCACTGAGGAACATGCTGTATGTACAAGCAGACATGCATCTAGACACAGAGAACTGGTTGCTAGAGTGTGTATCCAAAGGTTGTTCTATCCTAGTCCTGACATTAACATGAGCACTATTAAGTTTATACATAAATTATTTTAATTTACTGTATTTTTCCATGAAAAAAATGACACATTTTCCTAAAATAATTAAAGGAAAAATTGAGAGGGGAGCATGTGCTTCATGGGAGATGATGCCATAAAATTGTTACTTTTAGCTCCAGAATGTCAGCGCAAGCACAGACAAAACCCATTTGTTTGCATTCACAGAGGCGAAGAAGAAATGGAGGGGGAAGGAGATTCCAACTTTCCCCTTACATTTTCGTTGTAAAAAGCAGCTTTCCCCCTCAACTTTCTTGCAAAGAAAGAAATTTTAGGTTAGAAAAGTGGGGGGGGGGGGAGGTTTCATCTTATACATGGTGGCATCTTACACACAGAAAAATACAGTATATAGCTCCTTTTTACATTAAGCTCTTAAAACAGCTAAAACGTATCTGTATAACACTATATAAAAAGGTAGATTCAGCGCAGTACAGCATGTTAAAAAAGCAAGAAACAATAATTTTCTGCGGAGCACTATCAGAAACTGAGAACTATACAGAAGTTGTGTGTTCACACTTTTTGCCTCTTTTGCTATCTGTACAAGTGATAAGTGGTACTGGAGAACTATCTGTGGGCACATGATAAAACAACATTGGGCTGATATGGAAAACCTCGTGGGAGCCTTATGTATGTTACTTGGAGTTCTATCATGTCAGAAAGGCAAGAGATATACCAAGGCAAAAAATGTACTTAAAAAACCAACACAACAATAACCCACTACTGGAGGAAAACAGAACTCATATAAGCCTCCCCAACAGCCTTCTCCAGATGTTCTGGTTTACATTTCCATCAGCTCCAGCTGGTTGACTCAGAAATGTGTCTTGCAGTCAAACTGTTCTGAAGCTGCTAGCTTGGAGCAGGCTGTTCTAGCATTAATGATAATCATAACTTAATTTTTCAAACCAAACTGCAGTCCAACATCTGGAGAGCCCAAGGTTCCCAACCCATTCTAAAATAAACAATTCCCATCCATGCATGGAAGGTGAAATATGCATATTTGCCTTATATATATATATATATTTGATCTGTAAAGCCTTGCTTTAGTACCTACACAAACAAGCTAAAATACCTGTGCACATGTTTCTTCGGGTGTTCTGGTACTAACACCAAAGAGAATGGAAAGGTCCAATGTATATACTGTAAACTTTTCTAAAGCATGTATAACTGCTGGAGCCAAATGAGAAGCTTGTCCAAATCCAGATTCTCCTGCTATTAAGAGCCTTGGTCGGTAAGATGTCGGCTGATTATAAGCATGTCTATTAAAAAAAGAAGAATCTTTGTGCAAAGATCACTAATGCAAGCCTTAAACATGAGGCTCTTTGTCCTCTTGCTTAGCAACTTCATGCATGCTATCCCATGCCAACCATAATACCCAATATCCCAATGTTCACAGGTGTTGTGTTTCCAAGCAAAGATGCTGAAATCTTGCTTGCCTAATAATTCATCTACCTGAAGGAATGTAAATTTAAACAATTGATAATTTGTATTCTTGAAGGCTTTCACGGCCAGGATCCAATGATTGTTATAGGTTTTTTGGGATGTCTGGCCGTGTTCTTGTTTTTCTTCCTAACGTTTTACCAGTCTCTGTGGCCGGCATCTTCAGAGGACAGGAATCAGAACCTACCAGAGTTCTGACTCCTGTCCTCTGAAGATGCCGGCCACAGAGACTGGTAAAACTTTAGGAAGAAAAACCTCAAGAACATGGCCAGACAGCCCAAAAAACCTACAACAACCAATTGGTAATTTGTAATATTTCCATGTTTTAAGATGCTACAACAGGAGATGCTATCAGCATCTTTGGAAAATGCAAAACAAATGTCATATGAGAGAAGTCTGTTTTCAGCTGGAAACAATGTACAGTGGTGCCCCGCATAGCGACGATAATCCGTTCCGGATAAATCGTCGCTATGCGAAATTAAAAAGCCCATAGGAATGCATTAAAACACGTTTAATGCGTTCCTATGAGGTTAAAAACTCATCTTATGCGAAAATCCTCCATGGGGCGGCCATTTTCGGTACCTCTAAAACGAGGCAACACAGCGGGCGGCCATTTTGGAACCGCTGATCAGCTATGCGAAAATGGGGCCTTTGGGAGAACTGCGGGGGAGCGCTCTCCCCCCATCCTCGTAAAGCCCCCGGCGGCATTTTCCCCCAGCTGAGCAGCGGGAGCTTTGGAAGGACCGCGGCTGTGGTCCTTCCGAAGCTCCCGCCGCTCAGCTAGGGGAAAATGGGGCGTATGGGGAAAAATCGCAAAGCGATTTTTCCCCATAGGCAACATCACAATGCGATCGCAAAATCTTCATCGCTATGGGGATTCGTCGTTAAATGGGGCGCCCGTTAAGCAAGGCACCACTGTACCCTCTAATTTTCAGCCCTGCTGGGCAGGGCTCTGCCTCTTTCTCTCTCGCCTTTGCCCCAACGTGCCCAGCTCCACTCCCCTTCGCATGCAGGATTCGGTTGCAACCAGAATCTAATGCAATTGTTGCGCGAAGGAAGAAGACAGGTGTGTGTAGGGAGGCAGAGACATTTTGCATGCGCACAAGCACCTAGCTTAAAGAAAATCCTGGCTTGAAAGTGGGGACCTATGCCATTCCCAATAGCTAATTTTCACACCTCATTCAACTTTTCCTCTTAGGAATCCAATGTATGTTTAGCCCCATAAGCATACATTTGCAATCAACAGATTAGAAAGCAAGTTTACTGCACTAGGAAAAAGAGAGGTCAGGGAAGGTAGCTTTGTGTACTGATATGCTATTGAAATAGCAGCTCAATATGCTTATTTAATGAGTAGGCCCAAAGACAGGCAAAAAACCCCCACTGTTCTGACCATCAGAATGAAGCAGCAAAATAAATAAAATAGAAATGCATGCAATAGAGCAAAAATATACCAGATGCATAAATAAACTGACACTTTTTCTTTGTCATAACTTTAATTTATCACTTACTTGTTAAAATTAAGGAAACTTTGCTTCTGTTTTTCAGAACTTTTCTGTGAATGCCCAGTTTCAAACAATGATGGTCCCTCTTCATCACTGTACAAGTCAGTGTCTAACATGTGCCTAGAAATATCTTTAGAGAACAAAAACAAAACATTGTTTTCATATGAATACTACATCTTATTTCAAAGGCTTAATAAAAATGCAGCATGTCTCTCATCCACCCTGATAATGGTCCAAATCACCTCTATGAATTGGTATGAAAATATTAACATAAAAATGCTCAAGGATGTTACATGATCAATACAAATTTATTAACTCCTAAAAAGTCAGATAAGAGTAGCAAGTTATAATGCAAGCACTGAAGCAGCAATGCAGTTCTGTAAGTGAAATAGCCTAGTACAAATTCTCAAATCATTTGCAGATGTAATAGCTACTTTTATTTCCAAAGGCAAAGAAAGAAAATTGTCCGCAGGCCACAGAAGTCCTACATCCACCCAAGGTCATCGTTTCTTCAAAAGCCTGCCTTCCCTAGTTGTGGATCCTTCTTTGTTAAGAGTAAGAAGGGCCAAGGGATACAGGGGAAATGGCTAGTATTACAATGGTTAAATACATCCATTCCTTCATCACTACAATTGATGCATCCAATTATTTTGTGGTGGGGTTTGATGGCAAGCAAATTTCCTAATCCTTAATCTGCAGCCAACATCTAGTTCAGTCTTCAGTCTGATTGTGGGAAAGTACTACAACTAAGATATGAAACAGGAACTCAAGGAAGCCGGATAGTTTTGAATGGCAGCAGAACTCTTAACTCCTCACCTGTGCTATCAAGCAACATAGAAGTCACTAACTGATTAGAAAATTTGGGACAACCAAATGAATGCCTATGTGATGACTGCAACAACAAAAATCCATCAAAATATTTAGTGCTGTTTAACTGGCTAAAACTGATCAGATGCCAAGTATCTAGAGCCATCCTAAAGAGGCTGACTATCTATTTGGGCTGTTGTTTGAAGATGTCATCATGGTATGCTCAGCCACCAGTGTTCCTGGAGCATGTCTGAGTTCAGCTTTTTCCAAAGTCCACTAAAAAAAAAATCATTTAATTCGACCTTCCAGAATGCCTGCCTGGCAGCTTTATTCTATCAATAGTCAGCATAGCTGTGTTATGTTGTGCTAATGCTAAACACTTTGGTCCCTAACAAAAATATTTCCATATTAATAAACAGCTACATTTTTTTCTTAACAGCAAGAAATAATCATTTCCAAACAAGCAAGAAGCAAGCTTTGGAAAACTGTGTGTCTCTGATGCCAGGTAACTAATACAAATACGTGTGAAAAGGCAGTATGAACAGCTTAGTGAACCTGTTTGCTGATCTAAACAAGCAATCCAGAAAAAATATAAGCAAACTTCAGATCTGGGTGGAAAAGATATTGGCTGGGTTGAATAACTCTGCCAGCAAAAGTAGCAATGATGTAATTAGCCAGCAATGAGAATCTTTAGTTTAAAATTTCCTGCCCCCATCCCCACCCCCCGATTTAGGTTCTGAGGGTTCCTAGGGATTCCTTCTGTTCTGGGAAGCCTTTTTGGGAACTTTGAGATGGGGAACAGCATTTAAAGCTAAAAATTTTCCTCCTCAAATCAGTAAATTCCAAGTACAATTACCTGACTTTCCTGTCCCTTTTTGTGCCAGTTCTGCATGTGGGAACACATTCTGTAAGACTTCCAAAATTCTTTGAAGTATGTTTTCAAGTAGTGGTTTTGAAATGGTAGAAAGTGCTTGGCCAGGTGCAGTCACTGCCCTTTGAGAAGCAGGTACGGTCTTCTGCATTGCCATCACAAAATCTTTTGCTGTTATATTGATAGAAGAAATATCCAGCTGCAACTTGGCACTGCTGGTATATATCTGAGGATAACGTCGACGCAAGGCACACAATGCTGCTTCAGCACATATAGACTTAATATCAGCACCACAATACCCTATAAAGGGAAATCAAATGGCCTCCAATTAGTTTAAAAGCCACACAACCCCATACATACATTTCCTCTTGACTGAAAGATCATAGCTACCAATAATCTACAAATGAATCTGCAAATAACTTTCTCGTCCAAATTCTATCAGGTAGATGTAGTTTTAGTTTTCAACACTCAATGTTTTAAAAAAAATGATCAATGTCTGCCTAGTGCTACCAAGAATTTTTTTTACATGTATGCGTATCAAAGCATGAATATATTTTATATTCACAGCTCGCACATTCCATCATAAAAACAGAAGCATTGTGGACTTCTAGCTTGACATTGCGACGGGACAGCAGCAGGAGGACAGAGCTCCATCCCCTGGGCTGAATTCCGACCTGTTTGGGACCCCCCAAGGGGTTAAAACCACCCCAAAGAAGTGGTGAATTGGGGGAGAAGCCTGTTGATCATGAGGGGGAGCAGTGGTTACCCCTGTTTTGATCCAGGAAACTCCCCAAACAAACCAGTGGGCAGAAACAAGCAGCTGAATAGCTCACTTGAAAGTTGTCAGCAGCTGGCAATAGAGAAGCGATAAATCAGCTAATTAACATCACCATTACCACTGGGTGAAATATATTTTATAACTATACTGCTTTATGACTACCTCTGGATGAGACAAACCCTACAACAGAAATAAGTGTCTTTTATTCTCCCCCCCCCCCCGCCCCTTATAGAGCAGCAGTGAATCTGGAGAGAGGGAAGGAGACGCAAAGAAAATAAATTGGACACTAATTAGACATTTAACTATAGTTCAAGGAAGGAAGTTTGGTATTACTTTGGCATTAGAATTTTAAGAAAACTTTCTCTTAAAGTCATTATCAGCTAAACAACTCTGGGACTTAAACTTGTTATGGCTATCTACGGTATTGACGGAAGGCCCAGAACAATGACTTTGAACACTCTATGGCAGTTCTAAATTTGGAATTTGTTTTGATTTCCCTTTTTTTCTGAGGACTGACTGAAGCATAGACAAATTAACCCTGGAAAATCTAATCCTGCCAAAGTGGAAAATTTAAATTGTACTTTGAGATCTAGGCTGACAACTGAGCTCTGATCAAAGCCAATTCATCTTGGAATATATATCTGGCTAATGTGGACTATTATGTGGTCCAATAAAAATATTTGGATGTATCCTGGGTCCTGAACCTGACTGTAGCAAAGACCAGGATAAAACTAATACTGGAATGGACTGCTTCTGGGGCTAGATTACAAAAGACTTCAGGCCACAAATACAAACAGCAAGTGAACTGGACTGTGATATTTGGTGAGCAAGTGTCCTGAGCGTGGAAAACCTTTCACGTCTGCGACTGGGCTCAAATGTAACACTAAAGATAATCAAGCTATTAAAGTGGATTTATTGAAGCAAGAATTGAACTTTAAGCAATTGGATTACTTTTACTTGGAATAAAATCACCTGATAATTCGGGACATAATGTTACAACAAGGAAAATTTTAGGATGAAACAAAATCTACTCTTCAAGCAATTTTAGAAATAGTGAGATCCCACAACGAAGAGGTGAAGGTGTTCAATGAACAGCTAAGGAAGGACTATATTCAATAGGAGACAGGGAATAATGAACAAGAAAATGTCAGGGTGGTGGGTGATGTATGCCAATCAAAGGAGGGGCTGGAGGAAATCGGAGGAGAAAATTAAGGAGATCTAATTCTAACCCTGGAGTTGAAGGGAGTCTTAGGTGTGCTAAGAGAAGATAAGGGGAAGAACCAGCAGATTTAGTTAAAAAGAGCCTAGAAGATCTAGTGGAGATAGATCAAGTGCATAGAATGATCTCAGACAGTACAAGGGAAGGCAGAATTTTTAGAAAGATAGGAATAAGAATTGGAAAAAGACAAACTAGAGAAGGACAGAAAGATATAAAGGAAAAATATATTAAGGGGTCCTCAAGGTTGAAAGCATGTACTGTATACACCTAACTTCTGGAATTGTAAGAGGACATATATATTAGAAAAGGGAATCAATCTGAAATAAGGGATCACTAATCAGAGTATGGGCATAACAAAGTGGCACTTAAGGTAAACTGAAGCTAGATATAAGGAAGGGATAAAACAAATAGTATTTAATTAACATATATCAGATATGATATTGTTATAGACATGACAGAAACTGTGGAGATAGAGATGGCTAAACAATTACATAAAGAAAATGTATATAAAATGATTTAGACAACACTGTGCGTTAGAAACCTATTTAGTTATTGGTACAAAATACAAATGTGGCCAGTTAAATTACATCAAATTGTATAGATCTGAAACCAGAATTGCTTTTATTAGGTATATTATTAGAGGATTTTGAGAACATTGTATATTATGAGAGCAATAGTATGATAGTAGTCAACATTATATACTAAAATACACACGACTGGTTCAAATGCTTTAAAAAGTAGATTTTGAAAAGACAACTAAGAAGACACCAAGACGCAAAAATAAATAATTATAAGCAACCCATGTAACACGATGTTTAACAAGCACAAACTGAATCGCTTGACGATTACCTCGTTAGACAAGGAAATGGCTTTACGATATTTTGCAATCACCATAGCGATCGCAAAACAATGTTTTAATAGGGAAAATGCGTTTTATGACAATCGGTTCCCTACTTCGGGTACCGATTTTTCACTTAAAGATGATCAAAACAGGTGATCGTCGGGCCTTCAAAATGGCTGCCCACTGTGCAAAATGGCTCCCGGCTGTGTTTTAGGAAGGATTCCTCGCATTACAGGCACCGGAAAATGGCCGCCCTATGGAGGATCTTCTCTGGATGCTGAGGTATTTCGCCCATTGGAACGCATTAACCGGGTTTTAATGCAATTCAATGGGCTTTTTACTTGCACTTGACAACAATTTCATTCTACAGCGATTTTGCTGGAACAGATTATCTTTGTCAAGCGAGGCACCACTGTATAGTGAAAACTAATAAAATTTTAATGAACAAAAACAGAAGCATTGTGACATCCTGAAGATTAGCACAGTGAGCATCACCAGATTACAATCCAATTCATCACATGCTGTAAAATAAATAGCCACTACTTCATATACAAGTATACATTGTGGAAATGTGGACACAAAAAATCGATACAACCACCAAAAAACAAACAAACAGAATTTCAAAGTCACAATAGTATTATCAACATAAGCCATGAACTTTGTGTTCATTACATAACCTGTCCACTACCAAAGTGACTGTCTACCAGATAAGTGCAAAATGGTGTTTGAAGTGCAAGGATGTTGATTCAGGAGTGGCTTTTCCCCCCGAATTCTGAACATTGTCAGCAACTTTGTTGACATACAAAATTATAAAGAACGCTACTTTTTAGTGAGCTAAGAAGCCCTGGGCTTTACTTAAGCCTTTTTGTATTCCTTGGTCATGGAGCAAGTTCAGTACTTCACTGTTTTCTGGTATTCTCTACCACCATGTTTGGATGGCGGAGTGGAGTACCATGTTCAACTTACGTAAACCTTACAATTTACCCAAGCATACTGATCCATCCCTCTATTATGTGGGCATTACCAATTTGCTATTACTTTATATATAATGCAAATTCCATCTAAAAGCAACATTTACAAACAAAACATAAACATACTGGCTGAAATCCAGTAGCAAGTAGCAACTTATTACTGGATCAGTAGCAATTTGTTAAGTAGTAAGTAGCAACCTTAAGCCCACTGAATCTGTAGTGATTCGTTCAGTCAACTCCTTCATAAGTTCCGCTGACTCAACGGGCCTAGTCTAACTGCAACTTGCTACTGGATTTCAACCACTGTACCAGAAGTCTATTTTTGAACTTTCAAAAATTTATCTTACCCACACATTTTTCAGCTAACTCTTCAAGAAATGGCTCTGATGGCTTTGGGGACCATTCTCGTGTTTGAATCTTAAGGATCTCTTTCCTTGCCTAGAAGTATACAAAAGTAATTTTTTTAAAAATCCCAGTAGCTTCAGTACTAATCTTTTATAGATATTTCCAGTTATATCATCCTTGTTTTTCAATATTATATTATTTATAAATGTGAGTGTTCTACATGCATAGTACTAAATTCTACTTTTTAACATGGTTGTAAGATAATGGTGAAGAGCTCCAGAAACACCTTGTCAAACTGGGGGGGGGGGGGGGGGGGAAGAGAAACCCTGAAATTCTGTTGTTCCACTACACAAAAGACATAATGAGTGGAAGCAAACTGCCTGCAGTTAAGCTTTGGAAGCAAACTGGCTTCAGCTATGAAGAGATTATGTGTTAACTGAATGACTCAGTATGCAACAGATGTCCACTGAGATTTTTTTTAACTTCAGGCAATGTGCTTCCAAAGGTTACACCTTTGGCATAGCAGTGCAACAGGATTTCAGCAAGCAAGTTTTAAAGTAAGTTTAAAATGACATAGATAGAAAATCTGTTTATGAGATATAAAATGGCGGTTACTATTTAGAAAAGGAGATTGTGAGACTACTGTGTCACAGAAATGTTGTCTCAGTAGCCAACAATTGTATGGAAAATGAAAAAGTAAGGAGGCCGAAGCAACTTGCTATATGGAAAGATAACGTGATAGATATTTTTTAAATACTATGCCTACAAGAAGAAATTATGAAGGTTTTATGAAATCATTCATGGAAAAACTGGATAAGAAGATTGTTTATTATGTATTCCACGTGTTAGTAAGATAAAGTAAGAAATATGGAATACAAAGATGATCTGCAAATGGTGAGATCTGACTAGTTTTAAAAGGGAATAGGAAAGTTAACAAAGAATAATCATGTTACCCGGATTTGATCAATAGGTTACATGTCACTTTCCTAACAGAAGCAGTACAACACTGAACACAAGTTCTTGAGGAGCAAAAGAGGAAGGGGGTATTGGTATTCATACTCAGGCATACCATGGCATGGTTGTCACTGTGAGAAGCCAAATATAGAACTAGATGGGACTATTGGGATGGTGCAATGGAGCTCTTATGTTACATTAATGGACTTCTTCAACCTAATCCTAACAATGCTCTTTCAGAAGTAAGATTTAACAGTTACTTGAGATAAAGACCATCCCACTGATTTTAACTGAGAAGAAAAGGAATACCATCCTCTATATAATTTCAATATTTCTTTGTCACAAGAGACTTAAATCTTCATTAGTTTAAACAAATGCTACACATTCCAGCTAAATGAAAAAATTATTTGCATTCAATTTGAGAAACTTGCCAGAAGTTTATTGCCCTAGAGATCATCACAGTCCATGAACAATGGGCAGGTCACAGCAATTATTCATAAGGAAAACCATGTTTCTTACATCTTTATCTGGCAAGGTGAAAAGGAATTCTCTGTCAAAACGCCCAGGTCTCCTCAAAGCAGGATCTATGGCATCCAATCTATTTGTTGCGCCAATCACCACTATCTCACCTCGGTTGTCTAAGCCGTCCATCAGTGCAAGTAACGTGGAAACAATTGAACTTAAAAACAAACAAATGCAAGTTTGTATTCATTATGAGGCTTGGAGCCAAAGATCTTGGTCTGTGCCTTGTGTAGAGTGTGCTGTACAAGTGGGAAAAAGTCACAGAATCATAGAATCGGTGTAGGGTGGAAGGGACCTTGGCCATCTTCTAGTCCAACCCCCTGCCCAAGGCAGGAGACCTCATACTATCCCAGATAGATGGCTGTCCAATCTTTTTTAAAACCTCCAGCAATCAGGCACCCACAACATTGGGAGGCAAGCTGTTCCATTGCTTAATGGCTCTCACCGTCAGGAAATTCTTCCTTATTTCCAGGTTGGATCTCCCTCCCATGAGTTTCCACCCATGTGTTCTTGTCCTACCCTCAGGCGCAATGGAGAATAAATCGATGCCCCCTTCCCTGTGGCAACCCTTCAGATATTGGAAGACTGCTATCATGTCTCCCCCTCAGTCTTCTCTTTGTTAAGCTAAGCATACCGTATTTTTCCGTTTATAAGACGATCCCCTCTTTTCTAACCCCAAATTAGAAAAAGCAGGGATCAAAGGGCTCCCTTTTTGCTAAGCTCTGTGCCTTTTCCAAGCTGCACATTAAAAAAAACACAAATATAGCTTTTAAATATGAAGCTCGTACCTGTGAATTTGATCTTGTCTACTGGACCGCACAGGAGCAAGACCATCTATCTCATCAAAGAATATAATTGAAGGACGCATCTGAAAGGCCTACAAGAGAAGTTCAAATGTATAAGTACTGATGAAGCTACACAGAACAAAACACAGAGAAAAAGAAAGCAAAATTACCTGATCAAATAATAGACGAAGTTGCCGTTCAGACTCTCCCACCCATTTACTAAGGCAATCAGCCCCCTTTCTCATGAAAAATGCTATTCTTCTGTCACCCTGGCTGCACTCATTAGCAAGTGCCCTGGCAACAAGGGTTTTTCCAGTTCCTGGTGGGCCATAGAAAAGACATCCCCTGTAAGAGTTGGGAATTGACAACATTGCAGTTAGCAGAATTTCTTTGATATACAAAAGTACATTGTCTGGATGTCATCATATGTTTTTAAGTGAAGTTCTTTAAACATTTTATGGACTCATTAAATATACTTTTATCCCCAAGTTCTCCACACTCTTCTTTTAGCATCACAGTTAATACTGATTTGCTTTTCCGTTATGAGAACTGTGCATTTATTTGCACTTTCATACTTCCTGTTCTTTAAACTAGATAACTGGTAAGTAGACTGGTCTTCTTATTTGCTGACTCCCAAGTTTACTTAGAAGTCTTTGGCAAATGGCCCCATCAAAACGTATCTGAACATCCAAATGCAAAGCTTCTACTAGCTCATCCCAATCCTTATACTTTCAACAGTCTAAAAGAATTTGAAGCTTAGGATTTGCAGACATCATGTTGCTATTAATATAGTTTATTACTTTGGAGGCTGAATTTTGAATCTCTCGAACACTTCTGGATAAAGCAATGGGAAAACCACCATCTCCTTTAGAGCTGAAATGTGACTAGAAAGTCCACCCACACAATCAAATCGTACCTAAAGTGAGGAAACAGAAATGCAAATCAAAAGTGAACATAATCAGTTAAATGCTCTCAATGATCATTCATTTCTGTAACCAAAAACAAATCAGCCACATTGCTTCCATTCAAATTAACTTTCAGAATTCTGAATGAAGAGATGTACAGTATTTATTTTAAGAAGCGTCAGATCTGTGTGAAGGGAAAGACCAGAAGTATCGAGTCTTTCTGGTAGAGCCGTCTCTCATAAAAACTTCCAAACAAACCCAGACTAGTCCACCGACTACCCTCAGTCGTAAAAGAGATCAAGGCTCAGATAATCGAGATTTAGAAGAGGCAAATCTGCAGGGAAAAGGGGTGTCAAAAGCAGTAGACACCCTAGAGCTGGAAAGGGTTAAAAATAACTAATCCTTTTAAGGAAGATTTGGCGGGAAGGAAAGAGGTTCAGGAGGTACTGGAGGAAGGGGGGCTGGGGGAAGTCAGTGGAGAACGAGACATCATCTCTGGAGGTTAGGAATGGATATGGTTGCAGGACCCGTGGACGGGAAAATGGGAACAAGTCCGGGTGCCTAAGATAGAAGCCAAGAATCGAAGGAAGAAAGGCTTACCCCAAAGACCGTCATATTGGGCTGAGTCTGAGACACGTGAATGGCGAAGAAAGATTAGGGAACAGAAAGAAGCCACTGCCAAGGAAAAGGAGGCTCGTCGGGAATGGCATTTAGAAGAACTGAGGAAGATGGGGTGTTTCCTGGACCTTGGGGTGACTAGACCAGAGAGAGAGACTCGTCCTGGGGATGGATGGGAGATGAAGAGACCCTCCCGCTTCTAAGTCCCCTTGACCCGGGTTTGGGAACTGAGGGTCAGGAAAGAGTTGGTGCCGGTCCATGGGACCAGACTTTGGGAAACGTTCTTCAATAAAGCTTTTTGTTACCCTTGCAAGAGCCGTTGCTCGAACAAGAGACTCAGTTAAAACAAACATGTTATGGTTGAAACCCCGTTGGGTGAAGTAATAAACGACGATAAGTTATTTGACCAAGCATCTGCTGGTGTTTTATTAAAGAAAAGTGAAGCCCAACCAAACGACCCTTCACAATCTGTAACAAGCACAATTTACTCAAGAAAGTGGAATATTGAACACTTACAGTAGAGTCTATTTGCATTGGATCAACATCAGCCAAACTTGCACCAATTTTCATCCGATCTTTGTGGATTCCCTTCAATTCATCTTTCCTGAAGTTCAGTGGAAGGCATCTAATTCAAAAGTAAAGAGTAAAGAGATGCAATACAATACAGTCACAAGATTAAACTCAATTTTGCTCTCAGCTAGCACAAACTCACTAAAAAGAATGAGACTTTTTAAAATCAACACTAATCTAAGTGTTCATTAGAGTTAAAACTGAATTTAGAATTTTCTTTAATTTGGTAGCCACTTAAAGATATAAAGCATCAGGTAATGCAACTTCAGTTTGGGAAGCTAACCTGTTTTGCCTCTAAGATACTGTGGTATCACCATTAGCTAAAACAAATGCATATACTAAATTATGAATATATTACTTCTTAACAAGATAAATTTAAATTAAAAAAAAACACAGAAATAATTCTCACCCACAGTATTTTAGGTACAACGCCAGTCCAATCCCTAGATAAGGAAATATCACATGTACATTACAATTTGAGTACAAAAGTTACAGGATACCTGCTTAATGCTTTGCTCCGACTTTGTTTTCTACGCCTCTCAAAACGCTGTTCATCATCAGATGATGAAGACGATGTGGAATCACTGTTATGCATTGCATGTTTTCGTCTGTTTTAATAGGAAACATTGTAAGCATATTATGTAGAGTACAATGTTACACAATTAACAGACAACCAAATAAGGTATCCAGAACTGATTTCATATAGTAGCAAAAAGAGAGGTTACTTATCCGTAACCATAGTTCTTTGAGTGGTCCTCTGTGAATCCACACATCCCCCCCATCCTCCCCGCTGTCCGTCTTAGTGTCTTGAGCTGTTTTGGTCAGAGCCTTCACAGCGGCGGACATTTTCAGAACTGAGGTATTACGCGCGGACGGAGCATGAGCACCATGGGGCAACATCTTACTAATCACATCTTTTTAAGCTCTAGAATATTCTGAGAAGCCCTGCACAAGCACAATAAAACCCATTTGTGTGCATTCACAGAGGCCACGAAGAAGGAATGTGCCATATATGGATGCATTTTGTAAGGAAAGAGGTGGAAGAAGAGAGAAGTTGTTCCTTACAGATAAGAATTTTGAATTGGTTCCAGACTTGTTCATGCATGAAAGTGCATAAAAATACAACTGAGCAGTACCAATGTTTCAATGAATTATAAATGATGGGGGGCACAAATATATACAGTGGTGCCTCGCACAACAAGTGCCTCACACAACGATAAATTCACACAACGATGGCTTTTTCTGAAAAATTTGCCGCCTCACACAACGATGTTTCCTATGGGGAATTTTCGCACAACGATGTCTCTTTTCACTCATTTAAAACTGCCTTAAACTGTTTGAAACCTGTTTTAAATGCTTGGCATCAATAGTCCAGCTTGTGAAACGTATGCAAACTTAATTTGGTGTTGTTCTGAGGCGTCGTTAATTTTTGGTGAATTTTTTTCTCTCTCATTGAGAAGCATTGGACAGTCTGTCCAATGCTTCTCAATGAGAGAGAAAAAAATTCACCAAAAATTAACGACGCCTCAGAACAACACCAAATTAAGTTTGAATAGGTTTCAGGAGGTGGGCTAACGATTGCAAGCATTTAAAATAGGTTTCAAACAGTATAAGACACTTTTACAGGAGCAAAAAGGGACATCGGAAAGGGCTCTTTGATCTCCGTTTCCCTGCTTTTGAAGCACTTTTTATTCTCCATTGAAAGCCATTGAACGGTCCCTCCAATGGCTTTCAATGGAGAATAAAAAAATTCACCAAAAATTAACGAAGACTCAGAACACCAAATTAAGTTTGCATAGGTTTCAGGAGGTGGGCTAACGATTGCAAGCATTTTAAAGAGGTTTCAAACAGTTTAAGACACTTTTACAGGAGCGAAAAGGGACTTCGCAAACCCATTCAAATGCATTGAGTCGGCTTCAAAGCATTTCAATTGGGGAACCGCGTTTCCCTCAATGATGTTTCCTATGCTGATTTTCACTTAAGGACGGCAATCCGTTCCAATTGGAACAGATTAACCGGTTTTCAATGTATTCTAATGGGAAATGGTGTTTCACAGAACGATGTTTTCACAGAACGGTTTTTTTTTTTGAACCAATTAACATCATTGTGCGAGACACCACTGTACAATAACTTGAACCTATTTAATTATAAATTTACATTTTGATTGTTCAGAAACTAAACATGTAAGCATCACTTCACTCTGAACAGATACAGATAATGCCTAGTGTTTTTTTTTAAGACTGGGAGGTTTTCACAACTTTTAAGCCTCTAACTGATAGATCAGTGGCTCCCCCATTAATATTCAAAGATACAGTACTTTAAGTTTAAAAAGCAAACATGCAGACCCACAAAGTAAGGGAGGTAAAGCTGAAAGAGTAACCAACTGAAACTTACAAGCTGAAACTCACAGAACGGGTATCTATTATCCCCGAGATTTAAAGAGTAGTGATGTAGTATTTGGTGAATCATGGAAGCCTGCCTACAATAGATGTCTTTCTTAACAGCTGGGTGTGAAGTATACAGCTGTGACCCTGTATGAGGCCACGGAGACCAGTGTAGATGACTTCAAAGGAAATTACAATCTTTTAAATACCGTTTTCCCAAAAATAACCTGAAAATAAGCCCTAGTATGATTTTTCAGGATGCGTAATATAAGCCCTACCACTAGTCCCAGTTAAGTGAAACCCCGCCCTCCACCATTGTGCAGCTACCAGACGACATGACTGTATTTGAATAAATGTAGGTTGTTGTACATGAAAAAATAGAACATGCCCTGAAAATAAGCCCTAATGCGTTTTTGGAGCAAAAAATTATAATAAGACCATGTCTTATTTTCGGGGAAACACAGTAAATAGAAGTAAATCAGGTTAAGGGATAGGAAACAAAGATTTTCACGCGCTGTCTCCCCACTTTGGTGATAGTTGGATGGAATGATATACAATCAGAATTCAGCATGTCTTTATTGAAGATTGATTCCAGTGTATTTGGTATATTTACATATTTCATTGAATTACTGCATTTCTATTTTATACTGATTTTCCTAGAAAAAAACCAACCACTAGTCACTTCAAATTTACCATGTGGTAACAATGAGTGACATCTGAACCCAGGTGTGAGACAAGGAGGCGAGTCGGAATTCCCACTCATTGGAGCGCAGTCCCTTCTCATCAAACAGAGGATAAAGAGAATGGAGAATCCCAATCGACTCCTGTGAAAATACCTGAGGAGTCTCTACAGAGTGCAGAAATAGACGAAGTAGAGAAAGAGTTAAGGGGAATGGAAATAAAGAAGGAGCCATTAGAAAAGGTGGGAGAACAAAGTAAAAAGAGGGAGGAGATTGAAGCAGGGATAGAAGTGAGAGGGAGGAGAGAGCAGTTACCTCCAGGTTGGGAATGGATCTGGTTGCAAGTGGAAGAGTTGGAGATTACCTAGAGAAGAGGCAGATTACAGACAACAGTCAGTGATACCCCCTCTACCCTCTTATTGGGGAGAGGCTGAAGCAAGAGAGTGGAGGAGGAAGTTGAGAGAGGAGAAAGAGCGTGTAGAAAGGGAAAGGAGAGAAAGAATTGAATGGACAGCATGGGAGATGAGGAGGCTGGCAGAGCAAGAACAGAGTGGGAGACCTTGGAACCCGAGAAAGGTACCCAGTGGGATGATCCCAATGAAGATGAGGCTGTGCCCTTGTTGCCTATATCGTTGGGGAAGACCCTGAAGGAATGGACATCACCCAAGTTACCAGGACCCTGGAATACTAGCTACAGCAACCCTTTTATACTTGACAGTTGGAAACTCCTTCTTGACCCATTGGAGGAAGGACACAAGAACACTTCATTTCATGGTTCAAAAATAAATGTTCTACAGTTTCCACTGCAAGCTGTGTCATGTGAAATTATTGATGCAAAGGATCTTACAGTTGAACACCAGGTCTCCTCAGTTCTAGTAAAACAGTCAAACCACTGTATCAGTTATTTCAGTTTAAATACTTACAAGCTGTTGGAATAGTTTAAAATTTGATTAGTGTGCATAAGTAAATCAAACGTGTTAAATCCAACTGTGCTCTATTTAGGGCATTGGAATACTTTCTGTAAAATTTTCCAGTTTAAATTTTTCTGGAAAAAAATACACATCATTACTTGGAGTTAGTCATTTAAGGCCTTTAGTAGAAAATAAAAATAATAAAAACCCGAGCACAGCAAATTCTGCTTCATACAAGATAGCATAGAACTGATGATACACTCCTACTATCTTGTTCCAACACGAGGAAGACCACCACATTCCAGATTAGTCTACATAGATTGGTACTCTAATTTCCTAAAAGTGACACTGAAAAATATAATATTTTCATTCTTCAGGGACGGAGGCACTTCTAGTCCAAAATGACAATAGCACCATATATCCCTTATGCTGACCAGTATCAGTCCTTACATTACTAGCAAAGCTTAGTAGGGGAATTTAGTACTGGACTGGCTTTTTCAACGTTTTGACCTATAACAATACCAAAAGATTCAGAAGGCATAGTCAATTATAATGGATTAAGGGAGATGATAGTCCAGAAGATCTGCCAGCCCTCATATTGGTGCTCTGCCATAGCAGAACCAACTGTAGCTGAATAATTCAGGAGTAGAGGACAGTTCAAACACTGGTAACACTAGAGTATTAACACAGACAACAAACCTGTTCATCTTTTTACAGTAAGGACTTCTTGGTCCTGCAGGACTAAAGGAAAACCTTCGTCTTACTGGTGAGGCAACATCAGGATAAAATAATTTGGGCTTCCTTTGATGCCTGGGCTCTATAAATAACAGAGATAAAATTACACATTTTTGTCTACATATCAGTCAACAAAAATACATATGTCAACTTACATATTATTTATTAAAAACCAAAATCTAGAAATATCATGCAGATATACTTAGTATAATGCTAATTTGAAGCAAATCCATTTGTTAATTTTCCACCAATATATTTTCATTCGTTAGTAAAAAGACTTAGAGGGAAAAAATAGATAGGTAGATAGATAGATATTAACTTTTGAAAATCATCTACCAAAAACCTATATAATTAAATGAAAAAATGTAAACTTTTGAAATATCAAGTAATTTGTGATACAGTGCAGTTTTCCAAAGTATTTCAATCAGAAACAAAGATAGCTTATTCCTCCAGAAAAACATGATATCAAGCAAACTTACTTTCTGGTGAAGCTTGATATCGCACGACAGTCTTTCTTTGTCTAAGATCATAACGCTTCTGATTATCTTCTACATCTTCTTGGTCTTCACCTTCTTCTGAAGACTCTAATTAATATAAAATAAGTTTATTTAGCTTGAAAAAATTACCCTTTTTTAAAAAAAATGGTCCACCAGATTCAAGCGCTAGACCATTTTAGTTCTAGATCAAGTAGGGCCTCTCAGCGGTTGCTCCTCAGCTGTGGAATGAACTCCCCCCTGCAATTCATTTGGCCCCTTCGCTTGTGACTTTTAAAAAGTCACTACAGTGGTGCCCCGCATAGCGACGTTAATCCGTTCCGGATTCATCGTCGCTATGCAGAAACATCGCTGAACAGATCAAAAAACCCCATAGGAACACATTAAACTTTGTTTAATGCGTTTCTCTGGGGCCCAAACTCACCGTTCAGCGACGATCCTCCATAGCGCCACCATTTTTGCGCCCTTGGTAAGCGAGGGCAGGGCGCAAAAACAATGCGGGCCGCCACTTTGTGCGTCCGGCCGCCATTTTGGAAACGCCGATCAGCTGTTTTGAAAACATCGTAATGCGAAGATCGGTAAGCGAAACGCTTAACGATCATTGCAATGCGATGTTTTGCCCATTAAAACATCACAATGCGATCGCATTAGCGACCTAAAAAAATAGATCGCTATGCGGATTCATCGTTAAACGGTGCGCTCATTATGCGAGGCACCACTGTACAAACCTGGTTATTTAGACAGGCATTACAATATACTATACCTAGAGATTCAGCTGAGCTTAGCTAGTCTACTTGATTAAGTCCGCCATTTTAAATGTTTTAAATTGTATTTCAATTATGTTTATATATGTTCTAAAAATGAAATAAATAAATAGTGTCTGTTATTGTTTGGCAACAGCATACTCAAACAAATAAGCATTACTATACATAAATGTGTTGGGAAATAACCTCAACCAAATTTAATGGAATATGTTTGAGTATGCAAGTACAAGATTGTGTTCTTACAATCCGTTACAGCATTTTACAGAATTTAATGAGTTACTCCCTGGTATGTGAGTTTCAGACTACAACCTGAACAGGTTAATGAGCAATTAAGAGCAATTATCACCGGCTCTGCATATCATTTTGTAAACATCCAATTTATGTAAACAAGATTCTGATTCCAACAGAACACACAGGTTCCTGTCCTACGGGAACAGGCTGCAGTAGTTTTGACGCTCACCCGGGACCACATGTGGTGTTGGGTTGGGGCTACAAATTTATACCCATACATTTTCCCATCTATATCTTTGGGTCAGTCAAGTGATGGGGAGGATTAAATATCCCTTCAAGGATCAGAGTTATCTAATGATGGGATTATTAAGGTGTGAGGAAATGCATTCATTTGATAGTGAGGAAGATACTTCATTTCCACAGGTAAACAAAATTCTATTGCACTGTACTGACATCATAAAGACTGTTCTAAAAACAAAACAACCTGCACTTCCATCCTGGTTATCAGTAGTTTCTTCATCAGTCCTCTGGATTACTCTTTTTTGTTTTCCTCTTGAGTACACATTAAGGTTTTCCTGCATATAAGAAGAAGCATCAGTTCAACTAATTACGTGCAATAAAGCCATCTGCGTACATTCATGAAAAATTAAAGTTCCAGGACTAACACTGATAAAGCAGCAGTGTAAAATGTAATAAAATGCTACAACCATCTGGCTTACTCATGCAGAGAGCAAAGGCAAAGTTAAACTACGTGTTTTAAAAATTATATTAATAAGTACTGTCCTTTATACAACATGAATATGCTCTTACCCCTTCTCTGTCATTGAATACTCCAAGATCTTCTAAATCCATCATTCGTTGCCGGCGCATCTTTTTCATATCATCCATTTTTTGAAGTACAGCTTCAGCAGTGCTGATAAGCATGCAAGGCAAAATTATGAGTATGAAAATGTTTTAAGTAGAATCTAGTTAAACAAAAATGTTGCAGGAGTGTGCTAAGCAGGCACAGAAATGTTTTTTAACTTGTCTCTCCTCCAAAATGCAAAAGGGTTTGCAATGCACTATACACTATTAATGCTCACCAACTTGAACTTCCTGTTGCATGTATTTAACACACCTCTTTTCTCCATACATAACTAGTAGTTGTAATTACAGAACTGAAACAGGCTGATTCACAAGCTACCCTTTATTATCTTTTATCTAGGGATACAATTGGTGAAGGAAGGGGAATGACTAAGATCTGAACAAAATGAAGTTAAGACTCTTTTGAAAAGAAACAAATCTGAATTCTCCTGAAGATTTGTTAGTTTCATTTAGAGGAAAACAGAGATAAGAGATAGTCTGCAATGGGAGCTGGAAGAGCAAAACTGAGTGTCTCTCTGGAAAATGCTGGCAGTTCTATTTCTTCTGTACCACATCAAATATGCACTCTAATGCTGTTGTATTTTATGTGACTTTGTGACAGAGGAAAACAGGAACTCCTCAAGTTCTGCAATTGTACTTCTGAAATTCTGCAAATTTCTTCCTACCATGGAAAAGATCAACACTCTCCAACTTAAACATTCCTTTTCTACCCAAAATTCATTACCGTGTTTCCCTGAAAATAAGACAGGGTCTTATATTAATTTTTGCTCCAAAAAACGCACTAGGGCTTATTTTCAGGGAATGTTTAATTTTTTTCATGTATAACAATCTACATTTATTCAAATACAGTCATGTCATCTTCTAATGGTTGCTGCACAATGGTGGAGGGCAGGGTTTCACTTAACTGGGGCTTATTTTTGGGGTAAGGCTTATATTAGGAGCATCCTGAAAAATCATACTAGGGCTTATTTGCATTGGTTGCCCATCCGTTTCCGCACTGATTTCAAAGTTTTAATGCTTACTTATAAAGCCCTAAACGGTTTAGGACCTCGATATTTGGCGAAACGCCTACTCCCACCAAGCTCTACCCGGATCACCCGTGCAAGTCAGGAGGTGAGGCTGAGGGGCCTGACGCCCAGAGAGGCCCGGAAGGAAAAAAACAGGAAATCGGGCCTTCTCGGCAGTGGCTCCTTGCCTCTGGAACAAACTTTCTCCGGAGATTCGTGCGGCCCCTATGCTGGGTATCTTTAAAAGCCAAGTAGAAACATGGATGTTTATTCAGGCCTTCCCTCTCTTCTCATTTCTCTTTAATTTACTTTACTGTTTTCTTGGTTTCCACATTTTCATTTGTAGATTTATGTATCTATGTGTTTTTATTAATTGTTTGTATTATATTAGAAGCCGCTCAGAGTGGGTGCATAGACCAGATGGGTGGGATACAAATAAAATCAAATAAATAAATAAATAAATAATTTCAGGTTAGGTCTTATTTTCAGGGAAACAGGGTACACAGAAGTGCATTTTCCAGCATAGACTTTACTTTCATAAAAACTAGTCATAAACTGAAAACAGCTTTATTAAAAAGCAAAATGGAGAGTATCAAGGCACGATTAGTTGGGAAGTAGAATTAGAACAGACCTATAAAGGGGAAATATATTTAGCAACAAGACTGAATTGTATTACTTTGGTAGTAGATTTCTCCTTTGAATTGCATGGACCTGAGCAGCAGTTTTGGTTATACACTTTTCAATATATATTTCAATATGTTTTTTAAAAATCAATAAATATTATGCTATTTGTCTCTGGGAAGTGACTTGAGAAAGGTGGGTCTCAGGCTGACCTGGGGCCTTGCTGTTCGCACTGCAGCAGCTCATCTGGCTGGCCCCCTCTACTGTCATAACCACTTCATGCAGTGTCCAGGGATGGTCCTGGGGCATGCCAGGATGCTGATTGGGGGAATGTGTGTATGTGTTTTTTCAATCAACTATGCCTGTAGCTACATTTTTGAAGGTATAAGAATTATACCCAGATTCTGAACTACACAGGGGTCTGGCTCCTCTAACTCCAATGCTATTGAAAGCAGAAGTGTAATAGGAAAGTACTCTAATAGCTAATATGCAAGCTACAGTGTGTTCCATATTCATTCATTACTAATTTTCAGTCAGCAAAGATTCATAAAACAGTTTCAGATAACTGTCGATACCTTTTAGAATGTGCACCAGTTTCTTCAAGTAAATGCCATTAACTTTTAACCAACATTTTGATGCTGTACTGGAAGAAAACTTACTTTGTAATAAGCTTGTCAAACAAAACTGACTGGTTCATCGTACTATAGCGACTGCGCCTAATTCTGCAGCTACGACGAACTTCAACATCCCTATTTTCTTCTGCAACAAGCTCAGAGGGCTTCACATTTATTCCATTTTTCAGTGATCTGGTGACAGGAACTACAACTCCTTGGGAAAAGAAATCAGAACATTTTAGGCAAAAAGTATCTTTCTCCACAGCAGATTCAGTCAGTCACAGGTTCTAGAAATCAGAACATTTTAGGCAAAAAGTATCTTTCTCCACAGCAGATTCAGTCAGTCACAGGTTCTTTAAGACCTTTTACAATTCTATATTGATATGACTTGTATAATTTTACAATGCTTACCTTCTTCACACTCTTCATTTTTTGTATCAGCCTGCAATCTAGCCAGCTGCCTACACAGAAGCAAATACATGGTAAGAGCTAGCATCTCATTCACCACCTTCGCTTAGATGTTTATTTAAAACACTCAGTAGCCAAGTATGGATTCAATATTCAGTTGACATGAGCAGAATCTGGAACAAACTGCTGGGTAGCTTGCTCCTATTTGGGTTTGCAGCCAACCAGCCCACCTCTATTCAGTCTCCCTTCCCCCTTGCCATTCCATTCTTCTACCCTAGGTAGCATTTATGCTGATGGGATTAGACACACTAAATAGGCTTTTGGTCTGAACCAGGAGGGTTTCCTTGTATTCTTCCATGCATTCTTCCATGCCCAGAGCAGCAGTTGTCAGATATTCAGCCAGAAACAATATTGGTATGTAGAACACTATGCTAGCCTTAGTTTTGGTCAGTGACATCACAGCTGCATTGCAGAATGAAGCTCATCACGGAGACAAATGAGATGAAATTGGTTTTTGGTTCACACATTCAGGGAGATGGTGTTCAGTCAGGCTGCACTGTTACTGAAAGTTGGGCTATCTACACATCTATCATTGCTACTGGAGCCTCAACTGGTGTCAGCAACAAGACAGAGCCTTTTGTCAGCTAGTTGACAGACCAACTATAGCCTCTCCTGGAAGAAGACAGTGTATATTCAGTTATCCCAACTCTAGTAAACTCCAGTTTGAATTATTACTAATCAGGCTACTGGCTTATAAATACAATTATTTGTCATGTCATTCATTCATTTAATGTCACGTAGTTCTGGAAATTCTGGGAACCAAGGTAGCTAACAAGATGACTAAAATACATATAAACAAAACATTTCGAAAGTTATGTTAAAATACAATTATCATATTAATCATGATTAAAGTAATTTACACTGTATTTAATGCCACATCCAGAAAATTGTTCCGCCTAATAAAAGGTCTTTTCTCAGCAGTTAGTCAACCGTCAAAAAACTGACTGAATAAGGACATCTTTTTCTGACAGCATGAAGACAACAGTGGGACAGGGGGCAATCTGGTCTTCTCTGGAAGGGAGCAGATGTGGTATTCAGGAAGTAAATCTAGTTCTCAGGCATTTCTTTGCGTGCCTCCCGTAACTAGAAGTAGAGCAAAGGATGGACAGCATGCCTTTTCAAAGGAGGCTTCCTGATTATGGAAAGCCAACCTCAGGCGGGTTTACTTGACAGCTACTTTGCTATCATTTCTGAATCAGAAAATACTTTTATTTTTTCAGACTTAACACTACCCTTTTGTATTTCTTTTAAGCTTGCTGTTAATCATTAACATTTGATTATTTCACTTGTTTTACAATATTCATACTGTATTCTTTTTAAAACAAATAAAAATCAGGGGATTCATAATGCTCACAGTCCAACTACCTGCTCACAGTACTAGAACTGCCATTAGCCCACACCAGCAAATCTCATAATGAAGCAGATTTAACAAGACAGAAATGAAATCGAAAACCCACTTCAGAAAAACTTCCTTTTATACTAGGATTCATTTCTGTTGAATGAGCTGGGGGTAAAATTGCTAGGCAAACCATTTCTAAAGCATGCAAATAGGATTCAGCACAATTAAGCCCAGAACTCTCAGTAAAAATACAATTTCCTCTGTATCAAGTCACCTCACTCAGATTTTTAACACTCATGTATAACATGTTGACCAGTGTAAAATGAAAACAAAAAACTAGTTAAAATACAGATTCTGTTGCATACACTGGATAACAAAACACTGAGGCAGAACATTAAAGGATCCTATCATCTGATTTTCAAAAACAAGAAAAATCAATTACCTTGTAAAATGTTTCCTGTTAATGCCATTTTCACTGAGCATTACCACGTCTTTGTCAAACCCAGAGTCTGAACATTGTTGATTACTCTTCCTCATAGAGTGTCTTGTGAAATGTTCACATTCCTGAAGAAGCACAAATAACAATTACAGTGGGGTCTTGACTTAAGAACGGCTTGAGTTAAGAACATTTTGACTTAAGAACCACTCTCATATGAAAATATTGACTTGACTTAAGTACTTAGATTTGAGTTAAGAACTGAAAAAAACCCACGTGGGAGGCAGGGAAAGTGCAAAATGTGAACTTTCAGTTAACTCTTGGCCAGTGGAAAGGGTGCCTGTCTGCTTCCTCACTCCTCCCAGCGTTTAGAGAGCGGATTGGGAGACAGTCTTCTGACTGCCTGGTACTGTACTGCCTGGACTGTATTTTCCCTGCCTTCCCTGAACCTTTCTTGACCTAAGAAAAAAAGAAACAAAATATCCCCCTCTAGTGGTCGAAGGCAGAATAGCAGCTTCCCATTAGTTTCTATGGACGGAAAAGAGCAGATACGGATCAAATGGTTTTCAATGCATTCCTATGGGAAATGCAGATTTGACTTGAGAACATTTTGACTTGAGAACCGCCTTCCAATACGGATTAAGTTCTCAAGTCAAGACCCCACTGTAGAAACATGTGCATATATTATTTTAAAAGTTACACTACAGATCTTCTGCATAATACATACATGTATCAAGGAAAAGATGAAGGCACGGATAAATATATTGATATGTATTTTAGCATGCCCAAATAGCTGTGCGTACATGGCCAAATACTAGAACCCAAAATATTTGGTGTTAACTGGCCCTAATAGATGCACAGTATTTGATGCTTGGGAGGAACAGCACTGTTCTTCCTGCTAGTGACAAGAGAATATACAGGGAACAGTTACTCAAGCAGCCATGGCATCACCCCCATTATTAGAGGAGCAAGTATAAGGCACAATTGGATGGTCCTGCTTTATCATTAGCTCTGCCATTAAATAACAAATCATCTAAAGTATTTATATTTTGTCTTTATATTTTTTTAAACGACATTATCAGGCCAGAATTTTTAATAAATATCCTCTGCCATCTCTGTTTTAAAAATAGCATTGAAATTGAAATCATTTTAATTGAAGACTTGAAATGAAGTCTATAATCTTTTTAGTGACTCTAGTCACTAGATACCATGTATGTGCTAAGTGTAAGAAAAAGAGACTCAGGCTAATAGACCAATTGTCGTTTACCCTTATCACTTTGGCCAAATCACAGGTCAAAATGTTCGAGAATCACGCCATTACACTGTAAACCTCCAGCATAACATGTTTTATTTAGTATTGGCACTGTTCCAACTTGTAAACTTGTTTTGGGAAGATAATGGTAATCCCACTCCTCAAAATATCTTATATTGGAACCACCACACCACTGAAGTCACATAAGTAAAAACACATTGAAAATCAACAAGTCTAGAATTCCTGCCTTTTAAATCACCTTCCTTGGTCTCCAGTAAGTCAGCCAACCTGGAGTGCTCAAAAGGACTGTCCCTGCCAGCATAGGAATTAGGGTGGGGGCCAACTTCAACTTCCTTGTAACCTGATGTAAAAGCCCATTGTAGGTTACAAACCATTATGGGGCTGTATAATCTGCAGGCTTAAAAAGAAGGTACCTCAGAATGCCAGATGCAGGGCAGGGGTATCAGGAGACAGCTATCTAGTTGTCCCATGTGTTCCCAGAGGCATCTGGTGGGGCCCCTGTGAAATACAGGAAGCAGGACTAGACAGGCCCTTGACCTGATCCAGCAGGGCTCTTCTTATGTTCCTTGGGAGGCAGTTCTGTATCTCTCACTTTAGCTTAGACCCTCTCATGTCCTCCCCAAGTATTCTTGTGAGGATGTGAAAGGACCAACTCCTTTCCAAAGATCTTATAACCCACATAGATTCATTGTGGATGATATGGCACTATTGATAGCATATCCAAATCGCTGAGGGATTTGCAGCTGTGATGTTGGGAAAGAGTAAAGGCAAGAGGAGAAGAGGACGACAGAGGACGAGATGGTTGGACAGTGTCATCAAAGAAAGCGACCAAGATGAATTTGATCCAACTCCGGGAGGCAGTGGATGACAGGAGGGCCTGTCTGCTCTGGTCCATGGGGTCATGAAGAGTCAGACACAACAATCAGTGAAAGGATTTTTTGCTCTTCCTGCAACACATTGGTCACCCAAACTAAGAAGATTTTCCCCAACCAGGATGTCAGATAAGAAATTGTGGCCAGCTTGAGTGAGCAGAGCTGTTTAAGAAAAGACAGCTATTGTTCCTTAATCATCACCTCAGGGGACAATTCAGTGCCCTGCAGAAGGTGCTTGAGAAACAGGAATTTTGCATAGAGACAATGAAGGAGAGCTTATCGTTGGAACCGGATAAAGCAAGGGGAGGAAGCTGCACAACTGGTTCTGCCAGGAATTTAAGTGGGGTCTGGTTCCTTTTTATCATGCAGAGCATATTTCAAAAGGCAGGGCAAAAACAGATCAGCCCAGCACTTTGCCCAAATACAAGCTCAACACTTGTGTGGACACTGGTGGTCTGGAAGCAACCATTGAAGGAAAGTGTGCATCATTTAATTTACGGGCAGAGAAAACCAGTGTAGCAGTCTTTAGTCAATGGCAATGCGATAATCCATGCAAAAGATCTTCACTCATCCCCCCTCCTCTTTACCGCGGTTAAATTAACTATCACGAGAGGCAGCGATGGCCCAACTCAAAGGGCTGCGAAGGGGATTGCATAAATGAAACGAAATTACCCTGAGCATTAATCATTAGAAACGGCGGTTGGGGAAATTGCTTTCTGGAGTGCCAAAAGCCCCCAGCCAGTATGGCCACGGGACACTGTTGGGGTTTTTTGTACAGAAATTAAACTTTTCCAAGCACGGCTTTCAAAAGTTACCAAAAAAAAGAGGACTTTTCCAAGTCCGGCTTTCCGATTCACCCCCAAGTTCAGGTGAAGCCAAGCCCTGGCTGTCCCTGAAACAGCTTCGGAACCCCTGCGGCCCTTCCTTTCTCGCCCCCCTCCGACTCACCGCCACCGCTCTCCGGTTCCCGGCAGGTCCCTGGCTAGAAGAGCCAGCAGCCTCGGCAGCGGCCGTGCTTGCCGAGCGGGTCCCGACTCTGCGTCTGCTGCTGCTCCGCGTCGACGGCAGCTCCAAGGAGAGGAACTCCGAACTCGACTCGATCGCCTCATAGAGGCACCGCGGCGGGACGACCCGCCGACGGCTCCCGGTGCTGGGCGTCGCGGCGCCGCTCTCTCCGTCGTGAGGGTCCGGGCGGCTAGAACCGCCCGAACTGCTCCGGAGCATCACCATGGCCGCCCTCCCCCGAGCGGTGGAGCGATAACGGCCGGCGCCGTTGAACGAAACTCAAGCCTGACTTTACCTCTCAAAACTCTCTCCTCAGCCCACTCCGAATTCTGGCGCCACGGCCCGCCCGCCGCAGCGTCACCAACCGCCCTCGGGATTCCTCCGCCCCTCTGGCTCCTCCTTTTTCCTCAGGGCGGGGGAGGGGGGAGCTGAAAAGTGCCAGGCCACCCTGGTTAAGGCGCACAAGCCTTGGGCCGCGCTTCCTTCCTTCGCTCCCTTTTTCGTGTGAGGTATCCCAGAGCTTAGTTTCTCTCGCGGGGCTGTTTTGTCTCTCGGCAAATAGTCCCACCTTCGCGAAGGGACACGGCGCGCGGGACTGCCTTTGACAACGTCCGTTTTGGCGCCAGCGGGGTTCGAAAGACGCTGGTTTTTGCCGCACCTTGATTGGCTCCGGGCGAGGCGGCAGGGCGGTGGGCGGGCGCGCTCGGCTTTGCCTGCAGAGCTTCCTAGTCCTTGCCCCGGGAGCGTTCGAAAACGAAAATATTCAGCAACCTGAATGTGTATTTACCCCCTTAAAAAGGAGTGCTTTCCCTCCCGTGCACTTACCTTCATTTTCTCAGGAAAAGCAAGCCCGGCGTGTGGTCGCCTCTTGGTTGGTGTCCCTGAAACTTACTGGCATGTATTAAGTGAAGAACAACAGGCGAAACCGACAGTTCTACGGTTTATTCCTTTGAATTCTTAACATACCACAATATCCCCGAAGGGTACTCTTGCAGCAAATTCCACTCTTCCCCCCCCCACAGTACATTATCAGTCAACATCTTAATAGTTTTACAAAGAGGCAACTATTTTAGATAAGAAATTTGGCATGTTTTTAGGTTAGGCATCCTTCAGTCTTGAGAGACTATAGTACTGTATCTTGCTCTCCACGAAGGACTTGGAACAGCGTCTAGTGTGGCTGAGAAGGCCAATTCGAGTGACAATCCCTTCCACACAGAAGGCAAATACAATCTGTCCCCTGTCCAGCTCCCTGATTTTGCTGGTTTTGGGACTGCCTCTTTGCTTCATCCGGCTGGACAAGGGTCTCTTCAAATTGGGAGAGGCTGTGATGCACCGCCTGCCTCCAGGCTGAACGCTCCAATGTCAGGGTTTCCCATCTGTTGAGGTCCATTTCCAAGGCCTTCATATCCCGCTTGCAAATGTCCTTGTATCGCAGCTATGGTCTCCCTCTGCATGTATCTACTCAAATACAGTATAACGCTCTCTCAGTTCCATGCAACTTCAATGTAAACTGGTTCGGGATTGCAGGCTTGAGGATGTCATAAAACTAGCAGAATTTCATTAATATCCTGCTTCCCCGAATATACGATACGACAGGGTCTTATATTTTTGCTCCAAAAAACACACTAGGGCTTATTTTCAGGGGATTTTTTTTTTCATGTAGAACGATACATTTATTCAAACACAGTCATCTTTTTCTGGTTGCTGCACAGTGGTGGAGGACGGAGTTTATCTTAACTGGGAATTATTTTGGGGGTCTCTTGTTGTTTATTCGTTAAGTCGTGTCTGACTCTTTGTGACCCCATGGACCAGACCACGCCAGGCCCTCCTGTCTTCCACTGCCTCCCAGAGTTGGGTCAAATTCATGTTGGTAACTTCAATGACACTGTCCAACCATCTCGTCCTCTGTCGTCCTCTTCTCCTCTTCACAAATATGTCTGGTAGAGGACAGCAGGAATCAGAAGGGGGAGGAACAAGTTTTGACCATGTAGGAGGAGAGAATAAGTAGTCAAGGCGAGCGGTGGTTTGAAGCAGGACTGCGGGACTATGAGAGAGCGAAAACAGGAGTATTGAGAGATTTCCCAAATCTAAATGAAGTTAGGGGGATTGCTACCAGATCCCCCACTTGAAGAGGGAAAAGAAGTACAGTGGAACCTCGATTTACGAACTTAATCCATACTGGAATGGTGTTTGTACGTCGAAACGTTTGTAAGTCGATTAAACTGAAAATCGTTTAATCCTTTCTGGCTGTTTTTCGTTCTTATCTAGAGGCACTGTTCGCAAGTACTGTAGAGGCATTAGTTCCCATAGGAACTAATGCAAAGCCAGTTAATCCGTACTCTACCATTACAGGGAGGATTTCTTTCTTTTGTCTTCTTTTGACCTAAAATGAACTTAAGTCAAAAAAAGGGCAGGAAAGGATGGAGTGGGGGAGAAAGTACTATTGGAGGGGGAGAAAGGACTGTTATTGAATCCCAATACCCCACCAGAATGGCCAGGACCTTGGAACATTCAAGAAGGGAATCCCTTCATGTTTGAAGAGTGGAAGCCCCCGACAGACCTGTTGTCTGAGCGGGAGAAGAGTTGGAACATGTTTATTGATACGGGACTATTGTTAAATAACGCAGTAAGTGTTACACCTATTTCAAAACCAAGGAAGTCCGCTAATATATTTTTGAGTTACCACAGAGCCCAACATTGAACCCGCACAGTTACCTAAGGTGACATTTAAGATCATTCTGCCTTTTCCCCGGCTTTGATCACAAAAACCACAGCCCAGACTTTCTGCCTGGACTTCCAAATTTTATACCATTTTTGCCAGATAAAGAGTTAATGCAGAACTTGAAATGTTGCCTTCTTTGTAATTTTTTAGTGATCCAATAAGTGTATTGTCTAACTCAGAACTTAGATTCTATTAATGCATCATATGGGTATTTTGTTTAACTGAAGAGTGTTACTGAGAGAGAAAAGGAACTGCAGGTTCCAGTGATATCTAGTACACCCCTAGACAAAACAATGCACTTTTTTGGATCTAAGCAAATCCCCTCAGGTCCTATCTAATAATGGTTCCCGAGTTACCTACTTCTTTCCTTTTTGCTTCATGCTCAACGATAGGTCAAGATCAAAGCAGTAATTAGGGTGGGATAACTCGGAGTTCCAAAATTTGCTGCTGGAAGACAGAAGACCCACCGATTGAGATTTGCTGCTGGAAGAACACAAAACTGCCCATTCTGAGTGTGTACACTCCTCCAGCTGCTCATCTCAAGGCAGAAGGAAAGACAAGAACATGAAGGATCATTTCAAAACTTCACCACTCTTCCATTCTTTCTCTTGATATTCCAATTCCAGGTCACTCACACTTCACTAATACCATTGCAAATCCCCAGGTACCAAGACTGCTTGTCATGGATCTGAGTTCTGGACAGGATCTTTTTGTGTAGGGCCTGGAAATGTGGATCTGCCACAAATTGCCCTGCTCAGCAGCAATATCAGCCCTATAATGCGAAGGCTAAAATCTTGCTGCACACTTACTTGCCAATATGCCCTATTAAACAAAGTGAGACTTGCTTAGGAGTAAATTTGTAGGGTCGGTTAAAATGGTTGCAGCTGCAGAAAGGAAAGACCTTTGGATCTGCTTGGTTAGCCTGCATTTCTCTTACCCTTATTACCCTAAAATGCTTAAGCAGCCCACCCCCGCAAAAGCACAGTACCATGAGGACAAGGGGAGAAGTCCTTTCTTACAGACAAAGCAACCTTGATGAGGGATGCTTCACAGCTGCCACAGAAGTTCAAATAGAGGACACTTCTTCCCTGGAAAAAAAATAAAAATAAAGCTCATTCCCAGGAAGTTCTGGTCACATCCCATCCAGTCCAAGACCACTGAAATTCTTCTTTCAATCTCCCCTTTCTCCTTAAAAGAAAAAGTGTCATTTGTTCAATTTCTGCAACCAACTTGCAGCAACTTCCCTCCGACTTACAGCAACTCTATGAATGATTGACTTTCAAAATGTCTCATTCTTAACCACCCTACTCAGCTCTTGTAAATGAATCATTCAACTGTGAATCCATCTCCCGTTTGGCCTTCCTCTTTTCCTGCTGCCTTCAAGTTTTCTTAGCATTGTCATCTTTTCCAGTAGTCTTATCTTCATAATGTGCCCAAAGTCTGACAAGCTATAATGATAGGAAAAAATAAATTGTCAGACCTTAACCGCAACATCCCAATGTAATTAGAACTGAGATATGCCTAGTTATTGACTTTTTCCAAGGCCGGTCTCACTTGCTTTGCATACAGCCTGGGAAATTCAAGCTCCCTTTTCAGCCTAGACTGCCATCTTAACCATCCTTCTAAACATGTGTCTTTTAATTAGATTTTCCTTTGCATATTGATAAAAACGTGTGCCATGCCTTTGCACAGGGTGGACCTTATGCATTAAAGTGGATTTTGGTGGTGCTTACAGCGAGATATTTGGGCACAGAATTGCAGCTTCAGGTAGGCTCCAACTGTAGCCACAGTTTCAAGAGACCTTAGGAAAACTACTTTTTCAAAAGACGGCTCCCAGAATCTCCCAAAAGCACGCTAGCTAGGCTATTCCTAGAGTTGTAGCCCCCCCCCCAAAAAAGGTAAAAAATTTAATTCCGCATTTATTTTAAAATGCCTTCTTTGCGCAAACCTCTCCTCCCCTTCTAAAAAAAAGCACACGCCCCTGCTTCTAGGTTGCCGCGGAACGCCAACTTTGCAGCCGTGTTTCCAGGGGAAGGAATTCTTCGCAACTCACCCCATGCTTTGTAGCACCAGCACTAGGAAGACATGCGTTCCAGACCTTTATAAATCTTAACGGCGGCGACGAGACCAGAATTATCATCATCATAACCGCCGCCGCCGCCTTTACAGGCTCTCTAGCTCAGGAAATGAGCCCCCTAAACCTGCCGCAGCCCCAGGATTGTGAGCGCCCGAATGGACGAACCGGCGGCACCAGGGCTTTCTGCAGCTGCACAAGCAGAGGCTACCTATCAGCCGGTGGTACGTGCTCGGTCCGATTGCGTTTACACCAGCTGCTACTGGTAAGGAACCCTCCCAGCACTTATGGGAAGGAGGGCTCAGAGCTCTGTTTATTAAAATAGAAGTGGGAGTTGCAGCACACGGTAGTGCTGCACAGGATAGGTGCAGAATACGGTAAGTTCCAGAATATCGTAAAATCTCTTAGTCTTAAAAATAGTAACCAACTAATATTCCCCATGAATCCCTTCCCCCAAACTTCTTCCATTCCTTTATACCAGTTGAATGACTCACTCTTATGCATCCTTTCTCAGAAGTAAGTCTTATTGAGTCCAGTGGGTTTGAGTCTTTGATTCGTGTGCAGTGGTGCAATGGTAAATTTGGATGTGACAGTATTCCTTGTGACAGGCCTCCTAGCCAGTCTTTCCCCAGAACAGCCCCAGTAGGCTAGCAGCTGGATCAGCCCATAACAAATATGGAGCAGGGTGTTTCGCAACGTTAATGGCTCTGAATTGCCCTTTTCAAGACCAAGCTCCCTTCAAATAACTGTGCTGCAATAGAGATAGCTTGCCATGTTGTGCTGTTCATGGGGAAACTGATGTTGTCTCTCAGCTGCTGAGAGATTGCATCTAAGATCAGAGGGAGCAAAGAAGCTCTAGCCTCCAGCATCAGTGGTGCCAAAGGAAATTGAGAAGTTGTGAAGGATAGGAAAAAGAGAGAAGGAACAGAGTGAGCCGTCCCCATGAACATCGGAGACAGGAGAGAGGGAAATAATAGAACGGGAAGAATTGATTGTAGAAGAAAGAGAAGAGAAAGTTGAAACCTGTCTGGTGGAGGAAGGAGAAAAGAAGGAGGAGTTAGTTATACCAGTATGGGAGGTGGATATAAAAGCTGAAAGGGAGAGGAGAGCTTTGAGTATATTAGGGAAAGAGGCAATGAGAAAGGAAGAGGGAGAAGAGAAAAGATTAATGCACATATGAGGAAACACACGGGTTGTGAAAGACTCCTGAAAGTGGATTACTGCCAGATCTGGAATTAAGAAAGGAAAAAGGATCTATAACAGAGGCATTAGAATGGATAGTTGTAGTCTTTCCATGAGGACAAGGTCACTGGAGGATGGTGATCAGACTGGATCAATTGTTCAACCAACCACCAAGTGAGGTAGATTGGGCCAGATACCCATGTTGTGGAATGATATGTGTGGTGTGGAGTGCTCCATTGAGGAAACCTACAGACTGGGAGTGTTTTGGTACAGCCCCCCAATGAGCTTTCCTCATCTACAAATGGAGTTTTTGTCATCCTGTTACGGACAGTTACCCAATCTGAGTTGTTTTGATCCCGTAGAAGTTGTTGTGGAATCGCCAAATGTTAAAGTAAATAAATCTGTTGATGTTCCAAAAGAGGCTCAGTTGTCGTTTCCTGCCAAAAAGGAGGAACTGCTTAAAATTTCAAACAAACCCAATCACAGAAGTATTGTCCAACCTGCCTGGAGAGCATTAATTTAGAGAAGGCTGAGGTATCTGATTGTATTCTTAATCTGTCAACATTCAGACTATGGGAAGTGTTGAGCAAAGCTATAACCTAGTAAGTAAGGTTTCCGATTCAGGCCATGGCTGATAAATGTGCTTCATATACCAGGATGGAAAAGGCTCTGAATTTGGTGTCTCTGTTAGAGTGGATTAAATGGCTTGGTAGACTGATTCATGATGAGACTGTCCAGATATATTCAAGAATATTCTGGAGTGTCATTTAACATAAGGATGCCCCCACAGTCAATATAATTAATTATATACCAGACTGTATATATTCTCAAGAATGTCTATTCTCTACCTGGAAAACCCTGAAAAGGATCGCTATAAATCAGAATTGACTTGATGGCACATGTTTATTATATCAGAGCTGTATGTGGTATGCGTGAATCGTGACAAAATTAAGAGTGCATTTGTACATGTGTGCTGCATGTGGAAAATTTTAAAAGAGATTTGACCAGACTGTTAGGGAAAAACATAACAGTGAGTGGTTACTTTTAAAATTTTTTTTTTTTAATTTGTTCAAATTAATATCAGTAAATGCATTCAATATTAAAATTTCATAACCAAATAAGAAGTGTGTGTATTTATTTTTTTCTTCGTAGTGAGGAGAACGTATGGAAGCTTTGTGAACACATTCGTAGCCAGAATCAGTACCCATTAGAGGAATTCTATGCTGTTTTCATTTCCAACGATAGAAGGATGGTAAGTGAGGGAGTGGAACTGAAGCACTGCATGCTTGTAATCTGAGGATCAGAAAGCTGGGTGCCGATATGTAAATTCTGCAAAAGGCTTGCTGTTTCTGTTCCTTGGTAGCTGGTTGCCATTTACTGTGCTAGGTTTGCTATTGTTGTTTTTCAATGGATCCCAAATCTAGAGATATGCTGGCTGTAGCGAAAGTTTGAAAAATGTTTCTTGATTCCAGTGCTCAGTAAAATAAAATAGAAAAACCCAACATTCACCCCAGTTTGACACAGAGAACCTCTGCATCAACTTTCTCCAACTAGTTGACTTTCGTCATTTTTTGGATGGTAGCTGCCATCAACTCTTGACTATTGGCCATGCTGCCTAAGGCAGATAGGCGTTGCTGTTCAAAACATCTGGAGGGCACTGATCCAAAGGAGAGATTTGCAGGTGGCTTGAAGGTCTTTATGCGAGAGGAACTCTCCATTATGAGAGAGACAGGAAAGTCTCAAAGGAAGAGTAAGAACCCCTGCCTTATTTTCAGCCGATTAAGCAAGTTACTTACTCCAGATGAGTGAACCTATGCTTCAGAACAGTCAGGTGGTAATGTGGATTGAAAGAGAACAATTCATGCAGTTTCCAACAAAATAGCAATGTTAGTCTCTTTCAGCTTGTCTAGCAAAAATGATGACATACATTATGATTAAGGAGGGTACGTGTCGTTCGTTTATTTATTTATTTATTTATTTATTTATTTAATTTATATGCCGCCCACTCTACCCAAAGGTCTCTGGGCGGCTTACAACAATTAAAATTCAATGGAATAAAATAAAATGATTAAAATACAATTAAAATGCAATTAAAATACAATTAAAATACAATTAAAATTGCCATCATTAAGACCCACAGTTAATGTTATTTCAATTAAAAGCCTTCCGGAACAGGAAGGTTTTGACCTGGCGCCGAAATATCATCAGTGTCGGCGCCAGGCGAATTTCAGTTGGGAGGGCGTTCCATAGTCTGGGGGCAGCTGCCGAGAAGGCCCTTTGTCTACAAGCCATCCCTCTTACCTCCTTGAGGGATGGCTCTTTCAAAAGGGCCCCCTGGCTAGATCTTAACAGCCGGGTAGGCTCATATGGAAGGAGGCGGTCCTTCAAGTATCCAGGGCCCAAGCCGTTTAGGGCTTTATATGTCAAAACAAGCACTTTGAATTGGGCCCGGACAGCAACTGGTAACCAGTGTAAATTATACAGAATCGGCTTGATGTGCTCTCTGGCGGCCCCACCACTCACCAGCCGCGCAGCTCGATTCTGAACCAGTTGCAGTCGCCGGACTGTCTTCAAAGGCAGCCCCACGTAGAGCGCATTGCAATAATCAATACGAGATGTTACCAGTGCATGTGTAACTGTCATGAGACTCCACTCGTCCAGGTAGGGCCGTAGCTGGTATAATTTCCGCAGCTGAAGGAAGGCACCCCTGGCCACCGAGTCCACCTGAGCTTCCAAAGTTAGACTGGGGTCCAGGAGCACCCCCAGGCTGCGGACCCTGTCCCTTAGGGGGAGTGTAACCCCATTCAGGACAGGGAAGTGGCCCTCCAACCTGTCCGGCGAAGCACCCACTAACAGCACTTCCGTCTTGTCTGGATTGAGTTTCAATTTATTAACCCTCATCCAGTCCATTATCAGGTCCAGACACGAGTTCAGCACAGAAACCGCCTCACCTGGATTGGTGGAAAACGAGAGGTAGAGCTGAGTGTCGTCAGCATATTGCTGACTCCTCAGCCCAAACCTCCTGATGACCTCTCCCAGCGGTTTCATGTAGATGTTAAACAGCATGGGGGACAGTATCGAGCCCTGAGGAACCCCATGACATAAATGCCATGGGGCAGAGCAACTGTCCCCCAGCACCACCCTCTGGATACGGTCAGCTAGGAAGGAGCGGAACCACCGTAAAACAGTGCCCCCAACTCCTAACCCAGCCAGCCTATCCAGAAGGACACCATGGTCGATGGTGTCGAAAGCCGCTGAGAGGTCCAGGAGTATCAACAGGGTCACACTCCCCCTGTCTCTCTCCCGGCAAAGGTCATCATACAGGGCGACCAAGGCTGTCTCTGTACCAAAACCCGGCCTGAAACCTGATTGAAATGGATCCAGAAAATCCGTTTCATCCAGCAGCGCCTGGTTTAGTCGTTCAGTCGTGTCCAACTCTTCGTGACGCCATGGACCAGAGCATGCCAGGCCCTCCTGTCTTCTGCTGCCTCCCGTAGTTGTGTCAAATTCATTCTGGTAGCTTCGATGACACTGTCCAACCATCTCATCTTCTGTCATCCCCTTCTCTTGCCTTCACACTTTCCCAACATCAGGGTCTTTTCCAGGGAGTCTCCTCTTCTCATGAGATGGCCAAAGTATTGGAGCCTCAGCTTCAAGATCTGTCCTTCCACTGAGCAGTCAGGGTTGATTTCCTTTAGAATTGATAGGTTTGTTCTCTCTGCAGTCCAGGTGACTCTCAAGAGTCTCCTCCAGCACCACAGTTCAGAAGCATCAATTCTTCGGCGGTCAGCTTTCTTTATGGTCCAGATCTCACTTCCATACGTCACTACAGGAAAAACCATAGCTTTGACTATGTGGACCTTTGTCGGCAAGGTGATGTCTCTGTTTTTTAAGATGCTGTCAAGGTTTGTCATTGCTTTCCTCCCAAGAAGCAGGCATCTTTTAATTTCGGGGCTGCTGTCTCCATCTGCAGTGATCATGGAGCCCAAGAAAGTAAAATCTGTCACTGCCTCCATATCTTCCCTTTCTATTTGCCAGGAGGTGATGGGACCAGTGATGGGACCAATAAGGAGGGTACACGTGAACATAAATAGATTAGTCTTTTAATCTGGTATCACACTTCTTTTGTTTTTATTTTTGCTACATTCAGTGCTCTTGCTACATTCAGCAAAAACAAGACCTGGGGCTGACTGCGGCTCTGATCATCAGCTTCTCATAGCAAAATTCAAGCTTAGACTGAAGAGATTAGGAAAAACCACTGGGCCACTCAGGTATAATCTAAACCAAATCCCTTATGAATACACAGTGGAAGTAAAGAACAGATTTAAGGAACTAGATTTGGTGGACAGAGTGCCTGAAGAACTTTGGATAGAGGCTCGTACCATTGTCCAGGAGGCAGCAACGAAAACCATCCCAAAGAAAAGGAAATGCAAGAAAGCAAAGTGGCTGTCCAACGAGGCCTTAGAAATAGCAGAGAGGAGAAGGGAAGCAAAATGCAAGGGAGATAGGGAAAGTTACAGAAACTTGAATGCAGACTTCCAAAGAATAGCAAGGAGAGACAAGAGGGCCTTCTTAAATGAACAATGCAAAGAAATAGAGGAAGATAACAGAAAAGGAAAGACCAGAGATCTGTTCAGGAAAATTGGACATATTAGAGCAGGGGTGTCCAACCTTTCACCTTCCCTGGGCCACATTAGAAGATGAAAATTTGGTTTGGGCCGCACATACATTTGGTTTGGGCCGCATGGGGGGGCAGCCCTAGCCATCCTCCGCAGCTCCGCTCCAAGTGCGCTTACTGGCAGCTGCGATCTCAGACAGCAGAGACTGCTAGCTTCAACTCCAGTGGCTTTATGGGGCTGGGAGGGGGTCCACCTATTGACGGGGACGGCACAATGCAGTCACACAGTCCCCTCTCCCCTCCCCTCCCACTCCTTCCTTCCTTCCCTCTTCCCCCCTACCGTTGTGACGTGCCCCAGCTGCATTCTGGCCGCAAGCGCCAGCAGTGTAACTTGAAACTTTGGAATTTCTTTAAAAATAAAAAATTGCACTGGGCCGCATTATGAGCCAACCTGGGCCGCATGCGGCCCTCAGGCCGCAGGTTGGACAAGCCTGTATTAGAGGAACATTTTGCGCAAAGATGAACATGATAAAAGACAAAAATGGGAAGGACCTAACAGAAGCAGAAGACGTCAAGACGAGGTGGCAAGAATACACAGAGGAATTATATCAGAAAGATTTGGATATCCCGGACAACCCAGACAATGTAGTTGCTGACCTTGAGCCAGACATCCTGGAGAGCGAAGTCAAGTGGGCCTTAGAAAGCCTGGCTAACAACAAGGCCAGTGGAGGTGATGGCATTCCAGTTGAACTATTTAAAATCTTGAAAGATGATGCTGTTAAGGTGCTACATTCAATATGCCAGCAAGTTTGGAAAACTCAACAGTGGCCAGAGGATTGGAAAAGATCAGTCTACATCCCAATCCCAAAGAAAGGCAGTGCCAAAGAATGCTCCAACTACCGTACAATTGCACTCATTTCGCACGCTAGCAAGGTTATGCTCAAAATCCTACAAGGTAGGCTTCAGCAGTATGTGGACCGAGAACTCCCAGAAGTACAAGCTGGATTCTGAAGAGGCAGAGGAACTCGAGACCAAATTGCTAACTTGCGCTGGATTATGGAGAAAGCCAGAGAGTTCCAGAAAAATATCTACTTCTGCTTCATTGACTATGCGAAAGCCTTTGACTGTGTGGACCACAGCAAACTATGGCAAGTTCTTAAAGAAATGGGAGTGCCTGACCACTTTATCTGTCTCCTGAGAAACCTATATGTGGGACAGGAAGCAACAGTTAGAACTGGTCATGGAACAACTGAGTGGTTCAAAATTGGGAAAGGAGTACGGCAAGGCTGTATATTGTCCCCCAGCTTATTTAACTTATATGCAGAATACATCATGCGGAAGGCTGGACTGGAAGAAACCCAAGCCGGAATTAAGATTGCCGGAAGAAATATCAACAACCTCCGATATGCAGATGATACCACTCTGATGGCAGAAAGTGAGGAGGAATTAAAGAACCTTGTAATGAGAGTGAAAGAGGAGAGTGCAAAAAACGGTCTGAAACTCAACATCAAAAAAACTAAGATCATGGCCACTGGTCCCATCACCTCCTGGGAAATAGAAGGGGAAGATATGGAGGCAGTGTCAAATTTTATCTTCCTGGGCTCCATGATCACTGCAGATGGAGACAGCAGCCCTGAAATTAAAAGGCGCCTTCTTCTTGGGAGGAAAGCGATGACAAATCTTGACAGCATCTTGAAAAGCAGAGACATCACCTTGCCAACAAAAGTCCGAATAGTCAAAGCTATGGTTTTTCCTGTCGTGATGTATGGAAGTGAGAGCTGGACCATAAAGAAAGCAGACCGCCGAAGAATTGATGCCTTTGAATTGTGGTGCTGGAGGAGGCTCTTGAGAATCCCCTGGACTGCAAGGAGAACAAACCTATCAGTTCTAAAGGAAATCAACCCTGAATGCTCACTTGAAGGACAGATCCTGAAGCTGAGGCTCCAGTACTTTGGCCATCTCATGAGAAGAAAAGAGTCCTTGGAAAAAACCTTGATGTTAGGAAGGTGTGATGGCAAGAGGAGAAGGGGACGACCGAGGATGAGATGGCTGGACAGTGTCTGCGAAGCAACCAACATGAACCTGACACAACTCCGGGAGGCAGTAGAAGACAGAAGGGCCTGGCGTGCTCTGGTCCATGGGGTCACGAAGAGTCGGACACGACTAAACGACTAAACACACACACACATTCAGTGCTCTTGTTGTAACTTGGTTTTGTGTCACCATTATGCATTATGTTTGTGACCTTTTGACTTGCAGCTTCTGACAGCTGTATTGAGCAGTTATGTGAACCTCAGCCACAAAACATCTGGAGAACCACAAGTTCCCCACTGCTGCTCACTGCCATTGAAACTGGTTTGTTTTCTTACAAAATTATAGAGGTTTGGGAGTGGAAGCTTTCTTATAAAGGTCCAAACTCTGAGATGTTGGTTTATTTTCATTCAATGTGCCCCACACATTCTTTCCAACCCACAGGTACCCCTTTGGAAACAACAGGCTGGATGTGGAGAACAACCTGTGATTTGGGTGAGGAAATCCATAACTGCTTCTCTTTGCTTAATATTCTGCCATTTTTCATTTTTGCTTTTCTTTGAAAACATATGTTTTTGATGTTTAAAGGGAAAAATAAAGTAGCCATGTGATTTATAAATGAAAACAAAATCCAGAACTCGGTAAAACCTTTATTCTTGTTATGTGCTCTCACGTTGGAATGGAGTTATAGCGACCCCAACAGGGCATTCAGAGTAAGTGAAATATTATTAGAGCTACAAAAAATGATAATATAGCGGTACCTCGCATAGCGAAGATAATCAGTGCAGCAAAAATCGCTGCAAAGCGATTTTGTCGCTATGCGATTTTAAAAAGCCCATAGGAATGTATTGAAACCCCTTCAATGCGTTCCTATGGGCTTCGGACTCACCTTTAAGCGAAAATCCTCCATAGGGCAGCCATTTTCACTGCCTGGTAAGCGAGGAATCCATCCCAAAAAACAGCGGGCGACCATTTTTTTTAACCCGGCAGCCATTTTTGAACCGCCGATCAGCTGTTAAAAAATAATCGCTTTGCGATGATCGGTAAGCAAAACAGGGTACCGATCATCGCAAAGCGATTTTTGCCCATTTAAAACATCGCAAAGCGATCGCTTTTGCGATTGCAAAATCTTCATCGCTATGCGATTTCATCGTTAAACGGGGTGCCCGTTAAGCGAGGCACCACTGTATTGGAAACAGCATATGTACTGCGTCAATATTTAACAGATTCGTAGGTTTCAGATTAAAACTTGTATCTGTTATATAATGATAGTAGATGTTTTTATAATATTGACATAAGACATAAGACATAAGAAATTTATTTGTCATTGCACTCACAAGTGGGTGCAACGAAATGAGGTGCTCTTCCCCAAGGTAAAACTGGACAACACCACTACAAAAAAAAGTTAAAAATATACACAACACTCACCATACAAATATAAATACCCCGTTTCTCCCAGCAATTAAAATTCCACCAAAAACTTATGACCCCGCATTTAAACTCAATACTGCACTTGGGTAAAAGCTGTTCTTGAATCTGCTTGTCCTTGCTTTCAATACCCTAAATCTCCTTCCCGATGGTAATTATTTAAAGAGCTGATGTCCCGGCTGAGAGGAGTCTTTCAGTATGTTAGATATCTTCCTCTTACATCTGTTCTTATACAATTCTTCCAAAGAGGGGAGTGAACAGCCAATGATGTTTTGGGCCATCTTAATCACCCTTTGAATTGCCTTTTTCTCTGCCACTGTGCAGCTCGTGAACCATACACAGAGACAGTAGGATAATATGCTCTCAATCGAACTCCGATAGAAGGTAGTTAACAAACTCTCAGTCAATTGCTGCTTTCTAAGAGTCCTTAGGAAATACAACCGTTGTTGCGCCTTCCTGATTAACGCAGCGGTGTTTGCACTCCAAGTCAGGTCATTTGTTATGATGGTCCCAAGAAACTTACATTCAACCACCTGTTCCACACAAACTCCATCTATATACAGTGGCTGAATGTCTGCTCTTTTTTTCCTATAGTCCACTATAAATTCCTTGGTTTTTTGGATGTTAAATAGAAGATTGGTTTTTTTGCACCAGCGGGATAGCTGTAATACCTCATCCCGATATGCAGACTCATCATATTGATTGACTGTGTTTGGTAATTTTTCATAGCAACAATAACAGCAATATCCTGTTTACTCCCCCAAATCTAACCTGAAAATAAGCCCTAGTATGATTTTTCAAGATGCTCGTAATATAAGCCCTGCCCCCAAAATAAGCCACAGTTAAGTGAAACCCTGCCCTCCACATTGTGCAGCAATCAGAAGAAGATCACATCACTGTATTTGACTAGATGTAGATTGTTGCATATTAAAAAAATAAAACATCCCCTGAAAATAAGCCCTAATGCATTTTCTGGAGCAAAAATTAATATAAGACCCTGTCATTTTCGGGGAATCACGGTTATAATCAGTATATCCAATAGTAAAGAATTTCAGAAATTGTTTTGTAGTAAAACATCGAGAAGATCAGACTCGCTCACCTTTGCTGTGTAAGAATAAATAAAGCCTGCTCAACTTGAATCTGAGCTATGAATGTTTAGTTATTATCCACATGTTAGGTAAAAGGATATTTAATTAATTTAATTCTGGCCCATTGTAAAGAACATTGCCCTCACTGTAGGTAGTTGGGTTTGAGTAAATCACTTTAATCTGTTTTCAGCTGGATTTAAACACAGACTAAATTGGCCATTTTGTCTGTTTTAAATGGAATTGCTTCAGCATTTCACTTACAACAGAGGTTGCCAGCTGTAGACTTCAAAAGTTTCTGGACTATAATTCTTATAGTTTCTCATAAGACTAGAAGGTGTACTGACTTGTGCTAATTGCAGTCAGAAACACTAGATTAGAAATACCTGGAAGGCTACACTGTCCCACCCTGATTTAGATGCAGGACTATTGTTTAACGTCTGTTTTAAATGTCTAAAATAAAATGCAAATAAAATTAAACATTTTAAATTATTGCTGATTTTCATAGTGTTGTCACTGATACTCACGTTTAAGAAACTTCTCATTTCTCTTACTTCCAGGATTACCATGTAATTTTGCTTCACGTGTCAAGTGGAGGCCAGAACTTCATTTATGACCTTGATACTGTGCTCTCTTTCCCCTGCCCCTTTGATACTTACATTGAAGAGGCTTTTAAGTCAGACAGCATTATTAATCCTGGATTTCGAAGGTGAGCGTGTAAGGCACACACCCCTTATCTCTCCCCCTTATCACAACAATACACCCACAACAAAAAACATGCTGATCACCATAATCACCCAATCTCTTGAAGAGGACAAAAACCTGATCCCACAACTATAAATACTCAATTATCCCACAAACTCCACCACAGCACAGACAGAGTTCTGACTCCTGTCCTCTGACCACAGAGACTGGCGAAACGTTAGGGAGAAAAACCTCAAGAACACGGCCAGGCAGCCCAAAAAACCTACAACAACTTATTGGATCCCAGCCATGAAATTCTTTGAGAATACAATGTTTGTGTAGCTTAAATAGCAACTAAGATGTGGGCATGTCACCTTACAGTCTAAGAGTTGCCTTCCGGCAGTTCTGCTCTTGAGGGAAATGATTGTATGAATGATCTGGAGCTTGTATTTTACCTTGGAACAACAACAGTTTTGCTGTGGCCTAGTCCTGTCCTTGTGCCGGGTCTAGTATAAAGGGCATCACTAAAACGGATTGCAGATTGCACCAAGAGCTATCAGATGAATAAGCTCCATTTTCCACCACTGTTTTTCAAAGATATCAGCTCAAGGAAGCACTCAGTCCTCTTTCTAGTATTAGGTGTAATATACAGTTCTCTTGTGAAGAGAAGATCAGGAGAGAAATGTGATACTGTTCATATTAGCTGCAGGGCTGGAGTCCACGTGACCTCCAAATGTTAAATCATTTTCAGACCATCTCATTTCATTTTCTTCCATTTTCTACCGTCCCTTGAAAGCGAAGTTTCCCATGAAGCAAGGTTTGCCAGAATGTATCTGTTTAGGTTGTAGAAGTAGAAGCAAAGAACTGTTAGATTTTTCTATTTTTATAAATGAAGTATGGGGAAGGCTGCAGGAAAGAATCAATGCAACTTTCTATAGTTTTAATGATCTTAGTGGTATGGCAACATAAGCACTGCAATCAGTCGGTTTTCTGAAAATATCATTTATAGAATTAAAATGTCAGTCTTATTAAAACATAGGATTGGTGTAGTTTTGCCTTCAGATAGTCATCATAATTCAGTTCAGTAAGCCTAGGTACCAACAGAGCGTTCTGCTTCGTGCAAGCCATGATTAAACCAGGAAGCTTTCTGTTAAACATAGTGACAAATTTCATCTGAATTGATTTGCAGCTTTAGAATGAACTGAGTCCTAAACCAGCTTCAAGCTACATTTTATTCTCTGGGTTCATTCAAAGCTGTTATTACCTGCAATTTCCTGATTCTGGTGGAACAGCAAACGTGGGTTCATTGAAAGCTTCCTCTGATTTATTTCATTACCTTGCGAAGGGAGGAGGGAAATGGGCTGCATAAACAGAAAAAAAGTTGATTTGTACTTTGATTTGTTAGGCTGAGGTATGTTGAACTAAACATGGTCAATCATTTAAAAAGAAAAAGGAAAACAGTAACAAGAACTACACCTGATTTAGGAGCAAAGAAACACACAAAACTCAGCAACTTTCCACCACAGAAAAGACCCAGAAAGAATGCTTGTTATACCTCAGATAGCAAGGAAACCCACAGCAGGGCTTCCAAAGAAGATCTGAATTTTTATATAACTAATTTCATCAGTACCTAAATTCCATAGAGTGTCTGTTATTCTGATGCAGCAGAAGCAATAAAGGGGTCTGGGGTTCTTTAATAAATTGACTGCATGCTTGTTAAAGAGAGCTTTTGACACACACACACACGCACGCGTATACATGTACCCTTGTGTTATGTTTGCCTGGAAGGTGCTGTGAAAATTCTTTATTGCCAAAATATCAAATAAGAGTGCAACTATTTTATTTCATTCATTACTTAGATTTACGTAGTGCCCATCTAACAAGAGGTCACTCTCGGCAGTTCATAACATGAAATAGCAAACAATAAGCAACACATCTAACGCTGCGCAAAACATCATTTGTGTAAAAACAAATAGAGCACAATAAAACAAAACAACAGCATATAAAGATTTAAAATTAATATTTTATTTATTTATTTATTTATTTATTTGATTTATATCCCGCTCATCTGGTAAATCTAATAATTTCCTGGGTTCTGTTGATGGAATGGAGTAAAGTACATGATATTTACTGAGAAGCATGGCTTAATCCCTTTTATTTGGAGTCCTCTTCCCACTTACATAGAATTAAGCTCCATTGAACTCAGTAGGATGTACTTCTGACTAGACGTGTGTCGGATTGCACCATTTATTTCAAACTGTGCCCCCCAAGAGTGACACTTGTAAAATGTGCATGTTGAACGCCTTTTTTGTTTTTTGTTTTTGTTTTTTGTTTTGGCCATTCCCCATGAATTTGACATGGATTTTGATGCTTAATGGAAATTTTATCTTTGGTTTAGCAATAACTGAAACTACTAGGAGCAAGAGTCTGCACGACTGTTTCCTGATGTTTCTGCCAAGGACTGTGCAACTCTCATGACTTAAAGTTTTTGGCTTATTTAGAAAAGTCAGATTGATCCGAGCCGATGTGTATCTGAAGACCTTTGCTTCTGACCGATCCCATATGAAAGACACCCGTGGGAACTGGCTGAAAGAGCCTCCTCGCTACCCATGCATTGAAACAGCTGGTAAGCATGGAAGTTGAATATTTTGCCCAAATTAGATCATATTAATCCCTTTATTTTAGGAGACTGGAAGTTTCAGTGTTTTATTTTTGGTTTGGTGTGCCGAAAGCTCTGTTAAGATAGAAGAACAGTATAGTCTTTCAGCAGAAATGTTCAGGTCAGCTGTCTGATTCCACGTAGAATATCCGAATGTCTTCACAGGGCTCCTGTCTTTCTACCTAGAGATCGACGTTTTACACACAACTGGCAAGAAATTTATTTGTAGTCTCAGATGATCTTGCATCCTTTTAAATTTACGTTTTGACTATGCTGAAAATGCAAGAGTATAAATAAGGATATCTGATTTTTATTACTTAACAGTTCAAAAAAAGAATCTTTTCCCCCCTAAGGGTTATTGAGCAAACAAGCAAGGATATAGAAAAATTCAAAGTACTGTAGCAGGTACACACTGGTATAAGATATATAAAAACGAACAAATATATGTATTTAAAAATCTTTAGTTTTCTAATACAAGATCTCAGTTCATATATGTTGACAGCATTCTTAATTTGTAGAAAATAGTATGATTTACTAAGTTTGTATCTCCTGTACTGCCGATATAAAGCTTACATTTATTGTTTCAGAAAACACAAGGCTAGAACTATTTTCTCAATGCATAAACTCATACAAGTTGCTTTTAAAAGTTATTCAAAATCTATTGAATATATATCTTTAGGTATTTTAAAAGCCAAAAAGGACATAGCATGGCATAATGCATCTAAATAAGTCACATCATATTACATCATTCTTACTCCTTTTGGCAGAGATTCTCTTCCCCTCTCAATGAAGAACAAAATCGGTGTGTCTTTTCTGAGTCTAAATAAGGCAAAATCTATTGCCTTATTTGTACTCTTGGATTTTCAGCATAGTCAAAACAATTTTCGCCAAGCCTCTGAATTCTCAGGAGGTTAGCATCGCAACAGCTTACTTCTCCAGTCCGAATGCATCCGAGGAGCCTGACTTTCAAGGGCCTGGGCATGATATCACCCCTCCCATGAGTTAACATCAGTTAATAGTTCAATGGAAGACAGGAGGGCCTGGCATGCTCTGGTCCATGGGGTCACGAAGTGTCGGACACAACCTAACAACTAAACAACAACAACAACAGCTCAATGAGCACAATGCAAAGTGGCTGTTTCGTATTCATTTCTACTATATTCATTCAATGAAATGTTTCTTCATTTAAATTTATTATTTTCTCATGTCATGTAACTATATAAAATTATAATTGACACAGCCACGTTATTCTGTGGCAGCAGCAGTTCACATACGACCACTTGGGGAACAACAGTTACCCAGAGCACCCCGTCGTTTTGTGGCACATTAAAGTCTAACAAGTTTTATTTGGCATTAGTTTTCATTGGCTGCAGCATCTGAAGAAGTGGTCTACAGTCCATTGAAGCTTCAGGGTGCCGCAATACTTTTTGTTTTCTTTTTCCAGGGGACTTAAAATTCAGTTTAGTAGATCAAGAATGAGAATCCCTCCTGTAAATGGCCTCCGTGGGTGTTCTTGGTATTGAAGGCCTCAGGGCGCAACCCCGTGAGCTACATTTCGTACACACACCCATATTGCTTTTGGCAAACAAAACAGGAGAACCATGCCTTCCGTAGCCTCCAGGCAACACAGTTCTGTGCTTAAGAACAAGACATACTGTTTTAAGCAAAAATTTAGTTACTTTAAAAGTGGAAATGACCTTCTCATCATTTTTTGGTTTCACTGGAATGAGATGGAGTAACCCATGACAAGTTGAGAGATGGTGGGAAATGGCCGTTGGGTCTTCCAGATTTTGCCGATCCATGGAACAGATTGTCCACGATCCAGATGCTTTGTTTCTCTGGCATCCAGGACCGCTACTCTGGAAAGAATATCCACTTGTAGTTTTTCTGTTTTGATCCAGAAGGGCACATAGTGTCGTGATATAAACGAGCCTATGCTGCACAAGATGCATCTCAGTGTAAACCGCCTCCACTGCCTTGGGATTCGTATGTTTCATTCAATCTCTCATAATATGGGTACTTCTGTGCATTTCAACTCACAATTGTTGGTTCCTGGGGGCTAAGACCGGTGCTAGTTTTACCTTGAATAGCTCCACAGAAATGAAGAGGGGCTCTGAATCACAACAAACTTAAATCCTATTGATTTCAGCAGGTCTTCTCTAGGTGGTACTAATGTTAGTTTTAGCCTTAAGTGGGTGTAGTGAAATACCTACCTGTTCCCAGGCCTGCTCCCTATAGAACAGGTTGTCAAGGCCCACGGGGTTAAAAAAGAGGAAGAAGAATCATTTTGGTTCTTCCGATAGGATCACTTCCATCAGGGGAGCAACTCTGTTGAATCCCACCAACTGAGTCTCAACAATTAAACACCCAAGAGATCTCTGGGTTGTTTAGCAGCATCTTCCCCCTTGATTGTTAATACAGTACTTTTTTTCCCTTTCATCTGTTTAGACTTCAAGATGAACTTGGATGACTTCATCAGTATGAACCCAGAAGTTGGATGGGGCTCCGTCTTCCCACTTCCTGAGTTTGTCCAGGCGTTCAGCAATCAGAATTGATTTTAGCTTCCGATGGAGGACAGTGAAGTACCTAAAGCCGAGGGATCTGTTTAATGACGTTTGACGTTCTATTTATTGATTCATATGTTTGAGGCTGGAATAACATTATTGATGTGTTTGGGAAAGTAAAAGGGGTGTCAATAATGAAATAAAACTTGTATATATGTTGCTTTTGGAGACCTCAGGAGAAATGAAATGAGTTTTGAGGGGCTATACTGAAAAATGTATAGATTTCCAAAGCTGTTAGATGTGTGAGAGGAAATTCCTTAGTCAAGATGAGATGCTGTAGTCTGTGGCTGCTTGGTTACATGGGTAACTTGCCAAAACAGAAGAAAAGGAAACCTCAGTTTGCATAGCATTTACCTGTGCCAACTTATGTGTGTTGATGCCCACTGATGAGACATCATTCATTCGATTTCCAGCTTACAATAACCTCTTCCAGAGTTTTTGAGCTATAAAGTAGTCAGAAATGGTTTACTCTTCCTTTCTTCTGGGGGCAGTCTGGGGCTCTGCAGCTTGCCCAAGGCTATGCAGGCTGGTTCTTCTGAGACCCACAGTGAGGAATTGAATTCCTGAATTCAGTAGCCATGTACTCAACTCAGTGAGGTGTCCAGATACCTTGGGACATCATTGCTACGTCTGAAATACAAATATATTATCTCTCACCACCGAAAGGTATAACCAGGTAACCTCTGTGTGTGTGCTCAGTTTGGCAAGTCTGTCCCCTTGTTTGGAGGACTTTCCAGTCCAGGTCCAGTTTAAGGGCAAAACACTGCAAGAAAGAAGGAGCCCAGGGATCTTCCGTTAAATATACTGTATTGAAGTTGGCCATTTGCCGGAGAGCAGACTGAGCAGCATCTTAATTTACCTGGTCCTAGTCATCCCCATTGTGTTAAAATATATTACTTCACTCATACTAATATTGTACATGGACAATATTGGCATCTTTTTGTCCTCTTTCTAGTGAACTAATTCATGTTCTGGGGCTAAGCGTGAGTGTCCTTTGGAACCGTTTTCTAAATCCTATTTAATCCAGTCCAGAGGTAGAAAATCAATGACCCTCCAGATGCTCTTATACTACAGCTCCCATCAGGCTCATCCGTCACAGCCAGTGTGTGGACAGAGGAGAGAGTCACACGACTCTGCCACAGTCTCTTAGGTAATAGACAAGTATGATTTCTAGAAAACAAATATCAGGAAAAACGTCTTAACTGTTAGAGCAGTACAACAGTGGAACTACTTATCTCGGGAGTTGGTGAGCACTCCAGCTCTGGAGACATTCAAGAGAAAATTGGACAACTGCTTTGGTCAGATTCACTTTGATTTGGATTCCTGCTTTGAGCAGGGGGCTGGACTCGTTAACATTATAGGCCCGTTCTGACTCAGCTATTCTTCGATTCCATGGTTCTAGGCCAGGCAGCCTTCCAGATGTTTTGGACTGCCCCATCCATCATCCCCGGCCAGCATGAACAGTGGAAAGGCAGCATTTCCCCATGGTCAAGTCTAAATCTTGTCTGAATGTTGGTGGAACATTACACGCTGATCTCATTGTTCTGCCCAGCCTCCAGCTTGTTACCAAACAAGCAGAGGTTGCCCTGTTAGAAACAGCAGCGCTTCTGGGTTTTTTTGCAAGCAATATGGGCCATTTACATAATGACCTATAAACAGTCTGGTCGTTAGGCAAATGGAAGGGATAAAAGAGGATTCTGCCCATAATTTCACGGCTAACGTGGAAATGATACTATTGGACTTTTTCTGTCTTGAACCTTTTTGTTGAATCTGGATTGAGTATTTTATCTGACTAATGCTTTCATTGCTGTTGTTAATTAGAATTATTAATACAAAACAGCTTATAAAACAGAGAATTTGTCTTCAGGTTCTACTGACACCATCCTCTTTGGATTTCCTGAAGTCTTTGACCTCTCTTCTTTTCCTAGGCTCCGCTGTTGGTTGGGATAAAAGCTCTTGAAAGGTCTTTTGATATAATATTAGAAAACCAGAGCTTGGGATAGTTAGCGTTTTGGACTACAACTCCCCAAATCCTCTGGGAGATTCCTGGGAATTGTAGTTCCGTCCATCAAAAACAAAAAAAAAAAACCCTGTTCCAAACTCCGTTAGAAATAAATTTGATTGAACTCTTAATGAGAGCCAGTGCAGTATAGTAAATAGTGTGTTGAACTAGAACTCGGGTGATTCAAACTCTGCTTGACCATAAAAATTCAGTGGAGGGTGGCACTGGTGGAACCACTCCTTAAATATCTCACATAACTTGAAGATTGTATTAGGATTGCTGTAAATCAGGATGCTACTTGATGGCACAAAGTCTTACTGCAGCGCCCCTTGACATGTAATAACCAGCACCTGGTTGTCCTTAAGTGTTATCAAGTCACCTCTGACATATGATGACCCTATGAATTAGTGCTCTCCAAAATGTCCTTTTCCTCAAGAGCCCTGTTCACCTCTTACCTGTGGCTTCCTTTAGGGAATCAATGCATCTAGTATTTGGTCTTCTTTTCCTGCTGCTTTCCACCTTTCTACAAATTGAGAAGACCAAATAGTACACTCTGAAGGTTCCGAAATGGGTAGCAAAATCATGGAGGCATTCCCATAAGGTAGGAGCAGGCTACAGACGATATATTCAGCTGAACTAGGTGATGAACTTGGTGACTGTGGATAGCAACACATTTTTGTCAGTTGATTGCAATTAATATATTTTGCCCTAAACTCAAGTTCAGCTTTAATTTTGACCAGCAGACGGTGCTATTAGTAGCATTTTAACAATATAGATCATACAACCCGTCTGTTCTGCACAGGATTATCCATACTGATCACCAGCAAACTTGCAAAGTGTTAGAAAGGGCCAAGATTTTTCCCACTACTGCCTTGAGATTCCTGTACTTGGACACAAGTTTTTTTTTCTATGCACAGCATGTGGTCTGTTGCTGAGCTATGTCCCATCATGTGGAAAATAGGGGTCCACTCTCTAATGTTTAATTGTAGGTCAAAGCAGCCGTTCTCAACATTTTTTTGGCCACGGCCGTATGGACAATATGAAAGAAATATAGGCTGAATCAGGATTGTATAAGACGCATAATGAACCTTACAAGATGGTGTCGAAAGAATTGTTTATAGTCTGTGGTGCCCTTCAAAATGTGCCAGGCTCCGCCCCCTGGCTGGATGAGATATGGTAAGTTTTTCAGATAATCCAAGTTAGTTTGGCAGAGGCAGACACTAATTTGCCTTTATTATGCACCCGTACTCTCCGGAGGAAAAAAGCCTGGCAGAGTTTTGAAATGGATTGAGAGCTAGTGAAATTGTGAATTGAAACAATAGCAGGAGTGGTTGGGAGGAGGAGAAAGGTATCTTTACATACCATAGATAAGGTTGGCAGCTTTTGAGTCTTCATTGATGGTTGGAATATGATTCTGAATGGCCCTAGCTAACAGACAGTGGTTAGGGATGATGAAAGTTGTGGTTCCACCCAACAAGCCATCCCTTCTCCCTCTCTTGTTTGCTCTTATTTTGGCCTTACCCTTCCTTCTCTGTCTCTCTCCCTCCCCCCCCTTCCCTGCTCTGGGATTTGGCAATGGAACAAATTGCTTTTGCAAGGGATCTGAACTGTATCATCAGCACAAGGCTTTTGAACTTCAGTCACGAGCTTCATTTAACTCGGCTGAGGCCCATGTGCAACCCTAGGGAAACATGTGGCCCACCTTGGTCTAGAGCCATGGTTCCCAGCCTTGAGTCACCCAGGTGCTGTTGGACTTCAGTTCCCAGAATCCTTCACTATCAGCTGTGCTGGCTGGGATTTCTGGGAGCTGCAGTCCAAGAACACCTGGGTTAGGTGTTTGTAGCCTTCATTAGAAAAGTTTTATTGCCCTCCAAAGAACTGTGTACGTATATTCTCTATTGGAATTCTATAGTTTTAAGCAGGTCTTTTTGTAAGTGTTTTTCCTACTTTTCCTACCATAGAGATGCTAATTTGGGTACATCATTGTGAAGGAGAGAGAACTAGTGTGCCGTCCTCCCAGGAGAAGAGCACAGAGGAAGGACCCGGATGCATAGAAATAGAGTAGAAATAGAGCAGTAGACAAGGGAAGAGAAGGAATCGTTAGAGGTGTGCCTGGCTGATGAAAAGGGGGAGCAGCTGGACTTAATTGTGTGGGAGGGAGATATAAAAGAGGAAAAGGGCACGCAGAGTTAGAATTGTAATGGGCGTGACACCAGAAAGGAGAGACCGCGGAGTACAGACTGAATGGAGTGCTGGGCAGGAAGGATTCGCCACCCTTCTCAAAGAGTTTCCTAACCTTCAAGCTGGAGGGGGATTGCTGCTGGACCCCAAAGACTCACGCGCACGAAGTGAAGACTAAGAACCTTTGGAATGGACGGTAGTGGTATATCTGCACAACCAGCGTGGGGGGAGGAGGGTGAACTATCCCAGTCCCTCTTTACTCCAGCCTCAGCGAGAGGGGGACTGGGCGAGACACCCTTGTTGCGGGACGGTGTGCACGGCAAGTAGCACACCGTTGAGGCCCATGACCAACCAGGAACGGTTTGGTCCGGCCGCTCAATAAGGAGTGATGTCAAGACACCTGAAATTAAAGTGCGGAGCTACCGTTTGTTACCTGAGCTCAGTTTGATGGACCCATTCGAGCCCATGAAGTTAAGTTTGTTTAGCAATAAATCAAGTTATATTAAGAATAAAGATCAGCCTCCGACTCGCCTTTCCGCGCCACCACAGGGGTCGCACATGTCAAACAATGAACCTGATCACAGTGGCGCCCAATGTGGGGCGACCCCTAGCACGGGAAGGGAGGAATTGTCGAGACTTCAGGAGGTCATTGATAGACAAGTGAGAATTCACAATCATGTTTTGCCATTTGGTTATGGAGTGAACCAGAACAGCACATAGTCATTTAAATGACTTTTGACACGTGCACAATAAGGTGGAATTTTGGCACTTAAGGCAAGCAGCATTTTCTGCAAACTGTCTTGAGGCATCATGCCCCAATGAAAAAGGAAGAGGATAATGTTTTTGTCCCCCACAAATGAAAGAGCAAGTTTATACAGTCCAGGAAAGGAACTGGATGGGAGGTACTGCCATGTCCCCCCCCCCCCCAGCATTCATCAATTGATTCACTTCTAAATTTTGATGCCTTCTAAATTTCAGTGCCCTCAATCCTTTAAGAGCCTTGTGGCGCAGTGGTTAAAACACTGTACTGCAGCTAAAACTGTGCTCACGACCTGGGGTTCAAATCCCAGGTAGCTGGCTCAAGGTTGACTCAGCCTTCCATCCTTCCGAGGTCGGTAAAATGAGTACCCAGCTTGCTGGGGGGGGGGCAATGTGTAGCCTGTATAATTAAAAAATTGTAAACCCCTCGAAGAATGCTTGTAGCGCTATGGGGCGGTATATAAGTCCAATAAATAAATAAATAAATAAATAAATAAATAAATAAATAAATAAATAAATAAATAAATAAATAACTATTACAGTCCTGGCTTCCTATGATTTAGAAACTGTGATTCTGTTAATGCAGATTAAAATTGTCTGGAAGTTGAGTCATGGCAACTGGACTTCTTTCTTGTTATATTGAAAAGTTTTGCTACTCGTCCAAGTAGCTTCTTCAGTAGTTTCTTTTTAACAAGAAAGAAGTCCAGTTGCCATAACTCAAATTCCAGATAGCCACACCTGGATGACTGAGAATTTTCACAAGCTTAAAATAATATTAGCCTTTTTTTGCAACCAGATCACACTGCTGATTCACATTCAGCTTATGAGAGCTTTTAACCCAACTTATTTCTTTAATAGAATCTACATGATGCAGACCAACATTGGAACACATTGTTTAAGGCTCATTTGGCCATGTGAAAATACCCCTTAATTCCGTTGGCTGCTTCGGTTACCAAAACATGATTAAAAATAGAACTTTTCAGCTCATCCAAAATAAGGGAATTAGCTCATGAACCTTCTCTCTCTCTCTCTCTCTCTCTCTCTCCCCCCCCCGTCTAAAATCCCTCAGTATTTTGTAGAAATGTAATATATATTGGCCACAAGAACCAACTTATTCCAATGCTACACTGTTCAGTGAGTCTTCTTTTTCGTAAAAACATCACAGCTTGCATTCTTTTGATTTTCTTTTTCATTTTTTCATTTTCTGCCACTTCCAAATAAAACTCAGAAGTAAACTCTGAGGGTTTTTTTTCCCCAGGCGGCTTCGTACTGAGCCACAGGAGGTCAACGACTCCACTCATTCTACAATGTGGATTATTTCCTGTTCTTCCTTACATCGGCCCCATACTTGAAATGTCTAGACGCCTCTCCAAACCAGTATTCACCCTGAATTCCACCATTGGGTTAAAAATAGAGGGTTTATAAATATGAGGCCGCTGGTGGAAGATTGTAGGTTGTGACTCAGCCCCACAAGCCCGCTATTTTGGGTAAAAGAAACATTTAATTTGCAAGGAAAGGGACTTGAGGAAATCCGGACGTTTCTGTAAAAGTTGTGGAGGATGTACAAGCATACATGGCATAGCAGTTGTGTTACTGAGATCTGCAATACTGCTGTGTGTCTGCAGGAGTTTTGTGGTGTTGGCCATTTGGTCATCAAAGTCTGGTTTTCTGTTAGTGCCTTGATTCAGGTCACAGGCTATGAGAAATGAGTTGCCCATCCATAATTCTGTTGTGAAGGCCACTGTACAACCAAGGCCATCAACTCTGGAGAACAGAGGGATTTTATTTATTTATTTATTAAATTTATTAAATTTATACCCCGCCCATCTAGACCGAAGTCTACTCTGGGCGGCTAACAATAATTGATATAATAAAACCACAATATTAATATAGCTCAAGATGGGGGGGGGGATATTTAACCTGACCACAAATGCCAGCAAAGAAGACAAAGGTAACAGAAGGAAACCTTGAGAACACTATGAAGACTGAAAATGTTGGAGCCAACAGAACACAATGAAAACTACTGGCATTCACAAATTTCTGAGCATTTTATTGATAATTCTGTGTCAAAAACAGTTTACAAAAAAATTTAAAATACATCACTGCTTGTACCAAACAGCTGTCAAAAGGTTGAACATGCAAGAATGTGCAAGACTTATATGGAAGAATTTTCAGTCACACATTATTACTCAACGCAGGTTTTCATACATAAAAAGGTATGTTTTCCACCTCAGAATCACCGCTGAGCTACAGAAACATTTTTAAACAATTGGTGCAAACAAGCCTCCTCTTTATACAAATATATAGGCATGTATATATAATTAATGCTGAAGTTCTAAAAAAGAAACACTTGTGGCTTATAAATAAAAAGAAGAAAAAGATTTATTCCAGAGCTGGCTCACTGGCATAATGCATAGCAAAATAATTGTATTTTCCCTCAACATGGTGTATGAAAGGACAAAGGGGCACCCCTTGGCTGTTGGACCAAATGGATGCCTCTCCATTCAACACAATTACTGAACAATGCATTCTTCCCCGTTTAGAATGGTATTAAGTCTTGTTCCTGTAAAGTAGTCAGGGAGAGCCCTATCCACCATTACCTTCACAGAAATATCAGCTATCAAACTGCCAACTAAAAGAAGCTCTGATGAAGCCGAATGCATGACTGCAGTATCTCCAGCATAAAGCCAAACCTGCAGTTTTACAGACATCAACAAAACTATTTTGGAGGAAAGGGTTCTGAAGGCATTTAAAATGTCCCCAGGATAATAATGGCTAATGCACAGCTTTACATCCCAGTTTTCCCAAAAAGGTCCTGGTAAAAATCAAGGAATGGCTTCCTCAGATCTTCAAAAAGTGGCCTTTGTGGTCTATAACTCTTAGAATCTCACAACCAGTACAGTAGCCATGTTGACTCTGAGAGCTATCCAAAAGAGCGAGTCTTTCAAAATCTTAACTGGTGCTATCTGTGGTGTAGCTTTAACAAGTTGCAAATTAAGAATATATTACATAAGGTGACTCTTAAGAAGCTAAGAAATGATGGAGAGCACTGACCAAATACTATGGGACTTCTTGGCTAGACAGGGCAACCAGCGTACATGTGGAGCAAAATGCCAATTCTGTTTGCCTTTGGAGATAGTTTGGTGTGCATTCCACAACAGTGAAGGAATTGGGCCTTTTTTGTACTCATTAAAGAGAACAAGTTATACCTATTGTCTTCAATAGATTCTCCCCACTGTATACTATCTTGTATTACTCCAGAAACTACTCTGTATCCAGAGTTATGGAGCTACTAGTGAAGATTATACAAACGTGGAAAATCCAGCGAAGTATTTGGATGCCTTAGACATCAAGCTTTTGCACAGAGCTAGAGTACCAAAGGCCTTGCTTGTCAATGAGTTCTCCACACTTCTAGTTAGAAAGGGGCTTTAAGACAACAATCTGGTTTGCTCTGAAGAGCCTTGTCAGTGCTTTGCATTGCAGACACCATAACCCAGAATGCCAAATCTCAAAAGAAATAAATCCAGCCTCATACACAGAAAGGAGCATGACTCTAATAGCCATAAAGGCATCGCATTTATAATAAGCCATGGTTGGGGCCAACAAGCCGGCTCGCAAGTGGTCTTGTATTAATCTGGGAGTCTTTTGGCCAGACTTCAAGGCTGTTAAAAGGGCCTGCGTAGCAGGTTGCTAGAAAATCCAAGCCAGGTCTATTCTATATGCTGTGAGCAGACCATGTTTCAAGCCCAGGAACATCCTGTCAGCCTTGCTACTTTACTGCCTTTGGAAAGTTCCTGGTGTTCTTCAGCCAAGACTTTCTGGGGTTAGACATTTAGTTAAGATGGAAAACTGGTTAACACTCCAGGTACCAAAGGAGGAGGCTTGGATGACAAAGCCATACAGAAATAGGTTGTACAGAAATGGATATCCTTTTTCAAGCACACTTACTTTAGCATCTTACCTTAAGAACACATACAGACAACCAGATTATTTTAAGGTAAGCTTTTTGTCACCATGTTTGTTTGGTTATCTGCACTGTCTCACCAACCTGGAAAGGCAGATTGTAACACACTCCCTCCCTCGCACACGCACCAAGAGTAGATGTGTAGCAAATGACATTCTCTCTGAGCCTGCATTCAGGTAGAACTATGTTTTGAAACATGTATTCGTGAGATCTACAGTAGACAAATTCAAAAGCTATGACATGTTTATAAACCTATACATCAGGTGAAGAGAAATCTTTTTTTTATTTTGCATCCAAACAGTATCTGTGGAACAATAAGTGTTTCTATCATTTAAAAAGTCACACATTTTATAAAACCAAGACAATAAAAACATCCCATATTAAACCAGAAGTACCAAACTAGGAAGCTGTCTGTCAAAGGCTGGTCAGGTGTAGGAAATGTTCAGGAGGGCTAGAAAAGAGGTCTGTGATTATTGCTACAGAGCAATTTTTGAAGTTATGTTCATAGATTGTATTAAAAAATTACTTCTATCTGAAACGCATGTGCATGAAAACGGCTTCTGAGTCACGCAGGCAGTTTATTCATAAAATATTTCTTGCTCTTTATACATGGAATCCTCTTCTGCCAAACAATATCGGTTACTAAATACACATCCCAAGAGGCCTTTCTACAGAACGACTCACTTTCATGTCCATAACTTTTCACAGCCTTCTTTTAAACAGAACACAAATAACATCAATTTAAAGTAAGTGCTAAAGATTTTCTTGTAAGGCTGTCTTTCCCCAGTTGAGCTGGACGACAAGGCCAAATACTTTTTCCTAATTTGTTTGTCTTAAACAAACCCAAGCTTCTGCCTCTCACAAAACGACAGTCCTCACGCTTGCTCAGAAAGAGAGAATGACTAATATCCAGAGTGCAGGCATGCTCCATGCTTTGCCAGTCCCAAGGGCTACTTATAAAACACTCCCTTTTATTTGCCAAGCAATTTTCCCGTATTATAGCAAGAATGTATAGTGGTGCCTCGCTTAACGACGATAATCCGTTCCAGGAAAATCGCCGCTAAGTGAAAACATGGTACAGTAATGCGAAAAAAAACCCCATTGAAACCCCTTCAATGCGATCCAATGGGGTCAAAACTCACCGTCCAGTGAAGATCCTCCATAGGGCAGTCATTTTCGCTGCCTGTCTTGCGAGGAATCTGTCCCAGAAAACAGCGGGGAGCCATTTTGTTTACCCGGCAGCCATTTTGAAACCGCCGACCAGCTGTTTAAAAACATCGTTTTGTGAAGAATCAGTTCCCGAAGCAGGGAACCGATCATTGCAAAGCGAAATTCCCCCATTTAGACCATCATTTTGCGATCACAACTGCGATCGCAAAAAGATTGTCATAAAGCGGATTCGTCATAATGCGGGGCAATCGTAAAGCGAGGCACCACTGTACAGCAAACTCCTCTAAGGGAAGGAACAATATTCCTGTGTGTCAAATCTAGGAGACAAACTTGTGTCTCTGAGTGAAATTAAATAATAACGATAACAATTTGTTACAGGAACCCTCTGTGGTAAAATACCTCACTTGTAATCATAATAAGTGCTATCAGCATTTTCCCGTTTCCCCACAAAATATACCCTTTCCGGTTCAGAGCAGCAATCAGAGCCATCCAAGCAAGACTGTATTTTCAGAAAACCTAACCCAAGTCTATGTTTAGTGCAACTATCACCACATGCAGATGGTTAATGGGTGAAGAAGCACCAAACTTCTCGTCTTGGCATCTTGCTGTCGCAAACTTGTTAAAAAGAAAAAAAGAGTGCCATGCCATCCAATGGGGAAAGGACATTCTGAAAAAAATCTATAAGCTCTCATCTTGACATGCCAGTACATTCACAAGTGGAGACCTCTTTTTAAAAAAGTATTGTAGGAGGGAGCACAGAAATATTTAACTTTTACTTGCTGAATTCCAATACATTACAGTCCGTCAAGAGATATCCCCTACATGCTTCATCTAACACAAGAAACCAGTGTTGAATTTCAACTCCCATTACCCTTCACTATTGGATATGCTAGAAATGACTGATGGGAGTTGTAGTCCAACAGCAGCTAGTGGGCTACAAACTGCCAATCCTTGGTCTAATACATCCTACATCAGAAGAACACACAAAATACATTTTCCTTCACTGGCTAATCTGAATCCTTGTGCTACATTCTTCTCTAACATACCTCTCTAGGCATGACTGCCTCCCCCACTCTTGGCTCTTCCTTGTGATATTTTTACTCTATGGAACACACAAGCACTTCCCAAGCTGGACAGTGTTGGCGTTTTGTCTTGGAACACTATCAGAAGGAGCCACATGAGTCGAAGTATTTAAACATACTGGAATCAGCATGGGGGCCACTGCAGACGTAGCATGAAAAAAACCATACTGAAACCTGTAAGGCATGTGTTATGCCTAGAACATGTGGCTTGGTGTTCAAAGCCGAGCTGAGCTGCCAACCAACCAGGCAGCCCTACTTTCTAGAGAAGGAAGCCATCAGATCAAACATCACCTGTGCTCTCGTCGACTTTCATTTTTCATTATTTCAACCCAAGTTCTACTTTCATGAGGGACGTGGTGGCGCTGTGGGCTAAACCGCAGAAGCCTGTGCTGCAGGGTTGGAAGACCAAGCAGTCGTAAGATTGAATCCACGCGACGGAGTGAGCGCCCGTCGCTTGTCCCAGCTCCCGCCAACCTAGCGGTTCGAAAGCATGCAAATGCAAGTAGATAAATAGGGACCACCTTGGTGGGAAGGTAACAGCGTTCCATGTCTAAGTCACACTGGCCATGTGACCACGGAAGATTGTCTTCGGACAAAACGCTGGCTCTATGGCTTGGAAACGGGGATGAGCACCGCCCCCTAGAGTCGAACACGACTGGACAAAAATTGTCAAGGGGAACCTTTACCTTTACCTTCTACTTTCATAACTTGCCTGGCTACCTTGAGATCTTGCAATCCTCAAAAATGACTGTGTGGAGGAGAATTTCTGCCCACTGTCAGATACTGGGGGGGAGACATCCCAAGGAGAAAAACATATTGTGATGAACTTGCTGTTGTGATCCGGCAAACAACATAGCCTTTTCAAGCTCAGATTGCAATTTGGGCAAGACAGCAGTGAAGAGTTTACGTAGTTTGATGTGGCAGGTAGATATTCTCAATAGAGGATGCTAGGAGACTGAAGAGCCTATAGGCTCAACCGGCCAAGAAAATAGCTAGTCAAGATGTCTACAAACATTTCAGAACCAACATCACCAAATTAGCAGACTGTTGCCAGCAAATACTCTTTTGAACAGCTTGCTGCAAACCTATGTTAAGTATCAACGTAATATATATGCTGTTCCTAATATTGCCATTTTCTGTAGCTCTCAATGTTATTTCTGGAATCTGCAAACTGCGTATCGTTTCTCGAAATTTCTTGATATGGTTCCCAAAGCCCCGATGATGATGGCATTTGACCTTTTACCAGTCACCAGAGAAGACCAAAAATTTTGCCAGACTTTTTCTCAGTTTCCTAGAATCCATAAGTTCAAATACCCCAGCAAAGGAAGCAGACTAAATTAGAACTTAAGCAATAACAAAAGGAACACATTTACTACTGCCATCAAAATTTCCTCTTTAAATCTCTGTATATAAAGTAAAAACACTTCACATTGCATATTGGGTTGGTTGGAAAGCTTTTCAGAGGTAGAAAATGGTGTGGTGTGTACATTTTATGCTGATCCTTTTTAAAAAAGGATTAACAGGCATGTCCTTTTAAGAATCGTTTCTCTAAAAAATGTCTTCGGTATAACTACCTTATGTAAACAAAACCCAGAGTGGGGAGTGGTTCAACAGTTTTAGCCTAATCATAGTGTTTAATTCTTCACGTTTTGAAACCAAAGAGACATTTCAAATAGATATAAAACAAATTCCATTTCAATTTCCTAAGCAGAGCTTGGATTTCTCCCTACAGCTTGCACTTCAATTCTTACAAAGCGTCATATTTACAAAGTCCAGCCTTTATGCAACTCAGCCCCATTAGAAGGCCACATTCTTAAACAAATTCAGTGCTGAATAATGTCTCCTTCTGCCTTCTAAAATCCTCTTGTCTTTGTGCCTCGGGAACGCCAAACAGAAATATTTACACACTATTTGCAGGTTGAGCAGGTCTGTAATAAGAGTGTCCAATCAGAATACTGAGAGGTGCAATGAAATTTTCCAGGAGTTCAAAATCTGAACAGGTTGATGAAGTCCTGGGGTGAAAGAGAGGTTGAACAGCTCTCTGGATTGTTGGCTGTACATGGATGATCAGTGCCCTAAAGAAAAGAAAGAACATCTGGATTTACAAAGCCTGCTTTATTGGGGGCGTGCTGTAAACAGGTTAATAATCTCAGATGCACAAGCAGGTACTTGCAGCGATAAAAGTTTAAGGTTTTGCCATTACTGGAAGGAAAACCCACAGGTTCAATCAATTGACCCAAAATATCATCAACATATCCAGAATGTATTCTCGAAGGCTTTCACAGCTGGGGTCCGATGGTTGTTGTAGGTTTTTCGGGCTGTTCGGCCGCGTTCTGAAGGTTTTTATTCCTAATGTTTCGCCAGTCTCTGTGGCCGGCATCTTCAGAGGACAGGAGCAGAAACTCTGTCTGTGTTCTGGCGTAGTGTGTGGGATAGTATCTAACTCCTGTCCTCTGAAGATGCCAGCCACAGAGACTGGCTTCATGCAACTCTGCATCACTCCACTGAAAGACTAAGGGCAGCCAGCATGGTGTGGTGGCTAGTGTGCTTAAGTAGGACTCAGGAGATCTGCGTTCAGATCCTCACCCAGCCATACTGGGCTCACTGGGTGGCCGTGGGCCAGCCACACACTCTCGGTCTAACCTGCCTCTCAAGGTTCTTATGAGGAAAAAGTATGGAGGCATGTGTGCTACCCCTTGAGCTCATTAGAGCAAAAGCAACACACCCCATTGCACAGGTTCATGTGTGAGATCTAAGTGCTGATGTATTAGCTAGTGACAGTTCATCACTACAACTTATACCAGTTTGTTTAATGCCAATGTCACTGATCAACCGGATTCTCATTACAGTGGTGCTTCGCTTAAAGAGCGCACCGTATAACGATGAATCCGCATAGCGATCCCGTTTTCGGGATCGCTAATGCGGAGGCATAGCGTCGGCCCCAATGGGCAAAACCGCATAGCGAAGATCGGTAAGCGTTTCGCTTACCGATCTTCGCTTTGCGACGCCCGCAGATCAGCTGTTCGGCGGTTTCAAAATGGCCGCCGGACGCCCAAAATGGCCACGCGGAGCGTTTTCGCGCCCTCCCCTCGCTTACCGACGGCGCGAAAATGGCTGCCGGACCCTGGAAACTTCGCTAAACGGTGAGTTTTGTGCCCATTTGGAACGCATTAAATGATGTTTAATGCGTTCCAATGGGCTTCCCCGTTCCGTTTAGCGAAGTTTTCACATAGCGAAGGTTAATCCGGAACGGATTAACCTCGCTATGCGGGGCACCACTGTATTCTGTTTCAAGAGGAAACCTCCCACCCTCAGGGATGCCCCTGAGTGGATTCTGGGGCTGAGCACCTACCTTCCAGGACAGGATATGGCAATGCCTGCAGAGCTGCAAGGTATCTCCATACTGCTCCTTCCTTGGGTAACATCTCACAAGCTTGAAATACATCTTTTTCCAATCCAAATTCCCTTTATCTGACAAAATCAGCCGCTTGCGTATCTGAAAAACAAAAAGACACGCCTGAAGATGTAGGTCTCAAAAATACTTTTAAGATTTAACAAGTATGAGGCACAGCACGATGAAAGTAGAAACCACCAAATCCCTGTCCTCTCAGAGGACTCTATAATCAGAGAAGTTCAAACTCAGGATGTGGAACCAATCAAGCAGAAACATGTAAAGCTCTTAATGAGTGTGAATGTTTTCTAGAGGTGTGTGCTAGATTAAAAATTTGGATATTATTTGCTGAAAACCTACTTACAAAATCATAACTTTTTGTCAAACCAAGTCAGAACTTTAAGCCCGTTCCTCCCTGGTAAACAAAGGATCCTTGCCGAAATTCTTGGGTTGGTGTGTGCATCCTCGTTTGGTGCATGAATCATGGCAGGGGTGTTCTGTTTACCAAGGAGGAATGCTTTGAAAGTTATAACTTGGTTTATGTTATGAACAGGATTTCAGCTATTGTTACATTATAAGCTTAGAAGACTGTATTTTATAAAGCTATAAATAAAGTTAGTTAAAGACATGAGTAAAAGTAGAACCCACGCTGGGTTCTAAAAAAAAGGGGTCACATATACTAGAGAAAATAATGCAGGAAGCTGGAACTTTTCATGCCCCCCACCTCCCAGTCTGGGCTTTCTAAAAACTGGATGGACTATGAGGCAAGTCTCCTCTGAAACTGAACAGAGGCGATACATATGTTTCTGCACTGAGTCCCTGAGAGAGGACAAAGAACGGTCCCAACTGTACTTGGTGGACAGCAAGTGTCCTACCTTCTGACCATCACGTAAATTTCACAGAGTCACGGGATAATCTGAATAGTGAAACTGAACAGGATGTAGGCCTGAATCTCAGCGAGTCCTTTGCTTCCCGAGTCCCCTTCCTGTTGCCTATTACCTGTCTGTCTGTGAAGTGATAATGGCAGAGCTTCTTCCACAGCAACCGGTCCTCACTGAGCACCTGAAGGCTGGGAGCCACCTGTCCAAGGCTCACCAGATCTCGCCCGTCTGTCAGGCGTTGCATGATGTTCAGTTGTAAACATAAAGGCAGGTCTGTGAAAGTCATCCCTTTAAAGGCAGGCTGGAAGAAAAGAGAAAACAAAAGTGAGGCTGCACAACAACAACAAACTCATTGGCACCCTGCACCACAAACATCAGAAACCACCTTGAACTCTGAACACACTAACAAATATTCTTGGAACATATCCCTTCTATCAGGAAGCTTACAGACGTCACCCTCAACTCCTCAGGAGAAAGATGGAATAAAAACGTTAGATTAATAATGTAGTTAAGTTCTTTGTTCATTGTGTGTGTGTGTGTGTGTGTGTGTGTGTGTGTGTGTGTGTGTGTGTTGTGTGTGTGTGTGTGTGTGTGTGTGGTGTGTGTGTGGTGTGTGTGTGGTGTGTGTGTGTGTGTGGTCATATCTACAGCTACATATATCCTCTATTAGAGATGGGGATGTTCATATTCATATACAAATACGAGTCTCTCTGCCACAGCTGGACTTAACAAGGGTCTGGCCCCCAGGACCGGATCCTCATGTGGGTGCCGGTCCCACTCATCCTGCCAATGGCACCTGCAGCTCTGCACTCTTCCCACTTGGCTGGCCATTCAGCGGCCATGCACAGAGACTCGTTCTCTGGGCAGCCATGCAGGGAGACTCGTCCACTCCGGAAGAGAGTAGAGCTGCGGGCTCCCACTGGCAGGACGAGCGGGACTGGCATGGCGGCCAGATCGTCCTTAGGTCCAGCTGCATTGGAGATACATATATGAATATCTCCACCTCTAACCTCTATATCAGAGGGCCCCAACCCCTGGTCTGTGGCCTAATGCCAGTTAGTGGCCTGAGCCGGACCGGGCCACAGAGAGACAGCCCACCCCCACACGCACTCCCCCCGCCCAGCCCGTTTGCGCCTGCACGTACCCCTACAAGTACTGTGCTGCCCTTTGCGCATGAGCGTGCGGGGGGGGGGGGTAACCCACCTTCCCCAGCTGGTCTGTGGGGCTAAAAAGGTTGGGGACCGCTGTTCTATATAAAACAGTAATAAAATTATTGTAATCAAAGTTGATACTTGCTTTTAAAAAGTTATTTAAATAATTCTCTTATCTCTTATTGAGCAAATTTCCAAAGCAAGCTTGTTGCTCTATCTGTCTAGAGAAATGGCTAGAGAAACAGACAGAACACCAAGCCTGTCTTGAAAATTTGCTCAAGAAGAGACATGGAAATAATTTAAATAACCAATTTAAAAATAAGTATCAAGCCTTAATAGGAATAATTTTACTACCATTTTGTTATATTTGTGGGGGAGATTTTTCGTTAAATGACAAACTGCCAAGAGTCTATTTCCTACTCAATACTTACACCAGACCCCTTGGCTGTCTAATTTGAAGCCAAGTTAAAATTTGGTTCTTCACAACAGGTTTTGGGCCTCAATGACCAGGACTTGGTTCAGACCTATTGAGACTCTGGATTGCTGTATTAATCGTGCTGAATTGTTTTCAACCTGTTTTTGAACTGTTTTATTGTCGGAGGTAGAGGTAGTTTGCCAAATAAATACTCTTTCTTGCAGATATGTGAATTCTACCTATGGAGGAGTCTATTAATACTAGTGCTAATGCATTTGAAAAAGTATTAAGTCTTCTGAAACCCCATCCACACTCTTAAACGGTGGCGATGATTATGTGCCGTCAAGTCGGAACCGACTTATAGCAACCTAAAACAGCTTTCGAGGTAAGTGAAATATCTAAGAAGTATTTTTACCAGTTCCACATCCCTAATGAGTCTTCATGACTGAGCAGGGATTAAAACCCAGATCTCCAGAGTCCTAGAATGTCACTCTATCCACTACACCACACTCAGTGTGTGTTACACATCATATAATGTTCATGTATGTACACACACATACACACGAGAATACATCAAACATATTATCATTCTCCATTTAACAATCCTTTTATACTGATGCTTTGCCTGTTTTATTTTTTACTGCAATATTTGTGATCTGTGATCATTCTACCAAAGACTCTTGCAGAGTGTGGGCGGCATACAAGTCAAATGGATAAATAAAATAAATAATAAATAAATCAATTTTACAAATCATCCTTGATTTTGTTTTTCTAAACCAGTGGTTCTTAACCTTTGTTACTCGGATGCTTTTGAACTGCAACTCCCAGAAGCTCCAGTCAGGACAGCTGGTGGTGAAGGCTTCTGGGAGTTGCAGTCCAAAACTCCTGAGTAACCCAAGGTTAAGAACCAGTGTTCTAAACCATTTCAAAGGTGCCATTAAGTTCAGACGCAGTTGGGCATTTCAAATAAAATATACCATAAGATTTGTAGAAACAGCAAATGTGTTAGGTTTCAGACCTGGAAGCCAAAAAGCAGGATTATTGCTTACCCTGGTGATTTGGATATTGTTCAGCTGCTGTTGCCAGTGAAGAATCGTCTCCATCCTGTGCACCCACATGTTAATGTTGCCCACCAGGACGGACTTGCCAACACCTTGGACCAGGGTGCAAAGTGACATGTACAGGGTCTGCAGGAGTTCCCGGATTAGCCTGATGTTCTGCTGGTCCTCCAGAACTTTGTATGGGAAAGTGGAAGAACAAAGTAGAAGTAAATAAACGAAATAAGCAGAAACAAAGAAATACACTTTCTAGTGTCAGCATCAATACAGTGCATAGACAATGGAGAGTGCAAAATTGGGCCATTTTTGTCTCCAAGGGTGGCCAAGATGAGCTACAGCTCCTTGGTAAACTGCAGAATCTCCTTCCATCAGATTTCATGATTCAGAAGTGGGGCACACTTGTTGAAGATGCTTTTGATACAGAGATGGGTTCTGATGCAGAACAAAGTTAACAGTTCTTAGGTAACATTGGAGTTAATGGGTCAGAATTTAATTGAAACCAGATGGCTTTATATGGACCAACAGACCACTGATTTCAACAGGAATTTGCCTGCAATAGACCTGCTTGTTTTAGAATTAATGGCTCATTAGACTCCAGAGCAAAATGGTCTGGTGTGCCAACCCTATTTTCACTGAGGTTGCCAATTTGTGTCTCCACTGTATGCCTTCATGACTGAATGTTTCTCTAACAATACATCCTCTAGCACCTTCCTAGCATCTCATCATCAACCAAGGAAGGAAGGAGTTGTCTTGAATAAGGTCATTGGTATATTTCATATCATTTTTCCCAGTTCAACCCCAAGAACATATGGAATTTGCAAATATGCCCCTCCATGGTTTCAACTGGAATTGTACAGGATCTGTGCACTCTGATACTCTATGCCTGCTTGCTGAGACATGTCACATGACTTCAGAGGGTCTTGCCTGAAAGCAAGCACAAATAAAATCTGCAGCCATGAAATCAATGGAATTTATTACACAATAAGCATTCTCAGCAGAATCTACCCCTTGTTAGTGCCTAGAACAGAGCCACTGAATCAACAGTCAAAATTCTGTTGTGCAGTTACACAAAAGGTGCAACTTTTAGCAGCAAATTGTCATAAATTAAGGAACTCCTGTAGGGACTATCTGTTGCATACTCCGTCATATAGTTTAGCATGGAACACAAAATTCCTATGGAGAGTTCTTATTTATGGCAATTCACCACTAAATATTATGCCTTTTGCATAACCACACAACAGGATTTTGATCAATTGGACCTATATACCTATTAACATAACAATGCCCATTTGTTCAAAAGGTCTAACTCGGGGTGGGATTAATTGGACTGAACTCTTGAAATCTACCCCATTTTTTCTTTCTTATTTGTGTATTTTTACCTTTCTGTACTACTTTTTCCAAGATATTCATGAAGTTCTTCTGGGCGATTCCACTCAGTGACGTTAGCTGGGACTTTGCTATCAGCTCCAACAGCTGTGGATAAAAATACGACATTCAGCCTTTAGCAACACAAAGACACTTTTCTAATCTTAGCCTTCTGGTCATATGGCCCCTTCACGGATTGCTGCCTTGTTGTGGTGAAGGGGCTTGAGTAATTAAGAGAAGCTCTGGGCTATGCCATGTAGGGACACCCAAGATGGACAAGTCATAGTGGAGAGTTGTGACTAAACGTGATCCACCTGGAGCAGGAACTGGCATGCCACTCCAGTGTCTTTGCCAAGAAAACTCCATGGACAGAAACAAAAGGCTAAAAGATATGACACTGGAAGATGGGCCCCTCACGTCCAACATGCTACTGAGGAAGAGTGGAGGACAAGTACAAGTAGCTCCAGAGCTAATGAAGTGGTTGGGCCAAAGCCAAAAGACACTCAGCTGCGGATGCGCCTGGAAATGAAATGAAAGTCCGATGCTTCAAAGAAAAATACTCCATTGGTACCTGGAATGTAAGATCTATGAACCTTGGTAAGCTGGGTGCAGTCAAACAGAAGAAGGCAAGAATAAACATTGACATCCTGGATGTCAGTGAACTAAAGTAGACGGGAATGGGTAAATTCAGTTCAGACGATTATCATATCTACTATTGTGGGTCAGAATCCTGTAGAGAAGAAATGGAGTAGCCTTCATAGTCAACAAAAGAATGGGAAAAGCTGTACTGGGATACAATCTCAAAAATGATAGAATGATTTCAATAGGAATCCAAGGCAGACCTTTCAACATCACAATAATCCAAGTTTATACACCAACCACCAATGCTGAAGATGCTAAAATTCACTAATTCTATGAAGAATTACAACACCTTCTAGAACTGACACCAAAGAAAGATGTTCTTGTCATTATGTGTGTGTGTGTTCAGTCGTTTAGTCGTGTCCGACTCTTCGTGACCCCATGGACCAGAGCACGCCAGGCCCTCCTGTCTTCTACTGCCTCCCGGAGTTGTGTCAGGTTCATGTTGGTTGCTTCGCAGACACTGTCCAGCCATCTCATCCTCGGTCGTCCCCTTCTCCTCTTGTCATCACACCTTCCTAACATCAAGGTTTTTTCCAAGGACTCTTTTCTTCTCATGAGATGGCCAAAGTACTGGAGCCTCAGCTTCAGGATCTGTCCTTCCAGTGAGCACTCAGGGTTGATTTCCTTTAGAACTGATAGGTTTGTTCTCCTTGCAGTCCAGGGGATTCTCAAGAGCCTCCTCCAGCACCACAATTCAAAGGCATCAATTCTTCGGCAGTCTGCTTTCTTTATGGTCCAGCTCTCACTTCCATACATCACGACAGGAAAAACCATAGCTTTGACTATTCGGACTTTTGTTGGCAAGGTGATGTCTCTGCTTTTCAAGATGCTGTCAAGATTTGTCATCGCTTTCCTCCCAAGAAGAAGGCATCTTTTAATTTCAGGGCTGCTGTCTCCATCTGCAGTGATCATGGAGCCCAGGAAGATAACATTTGACACTGCCTCCATATCTTCCCCTTCTATTTCCCAGGAGGTGATGGGACCAGTGGCCATGATCTTAGTTTTTTTGATGTTGAGTTTCAGACCGTTTTTTGCACTCTCCTCTTTCACTCTCATTACAAGGTTCTTTAATTCCTCCTCACTTTCTGCCATCAGAGTGGTATCATCTGCATATCGGAGGTTGTTGATATTTCTTCCGGCAATCTTAATTCCGGCTTGGGTTTCTTCCAGTCCAGCCTTCCGCATGATGTATTCTGCATATAAGTTAAATAAGCTGGGGGACAGTATACAGCCTTGCCGTACTCCTTTCCCAATTTTGAACCACTCAGTTGTTCCATGACCAGTTCTAACTGTTGCCTCCTGTCCCACATATAGGTTTCTCAGGAGACAGATAAAGTGGTCAGGCACTCCCATTTCTTTAAGAACTTGCCATAGTTTGCTGTGGTCCACACAGTCAAAGGCTTTCGCATAATCAATGAAGCAGAAGTAGATATTTTTCTGGAACTCTCTGGCTTTTTCCATAATCCAGCGCAAGTTAGCAATTTGGTCTCGAGTTCCTCTGCCTCTTCGGAATCCAGCTTGTACTTCTGGGAGTTCTCGGTCCACATACTGCTGAAGCCTACCTTGCAGGATTTTGAGCATAACCTTGCTAGCGTGTGAAATGAGTGCAATTGTACGGTAGTTGGAGCATTCTTTCGCACTGCCTTTCTTTGGGATTGGGATGTAGACTGATCTTTTCCAATCCTCTGGCCACTGTTGAGTTTTCCAAACTTGCTGGCATATTGAATGTAGCACCTTAACAGCATCATCTTTCAAGATTTTAAATAGTTCAACTGGAATGCCATCACCTCCACTGGCCTTGTTGTTAGCCAGGCTTTCTAAGGCCCACTTGACTTCGCTCTCCAGGATGTCTGGCTCAAGGTCAGCAACTACATTGTCTGGGTTGTCCGGGATATCCAAATCTTTCTGGTATAATTCCTCTGTGTATTCTTGCCACCTCTTCTTGACGTCTTCTGCTTCTGTTAGATCCCTCCCATTTTTGTCTTTTATCATGTTCATCTTTGCGCAAAATGTGCCTTTAATATCTCCAATTTTCCTGAACAGATCTCTGGTCTTTCCCTTTCTGTTATCTTCCTCTATTTCTTTGCATTGTTCATTTAAGAAGGCCCTCTTGTCTCTCCTTGCTATTCTTTGGAAGTCTGCATTCAATTTTCTGTAACTTACCCTATCTCCCTTGCATTTTGCTTCCCTTCTCCTCTCTGCTATTTCTAAGACCTCGTTGAACAGCCACTTTGCTTTCTTGCATTTCCTTTTCTTTGGGATGGTTTTCGTTGCTGTCTCCTGGACAATGTTACGAGCCTCTATCCAAAGTTCTTCAGGCACTCTGTCCACCAAATCTAGTTCCTTAAATCTGTTCTTTACTTCCACTGTGTATTCATAAGGGATTTGGTTTAGATTATACCTGAGTGGCCCAGTGGTTTTTCCTACTCTCTTCAGTCTAAGCTTGAATTTTGCTATGAGAAGCTGATGATCAGAACCGCAGTCAGCTCCAGGTCTTGTTTTTGCTGACTGTATAGAGCTTCTCCATCTTTGGCTGCAGAGAATATAATCAATCTGATTTCGATATTGCCCATCTGGTGATTTCCATGTATAGAGTCGCCTCTTGTGTTGTTGGAAAAGAGTGTTTGTGATGACCAGCTTATTCTCTTGACAAAACTCTATTAGCCTTTGTCCTGCTTCATTCTGAACTCCAAGGCCAAACTTCCCTGTTGTTCCTTTTATCTCTTGGCTCCCTACTTTAGCATTCCAGTCCCCTAGAATGAGAAGAACATCTTTCTTTGGTGTCAGTTCTAGAAGGTGTTGTAAATCTTCATAGAATTGTTCAATTTCAGTCTCCTCAGCAATGCTGGTCGGTGCATAAACTTGGATTATTGTGATGTTGAATGGTCTGCCTTGGATTCTTATTGACATCATTCTATCATTTTTGAGATTGTATCCCATTACAGCTTTTCCTTTTATCTCTTGACTCCCTACTTTAGCATTCCAATCTTGTCATTATAGGGGATTGGAATGCTAAAGTAGGGAGTCAAGAGATACCAACAACACAAGAGGCGACTCTACACATGGACATCACCAGATGGGCAATACAGAAATCAGATTGATTATGTTCTCTGCAGTCAAAGATGGAGAAGCTCTATACAGTCAGCAAAAACAAGACCTGGAGCTGACTGCGGCTCTGATCATCAGCTTCTGATAGCAAAATTCAAGCTTAGACTGAAGAGAGTAGGAAAAACCACTGGGCCACTCAGGTATAATCTAAACCAAATCCCCTATGAGTACACAGTGGAAGTAAAGAACAGATTTAAGGAACTCGATTTGGTGGACAGAGTGCCTGAAGAACTTTGGATAGAGGCTCGTAACATTGTACAGAAGGCAGCAATAAAAACCATTCCAAAGAAAAGGAAACACAAGAAAGCAAAGTAGCTGTCCAACAAGGCCTTACAAATAACAGAGAGGAGAAGGGAAACAAAATGCAAGGGAGACAGGGAAAGTTAGAGAAAATGGAAAGCAGACTTCCAAAGAATAGCAAGGAGGGACAAGAGGGCCTTCTTAAACAAATAGTGCAAATAAAGAGAGGAAAATAACAGAAAGGGAAAAACCAGAGATCTGTTCAAGAAAATTGGAGATATTAAAGGAACATTTCATGCAAAGATTGACACGATAAAGGACAAAAATGGTAGAGACCTAACAGACGCATAAGACATCAAGAAGAGGTGGCAAGAATACACAAAGGAATTATACCAGAAAGATCTGGATGTCCTGGAGAACCCAGATAGTGTGGTTGCTGACCTTGAGCCAGACATACTGGAGAGTGGGCCTTAGAAAGCTTGGCTAACAACAAGGGCAATGGAGGTGATGGCATTCCAGCTGAACTATTTAAAATCTTAAAAGATGATGCTGTTAAGGTGCTACATTCAATATGCCAGCAAGTTTGGAAAACCAAACAGTGGCCAGAGGATTGGAAAAGATCAGTCTACATCCCAATCCCAAAGAAGGGCAGTGCCAAAGAATACTCCAACTACCGTACAACTGAACTCATTGCACATGCTAGCAAGGTTGTGCTCAAAATCCTCAAAGGTAGGCTTCAGCAGTATGTGGACCGAGAAATCCCAGAAGTACAAGCTGGATTCCGAAGGGGCAGAGGAACTAGAGACCAAATTGCTAGCATGCACTGGATTATGGAGCAAGAGAGAGAGTTCCAGAAAAACGTCTACTTCTGCTTCATTGACTACGCAAAAGCCTTTGACTCTGTGGACCACAGCAAACTATGGCAAGTCCTTAAAGAAATGGGAGCATGAAAGAGGAGAGTGCAAAAAATGGTCTGAAGCTCAACGGCAGAAAAACTAAAATCATGGCCACTGGCCCAGTCAGCTCCTTGCAAATAGAAGGGAAAAATATGGAAGTGGTGACAGATTTTACTTTCCGGGGCTCCATGATCAATGCAGATGGAGACAGCAGCCATGAAATTAAAAGATGCCTGATTCTTGGGAGGAAGGCAATGACAAACCTAGACAGCATCTTAAAAAGCAGAGACATCATCTTGCCGACAAAAGTCCGCATAGTCAAAGCTATAGTTTTTCCAGTAGCATGTATGGAAGTGAGAGCTGGACCATAAAGAAGGTTGACTGCCGAAGAATTTATGCTTTCGAATTGTGGTGCTGGAGGAGGCTCTTGAGAGTCCCTTGGACTGCAAGGAGAACAAACCTATCCATTCTGAAGGAAATCAACACTGAGTGCTCACTGGAAGGACAGATCTTGAAGCTGAGGCTCCAGTACTTTGGCCATCTCATGAGAAGAGAAGACTCCCTGGAAAAGACCCTGATGTTGGGAAAATGTGAAGGCAAGAGGACAAGGGGACGACAGAGGGCAAGATGGTAGGACAGTGTCATCGAAGCTACCAACAGGAATTTGACCAAACGCCACTCCGGCAGGCAGTGGAAGACAGGAGGGCCTGGCGTGCTCTGGCCGATGGGGTCACGAAGAGTCGGAAATGACTTAAGGACTAAACAACAACAAAGAGGAAAAGACAGAAGAGTCAGAAAGGAAAGACAGATGCGAGAGCTTTAGTGATAGCCACCTCTCTGCCTCTTTTTCCCAGCTTAATTACTAAGCCAAGTCATCAAAACTGGCAACAGAGTAAAATAAACTGGGGTTATCTAAGAAGCTTTTCCTGACACAGCAAGAAATCTAGACTCCAGAGTGAAGGAGAACAGAGAGCTAACCTGAAAGGTTATCAGCAAGATAACCTACTCTTGTGCATGCATGTGAACTCATATGCTTCTTTAAAAAAAATATTGCGGGCAAAAAAAAAACAGAACAAGTATCACCTATATGTCTAGTTTCTAATTGTGGTCAGAGAGGATTAAATGTAACTATTACATGCATTCTAAATATGTTTTCAAGACCCACTGCTCAGAAGCACCCCAACAACATTTGATTTTACAACCCATCTTCACAAATTTAAAAACAGCTTTCCAAACTCTGAACAAATCTAAGAGTTGGATCCCATAAATTTGCCTACTTCTGCTGGTTGTCCGGCCCCCTTTTAGTACTGGCCACACCCACACTAGAATGGACACTCCCACCTCCTTCAAGGAAAGCAGCTCAGACCACACCAAGAAAATGGTTTCCTACCCTATATTAATAAACATGCAAAACTAAGAAAATTTGCCAAGTCATGGGTTGAACTGTTTTGCCCTGCTGGAATCTATGACAAGACTTAATTTAGAGTTATCAGCACTTTTACATAAATTAGGAGCACATGAAACAAGGAGGAGGAAGAGGAAACATGAGGGAATTTTTTCCCAAGCACTTGTCCATTTAACTCAACACTGTCATCACCGTGTGACTATCAGCTCCAGGCAGCAAAGTGGACCAGGATGACTGATCTACTCTTCTGTTTATCTTTCCGGCCAATCCTGAACACTGACAGATGGCTCTCCTACATTTGGCATTCTATTAATACCTCGCATGGCCACATGACTGGCATAAAGCAAGAGAGATGGAAAAAGGAGTCAATGCTAAGCTGTCCAACACTAGTTAATCAGCTTTATTTCTATGACTCACCATTTCAAGCAACTGAAACATAAAATAAGGTGTACACACACACACACAGAGGTGAGTATTTTTCACATAACCCTTGATGAGCAAGCAACACATGTGCGAAAAAAATTATGGTGCAAGGATGCTACCAAACATAAAACGCCGACCCCCTTCTTGCAAATCAGAAGTGGTGCAATTTGGAAAGGACATGCTGTTCTCTAGATGTGAATCCACCGAAGGCACAGATTTGGTTTTTAAATCAAGTTTCTACTCCTTACAGTTATGGAGAGATTTAACCTTTAAAGGCCTGCATGGTTAGGCTGCAGCGAAGTTGAAGCACAAGCATGCCTGGTTTGCAAGATATGCAAGGTCATTTGACATTCCTTCACCAGATGCTCAGACACCCCATCTTAAGCAGGTGGCCAAGTGCCTCTTTAACTATCCCATCTGGTCTTGGGCTTTTCTTCCAAGATAGATTCATATGGTATGAAATGTGTTGATTTTAGGCATCATGCAAAGGATTTATCTAGAGCAGCGATGGTGAACCTATGGCACGCGTGACACAGCTGGCACACAGAGCCCTCTCTGTGGGCACGCGACCCATAAGTCACGATTGAAAAATACTTACCTGTCCTCTGATCCCAGATTTTGTCACTCCCCTCTGCTGGTGCAGTGGTCCAGTGGAGGGGTGCAAAGCCGACCATTATTGGTCTAGCCCAATGGGGGATTGGAGGACCAGTAAGTATTTATTTGTTAATACCACCCATAGGGGAAAAATAAGCATTTAACCCTTGCAGTGCAGGAGCAGTTGTTTTTTTTCCTCAACTACGAGAAACCTTAGTATTCAGGTTTTAATTGCAGTGTTGGCACTTTGAAATAATAAGTTGATTTTGTGTTGCAGTTTGGGCACTCGGGCTCAAAAAGGTTCACCATCACTGAGCCATGTATTTTTGTTTCCTAGCTATTCTTGATTGACACTTTATTAGCAATTGTATCACTCATTGTTTTTAAGGTTTTGTTCAATCTTCCTTGGAGGTTCATTAAAGTCTAAGGCAAGCTAAAAATCTTGTAAAACAAAATCAGTATTTCTGCCCCAAGCTTATTCCATGTCATCTCAGGGTTCTTTACATTAACTTATGGGGTGGAGGATCATCTCAGCACAACTTCACAACCATCCTGCAAGATGGTTTAACACTGGAGGAAAAAAAAGCAGCTGGCCAAAGGTCACTTAAGGAGCTTCCCAGCTGGATAGTAATTCAAAGCTAGGGCTTCTCACTCCAACTCCAAATGCAATTTTCAGAGGCCACACTTTCAAAGCGGTGAAAAGCATATGAAGGCAGCATGTTTTAAAATAAATTTTGGTTGCTGTGGTCCAAAAGAACCAATTTTTCCAAGCTCAAGTTAAATGCTCCTGGTCCAAGCCTTCAACTCTCCCTGACTAATGATGTGAATTATGTTTATATCGTTTTTTTCCTTTTCCTTTAAAGCCAGGACCATCTAAAGTTGTGCTTCACTAGACTATTGCTTTGCATAACAATGAATTCGCTTTATGATGAGTTTTTCGGAGCGATCTTGCGCTTCGTATAACAATGTTTCCTATGGCCGATTTTCGCTTTACGATGTTAGGGATCTTGCCTCACAAGACGGTTAAATTTTAGGTCCCTGTTTTTCGCTTTACAATGTTTTGACAGCTTGGTCTTGCTTCGCTAGATGGGTCTTTTAATGGTCGCTGTTTCGTTAGAAAGCTGTCTTTGCTTGAGAAACGCATTTCGCTTAACGATGTTTCCTATGGCGATTTCCGCTTTACGATGACAATCCGTTCCCATTGGAACGGATTATCAGGTTTTCAATGCATTTCAATGGGAAAATGTGTTTCGCAAGACAATGTTTTCGCTTAACAGCGATTTTCGTGGAACGAATTAACATCGTCTTGCGAGGCACCACTGTATTTCTTTCTCCCCACCCCTCACCCCAGATCAGTTCTAGTTGGTGAAGAAATTCAGCCCTGCCACAGAAAATGCCCCTATTATATATGTGTAGCTAGTGTCAACTATGATCCAGAAGCCCAGCAAGAAGAACCCACAAGGAAGAATTTTAAAATTCATTCAAAAGAGCACAAGAGCTCTTAAATAGCACCAGGAATGTTTCTCAAATTGTTAGCGATTGACCTGCCTGAAAAATGTCAAGTGCTCATCTTTGAAAATAATCAGCTTTGTCCATGTATGCCAGCCCTATGTGCTGTAACACAATTCCCTTGGAATCAGTCTCTTTGAATTTCGGCATGTAAATTAATACACTCATTCTACCTTATGCCCCCTCCCCCGTGAGACCAAGCAATCTGTTGCAAAACATTGCCTAAAGGCGTATCACGTTGCAAATTCTTCTGGAGCAAGGCAAACATCATGGTCATCTGCCCTAGACAGAACACCTCAGACTATGAGTAAAGCTGACTCAAAAATCAGACAACTGGGCAAAAGGCAGGAAGAGAGAGAAAGAAAGCATATGTTTAAGCTTGTCTTCACCTAGCAGTCACACGCTAGCTAAGCGGCTTTATTCCCATTTTCAGGGAAAACACACACACATGGATTCACCAGACGTGCATTTATCAGATATGGTCAAGCCTTCTCCTTGATGTGCTAGTGATACATGTGCAGGACAAAAAATGTGCAACTGAATAGGTGCATGCCTGAAGTGGTATAGCTCTGAAAGGACCACATCACACAAGATCAGAGAAAGCACTGGCCCAAATGTCCTAGACATTCAGAAGCATTAATAGAAATTGATCAAAAAGCTTTCTGTTAGTGGTCACAGAATCATAAGAGTTGGAAGGGGCCGATAAGGCCATTTAATGAAACCCTCTGCTCAAGGCAGGAATCCGAATCAAAGCAGATCTGACAGAGGGTGGTCAGATCTGCTCTTGAATTTTCTCTTGAATGACTCCAGCACTGGAGTGCTCACCATCTCCTGAGGTAATTGATTCCACTGTCATACTGTTCTAACATTTGGAAAGTTTTTTCCGGATATTCAGCCTAAATCTGGCTTCCTATAGCTTGAGCTCATTATTACATGCCCTGCACTCTGGGATGAACAAGAACAGATCCTGCCCCTCCTCTGTAGAACTGCCATTCAAGTATTCGAAAAGTGCTCTCACATCTTGCCTCAATCTTTTTTCCCCTCAAAGCTAAATTTGCCAAGTTCTTTCAGTCTTTTCTCACAGGGCTTGGTTTCCAGTCCCCTGATCATCCCTGTTACCCTTTTCTTAACTTGCTCCAGTTTACTGGCATCCTTCTTAAAGTGTGTTGTCCAGAACTGGACACAGTACTCTAGATGAGGCCTAAGCAGTGCCGAGTAGAGGAGGACTAGTACCTCCCAGAGTTTGGAAACTATATTTATCTGTGTATTCTTGAAGGCTTTCACGGCCAGGATATAATGGTTGTTGTGGGTTTTTCAGGCTCTTTCGCCGTGTTCTGAAGGTTGTTCTTCCTAACGTTTCCCCAGTCTCTGTGGCTGGCATCTTCAGAGGACAGCACTCAAGAGGACAGATGTTTATCTGTCACTCTGAAGAGGAGGCAACAGGTTCTACTCTGCCAGCTGACAAACGGATGGGTCACTTTACTTATCCATATTCTGAGTATATATGCTTATGGTATTGTAAGAGTAGTCCTCGGTCTTTAGAAGAAATTGCCAGAATGTTTTCCAGGATCTTTTTTTTCCCACTCAACCATGAGAACTAGAAACTTAAAAACCAAACAAAGATGAACATTTTTCAGAGTTCTGCCTCAGCTATTTGATTCTATGTTAGCTGCCATAATCCAAACTGTAGTTGCCTAGTTCTTGTGTTAACGATGTCCTCATTCAGGTTTAAGAGGCCCTTCTCCAACATACACCAGCCATGCTTGCAAAGTGCCAGAACTCTATAATTACAAGTCTTTCCACAATTGCTGAAGCCAGCACAGTAGTGCCACAATTGTGGCACGAGCCAACATGGGGTTTTGGCAACATATGCATTTGTCCCTCTCTCTGGCTCTCCTCAGAAGAGATGACAGCCTTCAGTAAGAAAATTCCATGTATACTGAAGTCTTTCAGGAGCAAAATGCAGCTCAGCTGTTTATGTGGTGTTTTGTGATGTGAGCCATTATCCACCAGGGACTTGGCCGATAAGATCAATTGATTTAAAACAGCATGCTTTTATTTGAGCTCTAGTGGCTGGCTGAAACACGTTTTTCCTCACTGCCAAACCACCAGCCAGTTTGAATTAGGGAGTTCTGAACTTATAGCTAACACGCAATTTCTGAGGCTCCAGGAAATAGAGAAATGGTTGGAGAAAAACACAGTTATTAGTTCCTAAATGCTGCAGCCTTTGTATGTTTTAATGTCAGTGGGAAGAAAATAAAAAGTATGGTAACGGCTTCAACAAAGAAGCAGTCAAAGTAACAAAGTAACAGTCTCCTTCATGGATTGCTGCCTTGTCGTGGCGAAGGGACTTGAGTAACTCAGAGAAGCTATGGGCTATGCCGTGCAGGGACACCCAAGACAGACAGGACATAGTGGAGAGTTCCGACTAAACGCAATCCACCTGGAGTAGGAAATGGCAAGCCACTCCAGTATCTTTGCCAAGAACGCCCCATGATCAGAAACAAAAGGCTAAAAGATATGACGCTGGAAGATGGGCCCCTCAGGTCGGAAGGCGTCCAACATGCTACTGAGGAAGAGTGGAGGACAAGTACAAGTAGCTCCAGAGCTAATGAAGTGGTTGGGCCAAAGCCGAAAGGACGCTCAGCTGTGGACGTGCCTGGAAGTGAAAGGAAAATCCAATGCTGCAAAGAAGAATACTGCATAGGAACCTGGAATGTAAGATCTATGAACGTTGGGAAGCTGGAGGTGGTCAAACAGGAGATGGCAAGAATAAACATCGACATCCTGGGCATCAGTGAACTAAAATGGACAGGAATGGGCGAATTCAGCTCAGATGATTATCATATCTACTATTGTGGGCAAGAATCCCGTAGAAGGAATGGAGTAGCCCTCATAGTCAACAAAAGAGTGGGAAAAGCTGTAATGGGATACAATCTCAAAAATGATAGAATGATGTCAATACGAATCCAAGGCAGACCATTCAACATCACAATAATCCAAGTTTATGCACCAACCAGCATTGCTGAGGAGACTGAAATTGAACAATTCTATGAAGATTTACAACACCTTCTAGAACTGACACCAAAGAAAGATGTTCTTCTCATTCTAGGGGACTGGAATGCTAAAGTAGGGAGCCAAGAGATAAAAGGAACAACAGGGAAGTTTGGCCTTGGAGTTCAGAATGAAGCAGGACAAAGGCTAATAGAGTTTTGTCAAGAGAATAAGCTGGTCATCACAAACACTCTTTTCCAACAACACAAGAGGCGACTCTATACATGGAAATCACCAGATGGGCAATATCGAAATCAGATTGATTATATTCTCTGCAGCCAAAGATGGAGAAGCTCTATACAGTCAGCAAAAACAAGACCTGGAGCTGACTGCGGTCCTGATCATCAGCTTCTCATAGCAAAATTCAAGCTTAGACTGAAGAGATTAGGAAAAACCACTGGGCCACTCAGGTATAATCTAAACCAAATCCCTTATGAATACACAGTGGAAGTAAAGAACAGATTTAAGGAACTAGATTTGGTGGACAGAGTGCCTGAAGAACTTTGGATAGAGGCTTGTAACATTGTCCAGGAGGCAGCAACGAAAACCATCCCAAAGAAAAGGAAATGCAAGAAAGCAAAGTGGCTGTCCAACGAGGCCTTAGAAATAGCAGAGAGGAGAAGGGAAGCAAAATGCAAGGGAGATAGGGAAAGTTACAGAAACTTGAATGCAGACTTCCAAAGAATAGCAAGGAGAGACAAGAGGGCCTTCTTAAATGAACAATGCAAAGAAATAGAGGAAGATAACAGAAAAGGAAAGACCAGAGATCTGTTCAGGAAAATTGGACATATTAGAGGAACATTTTGCGCAAAGATGAACATGATAAAAGACAAAAATGGGAAGGACCTAACAGAAGCAGAAGACGTCAAGACGAGGTGGCAAGAATACACAGAGGAATTATATCAGAAAGATTTGGATATCCCGGACAACCCAGACAATGTAGTTGATGACCTTGAGCCAGACATCCTGGAGAGCGAAGTCAAGTGGGCCTTAGAAAGCCTGGCTAACAACAAGGCCAGTGGAGGTGATGGCATTCCAGTTGAACTATTTAAAATCTTGAAAGATGATGCTGTTAAGGTGCTACATTCAATATGCCAGCAAGTTTGGAAAACTCAACAGTGGCCAGAGGATTGGAAAAGATCAGTCTACATCCCAATCCCAAAGAAAGGCAGTGCCAAAGAATGCTCCAACTACCGTACAATTGCACTCATTTCGCACGCTAGCAAGGTTATGCTCAAAATCCTACAAGGTAGGCTTCAACAGTATGTGGACCGAGAACTCCCAGAAGTACAAGCTGGATTCCGAAGAGGCAGAGGAACTCGAGACCAAATTGCTAACTTGCGCTGGATTATGGAGAAAGCCAGAGAGTTCCAGAAAAATATCTACTTCTGCTTCATTGACTATGCGAAAGCCTTTGACTGTGTGGACCACAGCAAACTATGGCAAGTTCTTAAAGAAATGGGAGTGCCTGACCACTTTATCTGTCTCCTGAGAAACCTATATGTGGGACAGGAAGCAACAGTTAGAACTGGTCATGGAACAACTGAGTGGTTCAAAATTGGGAAAGGAGTACGGCAAGGCTGTATATTGTCCCCCAGCTTATTTAACTTATATGCAGAATACATCATGCGGAAGGCTGGACTGGAAGAAACCCAAGCCGGAATTAAGATTGCCGGAAGAAATATCAACAACCTCCGATATGCAGATGATACCACTCTGATGGCAGAAAGTGAGGAGGAATTAAAGAACCTTGTAATGAGAGTGAAAGAGGAGAGTGCAAAAAACGGTCTGAAACTCAACATCAAAAAAACTAAGATCATGGCCACTGGTCCCATCACCTCCTGGGAAATAGAAGGGGAAGATATGGAGGCACTGTCAAATTTTATCTTCCTGGGCTCCATGATCACTGCAGATGGAGACAGCAGCCCTGAAATTAAAAGGCGCCTTCTTCTTGGGAGGAAAGCGATGACAAATCTTGACAGCATCTTGAAAAGCAGAGACATCACCTTGCCAACAAAAGTCCGAATAGTCAAAGCTATGGTTTTTCCTGTCGTGATGTATGGAAGTGAGAGCTGGACCATAAAGAGGGCAGACCGCCGAAGAATTGATGCCTTTGAATTGTGGTGCTGGAGGAGGCTCTTGAGAATCCCCTGGACTGCAAGGAGAACAAACCTATCAGTTCTAAAGGAAATCAACCCTGAATGCTCACTTGAAGGACAGATCCTGAAGCTGAGGCTCCAGTACTTTGGCCATCTCATGAGAAGAAAAGAGTCCTTGGAAAAAACCTTGATGTTAGGAAGGTGTGATGGCAAGAGGAGAAGGGGACGACCGAGGATGAGATGGCTGGACAGTGTCTGCGAAGCAACCAACATGAACCTGACACAACTCCGGGAGGCAGTAGAAGACAGGAGGGCCTGGCGTGCTCTGGTCCATGGGGTCACGAAGAGCTGGACACGACTAAACGACTAAACACACACACACACACACAAAGTAACATGGACATTTAACTTGTTTTTGTGTTCTATTTCATGGTGCATTATTTTTTTTAAAAAAAAATCCTTTAGTTGTCTTCCTTATTGAATGTGTACTGTTAGTGTTCTGTAAACTGTTTTGAGGATTCTTTTGGGTGGAAAAACTAGTTTGGAGATTTAAATGCAGAGAAAGAAATTAATTCCATGTAATTTGAGGTAGAATAATTCTGGACTTTTAGATAGGAGAATTCAAAATAACTATCCTTCTCCAAATAGCTATAGTCTGAAGTGGTACAGTCCAGAAACTTACCACCTGAGATCACTGGCCACAGGGTAACTCCCCTTTTGCTTGTCTTTTGATAAAATCCTCAAGCCTGAAATTGTGTATGTGTGTTTATATTAAAATAAACCGGCCCTAATCAATAAGGCAAGGGCTAGAAACTTGGCTTGCTTGCGCAAACCATAGTTAATATTAACTATAGTCTAGGACTTTTATGACATGCTAAACTGTGGTTCACTCCAACTGGAAATTAACAAGAGAGGCTTGCTGTGAACTTTCATTATATTAAACAATGGCTTGCTATGACAGCAGAGTGTGACATATTAGCACATATTTAGGATTTGTGGGTGTATGTGTTTACTCTGTTGCTGCCAAGCAGATGGGGGGGGGGAAGAAATATATATTTCCCCTTGCTACTCTAATTACTATAATGTCAGCTGTGTTTTACTGAAGCCAATCATTTATCAAAATTTTGAAGACTATATGCATAAAACCAACCCTCTATAAGGACTTTTAAAAAAATACTGTGATAAAACTCCAAAGGGGGTACCCATATTAACCTGTCATACTAACCAAACATATAAAAAGAGTCATACAGAATGCCACAATAAGGTTGCAATCCTAGATATATAGGATTGGGAGAAGACCCACTGAATTCAACCAGGGTTATTCCCAACTAAGAAGTTTTCACATGGAAGCGTTACTCTTTGAAGGGTCACAAGACTCTCCCAGGTGCCTTTAAAAAAAATCAAGTCATCCAAGATATATTTTGTCCCAGCTAGAATTCTGGAGGCTTTAAGACCCCCAGCCCTCTCAGGAGTTTGATATGACTGGGTGTTGGGAAACAAGCCAACTTGCTATTATGGATTATGAAGCCGGCTTGTTTGAACAAACCATGGTTAACCGGAGTTTAAAGCAGAGATGGGTAGACCTGAGGTTTTGGTTTTCCCCACAGAAATGAGAGGTCTTACACGCAAAACAGGTGCAAGAGGCTTTCTTCAACTTAGAAGAATTCTAAGCCTGGAAATGTGAGCACCAGGATTGGATGGAGCTTAGAGTGCATTCCTCATATTATCAAGAGTTCTTCATTTCAGCAGTAGAATTTGAACTGCACATATCATTTTGTGGCTAGATACTTGAGAGTTAAAAATTCTAGCGGATCTCCTGCAAATCACTAAGAGACACAGCAGTACATACCAATCTTCTTCCCAACCCTGGTTGCAAGAAATATAAGATGGAGACCCGTTTGCATATTTAGCTTTGTTTTCATTAGTCTATGGATTTCCTGAAAGATGTATCTATACTTAATGCTCCACTGGGCTAAACCGTCCTGTTAAACTCACCCGCACAACATAGTTAAACCGTCTGGAGTCCAGAATGGCATTTGAGAAATCCAATCTGTTGAAAGCTTCTCCCAGGGTGCAGTAGCCATGGCGCTGAAATGGGATAAAGGAACAAAACATGGAATTCATCCACATGCAGAACTGAGAAAACTATTATGTTACATAGAGCCCATAATTAAAAGAAGAGATTCCTTAATTGTTTTTTAAAAAGTCATTATTACAGCAGGAACTTATCACACTTTCTATAGTTTGCAATAAAGGAACCAAATACCAGAAGCCATAAAGCTGGTAATAAAGCAACTCAATAAAGGAAAATATACATTTACATTTAATTCTATCTGCTATATGCTTGATATAGGTCCTATTTAATATCTGTAAAAATAAAGTGTCTACCAAACTTGGAAAAAACCCAGACCGACTTTTAACAGGAACAGCTCCAGAGGTGGGGAGCAGATAATCCCCTCTTAAAATGACATATTCTTTAGGCAATACTCTGCCAGACTGTAAGGGGAGAAACTGCACAATGAACAGTTCCTTCACCTTCAAGAAAAATATCCTTCACACAGACGGCTAACGTGTCAGAAAAAATACTAAGTGAAATTGCAACCCTTAGAAAATGTACATAGAGAGTGTCTGACAAAAGAAGAATTTAAGCCCTTTTTTCTTACTAACAGTCTGGAATGGTACACTCCTAAGAGGACCTTGTAATTCTATTACATGCATAATTCAGATGGTAGGCATGGAGAAATCAAGCTAACTTGAAATTTACCTGTGAAAGCCTGCACTTCCAATAGAACACATAGTAATGTTAGTCATTGCATAGCAATAACTTTACAGAGTTAGTTCGATTACCCTGTTTAAAAATAAGGCATACTCACTTCTTTTGTGCTTCCCTTGTGCACGTAAATCCACTTTTCTTGATGAACATCTGTTTAAACAAAAACAATTTTTATTCATTTAGACCATATACATTCTAATCACATCACGATTTGCTTAGTTCTGGTAGCTTTCTTCTGGATGACAGCTGGAATTTAACAGCTGACTTTTGCTTCCAAATTCTCCAAAATTGCTCCTTCTTTATTCGCATCAGAGCATTGCACAATTTAAAATTATGGATGTCTATGAAATGCAAGTAAAATTAAAGCAAATTAAAATGTTGAGATAATTAGACTGTTCTTCAAAACAGCAGCGGTATAATAGGAATTTTTGACCCAACTCCGGGAGGCAGTGGAAGACGAGAGGGCCTGGCGTGCTCTGATCCATGGGGTCACGAAGAGTCGGACCTGACTTAACGACTAAACAACAACAAATAACAGGAATTATAATTTATATTTCAGTGGAGGCTGCTGTAATTGTGTTACTATTGAAACCTAAGAAAACAATACTTGTCAGAGCCTAAGAGATACAGATGAATTTTAAAAATTGATAACTAGATTTGAGGTAACTATCTGATTTGAAGCAGAGAGGAGCTACTACAGTACCAAGCGTCTAGCACCAGTATGTCAAAGACAACATTAAGTGAATGTAGAAAAATAAATGCCATCTGTAGGTAAGGATTTATGGGTTGTTGTTTTCATCACTATAAAACAGCCTGTTAATCTTTAACTTTATCTTCATTGAACACTAGAAATTAGTTCTTCAGAGAAAGATAATGGGGGAAAGTAACAGTGAGGTTGGACTAACTCCTTGTGTACCTTCTAAGTCTATAATTCTACGATTTTATGATTCTCCAATTTAGATCCTCTTGAAAACAATGTGAAACACTGATCGTGACTAAAGCACCACTCACTACTACTGGAACCAAGTTCATCTAACTTAACTAACCAACCAATCTAACTACAGATCCATCATTTTTACTTTAATTTTCTCCCCCCCACACACAATTTTTCCAAACTAATCAAGCTTCTTTTCATGCTATACACTCTTTCTTTGGATTTAAAGGGCCTGGATCAGCCCCTTGAGGGGATTCATTTTAATTACTATACTTTCCCCTCCGTTTTTAGATGCTGGCAATTTTGAGCTTCCAGGGTATATTTTTAAAGAATCAAGTCTGGGCAAGAAAACCAACCAAAAAAACCCAAAAAGGCTGTAGGGATGCAGGCATGCGAGGGAGGGGCAAGGCCGGGAAGAGAAGAAATTGGAACCAGTTTACTTGGATGTACCACTGGGGTGGGGGGGAATATCCTTCCACTGCCAAACACAAACAACAAGAATTTGAACACAGCAAGCACAAGGCAAATGCTGTTATCCCAAACGTAAGGCTTCCCACTGCAGTGGACTCACATTCCCCGCACAAGGTCAAGGCAGTGGCCCAACAGCTCCCCAGAGACTTCTGGAAGAACTACAGAGGTCACTTAATTGTGTGAAAAGTGTGACCTCTCCAATCCAAACACAGTTGTTTATTGTTTTGTTATTTTATGCATTTCTCCTCTTACACTGAATCCTTGTTTTGCTGTTCAGCTGGTCCTTCTTTCTCTTCTTTGCGGCCACGTCACAGTTCATGCTGTTGAACATATTCTCCTTATTGTAGTCCTCTTTTCTGCAGTAACTGGGGATGACACAGAGAGGGGGGGAAATAATCTCTTTTTCAACTTGCATACCTCCCCCTTTAAGAGGGCATTTGAACACAACTGTCAACAGCTACATTTATACATGATGCAAAATTATAATAGGTGTCTGCTACCTTCTGGGCCTGCTTGAAAGGTATGGGTCTACAGGACAGTAAAGAAGGTTCTCTCCTAACAAGGACCACTGACCCACCAGAAAACTCCTTTGGGGGCCAGGACTCCCTGTGTCCACCTCCATGAGACCAGTATGACATTGTACCAAGAGCCACATATAACCTAGAGATTCCACATCCACATCTGAAGTTCAACATTTGAGTACACCTTCTCTCTTATGCACTTCCCACACCTTAAGATCTTCTAGTGGGGCTCTGATTCTGTCTCCATCACCTATGGAGGTGAGACCATCACAGGAAGTCAACAACAGTATTTAATCAGAAACGGCCGTTGCATTCAAGAATTCCCCAGAAGTAGAGTCCAGACTCTCTTCCTTCCTCCTTTTATGCCTGCTTTTCTCTGCCAGTTTCAGTTGCTGGGTTGGAACCGCATGACATTTATAGAACTTCGGTGCCACTGAAATCACTGGAGTAATTAAATATAAGTTAACTCAGTTTAATTTGCTGGGTCTATGTGGGTCTCATTTCTTTTATGAGTTTGTTAAAATGTTTTGATAATGTTTCTTATCTGGCTTGGGTTTATACAGTTCAGCTTTATCCCCGTGGGCATAGTTTACTATGGAAAAATGATTAACACAATTTCATTTATGTTATTTATCTCTTTATGGCATTTGATGTCTTCCTTATCTCTGTTCCTTTGAGTAAGGTGTCCTTGGGGGGGCAAGGGTCTTATTGTTTCCTCAGCTCCTTATTTCTACCACTCCTTCTAGAAACATCTACAGCAGTGGTTCCTTATGTTGGGTAGCCCAGGGTTTCTGGGAGTTGCAGTCCAAGAATGCCTGCACTTTTCCTCTCTTTGCTTCCATCCTCAAAACTCACTCTTTAAGCATGACATACGGATTATTCTCTTGACTTCTACTCCCAACAGTAACCAACTTTAAGTTCAAACAACGTTTAATAATAAAAACCCTTGAACTGCAAGGGAGACCCTATCAAGTCTAGCCTGTATCATGGAGGCCCAGCGGGGAATTGAACTCCCATTCTCTGGCTCCGCAGCCAGAGACCTAAGCCACTGAGCTATCCAGCAGTTCATTTGTTGACATTCCTTTCTCCATACTTGTTGCCTTCCTTCTTCTCACCTCCCACCATTTTTGGTTTTAGATCACAAGCCCTCTGAGGACAGGGACTTATCTATTTTTGCCAATGCAACTTTGTTGGAGTCCACTGGTGGCACTACCTACGTTTTGGAAAAATCCAGTACAAAACAAAAAAAAAAAAATCCAGTTTCCCAACAGCTAACTGAAAGGAAATCAGATTTAATTCTATACTGGAAGAAAAGGTAAAGAATCTTTCATTTACAACAATGGCTTTCATAGACAGGACCCCAGATGTTCTTGAACTGACCGTTGGCTGTGCTAGCTAAGGCTTCTGGGAACAGATGTCCAAGAGCATATGTAGGCCCAAGCTTGGGAAACCCTGCTCTAGCAGATCTGCAGGTGTGGGGCCCCTTCCAGGGGCCCAGCAGGCACTTCTCCCTGGCATTTCCATCTGGAAGATGGAACCTTTATGGCTCAGAGACAGAGCAGACATTTGACACGTTAAAAAGCTCCAGGGCAATTCCCAAGCATCTCCGAGCAGGCCCCGGACTTGTTAAAGGGAGCCCTGGAGTGCTTCTGCCAGTCCGAATGAATAACTCTGAGCTAGGCTTGTATGGGCCACATAGGGTTCAGTTGCACAGCGCTTTCCACAGAGTCCCTGACTGTCTGGGACAGCAGTGGTAAGACAAGGAGGACCCATAGAACAAGCTCCACCCTAATCCCAACCATTACTGCAGTAAGATGTGAAATACGGCAGTGGCACCTATATGTTTGCAGGAGTACTGGACACAGGATATCATCACTCAAACTCAGTTTAATCAGTGACCAAGCAAATACATGCATACAGTGGTGCCTCGCTTTACAATTGCCCTGCATTATGATGAAACCGCATTACGACGATCTTTTTGCGATCACAATTACAATCTCAAAACAATAGTCTGAATAGGGGTTTTTCACTTTGTGATGATCAGTTCCCTGCTTCGGGAACCGATTTTTCGCAAAACAACGATTTTCAGACAGGACTTATTGGACTTGGACTTATATACAACCCCATAGCGCTACAAGCACTCTCCGGGCGGTTTACAATTTTTAATTATACAGGCTACACATTGCCCCCCCAGCAAGCTGAGTACTCATTTTACCGACCTCGGAAGGATGGAAGGCTGAGTCAACCTTGAGCTGGCTACCTGGGATTTGAACCCCAGGTCATGAGCACAGTTTTAGCTGCAGTACAGCGTTTTAACCACTGCGCCACGAGGCTATCAGCGGTTTCAAAATGGCCACCAGGTAAATAAAATGGCTCCCCACTGTTTTCTGGGACGGATTCCTCGCAAGACAGCCACTGAAAATGGTTACCCTATGGAGGATTTTCACTGGAGGGTGCGTTTCCAGCCCATTGGAACGCACTGAAGGGGTTTCAATGCGTTTCAATGGGCTTTTTATTTTCGCATTATGACATTTTCTTTCTTCAGCGATTTCACTGGAACGAATTAACGTCGTAATGCAAGGCACCACTTTATGTCCCAATGTCTGGTTTCTTTTTCTTTTTTTTTAAAAAAATATGTGCTTCAAACATGTTTAGACCTTGGAATTGCACTGACACCTGTGCCAGGATGGAAAAAAGATAATGACCTGATTTTTTTTTAAATGCTAGTTACAAACAGAGAGGGCCATGGGGGGGTTTCCTTTCCTTTCCTGCATCTTGCAGATGCAGGAAACTCTATTATCCAGGGAAGGATAATTCTTGGAAGAAGAGAGGATAGCAATGTTTCCGAGCTGCCCTGGGAAAAATTCAGAGAAGCAGGCAAACCACTTTATTTGCAATCGCACCCATAATTAAACACCAGTTGCACCACGAGGTCTCATGACCTCTGCCTAACACCCTTGCCCTTCCTTTGGCTGCCTCCTCTTATGTCACAGCTTCCTGCTTGTGACGCTCCTCTAGTTTATACAGCACACTTCTTCAGGCATGAACACACTCAGGTTTCATGCATCTGCAAATTGTTACTCACACTCGTTAGGAGGACTATAAATAACCCAATGTTTGGAGCATGGCTTGAACAGCTCAATTTACAAGGCTGAAGACAAGGGTGAGCAATACCGGAATCAGAACTGTTCTCAGCATGCAAATGCATGATGTTCTTGGGACGGTAACATTTCAGGTGGCTGCATAGCTCCTTATTAACCCATACCAAAACCCTCTGAGGTAGAAGGATATTGCTTTCCCTCTGGCATCTGTAACAAAATTCTGTTCAAAGCCATTGTTAGGAAACAGACTTTAGCTCAAGCTCAGCTTCAGAGAAGGTTCCCAGCGAGATTCTAGTTTTATATTAAATCTCATTGATGATTGACTTCAAGTAAGGAAAGAAGCAGAGTGACATGCTCCTCTCCAACGAACAACACAGCAGAGTTAAGACGTGCATTATCTAGCATTAAGAGCAATAATGTAATATAAAATAAGGAATGTTCACTTTCAAGAAAAGCTAACTGGATATCATGTTTTTCAAATCTCAAAACTGGCAGATGGTGCTGCTGTTCCAAAGAGATGGAGCCAGCCCTGGGAAAACTTCCACAGCAGTCCTAGGAAAGCAGGCTATGTTTTAGACTGCTGAAGTCCTGAACCACTTGGACCAAAGATGGAATAGACAACACATCAGGCACAGCATCCAATTTATGGCTTCATCCAGCCGTAAATAATGCGGAGCTGACATTATGTTTCATGAACTGGTGAAATGCATAAGGTTCTCAGCCAAAGGACATATATTCTGTAACAGTACACTGTAAACTTTAAAAAAATGGATATACTGATCATAACATTCGACAACTTGAAAACCTCAACTTTTTTTTAAAGGTTCTAGTTCTTAGGGCTAAAATAAAAGGTCAAGAAATGCAGTGCAGAATGACATCCCAGACAGCAAGCTGGCTGAAGTACCACAACAGAGACTTTATAGGAGTTTAATGCTTCTGTGGTTTCTTTGTCCTACTGACTGATAAGTGGAAGCAAATAAATTATGCAAATTCAGAAACTATACTTAAATATACTTATTTGCATAATTTATACTGGCCACATTGTTCAGCTTTTCTTCTGGCATATATTTAATTCAGGCTATAGCTGAATGTTTCCTGGAAGACAGAATCCTTCACCTGTTTTTCTATAGCTTTCAATGCTGATCTTTTGTATGCATCCAGGTACTCCTACATAAAAGCACCCCCTCTGTTCTAAATTATAATTCACATGCACATCAGCCAAATATATTTGTGAATTCTTACTCTGGACTAAAGCCAGTACTGATCTCCACAAATATAAGAGCATGAGCATACTAATTTTAGGGTATCTTAATACAATCACAGTCAAATACCACTTATAACTGATTAATCTATCTTGTAAGTATTGTTTCAAGGATATCTAAAGTACTGAATTAACAGTACCTAACATGCATGTATATTTATTATGTCTCTTGTCCTAATTTTAACTGTTTTTACTGCCCGTCAGACTAATTGAAACTGTTTTATCTTGCCATGGTCTTTGACTGGTGCAATAAATATTACATATAAAAGAATTCTTACTCCACACAACATTCCATCTTTGTCATTTTTGCGGCAAGAATTCTGGCAATGCTATTTGTGAGTGTCGCATACACACATTCCAGATTAAAGCTTGTTTATTTCTAGCCCTTTGCCTTGGCAGCTGTAAAAGAAGCCAAATTATCTGGTCAAATGAAAAAAAAAACCAGAATACTGTATTGCTCACACTCCTGGTATAGTCTAGATGTTAACCAAAAGGTTCAGTCCAACAGGCCACCCTAACATGCATTATATTCAGCTAATCCTTCCATAAATGCCCAGATGGCACAGGAATGTCTAGAAATACACAGGAATATGCAGACGGATCCATGTTTGTGTTTTTAGCCATGGATCTGGTGTTGCAGCAACTGAGAACTGTGGAACAGAACAGCTGCTATATGAAACCTAAAGAAACTACAGTACTTGAGTGTTATCAAATGAGGAATCTCCTCTCCTCTCCCCCATCCCATCTCCAAGCATTTTCTCAGAGCAAAAGCCATCTAGCTCCTTATCTTCAATAGAAACTGTATCTTTGTTTACCCAGCTAAGTAACTAGGACGCAGAAATGTCACCGGATCAGATGATTCAATCGTGGTTCATTGCCTAATGCCATGTGACATGACTTGGATCTTGCTGGAATGCCATCTTGAGATGCCAACAGTAAACTCAGGCTGCCGAGATGAAGCTTTCGTAAAGACCAGTGTCAGGGGTTAGCATCACCGGCAGCACAGCTGCAGGACAACACTCCAGCAGAGGGCACGCCATGGATTCCCGGCACCACCTCTTTGCCCCTTAAGCTGCTGCTCTTTGCTACCACTGCCTGCTTTTTGCCATTTCTGAGCAAGTAAGCAAGCAATGGGCAAACAAGCAGTGATTTTGTGCAGACTGCTCCTAGAAATCTGTCAAGCTGATGGGAGGATTCTGGGAGTTGCCATCTAGAAAAGTAACTTTTTCCAACTCTCCTCTGCCTCGTCCTTTTAACACCTTTGCATTCTCCTGTCCTTCACTGCACATTTAGTCAGATTTCTTCACTATAAAGGACAGCGCCGCTATCTCCCTACAGAAGAGCTCTCATTCTTATCTATTTCTTCTGGACAGACTGTTGCTATTCCAGGACTTGTAGAACTCTACGAGAAGGACTAAAAACAGAGCATACACTGACACTACAGAGTCACCCCATGAGACATTCCAAGTGGATGACCAAGAAATTACTAACCAAAACCTATCCTATTTGGCTGCTTGAATGCAATGCAAACAAATGTGTTAAATCTTGTTTTTCTTTCATTCTGACCATGACATTGGTAATCCAAGAATCATCCACAATTTTTTTTCCATTCCAAAGTTTGTTTTAATTAAATGAATAGCTTGGGGGGGGGGGGCGGCACCAGCTTATCCAGTGTCAGCTAGCCACTCTTATAATGTATTCTATCTTATGGATAATTTTGCTATGAAAAGCTTTGCAAGACAATCAAGCAACCGAAGGGAAAAAAACATGGAAAGAAACAAGGAGTTGAACAAAAGCTGTTGTTTCTACCTGTCCCCAGCTGCTTCATGAGAGAAACACTGATTCAGACATCTTGATCTGTGACATTCAGTATCAGCCCCACCCAGAGATAGGATACTGGGGCTTGAATTAATCCTTGGTCTTTTATGCATGAAAGCTTTTCATATGCAAACACAGGTCCCTACTTAAGTGGCAAATTCTCTACTTGATGCCAAGCAAAATAAACCACGAGGCCATAGCCAAGACTTTTGTTAAGAAAACATATCAAGAGAACTCTGAGTTTAAAAACAGATTCTGCTCCTTTTTGTTTAATTCTGCATCTCAGCTACTTCATGTTCTGCATGTATCTGAACTGTCAATAATGACTCCTTGTAGTTAGACAAGTATTAGCACAAAATATTTTCCAAGCAAGATTCCTGTTGTCAAAAATGTAAACTTTAGCAAAATAACCACGCACTGATTACTTTGAATAACAAACACTTTGATTATCTAAACTGAAGTCTTCCTGGAAAGCAGCCCCACAAAATAAGCCATTAAAATAATCACACAGATGTTCTGCAGCCCAATAAGCACCAGGATAGTTCTTCCAGACGTAATGTATAATATTAGTCACGTGCCACCAAATAAATTCTCATTACCCTTTTCAGGGTTTTACGGGTAATGAACACTCAGAAGTGGTTTATCATTCCCTTCTTTTGGGGGCGCCCCAGGACTGTGCAGCTTGCCCAAGGCCACATAGGCTGGCTCTTCTCCCGGAAGGCACAGTGGGGAATCAAACTCCCAACTTCTGGCTCAGCAAACAGATACCTAAACCACTGAGCTAACCAGGCAACATGTATAGTCCAATTATAAATATGTTTATTCAGAAACAAGGCCCACTAAATTCAAGAAACCTTACCCTCAATAAATGTGAAGCACTGCAGCCCCGGCAATTCAATTCCATGAGTTTTTACTCCTATGTAAAAGCCATTGTATTCAATAGGCTGTGTTACTGGGCAGGTGTGGAAGGGATTGTAGCCAAATGTAACTTGCATCAACTTAAATCCAAATACTTTTCTCAAACCAAGCTGCAGACTGGGTTATTTCTCTCTCTCTAATCCTTGCATGTTTAGTGAGCTCGTCCAAGAAGCTTCAAAACTCTTAACAACTAGAATGCTGGCTCTCATACAGAAACCATCCATCTTAAACTATGTCCTGGTTTGTTGTGCATTCTAAGCAGACAGTGGAAAAAAATATTTGTATGGCAGGCACAGTTCTTGTTTGATTTTAAGTGCAGAATCCATCAGCAATTTCTTCTATGGAAAGAATCCCCATTCCGATAGCCTATGGATTCCCTTTTCTGTTTCTCTGACTACATAAATCAAACGTCATTCTGCCTGCTTTGTAATTCATGCACTCTCTCCAGTGCCAACCACCCCACTCTTCAGTATCAACACACTCCTTCTCAAAGTTTTCTTGGAAGAGTTAAAAGTATAGTACATTATATCTTTCCTATACACATGCCATGGCCAAGGGGACTTAGAAGGGGGATCAAGAACAGGCTGCATAGTTGTGAAAACAATGCAGATACAGGAACAGGCGATACCTTTAATCAACCATTAAGAATATAAAACAAACAAACAAAGCTTCCGATGATGAAAACGTCTTCTAGGCTGTGCATCAAGTTCTTGTGGGCAGTTCCAGCTTTTATGCTGTTATCAATGTCCCAAATTCACATGGCTGATGAGGTTGAAGCCAGGTTTGCCTTCAAAGTGCTAGCTAGGAAGGAGCTTGAAAACAACTCCCATACTGCACTCACCATCTAAGAAGTGAACTTGCCTACAACCTAGCTGGTTGAACCTGGCTTCAAGTACAAGAACTTGATGAAACATCATCTTCAAGGATGTGCATCATTGGAAGCTCACTGTTTATTTTCTGTTTTTTAAAAAAATATATTCTTAATAGTTGACTGAAGGTATCACCTGTTCCTATATTAGAGGGCTGATGCAGACCTGCAAAAATTGAGGAAGTAATACATCAATAACCTTTGAAGATACAGAGGCCAGAATCCTGCTTCAAAAACTGTGTGTGCAATGCTAACCCTGAAAGCAACGTGCCCTCTGGCAGAATATTCACCATGCAAACATTAGTCATGTGCAAAAGTCATGTGACAGACACCCCACTAAAGATTGCAAAGGGCTTGTGCTATTTACTACCACACCCTTTTGTGGCCAGAAGAGTTAAAGCACAGTCTTATCCAAAGGCTAGGGCAGTGGGGGTAGAGGAAACAGGAACTATGGAGCCTTAAACAACAGCCCTTTTGTATTCAATATTGAAAAAATTTGTTTTCTAGAGCTAGTTATCTTTTCAGAGATCAACAAACAGGACAAGCACAAAAGGAGACAAGTAACACAGCCATCTCCTGCCCACAGTCCCGACAACTGGTATTGACACCAACTCTCATATTAAACTCATTACACAACCTACTAGTAGCCACTGATATAGTTTTATCCTCCATGAATAGTTGTAATTGCCTTTTTAAGCTACACAAGGTGATGGCCATTGCTACATAATAGGGTAATAAATCTCATAGTTTAACTACTCACAGAACACAGCAGTACTTTCATTTATCTGTCCCGAATCTCCTGCTGGGTGACCCTTGCCCCCAAATTCTGCTTCTCTGAGAGAGGGGGAAATAACTCCCTTTTTTACACACCATGCAGAACTGTACACACCTATATCATGTACCCACATTTTTACTAAGCGGACAGCCTGAAATATTATAACATTTACTTTTGTACTACTAAGTGGTCTACTGCAGGGTGGGCTTGCCAGATAGTCTATATGGTTTACTAAAATTGCAAGATCACCAACAGCAGCCTGGAGCAAAATGTAAAGAACTCTAAATCCTGCATTTTATTCTCTGTGCGAGCATTGAACAGCACTTATTGTGCTTCTGCACAAAAATCTACTCCCAGTTAGCCCAAACTTTCACTTCAGTCGTCTAATTTAAAACAAAAGCGGAGTCATTTTGTTGCTCCTATTAGTAGACAGTTAGGAATCGGAAATCTTTGCCCCATTATTATGATCCACTTAGAAATCAAATAATATATCCCTTCTCCACTTCTGGTCTAGAGAACATGACTGCAAAGGGAGTTCGCAGGTTTTAGAGTAGCAGGATTGTCTGCGCAGCAACTGGAACAGCAGCAACACACACAACCTCTTAAATACATGCTGCAAAATGAAACCAACCAACCACATCCATCTTCATGTTATGGAGGGGTGGAGCTCAATCCAGCCAGTGGCACATTCACAGCACATCACAGACACAAACACACCAGTATCATGTCACCTTTGGCATAACATATGGCAGTACATCTATGAACACAAAGGACAAGAATTGTTCTAGCTCTAAGTCTATCTATTCTGGCCCTTCTCCAAGAGAATAAGGGGATTTCCAGATAGATGCTAACAGTATCTATTCCACATTTTTTTCTCCTTAGGGACTTCCCCCATCGATAAAAACAAGGAACGTCATATGTTTAAAGACATGTGCACACACAAATAAACACATTGCAATGTACAAATCCTCCTCTGGTGAGGTTCCCAGAGATTTCTGCAACTGTACACACCAGGCCAAACATCTGGGTTCTTAAAACCTGACATGTAGGGCTTCCTACGAATCGGTTACAAGGGCTGGATGAAGGAGATGCAAATATTTTGGTGGGTTTTTTTTAAAATTTCCGTCCTGGTACTCTGAAAATCATCTTCGTGTGTATATGCTGATTATATGCTGATATCCTTTTTTCTGTGGGGGTTCTCCCCCCCCCCCCCCCCGTTTGCTTTAATCAGATTCTCAAAAGCCTCCTTGCAAAGGTGAAGAACCATTCCTTTCAAGAGGCTGCCAGATGCTAAGAGATCGAGGAAAAGCGAAAGGCGAGGTTTCCACCAGATAAACCTGACCTCTGGAGCTAGCAAGAGCGACTGTTGTTTTTCTGCTCTGCTCGCTGTGGTTCCCCGGAGAGGTTTCGCACGTCCGAACCCGGCTACCCGCAATGACGCCACAACCCCCAAAATATCAACAAAGGCGTCACAGCCTCGTCCAAAGAGATGCGCGCTTGGAACAAAGCACAGCCTATAGATCCTTATGACCATCATCAACAGGGGGGGGGGGAGAATAATTTTTGTAAATATGAGGACTGGGATCGGGGTTGGGGGGGGGAGAAGACGATGATAGCCACCCTTCCTGCCCCCTCCATCGCCTTGACATTTCTCAGCCCCTCTTGCAAAAATTGCGATCAGGCCAGGCCCTCCCCACCCCAAACTTCCGAGGCCAGCCTCACCTGTTCCGTTCGCCGCCGCCGTAGCTGCTGCTGTGGTCCTTCTCGTCCACAAACCTGGCCCAGCCGTCGGCCGTCTTCACCCAGTTCTGCCCGGGGGATCGCCAGTCTTGCCCTAGGAAAGGCATGGTCGCCGGTCGGAAATATGGGCGGAGAATTAAAATAATAATAATAACAACAACAAGCAACCAGAGCGCACGGGGGGGGGCTTGGGGAGCGCTTCTCCTCCAAAGCCAAGGCGCCCAAGGAAGGCTCGCCCTGGAAGAAAGAGCGAGGGTCTGGTTTTCTCAAAGCAAGTCCTTCGTCTTGGCTCCCGAGAGCGACGGCTGGGCGAATAATAAGACTGGCGAGGTTACCCCCCCTTCCCCTCTTCAGCAGAGATAATCGGCTTTGCTTCCCGGCGCCCTCCCCCGCGATCGGTTTCTCCTGCCTCGGTCCAGCTGCCTCTCTATTTATCGGCGGTGGCTGCTGGTGGTGGTGATGATGATGGCTCTTTGTTGCCGGAAGAGCGGCTCTCGGCCCGCCCCCCTCGCCCGGGGAGGGAGGGGGGACACGTGGCTTTGTTTATGGCCCTTCCCCCCCGGTCTCCGAGGGAGGAGGGACAGAGTTCGGCCAAGACCGAGAGGGATCCGGGGTGGATGCGTCGTGCGCTCTTGCGCAATCGCTTGAAATGGAGAACTTTTGCCCTGGGTGGCACCCCCTTTGCCAGGCTCAGCTGCCCGGGCCTCGGTAGATGGAGGGGGCTCTTGAAATCAAAAGTTTCTTTTTTTCCCCTTGGGTAAAGGGAGGAAAAGATAAGGCTGCTGTAAGGGGCCCTCAAATGGGATAGTATTGATTGATTGATTGATTGATTGATTGATTGATTGATTGATTGCACCTGTCTAGTCGAAGGACCACTCTAGGCGGCTTCCAACACACAGAACAACAATCTAACAAAATTACACTGTAACAAGATTTTTAAACATCAGTAAACGAATTATCCAAGAAGAAAAAAGACAAACGGGAGAAAAAAAAAAGAAATCAAGTATTAACTGGAGGGAAGGCCTGCATAAACATCCAAGTTTTCAGGGGTTTTTTTTTAAAGATGCCCAGTGAAGGGGCCGCACATTGGGGTATCCAATGGTCATCAAAAGTAGTCATCCAGAAGAGGGGCAGGATCTGCTCTGGATCATCCCAGAGTACAGGATGCATAATAATAGCCTGAAGTTACAGGAAGCCAGCTTTAGGCTGCATGTCAGGAAAAACATCTTAACTGTTAGAGCAGTACGACAATGGAATTAATTATCTCTGGTGGTGGTGGTGGGCTTGGATGCTGGTGGCGTCCAAGAGACAATTCGACAATCCTCTGTCAGATCTGCTTTGATTTGGACTCCTGCATTGAGCAGAAGGTTGGCATTGATGGTCTTCTAACCCCTTCCAACTCAAGTATTCTATGATTCTAAATGCCTGGCAGGGGTTTGGAAAAGCTTGGTCCTAATCTGCACAGAGCAACGAAGCCCATAGTGTGGCCGATAGTGAGCACACACAGTGATCCCTCTGTTTGGCACCCTTGTTGGGTTGTTGTGAGGTAAAGAGGCTGGCCCGCCTTGATCTGATTGAAATCAAAAGGGGATATAAATGTAAGAAACGAAAAAAGAAATAAATTAGGGATTATGAGAATACAAAGTTCAGAGTTTTCCGATGCCTGTGTTAGAACTATCGAAATGACACAAGGCGAGTGAGCCAGCTTTCAGGAGTTTTCGTCAGGAGACGCAAAGAACAATGAAGAGAGAGTTTTTAAAAGGTTGACTGTTGAAGCCATAGAGTGTATCAAGGCACATGGAACTGAAGTGACAGATAATGAGTTCCTGAGACAGAACTGTTAGGAAGGGAACCGTTTCTTGTGCTCAATGCCTTCACTTTTGTTCTTAACAGAGTTCTGTCTGGAAACCTGTTGTGGGATGCAGTTATTCACAATGTAAACATAAGGTCTGCACATTGAGATCCAGAGTAAAATTCAAGATAGGAATTGCAGACTGAACAAATTTTACTCTGTTAGGTCCTCAGGTACTGTAAATTCTAGGATAAAGAAATAATATAGGAACATTTTGAAATTTAAGGGATTTGAAGCCGGGTCTTCTGAGTCCTTGTTCAACATTTTATCCACCATACTCTAATGGCTGTTTACCGGCCCTGTTCAAGCATAATTTCCTCAGATAATCAACTAGGCAGGATAGGGGCATTCCTTAGTGACCTCACATCCACAGGGGCTAGCCCTCCCTCACACATTAGGACAGAGATGCTCAACCTTGGGGCCCCAAATGTTCTTGGACCGGCCGTAGAAACTCACAGAGGGGTTTCCATTCCTTGAACGTCTGACATACCTGAGAAACACTGCTAGGGTTACCACTGAATAAGAAGCAACTTGAAAGTATTCGAGTTTTATTTCCTACTTCACATGCTGTCTGTAGTTTGAGTGACAGTAAAGGACTTTTCTAGGCTGGAGTAATAATTATCTATCTAGCATTCATTCTTTCCAACTTTTGAAATTCAAAGAGAGTCCTGCCTCTCTGCTAAGTGTTCTATTCTTCTCTTCCGTTGGTTGGTGGCAGTTGGTTGTTGTTGATCTGTTCAGTTGGTTGTTAGTATTTGTGTAGTAAGGAAAGGAGTATACACAAGTCTGTAATTTCAGACAATGATGAGTAAAGAAACATTTTTATATTTCCTCCTACAAATGTCTTGGAGTGAGTTTTTGAGACTTGAAGTGCCTGTTAATAAGAAAGGGGTGGACTCTGAGGAAGTTGCAGCTATTCTCCACTGTGGATTCTGTGTAAAAGGTAAAGGTAAAGATTCTCCTTGACAATTTGTCCAGTCGTGTCCGACTCTAGGCAGTGGTACTCATCTCCATTTCCAACTCATAGAGCTAGCGTTTCGTCCTCAGACAATCCTCTGTGGTCGCGTGGCCAGCGTGACTAGACACGAAACACCGTTTACCTTCCCACCAAGGTGGTACCTATTTATCTACTCGCATTTTTGCATTTTGCAGGCTTTCGAACCGCGAGGTTGGCAGGATCTGGGACAAGCGATGGCGGCTCATTCGGTCACGTGGATTCGATCTTACGACTGCAGGTCTTCTTACCTTGCAGCACAGAGGCTTCAGCGGTTTAACCCGGGCACCACCACGTCCCTGGTTGTGGATTCTGTGAAAAACAAAAACAAAGAGGAATTTTACCAGAAATTCAAAACTCTGCAACAAAAAGAATACAGCGGGGCTACTAGGAAGAGCAGTGATGATGTGAGCTTCCTAGAAAGATAGGTTGTCTTCCATTTGTGATTATTCTTTGCAATGCACAGATACCTAGAGCCCTAGGTATGTTCTAGGTCTTCTTTCAGTTCATGTGAGGTGACAGGCAATGGGCCACTGCCCTGTGTCTGCTTCCTTAAAAACATGCCTGTCTCCTATAGATAGATAATCTGGCGAACACCCAGTAAGCCTTGGCAGGCAAAGCCATATGGAAAGTATTTTCTGGAGAGAGAAAGTTTGAGACCTACTCTTCTAGGGCAGATGATCATGTAACAGACTTTATCCTCTCTCTCACATTAACCCACTTCATAGGACTGTTGGGAAGGTTAGGTAAGGTAAGGCTGATAAATCAGAAAGATGTTTAACAGTAATATCACAGTGACTTTTAAACTCTCCAGCTGCTCAGGAGCTTTTAATGTTCTGCCCCGAAACTTTATCATTTCTATTGCCTGTGTATTAAGCACGCAATAATGAATCCAATTTTTCCTTTTCACTGGTCTCAAAGATTGCACATCTTAGCTCCCAACCTCCCCACCTCTTATATTAATTTCTGAGCAGAAACTGCCGCCTTTTCATTTGATTTAGCTCTTAGAATTAAAATTGGTTTTGTGCATGATGTGGGAACATAATATATTCCCACAGTATGTGCAGGAATCTCTCTAAAGTTAATCTTTTTCAAAGAATAAGAAGCTACATACAGTGGTGCCTCGCTTAGGGAGGTTAATCCGTTCCGGATTAACCCTCGCTCAGCGAATCCATCGTTAAGTGAAATAAAAAAGCCCATAGGAACGTATTAGAACAGATTTAATACGTTCCTATGGACTTAAAACTCACCGTTCTCGTTAACAAGGCAAAACAGCGGTCGCCATTTTGTTTTAGCGGCGGCCATTTTGGAACTGCTGATCAGCTGTTCGCTATGCTTTGATCGCGTCCGCGCGATCATCGCATAGCGAAAAAAGTCCATAGGGGCCATCGCTGAGCGAATGCTCCAGCGATGGCCCGGGACCCCTCGTTGTGCGGTTTCATCGCATAGCGAAGCGTTCGCTATGCGAGGCACCACTGTATTTAACACATATGGGAAACCCTGACATCTGAGCATTCAGCCTGGAGGCAGGCGGTGCATCACAGCCTCTCCCAATTTGAAGAGATCCTTGTCCAGCAGGCCGAGGCAAAGAGGCAGTCCCAGAAGCAGCAAAATCAGGGAGCTGGACAGGGGACAGATTGGATTTGTCTTCAGTGTGGAAGGGATTGTCACTCTCGAATTGGCCTTCTCAGCCACACTAGACGCTGTTCCCAGTCCTCCATACACAGCACGTTACCATAGTCTCTTGAGACTGAAGGATGCATAATGTAAATGTCTAACAGAATCCTAATCAGAGACATGTTCTGTCTCATGGTGAAAGAGCAGCTGGGGGGTACAGTTTTGAGCAAAGAAGTATGTATGTATTTGCCACTTGAGAGAGCTAAGCAACTTTATCTTATCCACATAGCTTCTAGTTCAGTCTTTCTCCCATCCTTTCTAAGTCTGGAAATTTACTCCTTAAAAGTAATTTGTTACATTTGCAGGTTTTACAGTTACTGTTGGAAGTCACTCGTTCATAAGATTGCTATTAGGAAATGACCTGACAGCAAATAATAATGACACACTTACAGCTCCAAGCCCAACTACTCGCGTTACCATTTTAGTTACACTGTAATTATTATATTGCATTTCAATTACACAGAACTTGCACTTGAACTAATTATTTGCTGTTATGCAATAGTAACTAAGTTCATTCCTTTTAGTTACCTTTTATTATCTTAAATATTCTTTGCATGCAAAAGAGTAACAAGAACGAGCAGCAAAGATAAATATAATGGATTAAATGATCCAGCATCCCAGCAATCAAGATAAAGAGAAAACATTTGCTACGTTGACATCATCTGAAGCAAGACAGAAACGGTAAGGGTTTTAATGTGAGTAGTAGGAGGCTTAAAGAAATAACACTTTTCCCTTAAAAAGTGGGTATTGAACTACCACTGGATCTTTGTGACCCATGAAGTGTCATTAGGCCTACAGGTGATGAGGGCGGATGGGAGGTTATTACAAACCTAGTGTGATATGATTTAAAGTTCAGCCTTTGGAGCAGTAGGCAGGAATAGAGAAGAGCAGGAAGTTTGTTGTTGTTTAGTTGTTAAGTCATATCCGACTCTTTGTGACCCCATGGACCAGAGCACGCCAGGCCCTCCTATCTTCCACTGCCTCCCGGAGTTGGGTCAAATTCATGTTGGTAGCTTCAATGACACTGTCCAACCATCCTGTCCCCTGTCGTCCCCTTCTCCTCTTGCTTTCACACTTTCCCAACATCAGGGTCTTTTCCAGGGAGTCTTCTCTTCTCATGAGATGGCCAAAGTATTGGAGCCTGAGCTTCAATCTTTTCAGTGAGCACTCAGGGTTGATTTCCTTTAGAATGGATAGGTTTGTTCTCCTTGCAGTCCAGGGGACTCTCAAGAGTCTCCTCCAGCACCACAAGTAATTCCTGCTTAAAGACAGAAGTGACAAAGAAGTTGCTCTGAAAACATTCTCATAGCATTCAGTCCAAACATATTTTCTTCCTCTGGCTCAAACTACAGCACGCAGACTCACACACCACAGTTACACAGATTTGAATTGGCAACCTGCTGTGTGTGGTGTTGACTGGCTACCCTTCAGTGGTACAGTATTTGAAAACTTCCATGCCCAATGGACAGAGTAACTGTGCCCTTAGAAAAGCTTTTAAAAACAAGGAATAGATGTAGAATTCTGAAAAGCAAACAAGAAGCTCAGACCATCTAGCCAATGCCTGGGTCTTTTATCTTTTAAGATCATGGCTTTTATTTTGGAACTGTATATTCCTATTATTATCTGCTTCGGTTCAGACGGTCACTAGTATGGGGGAAAATGAGACAGTCACCTCGAACAGCCATTTCTTTACTCTTTTACTATAATAAGTTTTAATGCCAGAGATGAGGAGAGAGAGATATATGTATTAGATTTTCTTATATAATTTACCAAAATATAAAAAGACGGGTGGAAAATTGCTGCTTGGCCTCAGGCAGTCAAATTCTCTACTGGCATGGGGCACTTAATTGAGAACGGCAGGACACCAATTAAATACAAGTAGGATTGATGGAAGAGCTAGAATTCATTTTGCTATTATGTGTGTCCCATGTCCTATCCAATGACAGCTTAACCCACAGCTGCAGCAGATACAGAGAGAGGTTTCTTTAACTGCCATAGCACTTCTAGTTGTCCTTTTTTTGTAATCCACATTTCCTTTAAGGCTGCTGTTTGTTAAAGGTGAACGGTTCAAACAGACACGCTCCCCTTTTGCAATTGAGCGGGAAGGGAGGGGAAAGTGGCTTGGGTTTGCTTATATAAAAGTGCCTTGAGAGATAAACACTCTATACAGAAGTCTGTCATAATCCAAGTCACGCTGTCACCCCTTCTCCAGGGAGCGGATTGATCGGCTGACTTGCAGTGTTGCAACAACAGCTGGCACTGGCTGCCCAAGGTGTTATGTGTTCTTCAAAATAAAATCTCCAGGGCAAATTGCTCAAGGCTGTAAACATAAATCCGCAAGTTTGGGGGGGAGGAAGGAGACCTTCTGCAACCCGCAATATTAAATAATATTTCAAACTAAGCAGGCTTCCATCCCAAAGAAACCAAGTCCAGGGGAACTCTGAAACCTCCAACACTTGTAAGCATTTGCAAAACGGGTGCTTGCAATACAGAGACATTCCTGACTCAAATTCCACATGGGATACAATTTTGTATAGGAAATTTGATCAGCACTATGTTAGCGTTGTGCCAGCTTCACTACACCTGTTAACTGTTTAGTAATCATGATCTTGCTTGTCACCTCCTTCCCCATGTGGTTAGTTAATGTATATACCACTGGATGGCTTTCCCCTACATTTGCTGTCTGTGCTTTTCATCAGCGATATAATAATAATCTGCAGAGTGGGAAAGTGTCAGGATATTATGACCCACACTATAGAATGTACTCTTTTGTACATGAACCCAAGTTTGCTAACAGGCCTCCATCTTAAAACAGGTGTGCAGACACAAGAGTCAGCACAAGAAGCTGATGCAATCCATGCAATGTGTATTGGACATGAGGTAATGTCTAGGAGAAGACCTCAGGTGATGTGCCCACTTACTGCTTGTTCAAAATATAAGTGTGGCACACTATAGTGTTGTGTGGAGTGCTGTGTTGGAGAGTTGCTGCACAAAGGGCCATCCGTTTATTTGCTGAAAGTGTATTATTAAATCTGTTGACTTATCTACATGGTTCTATTGTACATGGTCTGCAAATATGTACAATATGCAGGCTCCTTCACCACTATGCTGGTGAAGGAACCTGCTGTCTCTGTGAATCTTTTGCTGTCAACCTGGAAGACTGACTTGTCTCAGAGCCATCTCCCACACCCCAAATCTTGACAGAAGAAACCCTATGGATCAAGTCCCTATGGATCAAGCCCATATCAAGGAGGCACGGTGGGGAATCGAACTCCCAACCTTTGGCTCAGCAGCCAGAGACCTAAACCACTGAGCTATCCAGCATGTCCTCTCCCCTAAGGTCACTGCAGCATCCACAGAATAAGTGTTTTTCTGCAAGTTAAGGAGAGGTGAAAAGAGACAGCACAAAGGTTTCAAATAACTGGGTAGAATTAAAATCCATGGCAGCGGGAAACAGCATCAAAAATAACCTTAAGTGAACTCTTTTGGAAATACTTGTGTGGTCATTTCGTCTGTCACTTGATACTGTAAAATCTGCTAGCACTTGTTGACCTCTATGTCTGAGTCATCGCAGGTGACTGCTTCCTACTCAGGATAACCTTTCCAACAGCCTGTTCAGTGCCCTTATTATCGTTTTCTTCCCATTTGATAGCTACTGTTCTTGGAGATTAGGAAACTCAACAGTGAGTCATTGTGTGATGAGTGGTTTTGGCAATTAGTCTATCATGTGATCACTCCCACCCTGTTGTCTGAACCCACCAACTCCCTCAAGCAACTACCTTTGGTGAGCTTGAAGATTATGAGACGGAGACTGATGGTGACACAGCATACTGTCAGATAGAAGGCAAAGATTTCTCCCTGTCCAGATGGCAGGGGCAGATGTAATAGGTTTAAGCCATGTGTATTTTGGTTAAATACTAAGAGACTGTCAGAGTCATTTCAAAATTATGAGTGTGGGTCCATGGATGTGCTCTCCACGTTCCCCAGAGCTTTTCAAGGGGAGAACGGATAGCTGTAGGCTGTAGTTTTGGATAGCAAGGAGGGAGTTTTCTTACATCAGGAATGACAAAAAGTGGGCTGTGGGCTATAGAAGATGCCTCGTTATAGAAGATGCCTATGTTAGACGTCTTCTAACCTTATTGTTTCTAGCTTTAAATATTGTCTTTTAATGATGTTAACCACCACTGCATAGTTGTTTTCAACTCTAATTGTAAGCTCCCTTGGTTCCTTTTCAAGGAGAAAGGTGGGGGGAATGAATGAATGAATGAATGAATGCCCCCAAGTATTTTCAGGGCCACCTGTGTGTGGCTGTAACACGCACATGCACACGCGCACACATACACGCATGCGTGCACGCGTGCGCGCACACACACACACACACACACACACACACACACACACACACACACACACACGTGAGTAAGAGGTATCTCAAGCTCCCCAAACAAAATAAAACAAAAAATCAAAACCGATGTGTTTCCACTTTTATGATTCCCCTCTCCTATGATCATGATTTTCAGCCATTTTTATGCCTGAAAAGGCCCATGGCAGGCATTGAGGGCGAAACTTTCACCCACTGAAGTTTCCTATCCCTCTCCCAAATGGACTCCAAGGCCCCATTCAGCTCTGGAATTCTCTGTTCCTGTCAAGACATGGCAGACGGGCAAGCAAGGGTGGTAGAGGAGATGGGCCCAAAATGCAGGGGAAATGGGCATGTTGCCCTCCAGGTGCTGACAGATGCCATTCTGCCATGAGCCCTAGCCTAGCTAATGATGAAGGATTAGGGCAGTTGCAGTGGGTGGCCATGTCTTCATCTCCCCTGCTTTCATGCTTACTCCCTGTACTTCATCATCTTAGAACTGCAGAGCTGGAAGAGACCCTATGGATCATTGGGTCCAGCCCCTGTGAAACAGGTATTTATTTATTTATTTATTTATTTATTTATTTATTTATTTATTTATTTATTTATTCAATTTTTACCCCGCCCCTCTAGACAACGTCTACTCAGTACAGAAGGGAATCGAACTCCCAACAGTTACCTAAATTACTGAGCTATATTTGTACTCTAAACTGTTGAGTCACCTATAACGATTGTTCTAGTGACCCAAACTGCAGTTTTAAAGTACAGTGGTGCCTTGCTAGACGATGATAATCCGTTCCACTGAAATTGCTGTTTAGTGAAATCATTGTCTAGCGAAAAGCATTTCCCCATTGGAATGCATTGAAACCTGTTTAGTGCATTCCAATGGGGAAGAATTGTCGAAGATCGGCCATAGGAAAGCCGCTTTGCGAACCGCCGATCAGCTGTTTAAATCGCTGTCTTGTGAAGCTTAGGTCCTGAAAACACCTGTTTTGCGAGCGCGGAGGGAGCTGTCAAAATCGTCGTCTAGCGAAAATCGGTTTGCGAAGCAGGGACCTAATTCCCCCATAGGAATCACTGTTTTGCGAATCGCTATAGCGATCACAAAAAGTCAATGTCTAGCGAAAAAACTCATGCGGGGTAACTGTCTAGTGAGGCACCACTGTAAATGTTTGGTTAAGAAAACGTCATAAAGCAAAAGGATTAATCCTTTTCATAGAGCCTTGTTTTGTCTTACACACACACACACACACACACACACACACACACACACACTTCATCCCTGAGGATTTCTTAGAGAAGCTAATGTTGACTTAAAGGGTTTATCTTACTGTGAGAGAGTTTCATACAGTGATTATGTTAATGAAGAGCATGGGAGTCATCCATTACATCTGTTGTTCCTTTGTTCATGGTCATTTAAATAGTTGTCTGCCCTGGGCTTTAGAGGCAGGACTCTTCTGCAAACATTTTCTTGTCTATGTTGACCTTTCTTGAGAAGGAAAAGGAGAAAACAATTTAGGCACGTCTGTTAAGCTTCTACACAAGCCTTCAGATTTTTTTTTTTTAAATTAAGTTTCTCACCCTTGTAATTGTGGAATCACTGATGTTAAAAATCAGACTACTGTCCTGGATTTAATTTTATCTCCCCCAAACTGGAAGAAAATAGAGGCACAGAAACGAGAGAAGGGTACTGAGAAAATATGGGAAATGCCAGAAATGGATATCTTTCCAGACAGGCTGAATGTATGTCCAAGGCAGAAGGAAAATGAAAGAGGGGATGTATTTTATAAATGGTCTCGATTTCTTGATAGAGTTGGAATAACTTAGACTTAAATTAAAATATGAATAGAAGCTGATATTTAGAGGATAATCAAATAGTATACAGATATATAAAAAAGAATACAAAGTTGTTTTTTGTATTGAAAAATGAATAGATCAGAGGCATGTATACTTAATATGAAGAGAGTGAATGATTGTATGTATTCTGTGTTCTCCTATCCTCAGAACCTTTTTCCCATCCCTTACACTCCCTTTTACCTTTTGTATTCCCTACCCCAGTGGTCCCCAACCTTGGGCCTCCAGATGTTCTTGGACTTCAACTCCCAGAAATCCTGGACAGCAGAGGTGCTGGTGAAGGCTTCTTGGAGTTGTGGTCCAAGAACATCTGGAGGCCCAAGGTTGGGGACCACTGCCCTACCCTATTCCTAGTAGTTTAAAAATAATTTTTTTAAAAAAAGTAATTGTGGAATCACATATGGCATAACATGGGCAATGGTGATACATCTCTAGTTGACATCTATCTGTTTGCCATGTCTCTAAAGGGACATGTATCCACCTCTCATTTGCTGTGCACCCCTGTTGTTCATCTGATCCATTAGTTTTCCCCATTATGCTTTAGTTTGCTAGATAAATTCCAGACTCTGCATACCGTTGTTATGTGTAGCATGCTCTGTGACCATGTTTACTGCAGGGGTGGATGGGTTCATTATTTTTTCTGCTGACCACACTAGGAACAGACCAATTTTGCCTCCAGGGCGCCCCAAACCGCATCTTTTTGAGCCTCTGTCATGAGCTTCCACCTTTTTTGGTGTAGGTTGGTGTGCTCTAGTTTATTTCGTTCCCAGCACATGCAATAGCTGAAGTGGCTTAATAAACAAGTTGCTTCAGGATAGCAGGAAACTAAATACTTATCCTGCCTCTGCAGAGGGGCAGGGAAAATTTATTATTAGTAGTAGTCGTCATGGTTGTGTGTTTGATAGCAACTTTTCAACTATAGGATCTGTGTACATAGGCATACCTTCCAGAAGTATTGAATGTCTCTTGTAAATAGCCACGGTTAAGGAAGCATCAGGTGACTTTTCTTTTCAAAGTGTTTATGGAGCCCTCTCCCTCCCCACCCGCTGTCACCCTTCCAAAACAAGCCCTTTCAGATTTGGAGTTCTGACCTGGGATGAAGCATTTCACGACAGAAACCTCTGGAGTCTCTAAGGGAGGCATCCATTGTCGGATCTCTACCTTCAAGATTTAAAATTCATAAACTCTTCTTGAAGACGACCAAGGAGAAAGTCAACTCTTTCCTAGACCCTTTGGGACACCTTCTGCCCACCACAGGATTTGCAGTCTTATCGGCTTAAATCTACAGCAGGAATGGAAAACATGTGGTTGGACTACAATCCCCATCATCCCTCCTCACTGACTATACTGACTAGGGTTGATGGGTGATGTAATCCAAAATCTGAAGAAACACATGCTTCTCAGTCGTGTTTTAGAGCTATGTGTCTTTAGTATGGTATGAATTACCCGGTTTCCCTGAAAATAAGACTTAACCTGAAATTATGCCCTAGTAGGATTTTTCAGGATGCTCGTAATATAAGCCCTACCCCAAAAATAAGCCTCAGTTAAGTGAAACCCTGACCTCTATCCTTGTGCAGCAACCAGAAGAAGATGACATGACTGTGTTTGAATCAATGTAGATTGTTGTACAAGAAAAAAAAAAAAACATCCCCTGAAAATAAGCCCTAATGCACTTTTTGGAGCAAACATTAATACAGTATCAGATCCTGTCTTATTTTGGGGGAATCATGGTACCTAGGACTGAAAGCTCTTGCTAAGAATAGACAGGGGCTGACACCTGCCTTGCTCAAAATAGCTTTCTTCCTTGGCAGCAGAGAAGATTGTCACCTTTGTGCCAAGTACTTGTAGAATTAAGCAGACAATAAGGATGGCGTTAGCATTCTTATGCCAGGAAATACGCGGGCAAACCTGTCTATACAGGATCTCAGGTATATACCTGGCTGTTCCAATAGCCCATCCCAGAAGGTGGATGAAGTCATCCTATTTCCTCACTGGATAATGTGACAATAATTGTACTGCAGTACATTCATCAACTACATGGCATGGGTAGCTAGCCATGAAGATGAAAGCAATGGTTCAGCCAACTTGGCTTGACTCTTTTTTGGGATGAAAGGGGAAACTGGTAATAAAATATTCTTCAGCCCACCCTAGCAAGGCTATCCCTGTATAATGGATGACTACAGAAAGAGTTCTCAGCATTTGTGGGTGTGTATTTTGGGTTGGCTCGGCGTATCTCCTGCTCCTCTTCATCCCTCCTTTGTTTGTGAACGTTCTCTTTATTTTGTATAGGAGAAAGATTGGTTACTAAAGAAGAAGAAAAACCTTCCAGCATGCCAGGAGATGACTAATTCTATGATAGAGGAAGTTTCGGCAGGTGCTGCCTTTAAGGTAAGCCACACCTGCAAAAATGTCTTGGTCCACACAACTATTAAAATTAAAGGACCCTTGTTGTCCTCTGGTGACACATATGCACACAGCTTACTTACGGGGAATCTCAGAATTCATTCGAGTCTCTGCAAGCTAGGGTTAATGATAGGATTTAAGGACTCAGGAAGAAGAGGGACTGTCCTCCAGGGAAGGCAAGTGAGACTATCAGCTGGCCTTCATATCTTCCCTGCCTTTTTACCATTTAATTTTTTTCCAGCTTTTTTGGAGGGACCAAACTGATCACTTATCTCAGACAGACAAGGCCCAAATTTCTTTTCTTTTGAGTCAGATGCAAGAAACGATCTGCCTTGCAGTGCTTAAAGTTACGCTAGACTTCTTTCACACACATGACAAGCAAATGGGTTTAATTTTAATGTGGCAGAGACAGAACTTTGTGGGAAGAGTTTTCAGGAAGAAAGAAATTTGAGTTCTTAACCAACATGTCCATGACCAGGAACCAAAAATAAATAAATGAGCTGAGAATTCTGTTGGCCACCTCTATCCTGAGATTGTGCTGGGATCTCTCCCTCTTTGTTTGATTTCTCTTTGTGAACTTCAGGGTCAACGCTTGGGTTGGCATGGTAGGGCACCAGCTAAGACCCCCTACCCTTATGTGGGGCATAATTAGCTCCAAGACGCCACTGATCCTAGTTCTCTCCCTTTTCTTTTGTTGCAAACTACCCACTTTCCATCTCTAAGTGTAAAGAGTATGAATGAGCAGGGGTCTCATAAATGGAAGAAAAGGCAAGAGAATAAATACAAGTCTTGGACCCCAGAGAGCTTGCAGATAACCAGATAAACAAGAGAACAGAGTTTCTGTACCTTTAACAGCTGCATGGCAGAGGAAATTTCAGCAGGCACAGCTTGCATTATAAAATTTCCTATACTAAGCAATTATTAAGGGAACACTGTCCTCTTTTTTCATCTGGTCACACTGCTTCCTGGAGCATGGCAGGGATGAATATCCAGAACCCTAAAAAGGAGGATTCCATACTGCAACCTTTTATTGCAGGTTCTCATACATTTCTTAACTCTCTCTCTCTCTCTCTCTCTTCAAGGTAAGCCAACCTGCAAAAACGTCTTGCTCCACACAACTGTTAAAATTAAAGGACCCTTGTATTCCTCTGGTGACCCTGAATACACTGTTTTGTTTTGTTTTTTTAATTGGAATGTCACAAGGAGATTCATCTCTAAAGTCACTTTGAAGAGGGAGAGCTGTTCTCTTTCTTCCGCAAGGTGAGAAAGAATAACAAATCACCTGCCCAGAATTGCTAAGCCATGATTCCATGTCAGAAAAATGACTAGAAGGTAGGAGATCCTAGTATCTTTAACTGCTGAGTGACCACATCGATTCACTATACAGTGGTGCCTCGCTAGACTATGATAATCCGTTCCACTGAAATAGCTGTTTAGCGAAATCATTGTCTAGCGAAAAGCATTTCCCCATTGGAATGCACTGAAACCTGTTTAATGCGTTCCAATGGGGAAAAATCGTCGTTGTCTAGTGAAGATCGGCCATAGGAAAGCCGCTTTGCGAACCATCGATCAGCTGTTTAAATAGCTGTCTTGCGAAGCTTAGGTCCCAAAAACACCCGTTTTGTGAGCATGGAGGGAGCTGTCAAAATCGTTGTCTAGCGAAAATTGGTTTGCAAAGCAGGGAGCAAACATTGTCCAGTGAAATTCCCCCATAGAAATCACTGTTTTGCGTATCGCTATAGCAATCACAAAAAGTCAATGTCTAGCGAAAAAACTGTCATGTGGAGTAACTGTCTAGCGAGGCACCACTGTATGATTTATTTCTTGGTGGTGGGCCAGTCTTACCATTAGGTAGAGTGGGAGAGTCACCTCAGGTGGCAGATGCTAGGGAAGGTGTCAACCAGGTGTTGAGATCACAGGTACAGTCGGCTCTTTACCTTTTACTGCTTTCAGGTACAGCAGAGGATGCTCTCCTGCTGCTAGTAATGCACAAAAGTTCACCTCCCAGGCCAAAGGGTTTTCATGAATGAAAAAGTCTTCAAAGAGCTCTGTAGGGCTTTGCTCAGTGGAATGTGCTTTCAGAAATTCTGTGACTGTAAATGCAAGGTTTATTTTTGATCGTAAGAGCTTTACACATGTGTTCATTGAAAAGGTCTCAGAGAATCCTTAAGAGATATTTGTACAGAATGTGAATGGTTTCTAACACATTCTGCCTGAATTAATAGCTTTCATCAGTAAATACAAAATGAGGAACAAGAAGACAATGGTAAATTGTTTCAAAATCCAGTTAGTGGGTTAGATGCTCAATAAGTGCTGCAGGTGCAGGAATCTTATTTGCACGTCCCACTGTCTCAGGCATGCCAATGTTCCATGTTTGGATAAATCTAAAATCTATTGCCAGTCATGTTTTCTAACCAAGGTACCCTGGGAAACAGTGTTCCATGAAAGGTCAAGAGATCTCAAAGAAAGAAATCTCAGAACTGTCCCCAAACTACAGTTCAAAGAGTTCATTGTGGATTTAGCTGTTTTGCAAGTGGCACATTATGGGCATTTCCACTTTGAGGAGATGGCACCGGCCTTTTGACACCAAACAGAATGTGAAACGTTCCTCAACTGGATGTGAAACATGCCCCAAGCCTTGGCTAATTAGTATTAGTGGTCTCCAGTTTTCAGTGTGGTTAGAATGCTTTGGCTTTTGCAAATATTTTCCAAGCCGTCTGTGTTCCTAAAATATACATTCTTCTGCTTGCATAGCTGACAAAAAGCTAGTCCAGGAATGTGACATCAAAGTGAAGTTTATGAGGCTCTTTCTCTGAACCAACCATCGCCTGCAAAGTTTGCAATTAAGTAAAAGAAAGAGAAACTTCAGTCGGGGTGACATTGCTTGAATTTTTGGGATTTTCTGAAGCTGGCGTTCATTCTTGATCTCTCGGTCTCTTCTCTGTTTCTTTAAATATTACTCAGCTGCTGACAGGTTCATGATTCCTGTGCTTTAAATATCAGCAACACATGTACACACACACACACATACTCAATGCATAAATGAATGAATGAATATGAATAACTGAATACCAAAACAATGTAACGATTCTTACAGCAGAATTTACTAATAAATTCAAATATATATTGTTGTCATGTGGCATTAAGTCAATTCTGACTTATGGCAACCATTTTTAAGGCTTTCCAACTAGAGAATACAGTACTCAGACATTGTTTGCTATTCCCTTCTTCTGGAGGTGCTCTGGGACTCTACAAAGTGGCCCAGGGCCACCCAGGCTGGCTCTACTTATGAAGGTACAGTCAGGAACCTCTGACTCTGTAGCCAGATACCTAAAATGATGAACTATCCAGCTAACTCAAATATATATAGATAGTAAAAATACAAATATGCATAGATATATCACTGTCTCCCACTGATGGAAACACATCCTTCCTAATCTGTAAGAAGGCAAGATCCTTAGTGATCAGGAGAAATTCCTTCTACATTTTCAAGAGCTGTTGCAACATGCAGTCAAATTGCTTTTAAGCTATAGCACAGTGAAATAATGACCTTCAAATAGTCCTTGTTATTGAGATAAGTGATCAAGTCTTGCAAACTAAAGGCTGTAGCTTAATTTATTAATTTATCCCATATTTGGTCTTTTTCTTTTCCTATGTCTTCAACTATTCCCAGCACTGTTGTCTTTTCCAGTAAGCCTAATCTTCTCATGATACACTAATAATATTTTTAAGGAAATGAACCTAATTTGGATTTCCAAGCCTAATATTTAGATTAGAAGACAGTTATCCTTCAGCATGCTCACTGCTCGCTCTCAATGTTCTCAGCTCAGAATCTGAATCTGAAAATAAGTATTTTAGGGACGGTGGTGTACAGATATTCATATATAAAGGGGAGGCCCATAAAAATGTCTGTATGAGAGGTTGTTGTATACAAGAGAGGTAAATTTGGGGAAGCTGCATATGAAAGCAAATTCAAATGTTAAGTTTTATTTTAATTTAATCACAGACTGATGCAGAATTTTACAGAGTGGACCTATAAGAAACCAGCATGGGCTTGAAAAAGACCAATGTCTTTGAGACAAGAGGCTAGGAGTTATAGTCTCCCCCCACCCCCCAAAAAAGGAGTAACATTTAGAAGCATTTTGTGCAACTATGGAAATTAATACGAGTAGGCATATTTTTCCATGTATAAGACTATACTTTTGTCTAGAATCTTTAGACTAAACATTGAGGGTTGTCTTATACATGGAAGTAAGCTGAGGAGAGAACAAAAACAAGTGGAGGGGAAAGCAGGGATCAAAGCGATCCTGCAGCACTTTCATCCCTTTCCCCCTACACTTGCTAAACCCCACTTAGATTTCTTAATTTTGGATTAGAAAAGTGGGTGGCGTCTTATACATGGAAAAATACGGTAAATACATGAAAAGGAAAAGGCTCTCTGGGAGATTAACACCGAAACAACTTTGTAAGAAACAATATTTCAAAGAGATCCATAGGAGGCTTCCTAATTGATATTCAGACAACCTGTCTATCTCAGTTCTGTCTATTCGGGATGGCAGCAGTCCAGCAAGGTCTCCAGCATGAGTCTTTCCCAACCTGCCCCTGTCAGGATTAGGCAGAGGTCTTTCGCATGTGAAGCACAGGTCCACCAAGCATGGGCCTTAAGAAATTTTCATACAAAGCATGGACCATGTCACTGAACTAGGAGCGTTTCTTTAAGGTGCTTAGGACCATGGGTTCTAGGAAGGTGCTCAGCTAGCTTAGGATAAGGATCTAAAATACATCTTTCAGGGCCATATTTTCCAAAACGGTGAACCTATGTATCTGGGAATTGGAGGTCTTGAGTTTCCATGTGCCGGGACTGAAATGTAACAGCAAGCAATAAAATGGGAAGAAGCCACAAAGCTGAATTAAAAGTAAGAGACAAGATACAAGCAATTGCCTGCCATAGGTCAGGACAGCTGTAAGTCACACTGCTGTATTGTGATACCTATTTGCTGTTACCATGAGCTTGGGAGCTTAACAATTCAGCTGTTCGCTCAGCTGTGATCTATTTGTGGTTTCATAATTCTCATGTGTTATGTTGGTCAAGAGTTTATTTTCCACAACCACATGTGCTTTGTTTAGGCCTCCCCTGATGGACAACATCAACCCCAGAGCTTTGAGCTGGCTTTCCTGGAAGAGACATCTCCCTCACCCCTATTTCTTCTTTTAAACTTTGCAGTGTCATACTAGAGGAGCTCCATTAATCTGGAATTAATTATCTTCCAAAGCAATTCACAACCTTTGCAGATGCTCTCAGATAAGAAAAACACCTGGAAATCACAAGTTTTGCAGATGTTCCTGCTTAGGAAAAACACCTGAATTTTAGAGTTGTGGGGTGTTGTGGTTGGTGGCACTTCAGTGGCAGGGAAAAAAGAAGTCTATAATTCTCTGTTGATTTTCAGCAAATTGAAATTCCAAACCCTCCAGTACTTTGCAAGGTGCAATCTGTGTCCGCATAACACCCCAAAATGCCATTTTTGCATCTTTTAGTATTTCCCCCCCAAGTTACTCTGCAGTAGTGTGTCCTGCACTGGCCTCTGAGAGTGGTATATTAATAAACCATTTTTTTAATTTACTGGCCTTAAATGTCACCTTTCCAAACAATTTTTTCCCTTAAGGCAGCCTAATATTATAAAGCTGTAGCATCCAAATTCTAAAACTATGAACCAAAGGCCATGGTATAAAACTGTTTCCATCAGTCTGATAAACACCAAATTCCCATCAAAAGGACCAAAATGCATTAAAAATTCTAAGACATTATTTAATTGTTTGGAGTACAAGTGGAAAATCCATAGTTTGGTGGTAGAGGCCACCAGGGTCATGCTTAAGGCCCGAGGGCCAGCTCTTGGCATCCTTAATTCGAATTCTTGCCACCATTTGGTACAGATAATACAGTGCAAGACTGATGGTCAGTTTCATATCTATGCATGGTAGAGAACACAGCCCTCTCCCAAAATGTCCAGTTAACTTGTCAATTCAGCTGCTTTTGTCTCTACAGCTTCTTTGGAATGTGTTTTGAATCACACTAACCTGTCAGAGCATGACGTGATGGGAATAAATCCCCACATGATAGGAATGCAAAACGCCTTTGTATTATTGCTGTTTTGATGGTTTGATGTTTTCACACATTTTTGTTATCTATCTGTTATTTTACTCGTTGCGAATCACCCAGAATATTGCATCACACTAATGGGGTGGTGTATAAAGCTAATGAAACAAACAAACAAAATATGGTTCTTCGGGAGGGGGGTTTAAAGCATGGGTCCCCACGGGCCATGTTCTCTGAGGCTCCAGGGAGTCAAGTTCAAACAACATTTGGGAACCCAACATTGGGAGCTGACAATTAATAACATTCATCTGGATTGGAGATGTGTGAAACCTGTCCCTTATTTTTTTTCTACAGATATTTCTGGCACAGCATTTCTGGAAGCATTATTCACCCAAAGCTGATGTGGTTTTTGCAGTATGGGTCTGAATCATTGTTGTGCTTTGCCTGCCTGCTACCTCCACACAATAAGTGTAAGAGTGCATCACAGCTTCCCATACATGAACACAGGCTCCAGTAGAATCATTACTGCAAATCACATGTGCAAAGCACAGCAAAATATGCTGCTTATATACTGCCCCATTAGATTAGGCATCCTTCAGTCTCAAAAGACTATGGTAACGTGCTCTGTATGGAGGACTTGGAACAGCATCTAGTGTGGCTGAGAAGGCCAATTCAAGAGCGACAATCCCTTCCACACTGAAGACTAATACAATCTGTCCCCTGTCCAGCTCCATGATTTTGCTGCTTCCGGGACTGCCTCTTTGTCTCAGCCTGCTGGACAAGGGTCTCTTCAAATTGGGAGAGGCCGTGATGCACTGCCTGCCTCCAGGCTGAACGCTCAGATGTCAGGTTTTCCCATTTGTTGGGGTCCATTCCTAAGGCCTTCAGGTCCCGCTTGCAGATATCCTTGTATCGCAGCTGTGGTCTCCCTCTGGGGCGATTTCCCTTCACTAATTCTCCAAAGAGGAGATCTTTTGGAATCCAACCGTCAGCCCCATAGCTGTTTACAATTTAATTATGCAAGCTACACATTGTCACTGAAGCAACCAACATGAATTTGACCCAACTCCGGGAGGCAGTGGAAGACAGGAGGTCCTACTGTGCTCTGGTCCATGGGGTCACGAAGAGTCAGACACGACTAAACGACTAAAGAACAACAACACATTGACCTCCCCACTCCAACTAGATGGGTACTCAATGGGAAGGATGGAACACTTGAGTCAACCTTAAGCTGGCCACCTGAGCACATTGAGACTCAGGTTGTGAACAGAGGCTTCACTGCAGTACCACTGCGCCATGAAGTTCTAGTGCAGTTAACTTAATGGCAGCTCCATTTGGGCTCTTAAATTATCCTCTTTTTTCTTTCCTTCACCGATCTGAGAATAACATCCACAAACGTTCTTCCTGTTCAGAATTATTTCTTTGCAACAGTAAAGCAAATGCATGGGTCTAAATCCAATTCTTTGTCCAACTAGAGTAGACCTGTTGAATCAATGGGATTTACACTGTGTTGCTTTCACCCATTCAGTGGGCCTAGTCTGGTTGGGACTTTCCATTCTGCTTCAGGATTTCCTCAGAAATCAGAGCCTGGCAATCTGCTTTGTAAATTAACTCCAGTCACAAAACAAAGCATACCGGTGTATTGTCTAGTTCAACCCCCTGAGAGGGTATTACCCATGAGTACAAAAAGGCCCACACTGTTAGATGGTGCGGTAATTTTGAGTGAACTGTTACTATAGTTATGGGTGGATTTGTGGGAGGTAAATGATTCTATGGGATATAAATGTAGATGGCTGAGCTTCTGGAATATAGCTCTTTGCTTTTCCATCCAGGCCGTCTGACCAGCTCACACAGAGTTTAAGGTTGTATGGGGCTGTGTCAATGGGGTTGATGATTAAATTTAAAAACATTTTTTGACATTGACACCTAAATAATAACTACAGCTGCTGCTTTCTTTGCCCAGCTCCTCTTGTGGTCCTCAAGAGTTATGCAAGAACAGTGTGTTCCAGACTCACAAAAGGCACCTGGCATGTGTGTCTTCCTTGGAGAAAGATAAGAAGAGTCCATTACAATTAGCAGTACAGCCAGACATCAAAGCTTGCATCTGAGCCGATCTGCCCCCAAATGTCAAGGATATTTGAATCTATGGTTATGATTCAGGACTGATTCTAAATGCTGTGTGCTTCTTTGGCCCAGCATATCCCATACATGATGTTCCAAGCACTGGAAAAGCATCTGAAGGGACATGCTTGATTCAGTGCCTGAATCTAAACAAAATATGGAGAAGAATGGGAATGATCTCTCACCCTCATTGCCGTTCCCTAAACAGCTGGCTCCTTGTTTTTGTTCTAAACCTTGGGACAATAGATAGATACATTTGGAAGAGTTAGAAGCATGGCTCTTCCCGTGCAGTTCACACATGCTCTTTTGGGACAACAGCTTTATCTGTCTGCTGTTCCAGTAAATGAAATTGGAGCATTTCCAATCCTAAAGGCAGTTCCTTGCTCTTTATTTTCCAACAAATGGCATTATGTGCCTATTTCACCTTTTCATCCTTAACAGACTTTCCTGCGGTTAAGATCAAAGAAGCACTGAAAAAACACAGGAGCATCATAAATGCAGAATATAATTACTGTACACCCTTTAAAATTTACCCTTGCAACTGCATAGTTGAATCCTCCTGTAGAAGTGGAGTTGAAGCTCAGAATTTGTTAACAGGAATGTGATATCATCTGCCTTGTAATTTAGCATGTGATTAGTTATTGGAAGGTAAACATGGGCTGAAAGGGTGAAAGAGGAGAGTGCAAAAAATGGTCTGAAGCTCAACATCAAAAAACTAAGATCGTGGCCACTGGTCCCATCACCTCCTGGCAAATAGAAGGGGAAGATATAGAGGCAGTGACAGATTTTACCTTCTTGGGCTCCATGATCACTGCAGATGGAGACAGCAGCCACAAAATGAATAGATGCCTGCTTCTTGGGAGGAAAGCGATGACAAACCTCAACAGTATCTTAAAAAGCAGAGACATCACCTTGCCAACAAAGGTGCGCATAGTCCAGGCTATGGTTTTTCCACCAGCAAATTATGGAAGTGAGAGCTAGACCATAAAGAAGGATGACCGCCAAAGAATTTGATGCTTTTGAATTGTGGTGCTGGAGGAGACTCTTGAGAGTCTCCTGGACTGCAAGGAGATTAAACCTATCAATTCTGAAGGAAACCAACCCTGCTCCCTGGAAGGACAGATCCTGAAGCTCAGGCTTCAATACTTTGGCCATCTCATGAGAAGAGAAGATTCCCTGGAAAAGACCCTGATGTTGGGAAAGTGTGAAGGCAAGAGGAGAAGGGGGAGACAGAGGATGAGATGGTGGGACAGGGTCATCGAAGCTACCAACATGAATGTGACCCAACTCTGGGAGGCAGTGGAAGACAGGATGGCCTGGCATGCTCTGGTCCATGGGGTCACAAAGAGTCGGACATGACTAAACGACTAAACAAAAAACATGGGCTTAATTTTCAATTCTGATTGCTTAGACATTTATCTCTGAGGGAATCACATTGTGGGAGAGCAAATGTATTCCCTGTAATATCTAGTTTTTGACCATGAGTTTAGCTGCCATCTTCACAGTAGTTGGAGAGAGAGGAATTGGAGGTAGCCATGCTCTAATACAAAGCATTTTATGCTGGCTTAGTCTTAAATGAGTAATTAATGCCCATCAGCTTGCAAAAGTCCTGATCCTAGTGGGGATAAAAATGGCAAGATCTGATTCACTGGTAGCATTGGTGCTAGGAGAAGCAATGCAAGAGAAAAATTGGACTTGAGGTCTTATGCTGTTTGAATATATCTTCTCCCCTACCCCCATCAATCACCTCATGGTATTTCAGGTGTTACCAGTTAAAGTCCAACATGTTAACAATTCCTTGGGATCACATATATGGGGACTCTTATGATGAGCAGCTGCCCATCGCTGATCAAAACACTAGACACAGACAACATGCCTTCAGGGTTGAAAAGCAGCCACCCACTCTTAATAATTTAGCCACCATTTATTTGATTTACATACTGCCCCTTTAGTACAAGCAGTACTATGGATAGTTTATAGAATAAAACTTAAAACCCCACAACCCTCACATAACAATGTATTCCACAATATGGTGATTCACCATATTTTGGTGATCTAAAATAAAAGAGAGAAAGAGAAAGAGAGAGAGAGAGAGAGAAAGAAAGAAAGAGAGAGAGAGAGAGAGAGAGAGAGAGAGAGAGAGAAATATTATCAGCATCTGGCAAATAAATTAGTGAAGGCAGCTTTGTATAATACCATTTTCAGTAATTTCCTGAACCTGAGAAGGTAAGGAGCCTGGCATATCTTAGTTGGTAGCTTATTCTGAAGAACAGAAGCCACCACCAAAAAGGTCCGATGTCTTGTTGTCACCTTTTTGGCCTCCCTTGGTGTGGACACTTTTAGCAATATGGATTAAGAAGAGTGGGTAAAATGGGTAGGTGATTTCTGAGAGAGACGATTCGACACATTTTAAGGTGTGAGCAAGGAGGCGAGAAGAAGACGTCTCTCCCGCCATCACTTCCAACAGGAGAAGGGGAAGAGAGAAGGAAATTCAGGACTGCCAGCTCTTCTATGGGTTCGCTCAAGGGGGACAGGGGAGAAAGAGCGCTTAAAGGTCTTGGGAGGATGGGAGAGCTGAGGGACCAGTTAGAAAAGGTCGGAAAGGAGGAGAGGGAGAGAAACCAATCAAAGATAGAAAAGGGGTAGAAAGGGAAAGGAGAGACGGAAACAACAGTGGTGAGGAGGTAGAGAAGGAAGAATACCTACCTCCGGGGGGGGGGGGATGGATCTGGCTGGAGAATCCATGGATCACAGGTGGGAGCGACTGAGAGTCCCAATAGAGGAGGCTGATCACAGGCGGAAAGTGGTGATTTCCCCAAAACCCTTGTATTGGGGAGAGACAGAGAGAGTGGAGATGGAAATTGAGAGTGGAGAAAGACAGAGTAGAGCAAGAAAGGAACGACAGAACAGAATGGCAAGCGTGGGAGATGAGGAGGAGGCAAGGGTCGGGGGAACCTTGGAATTCATGGAATCCAGGAAGAGGACAAAATGGGAAGAATATTTGGGAGATGTGTCCATACCCCTGTTACCAGTATTGACAGGGACAACAATAAAGGATTGGCAACCGGCTGAACAACCAGGCCTTTGGAACTTGAGATTTGGAAACCAGTTTGTTAAGGATGAATGGAAACCCTTTCCAACCCAGTTGGAAGGAAAGGAGAACATTTATGTTGAAATTGATATAAACAGTTTTATTGACAGTTTTAAAATAAATGTTGAAACGTTACAGCTGAGATCTGTGTCTGTGTTTGGAGATGTGGGAATCCCAGAGAAGGGAATACACCCTGAACTTCAAACCAAACCCTCACACAAGGTCATAAATGGTTCAGTCATAACCGTTTCTCACTGTTCTGTGGCAAATATTAACTAGATACAGAAAGGTCTGTAGCAAGAGGCAGCAAGAACGCATTCACACAGTTTGGGGATTTCTTATGTGTGTGCATGTGGGTCTGGTCTCTGGGTGTCTATGTGAATTTTGTTGTATGTGTACACTATGTATAGACTTACAATGACAATAAATTTGTTTGTTTGTTTTATGGGGGAAAGGGTATCTAGACCAGTGGTTCTTAACCTTGGGTTACTCAGGTGTTTTTAAACTACAACTCCCAGAAACCCCAGCCAGCACAGCTGGTGGTGAAGGCTTCTGGGAGTTGCAGTCCAAAAACACCGGAATAACCCAACATTAAGAACCACTGATCTAGACCACGTCACCTTCTTATTGCAGCTCGACATTTCCTCAACATTCCTCCACACATCACCAAAAAAAAAAGCTGTTAGAGGGAAAGATGAAATACTTGCATAATGCCTTTTGACTAGGAGCACCTTGTCTAAAAGTACCCTCAGAAATGGAAAACTCATCATATGACTAATTTTACCAAAGCACAGAAGTTATGACTTATAAGTTATTTTAGTAACTTGAAACTATTTACTTTTGAGGGCAATAATATAACAAAGTTACATTTCAAAAGGAAGGCAACAAGCAGGATCAACACTACTGTTGTAACATGAGCGGCATTTTCTTGTTACTTTCAGAAGTTACCCTTAAAGAACACAAAGTGTGTTGTGTTTTTTTTTTTTGGCTGTTTTCTCATCAATCCTAACAGCTTCCGAAAAGTAACAGGACATAATAAAAAAAGCAACAAGTGCCCAGAGAGTAACATAACAACTTCCATCTTCAACTTTGTGGGATGTGATGACAATGGATGGTTTTTACACATCATAAGGGTAATGAATTACTTTATAAAAATAACTTTCCCAGTTTCCTTTGTCATTTGTCCATCTAGCAGGGATAATTCTGATATGCAACTGAGCTCCAGGGTCTTGGTCAAAGGTCATTGTCAATTTCACTTTCTAAAAACCATGGGCTGAGGAAGAACCTGGGAATTTTGTATGCCAAATATTTCCCTAGCTTGTGCTAGAGAAACGTACAGTGTTTAACTCCAAGTTAAATTGTACATCCAAGGTGTAATGAAAATCTGTAACTAATCAAAGCATCTGAGTTTCACAGCAGGAGTTTCTCTCTCTCTCTCTCTCTCTCTCTCTCTCTCTCTCTCTCACACACACACACACACACACACACACACACACACACACACACATCCAAATTAGCAGGAGTTTCTCTCTCTCTCTCTCTCTCTCTCTCTCTCTCTCTCTCTCTCTCACACACACACACACACACACACACACACACACACACATTTCCAAATTAGCTTGGTATGCTTGGTGATTGATCTTCAGGACTAATGTATGAGATTCCTTTGAAGTCTTGCAAACTCAAGGGACTGATCAGTCACCTTTCTCCACTGCTAACAAGCTTTTGGCTCTGATAATGTCTGTTCCTGGGCTTAGTCATCTAATTATCCAGAGTGATCTGGTTCACCCTTAAAAGGTTCAGTATCGTCTATTTTATCTCTTGCTTGAGAGATCCTTGCATGCACACTGGAGATGTTTATTTTTCTCTGAGAAGGGTCCAGGCATGTCTTTGGATTGCTGGTTTACTTGTGTGTAATTTTACTCAGCTTACAGGTAAGGAGGCAACAGTAGAAGACAACGATGACTGGGCATGCTCATGGCAGCAGTACTGGCATGAGGGGGAAATGTTGGGAAACCCCCTTTTCTGTCCTTTCTCCTCAGCGAGGGCGGATTCTGCTGCCTTGTGGAGGATAGAGCCCATGGAGTCAAAAGAGACCCCTTCCCTGCCTTTTCTCGCAACTATCATTCAGTCGGTCACAGTGGCATCTTGTTGTTAATTAAAGAAGAACTCCAGGAGGCAGTGGAAGACAAGAGGGCCTGGCGTGCTCTGGTCCACGGGGTCACAAAGAGTCGGACACAACTAAACGACAACAAAGAAGTGGCATATTGAAGGAGCAATGCATCCACCTAGCGTGATATTAAAATTGCGCTATGTTGGTTAGGAAATATTTTTTTAAAAATAAAACAAAAATAGAGGCAGGGGTTTAATCCATCCATCCTTTTAATGCCACAATCCACCTATTACATTACAGGGTTGTCACCTCAGATAACAATATCCACAGCTCCATTTGGGTGCAAAATAACAGTCTGTACAGTGGAAGAATTAGAATCACACTGAATTATACCAGAAAGTTGCATGATAGGGGCAGGATGAATTGGTCTAATCAGAAACTCAGGTGGATGCTATCATTTGGTTTGAACCGTACCAGTGATCCATATATCAATCTATATGCCCATCTAGACAGGCCCTAAAACTGTTGTGTATATAAGGGAGGGATCTCACTCACCTCACTATTATGAATTTTACTTCTCAGCCAGAGGAAAAGAAAATTCTTACAGCAGCTAAAGTCAGTTCTCAGCTTTACTGATCTTATAGAAGAGCCTGTCTTTGAGTACAGCAAAGCTTTGTAATTTATGCCAGAGGTGATTTCTTAAAATAGAAAGGAAAAATGAGAAATCAGAGACTTGTTTTGCTTGCTTCTCCTTAAAGCTTTAGCGCGAGGGAAGCATGGGGAAGAGAGGGAAAAAAACCTCCACAACACTCCAAATCTCTCTTTTGGAGAGCTTTTCTTTCTGTTTTTTTTTAATGTGTTAAGTGTACTTCTAACTCCTCAAATCCTGGAATCACAAGGATTCTAAATGCCCGTATTAAAAAGCGACTCTCACATTTTGTTCAATGGAACTTTGCTTCAAGTACACATGGTTTAGATTGTAGCTCTTGCAAACTTGCCTAGGAGTTAACCCTGCAGTTTTTTTAAAAAGGCAATTTATACATTACAGGTGGTATGACTCTCATAGCAGTTTTCCACCCCTCAACAATCTTTAAATTAAGTTTTTTTTTCCTGTCGTTAGTTGTAACCTTTGAGCCAAATTACACTTCCTTCTAAGTAAAATTGCAGAGGACTAGGACGTTAAAGTATAAAAAGTTCAGAGAGCATTAATTTGTAATAGATATATGGCATAGGGCTTATAGCCCTACTGATGACATAGATTACAAGTCATTAAAAAAATTAATACATAGTAATTCCATCTATGTCTACTTAGAGGAACATTCTAGTTCAGCGGGGCTCATTGTTAGGTAAGTGGGTATAGGATTAGAGCTCAGATTTTAGCCCCCACTGAATACAATGGGAGTTTCTTATAAGTAGAAATGTATAGGTCTGCACTGTGAATGAAATATACTTCAATGATTTCCATGTTTCAAAACCTCAAGGAAGACCCATTTCTGAAGGCAGAGAAGAAAGCTATTTTAAACATGAAGTGATATAATCTTATAAATATTTTTTTAATTTGTTTTATTCTGAAAGGTCTCAGAAACTGTTGAAAGATGAAGACACTGCTGCACAGATACTACTGGTTTTCCCACTTAAATAAATGACTTGAAATTGGTTCACCCGGTGATAATTAACTTTTTGTGGTGCCTGATCTTAGGCATTTAGTGGTCTGTTGAAACTGTCATGTAGACAGTAACTATGCGAGAGCTCGTTTCCCTCTTGATATGAACTAAAATAGTTACAGTATATCACAGAAGTGAGTACACCCTCTCGCATTTCATACATATATTAGCATATCTTTTCATGTGACAACACTGAAGAAATGATACTTGGCTACAATGTAAAGCAGCGAGTATACAACATGTATAACAGTGTAAAGGTGCTGTCCCCTCAAAATAATGCAACACAGCCATTAATGTCTAAACCGCTGGCAACAAAAGTGAGTTGAAGAAGAAATCTTACAGACTGTACTGTCTGAAAAGACTGTTCTTTTAACTCTTCAACGATTGGAGATATGTAATTGTGAAATCAATATCCCCAAACTTCTAACTAGGAAACTTCATTTCTACATGAGTACTGTGCTGAGTACTAGACTATAGGTCCTGGGGCAGAAAGAGAAAACCAACCAACCAACTAGTGTGACCCATATAAAATATTGGTTCAGCTCAAGGGGTGGGACTAAGAAAGAGCATGATTGTGAGTAAAAGATTTGAATCAGAAAGAGCAGAGAACCAAAAAAGCCAGAGCTGTTGTTCCTGCTTAAACTGCTAAGGTCTTTACCAGCTTGGTCTAGGTATAACTCCTATATGTTCATGTTGGAGGGGTGAATCTATATAGTGAATTAATGGATCACATATAATTGAATCAATGTTTTGTTTTAAGGGTTTTGAAGATTCCACGTGTGCAGCTGATTCTTCTCTATGCTGGACATCTAACCCAGGTGAGGAAGATGTCTTGGATTTTTACCTGAATTTGAATTTAAAGGTACACTTGAACTTGGCAATTCTACAAGCACCCTCTATATTAATGCTGTTGCCTAGGACATGGGTGCACAAATTGTAGCATTTTGTTGTTGTTATAATTGTTCGTGTTGTGTGTTATATAACTGTGAATAAGAAAGGACTCATTTGGTGAAATTATGTTTGCAGGGCTCATTAACGGATATCCAAGTTAGCACATCGCCCCATAGATCTTAAAAGTGCTACACCAACATGAGGGGGAACTTTGTGAATGGAACAGAGCACTGGGTTGAAGATGGAAAGAAGAGGTTTCTAACCTGCTCAAAGCAAATAAAATTCCACAGTAGTAAATTTAAAAAAAAAAACTGTCACTCATTGCCTGAATTAAAAGCCCTCTCTCATTTTGCATTTGATATTAAATTTGGCAGTATTCCAAAGTACACTAACATATCAGCATTAAAAAGCTTTCATAGACAAACATAGCATTATGAAAGATTCAGGTCTGAGTGACACACTGACATTTATTTTACCTTTTGATGGCTGTGGCTCTTATTATTGGAGGGAATCCCACAGCAGTTTCACATTGCATGGCAATATATCTGCTAGCTTTGGAAACAATTTATCTTTGAATTCCGCCTTTACCAGCAATAGAAGCTGTGTGATTGCATCTGGAGTCAGTGTTTCTACATTAATAACCGATTCATGCCTGTGCAGGAAATAGTTACAGGATTGCAGGTAGTTTTTCCACTATCAGTACATTTTTATAAAATCAAAAATATATGAACTCTTCGCTGCATTTGAAGAATTATGGTCACGATTTTTCTACTGCATACTTTGGTTAAATTTCATCATACACCTGTTGAAATCCATTCAAGGTAAAATGGGACAGGGTCCAGGGCTTTTCCTGATGAAGAATTGCTCTGGTAAAAGTACCTGGTTCAGCAGAGATTGTGGAAGTAATTTCTTCACATTTTCCAGAGGATGCAAGAGTGCCAGGATTCTGCCCCCCCCCCCGAGGATGGCGTTTAGCATTACAGTGCCCGCCCCTCTGAAGAGCTCATTTCAGCATCGGCTGCTCCTAGCCAAAATACTTCAGTTATCTCTTAAAATGAGTTTAAAAATGGAGGGGGAAAGCTATGAACGGAAAATACATCTGTAAAAATTTAAAACAATTTCTTTCTTAAGTACTGTAGCTGATTTTGAAAAACATGGGTCTTTCAGTGCCATAGTATCTCTGGTTCTTTTTTGCAGGAACTATGATCAACCATGCTCATTTGGTAGGGAAACTTTGCCTGCCTGATCACGCTCTTAGACATGAATACCAAATCCCCTAGAACTGGCTTCTGTGTATACAAGTATGCTGAAGCCTGACACAGAAGTACCCTCACAGCTCATCTTCCTCGGCAGATGAGGGACAGCAAAAAAACAATCTACTTCCTTTAAGAAGAGAGGGATTACTAGCAGGAAGTGAGTTTAGGGCAACAATCTGCAAGTGCTCACTTCTCAAAAATCAAGAAATTGCAAATTGTCCAATCCCACCTGGCCATCTGTTTGTCTGTCCAGACCCCAATTATTTTAAATATAACATTGCTGCACTTATTCTAACTATACACACATGAGAGAGAGAGAGAGAGAGAGAGAGAGAGGATACAAAATTCAGCACCACTGAGTATGTTTTATACACATTCAAAGTGCATATTTGGCTGCAGTTCTCACACAAACATCCTGTAAGAATGTTGTGGAAATGTTCATGGAGTGGATTTCTCAGTTGTATTGATAGGCCAAAGCCCTACCATTAGGCAGAATGGAACAACTACCTTTCATGACAGAAATCTCCCATCTATTCCCTCCAATCCTGGGAGACCACTATGTGGCTAGAGCTCTGTGTTTTTGTCTTTTAATCGTGTGCTAACTCTGATCTGATCTGACTATAAGTTAGCCTATTCTGTGCCCCTAGATCTACGTCACTTCCCTCGGTAGAGTGTGCAGCTTTGTGGGCTGAATTCCAATTCAGTGTTTTGATGGGTCATCTTCATTTGATGGGTCAACTTCATGGCACATAACAAATTTTAATACTCTTGAGATATGAGGATCTTCTCTACTGATAGTGGGACAACTATATAATTGTAGATGCTGGATGTAATGGTTTTATAGCTGCTCCACTAATTTGGGTGGTAATGTATAATAATTCTCTTAACAAAAAAGTGATAAGCTTTTGCTGCTGCATTTGAGAGTCCTCCATTTAATTCTGGTGAACAAGAATCTGGATACCCCAAAGTACTGCTTTGATAGCACTGTATCCCACTGCTGGCACTAACAAAGGCAGATTCCTGATAATATAAAATCAGGCAAGTCATTAAGAATGAAGTTAAACACATATGTTGCTAGGGATTGAGGAGGAGGACGTGACTATTTGCAGGTGGAGTGCATGTATATGTGCATACATGCATCAGCACGACACACGAAGACATGTGCATGCATGAATACAACACACGTAGACATGGGCATGCAAATCTATGCTACTCGCCAGCTGATGCCAGATGCACCCCTTGGTGCCGAAAAACAGGGTTGCTGATTTTTTTTATGAGCAAGTTCCGTTGTCTAATAAGAACAGGTTTGATGAAAACATTTTGTTCCAGACTGTCCTGGATTTTGTGTTGTTTGAAATGAAGGCCTGCACCCTTTCCTTACTGTGACTGATGAGAGACTGATGTTTAATTCCATTCCACCTATAAAAGTGACCTCCTCCCCCACCCCTTTTCCGTACTTGTTCTCGTGTGCATTTTTCCGTCTCCAACTGCAGAGCCTGTTGCAGGCAGTTGCTGGATGCGTGCCATCATCTGCACTGCCCTTTGCTTGCTCGAGTCTCCAAAGTCACATGGTCTTTGTAACGTTCTGTACTTGAATGATGTTTGTGTACAAGCTGATTGCTTTCATGGCCTTTTGTTTTCAGATAGAGATGCAGAACAGAGGATCCTGGTATTGTAGCTGTTATGAAAAGACCTTTTTATCCTTGCTGGGTTGATACTAAGTAGACTCCAGATTTACCCTTTGGTATCTGATTCTAATGGCTGGCATTTAATACAGCTAATGCACTAGGCACTATAAAGGACACATGCGTGTTATAGTCCACATTCAAGGAATTCTAAGTTGCGTTTGAAGGCTAATGGATCTGGAGGAGACAAACAGCTGACAAGTATGTGACAAGGTTGATGTACAACAGGGACAGCTGAGTTGTCATGGACAAGGGTATCTGTGATTAGGTCACTGGGTGTAACTACCTCAAATACACAACAAAGCTTGGAGAAGTTAGTTTTCCAACCTGGCAAATTTGTGGTAAGTAAAGCACAATTATACAATTTTTCCTGAATGTCATGAACAGCTTAATGGGAACCACGGATATAGAAAGAAACTGCCCAGTTGAATATCAGACCTATTGTTCTAAGAGTAACTTGTCAAAGTGATAAACATGGTGACCTGGTCAAAGAAAGAGCTGTGCTACTTTTGGACAACACCAGCAATCATTACGTTAGACTGCACAGGGAAGCCATTGAAATCCACAAACATCAGCAGGACTTCAACAAAAAAGAAGAAAGTTTGAAACTCAACACAACTTGGCTCCCAGCACAGCATGCAAAAGTTAAACAAATTCTACCCAGCCACAAGGACCGGTGATCACTACACACAAAAAACCAGCTAACAACACCCATCAATCACAGTGACAGATAAGCTCTCATCATCATAACAATACACCCACAACAAAAACACCCTGATCACCATAATCACCCATCTCCTGAAAAGGACAAAAGCTGATCTCACAGCCAAAAATACTCAACTCCCAAACAAACTGCACCAGAGCAGAATGCTGTCCTCTGAAAATGCCGGCCACAGAGACTGGCAAAATGTTAGGAAGAACCTTCAGAACACAGCCAAAGAGCCCGAAAAACCCACAACAACCATTAGTTGTGCTACTCCTTACATAGCATTATCTCCCTCCCCCAAAAACTATTTTAGAAGAGGAGTGCCTTCAATTGCTCTCTGGCAGTTTCAGCATAAGGGAGATTGGGCTATAAACATCCTTCAGGTTGCCTATGTTAGGGTTGCCCATCTGCCATGGGAAGGAGGGCTGGCCATCCACGTGACACTGGCTTTAAAAGTGTACAACTGGACTTAGGAGAGAGCTGTCTGTTTCCTTTTTCCTGTATTGCTTCATGGTGCATCTCTGCTAGCCATCCATACCATAGTAAATAAATAAAAGATCCTCTTCTCACAGTCCTCCTCCTCCTCCCATTCTCATCTGTTTGCTCATTGTTTCCCTTTGTCCCCCCAAACCCAGTTTTCATTTACAATTACCCTTTTAAAACCACCCTTTCTCTCCTTTCCTCTCCTTCTACCTTGTTGTTTATTGTTCTTTGGCCCTTGTTGCCTTTCCTTCTTGCCAACATTACATTTTTGTCTGACTTGTTACTGACTGTAAATGTGAACTTGGTTTTATCCTGTATTGCATCTCCAACAGTATATGTATAGCTCAACATGTCTTTGGCTTTTGTGAAACGCATATTTTGATGAAAATTTTGGGAGTTCTCCCCATCTCTGGGGTTCCATCTCTGGGGCCTGGGAAAAGTTAGTTATTTGGATTACAATCCACAGAATCCTACAGCCACTGGCCATGCTGGATGGCAAATTATGGGTTTCGTAGTTCAAAATGTAATTTTGCCAAGCTTTGCCCATTCCAGCCCTCTCCATGCATTTGTTTGGGCTCCTAGTCTGTACAGGATATTCACCTGCTTTACGTACAGAGCAGGGACAGTTGATGTACTAGTATTTCTTTTGCACTGCCTTACTAATATTGGAATAGGTTCTAAAAGGACAGTTGTGCAAAATAACAGGACTCCTTTTTTTCTTGAGGCCATAAACATAAGACCTTACTTACTGTTTATCTCTGAGCAGTCAAATGTTTCCTGCCACGTCTACCATGCTGAACACTAGTAATGTTATACAGCATTTTTAAAAGGATTTATGTTTTGCTTACTTAAACATTTAATAGGAGAGGAAATACCCTTAAGATCAAGAACGCCATGGCTACACAGTAAAGGGGAAAAGCAGAACAATCCCACAAGCCAAAAACATCACGTACTCTAAGCAATTGAGGCAAGGCCTTGTCCACTTCCAAGTTGGTGTAAATCAGCAAAAGTGCACCTACCTCATCTGAAGTACATATGCTGATCACTCCACCCCCTCACTTCCTGGGCCTGTTATTTCTTTACAGAAACGCTCTTCTGCATTGGTTAAAATCTTTGAAGTTACTACACACTCTTGGAAGTTCCAGATGATCTCAAGTACATCCAGTGGCCAAAGCTGAGGATGAACATCCATGTTGACATAGCAAACGAAAACATCAATTCAATATATCTGACTTAGTGTTGGGAGATGGATGGTGCTGCATGAATAGTTTCTGCATATAAGTGTGTTAGGTTAGTGTGTTTTACTCCTTGGTTGATACTTCATGAATTAACTCGTTTTGAGCACTAGTATGGTGTGGTCAATAGACAGCTGGTTTAGGATGCAGGGGACTTCGGTCACATCCCTCTTTGGCTATGGAAACTAAACAACTGCAGAACAATGGTGAAGAAATCACTGAACATCCCACATGCCTCCACCGGAAGTCAGGAATTACTGGACAGCAGTTAAACACTGCAGAACCGGACTTGCAGAATCAAGGTGTGTGTTTTATAAGTAGAACATAAGATGTGTGTTTAAATGCTGAAAAATTAGGGTTTTCCTACAGCAGTGTGAGAATATCAGAAGAGCCTTATTGGATTAGATCAAAGACCTATTTATTTATTTATTTATTTATTTATTTATTTATTTATTTATTTATTTATTTATTTATTTATTTATTTATTTATTTGCTTGCTTGCTTGCTTGCTTGCTTGCTTGCTTGCTTGCTTGCTTGCTTGCTTGCTTGCTTGCTTACTGCCCATCTGGCTATTAAGGCCACACTGGGCAGTTCACAACAAAATAAACCACACTAACAGAATAAATAATAGCCACAAAACAGAACCACAGTATAAAAGCAAATAAACATATAAGTCAATTAACTAAAGCAACATGAGAACAATCGATCAATTAATGTAAAACTAAAGTACAGTATCTAGGCCAGGAACCGATTCCCACCATGAGCAGCCAGATGCCAATGGAAACGCAGACCCTGGAGATGGTGGCAACACTACGTCCCACTTTTTCTCCCTTTCCCCTCACCAGCAGATGGGATATAAAAATCAACTGCCTCTGATCCTGGAGGTAGTGCAGAGGAACCCTAAAACATGGCATTAACTGCATACATTCCGTTCATGTGCATATTGTGCCGTGTAAATAGAACCCTTGGGCGAATCTGAGAACCTCCGGATCATAGGACGTTGGAAGAATGTTTCTCTCTTTGACAGAGTAAAAAACATCCCCTCTAGAGAGTGTTATCTCTATTCTGCAGGAAGTCTCCAGTTGATAAGTGCATACTCTAAAATGCCAACATTTACTACTTTACTTTCATTGAACTTATACCCCACCCCTCTAGACAAAGTCTACTCGGGGCAGCTTGCATGAGTAATAAAACACAATAAAATAACAAACATAACAAAACCTACTAACTAACAAACTAACGTCTATATACATTGTCAAGACGGGATAGTTAAGAAACAGAAAATCAGTTAATTGACTGGAGGGGAAGCCTGCCTAAAGAGCCAGGTTTTTAAACGGCTTTTGAAAACGTCCAGCAAGGGAGCCAGACGGATTTCCGTTGGGAGGGTATTCCACAGCCGAGGGACCACCACCGAGAAGGCCAGGTTTCTTGTTCTTTCCTTCCAGGCCTCTCTTGGTGTAAGGCCCCTCAGCCGTCCCTGCTGGCTTTGTCGAGTGATTGGGGTAGACCTGGATGGGAGAATGCGATCTGCCAGGTAGCGAGGTCCCAAACCGTTAAGGGCTTTAATGGAAATACATCAAGTTCAAAAGGTGATAGAACTCTAGCAAAGAGATGAGTTAAGCTGCCTCTCTTCATCTGCCTGGGTTATATTTCACGTGGGGCTTTCAACATTGCCTTTTGGAATTATAATTCCCAGAATGTCCCAGCCAGGATGGTGACTTGCCATGCTGGCTGCAGCATTCTGGGAAATATAACTCCACCAAACTAACTACTCCAAACTATGGCATTAATGTAACAAAACTCCACATATTCACATTAATATTTTGGTCCTGAAAGCTCACTGCTATGAAAAAGTAAAACAAACTTGATTTCTGGCTGGCTGTGTCTTCAGAGCTTGGAATATTATTTTTAAGAAAGAACTCGTGGCTTTAATCATTACTTTGTGGCAGCCAGATAAGTATTTGTGTTCTATTCACAAAAGCAGTTATTGTTATGCTTTACCTCAGTGGTTCTTAACGTGGGCGATAATGCCCCCCAGGGGGCGATTTCATTTTTCAGGGGGGCGGTAGAATGAAAAGGGGCGGTGTGGGGGCGCTGGAGCAGAATGGGGGCGGTAGGGGGCACTGGAGCAAGCCAAACCTGTGAAGATGGCTACAGCCTTTTTACAGTGTGCATGAATATATATATTCCTCCAATTTTAATTTAGTTTCAGAATTTTTGTCTTGAAATTTTATGCCCTTTTAATATTTCTTTTTGCTTCTTAAAATTCATTTGCAACTAAATTATTAAATGTTACTTTTGGGGGGGCATTTCATTTTCTTGGAATTTAATTTTGTTTTCAGGGGTCATTGGATTTAAGTGTCTTAAATAAATAAATAAATAAATAAATAAATAAATAAATAAATAAATAAATAAATAAATAAATAATCACCGCGGGGAGGGGGGCGATGATAACTTCCTCAATGGCTCAAGGGGGCGTTTCTTTCAAAAAGGTTAAGAACCACTGCTTTACCTTGTTATCTGCTAGTGCTGACCTAGGAAAATGCTCTCTGGTTCCTTCTACAGGCCAATTCTGATATCACACAATGGAAATACTTAGCAAAATATTAAAGTAATACTTTTGACACTTAGGGTTGGGAAGAGGATTGCATAAAATGTGAAAATTCATGTAAAATGCCTATACAGTGCCTTCAAAAAGTAACTAGAAAAAGCTTGTTACACAAGACAAACTAATTTGTAAGTAACTGTTCCGTTTCAACACTGTTATACCCTTGTTATCTGAAAAGGCACTTAGTTACAGCAAGCGATGTTACGTGTAACTAGTTACTTCCAAGTTCTGGGAACGCAGAGACCTTTGTGTGCCTTTTTGGGAGTTCTGAGTACTCAGCTCCCTTGAGGTCTGCCAGAGCAAAGAGCTGGCAGTATGATTTATAACTGAGCAGATCATTTTCCATGCTGTTTACATTCCCCACTGCAACTTGTCTGCTTCCCCTGATGAACTACCATGATAATCATCCAACTCAAAACTCAGATCTTTCTTGCGGGTGTGACTGGGGACATGGACCACCAAGCCACCTGTTGCTGTAAGTCTGCTTGTGCTTCATAATATTTTCCATTTCTTTCCACACACTCTCTTCCTGTAGCTCTGTAACTACCTTCTGTCACTTTCCTCCCTTCCCACTTCCCTGCCAAATCTTGTGCTGTAACAGTTTCAACCATCACATGAGCGGCATAAAGTGTTGCCTGCGCTGCTTTGACCCTAAAAATATAAACAGATCAGTTTACTTCCAGAAAGTATGGATTACATATGGAAGAGTTACTATTAATTGCTAGAGACAAAAAAAATAATCCTTCACCCAGACATATGCCGTTCAGTGGAGAATAAAAACAGCTACAGCCTAAAGCTAGTTAATAAAATAATAATAATTCAATTAATGGAATAATGAATGTCAGGCAAAAACAAAATGAAAATGAAAATATAAAGAAGACCTTTGCATTGAGCAGGGCTTAAACTCAGTGGCCTTATAGGCCCCTTCCAACTCAGTTATTCTGATTCTATGAAAAACTTTGTTCATTATAAGAAATGGATTTCAACTGAAAATCAGGAATAACTTTCCAATAGGACATGATCTTCCGCAGAGAAACAGAGAGTTTCAAAAGTGGGAAGATGAATTTAAGCAGAGCTTGTTGGAGTTTTTGCAACCCTGCATGCTGCTTTTAGCAGGTTTGATTGGGAGGGACCTTTCTGGGCTGGCATGACTGTCAATTTATCAAGTCCTAACTAATTGTTCCTTCCTTGCCTGTGAATTCAAAGAGAGCTCCCCTTCTGCACTGTGTCTCTTTTCCTCTTGTCAGTCTGTTGAAGTATGTTGCCGAAAGCAGCCATGTTTGTCAGTTTGCTGTTTGAACTACTCAATTGTAGGTAATGAAATGTCTTACTCTTTCTCCATAGTAATATGTCACAGTGAGTTATTGAGACTGTAAATGCAGTGGAAGAGAAAAATGGGTGGATTGCTCTACGAAATTGGAAGCTACTCTCCCTATGAATCTCTGTACTTCTGCTGTGCATCTAGAGGAATTTAACCAAAAAAATTCAAAATTCTGCATAAAAATGTCCTTTTTGCTTTGAAAGAATAGGACATCAAAAGATTGTCTCCTAAAGTAGTAACAGCCTCACACATCAGATGAAGTGAACTCTAGCCCTTAGAAGCTTCTAATGATTTCTTTAAAAACAAAAAACATTTGCGGTTCAACGAAATTTTTCGGAGGCCTTCCCTCACGCTTTTGAAAAGGTTTTGGATTTTGTGATATCTCACAAGAGGAAATTTTGCTGTAATAAAACTGGTTCCTCTGCATACTTGATGCAAATTATGTCCACCATTTGGGTTTGCTTGTTGTTCTGTTTATATAGGCTTTATAGCAATATAATCTTCCTGTTCCCTCTTAAAATGGATGATTCATACACAGGACAGAAAAAAAACAGGCAGTAGACGCTAGTGGCATTAAAACTACATTCTTTTAATAAACCCATGTTTTAGGTCTCATCCTCCCTCAAAGATCAGATTTTCATTTATAATTAAACAGATTGCATTTACAGCCTTATGTTAAGAGTGAGTCAGATGAACTACCTTCTGCCACTATAATCAGAAATTTGCGCTTCTTGAGCTCAAAAAGTAACAAATTGATCTAAAACATAGCATTGTGAGACATGTCTGTTTAAAAATAGTCTGTAGAAAATGTATGCTGAAAATATATGAATTTGGGGTGTGCGGGTGGTGACAGGGGTTCAGAATTTCATGAATGATTTCAGCAGTCTTACAAATTCTCATATATGGCTTATGAGTAGGTACCCATCAGAATTGTGAGGGAGGCTCTCCGACTCAGATTATAAGCCACAGGTATTACCTTTTTTCTGCACTGTGTGTGCAGAAAACTTCTTTAGTCTCTCAGGTCTCCCAGATTGTTAGCTTACGTCAGGGAGAAGAAATGCTGGCCTTTCAGATACTTTCCCTATACTGTACCTCCTTATCATCGGTCCTTACCACTGGCTAGAAGACGAAACATCCATCGTGATCTTGTGACTTGCCCTAATCATATGTACAGTTTTGTGTTAAAAGATACAATTTTCCAGCCCACTGTAGGTTATGGGAAAACTCAGTCCCCCCCCCCCCAATTCAACTTTATGAGGAAATGCCAGAGGAAGGTGGTCCAGTGGGGGAGAATGGGGCTAACTATGGCTGTTACCAAGGAAACAGGAAGCAATGTGTAAAATAGGGCCTATTTTACTGTACCTTAGAAAGAGAAGAAATCTATGCCATCCTCAAAGGGCAGGAGAAAGCTCTTGAAAATAAAGCAGAAATGTTTCACTTGTGTAGTTCAAGTCATTGATGCTGCTTTTATACTGGGTGGTCTATGCGGTCTACATATTTCGATTAACTCTAAATATTTTGGTGCAGCTATCAGTAAAATAAACTCTGTTCCTGTGCTTGGGATAAGTCCAGAAGTGCATTTTTTAAAATGCGTATGTGTTTACTGAACTCTCAATAGCGGAGTCTGACCCCATCTCAAGATATAAAGTTATGATATATCTAAGTTTGTACTACTTCACTTGAGGAAACTGAATTGTAGAATTCTCTGCTATAGCACTCCTAAAGAGAAGTAACTTGATACCCTGACTACATTTTTTTTGTTGCTCCAGAGGGTAGGACCTGAATCAATAAGTTCATGGAAGGGGTTCAGACAAAGTATTGTAAAATACATTCTCTGTGGCATGTGGAGCACACTAGCTTGGCAAAAGGTTGAATGGAAGCAGTATGATACAGTGCTTGGCATGCTGGAGTGGGACTTGAGGGAACAACGCTGAGGTCCTGACAAAGCTGTGACAGCCATGGATCGGTCAGTCTCTCTCAGGCTTGACCTATTGGCCCTGTTATGGTGAAGATAAAATGGGTACAGTAAGAACTCCATGTGTATTACTTAGAGCTCACTGCAGGAAAAGCAGTAACAAAATAAGTAAACAAATTATTTTCAAGGCCTTTTCCAACAAAGAAAGGACATTAATTGCATCTTCAGTTTTGCATTTTTTGGATTATGACTCTCAGAATTCCCTAGGCTGCCTAAGGAATCTGGGAGTTGTAGCCAGGAAGCGCCACCCCCCAAGTCTGCACATCTCTACCAGGTGCAATCTTTTTACTTGTCACTTTGACTGCAACTTCAATTGTCCAAACTCTTTTCATCTATTTCAGTGAACAGACAAATCCATGAACATTAATCACTTAATCACTAATGAGAGCAGACTGGTAAACCTAGGTAATAATATGACCTAGTTAGTGTGTTGGCTAAGAGTATATTTAATTTTACTTATTTATTTAAAATATTTTTACCCCACCTTTCTCAAAAAGAATCCAAGGTGGTTTGCATCATTAAAAGGCAATATTTAAATCTAAAATAGTAAGTATACACATACTAAAAAGGATCAAACAAATGTCACACTAAAAATGGTAAACAAAAGCAACACCAAAACCACGTTAAAATCTGTAACATACAGCCATCCATTAAAAAACCCTACTCAGGCAGCCAGTCTATCAGGGAAAGCTTGCTTGAGGAGAAATGTATTTTCCTGCTTGCAGAAGGACAGCAAAGATGGGCCCAGCTTAGCTTCTTGTGGGAGGGAGTTCCAAAGTCTGGGACCAGCAACAGAGAAGGCCCTCTCATGTGTCCCCACCAAGCGCACCTTGTGAGGGTGGTGGGACTGAGAGGAAGGACTCTCCTGATGATCTTAACACCTAAGCAGGCTCATAACGAGAGACACAGTCCTCGAGATAGTTTTTACTCCTTAACAACCATATTTGCCTGCCATTTTGGAGGGGTTTTTGTATGTGTGTGCAAATAGAAAGCCTTTAGCATAATAGGGTAAACTGTGCAGTTGCTTTTATTAATGTAATATAGAAAATATATGGAATCCATATGGAATGTGGAGATATGCTTATATCTCATGTGGTTTCTGTCAGCTGAACATGGCACATCCACCATGAGTAATACCTTGAGAACATTTTTTAAAAATTGCCCAGAAGAATTTACAGTAGCTGTCATCTTAGGGGTACCACCGGGATGAGATGAGATGGGAACATGGTCAACTAAAAACATTTTGTTGCCTGAGCCAAAATTGGCAGGAGTTTAACATCTTCTGCCTTACTTGATGGCACACAGAAAAGAACAGGTGGGCCGGATACGTCTTCCACACTATCCATTATCTCCCTCCTTTGGCAACTTCCCCTCCACTCTTCCAAATGTTAAGGCTGACTGTGGATTAAGAATAAATCTGATTTTAAATTCTCCACTTTTGAAACAAGGCAAAATCTATTCATTTTTTGTGGACCTAAAACATAAGATGTTTACTGGATCAAGTAGACTTGCTTGACTAGGGAGTTTAATGTATAACACATAATCAGCCAATTGGAGTCTTTTGTTCCAACCAATACAGTACATACGTACTTGACACTGTCTTTCGCCCTTACTTGGATGTACCTCTTGTTCCACACAGGAATTTAAAACCCTATGGGTGTCCGTCGACACTGCCTCTAAGAGTGTGTTCAGTTTCCTTTGTCCTACACAACTAAATGGAAGCCCCTGAAGATTGAATCCATCTGTATTTGCACAATTCAGACATTAATTTCCATAAGCTATAGCCTATGGTCTTTTTCTTGGTGATTTCAGAATCCATCAGAAATTGAAATTCAGGAATGTGTATGTGTGCACACATGAATGAGTATTTGCATAAATGAAACTATTTCATCAGGAATATTATTCTTAAATTGTCTATACTTGGAGTGGCTTCTTGGACAGTGGGGAATTTTTCTTTTTCTGAGGAGAGAAGGAACAATATGGTCTTTCCCGATATGCGGTTTCCAATAGTCCTGGCCTACGATGTTTACTTTGTCTGTAGATATATGAATCACAGCTGAGAAACATCCATAGACTCAGTGGCACAGTACCCTCTGTGCTTTTACATGTTCTCAGGGGGCTGTATATATCTGTCATAACAACACAAAGCAGACACACACATTCTTGCCTCTTACAGTTTTTTGCCACCCAGTGAAGGTGGGTAAGAAAGAACTTTATCTAACTCAGCATTTGAGGAATATTCCATATGAGAGGGAAAGTTCCCATCTTCTCCCAGATTGTCCTTCTTTGTCGTGGCTGAGCAAGGGGCTTACAAGTTTTGTGTCTGCATTGACTTGGGCTTATGTGTAATGCACATACATGCTTCCCAAGCAAGCAGCCACTGCTGTTCCTGATTCACCTCCAGTAATCAGTAAGTACAAAATCTCATGCTTAGCACTGGCAGCTCCAGGATGAGCATGAGACTTTGTGGACATCACTACTCCAGGTTGTAGTGATGTCCGGAGCAGCGTCTTCAGCTGACCTCCACTGTAACCAGTGTGCTCTCAAGGGGGAATAAAAGAAGGAAGATTGGTTGAGGGAGCAAAGAGAAGAAGGATGGATTCTGCCATAGTGGTAAAGCAAACCAGCCGACCAACCACTTTCAGGAGGGAAAAAATAACGGATTTTGTCATTGAACTGTGACAAGTTTTACACCACATGTATGGTGGGGGGAAAAATACAAAATATAATCAGTGACTGATCAGGTACATTTTGGAGAACAGATGCTCTGTGAGACCCCAGCTTGACTTGATTGAGTTTGTTGCTTCCCCTGCAACAGCCACCTTTATCCAGGAGTTTTCTTCACCTACCAGTATAGTAGCCACTTATTCAGGCAATCATATTCCCATCTTTCATTCATGTGTATAGTCCCAGTACAACTGGCAGAGTAGATTATGAGACAATACAACTCTAATAAAGGTCTTCCATCCAAGATCAGGCATGTCACAAATATACCACCATTTTAATCTGTAAAATGTTGGACGATAGTCAAACATAAGAAATGTTATTTCAAAAAGCAGTACTGTTACTTTCGCAAAAAGTAATTCATTGACATTACAGGTTAGGTAAAGGTAAAGGTTCCCCTTGACATTTAGTCCAGTCGTGTCTGACTCTAGGGCGCGGTGCTCATCCCTGTCTCCAAGCTGTAGAGGCAGCATTTGTCCAAAGACAGTTTCCTTGGTCACGTGGCCAGCACGACTAGACATGGAATGCTGTTACCTTCCCACCAAGGTGATACCTATTTATCTACTTGCATTTATATGCTTTCAAACTGCCAGGTTGGCAGGAGCTGGGACAAGCGACGGGAGCTCACTCCATCATGTGGATTCGATCTTACGACGGCTAATCTTCTGACCTTGCAGCACAGAGGCTTCTGTGGTTTAAGGTCCTCCATCTATTGAAAAATAGAAGGCTGGCAATCTTCCAATGATGCATGGCTAACACTCAAAATAACAACACTGGCACTAAGAGAGATGTAGCAACTAATGTTTAGCATATTATGATATTTTTAATGCATTACTTCTATGTTCTGGCCTAGAAACTATAGTAGGACCCACACAGCTGTAGGGGAGCAGTTCCATGATCTACTGTGGATGCCTGAAACTGCAGATACAAGGGAACCCCACATACAATATACACATGGACAGGACAAAGGCTACAAGGAAATGCCCTTATGTTGTATATATAGGCCTGTGGCAAACAGTGGATGAGTAAAGTCGTGGATACCGATCCCGTGGTTACAGGGGTCCTACTGTATATTTTCACTGGGATTGGGACCCAAAGTCTTACCATAGGAAAGTAGCATTCTGAAAAGACTTTGGCAGAAGGATAGGCTAGACCTGACCAATCAAGAAGCATCATATTCCTGGTCAATAACAGAATTGCACTCCCCAGCTGATTGATTGCACTTTTACCCCACCTTTAATCTGCAAAAAGTCTCGCAGAACAGCTTAGAGTATAGCAGTAAAGTAGTCCCTGTCCTCAGACTTCCTACCTAAAATGCAAGACACCCCATAAGAGGAACCAGGGATGAAGAAGGAGGAAGGAAAGATAAGTTTGGTGCTTAGATGCCTGAGGGAAGGGAATGATTGATATGTACCTGGGTACTCTTCTTCTCCCCCTATGCTCAGAAAAATGACAATTTATCCCATGAGGGGTTGAAGACTGAGCACATACCATTTGTGGTTACTTCACCTACATCTGATTAGACTTGAAGCTCTGGAGTTGCTCCTTGATGTAAGGAAGTTGGTCATAGTTCAGCCCCTCACATCCAGACATTTATAATAAGAATTCCGTGAATTGAGCAAATGACTTTAAGCAGTCTTGTTCCTCAAATCCCTGTAGGAATTAAACGCTAAGCAAAAGAGGGAAATAACTCTTCTTTTCATACTTTCCTTCAGAAATGGTCATATGCAAGAATCCTGTTCCGCTCAAGCCACTGCGAATGCGGAGACGAGGGAACGAGAGAAAATAAGGCAGATGACAAAACTGGCATACTTGTTTATCTTTGCATCAATTTATTTCATAATTTTTGTCAGGTCTGTTTAGTCAAAAGGAAATGAGAAGTGCATTAAAATGATAAACACATTATGGCACTAAGGAAAACACTGCCCTTGGAACCATTCTAACATCTGAGGGAAGGCTTGAAGTTAAGAAAGACAGGCACCAAACTGCAACCCTCCCCCATGTCCTGGTGAGCATCAAAGTAAAAGTCTTTCACCTCACAAAGGGAGAGAAAGAGGTTGAGCAATGAGGAAAGAGATCTGAAGGAAGACTAACATGTTTTCTGTGAATCTAACTGGCCTTGATGGGAGAGCAGGGCAAGACCCTGCTAGCTTCTGACCTATACTACTCCCCTATTATCCTCTCTCTGCTCAGCTGATTTCCTTCCCTCCACTCCAAGCTACTTTTAAGCCGTTGCACATACACACACTACACACACTCATTCCTTCCAGGTCTTCCTTCCATAACAATGTTGGCCCATATAGTTCAAATGGCTGATTCGCTTTCAGTTGAGGGCCTGATATTCTGCCTGTCTCCTACTACTACCACTCTCTATGCCAGGCTCCACCATCATCTCTGTCTGCTTCAGAGCTGGGTCAGTGTCCACAGATGACTAAGTATAGTATGATTTCTGGGTAGTATGATCCATGATGAAGAAAACTGTGGAGCTGGGGTATAGGACGGTCTGTCTGTATCTTCCTCGGTGTTACTGATTCTCAAAATGGTCCTTCAGATTGTGAGGAAAGTTCACAGAAGGTTGGGTGGAGGGCACCATACATTTGGTTTTTGAGGCAGAAAGAACCATTGATATCCTTCATGTTAAAAATAAACATGATAAAATGAAATGATAGACCCTATGTTGTCCTTTAATCATATCCTGAATCTGCAACTTGAGGCAAAATACCTCACTTTCCCTCATGTTACTATGGGGCATGGAAATCAGAACAAGAAACCAACCAAAATCTCAGTTTCCACACTCCAGTCCTTTTTGCCTCCTTCCTTGGCAATAATTTACCGGTATTTTCCACACAATTTTCAATCTGGGTCTTTCCCTTTGGGAAAACATGACACATTTTCTCCTTAATTCTTCCTTCACAATAGGTTGGAACAAGGAACACCCTGGAGAGCAAGGCACCCATGATCAAACAGTTTGTATGGTAGATGCCCCTTTGAAACCCATGCGTCCATTTTAGGGTCATAGCATTCAAGTGAATCGGAATCTTCGATGGCATTATCAAAAGTAAGGCAACGACCTCCTGTCAAATATAGCTTTTCATTGATTACTGCAGCTCCGTGATGCATCCTCCTATCCTTCATGTCTGCACACTTCACAAATTTATTGGCCGTGGTGTCATAAGCAATCACTCGTCGGGTGTACCCTAGGGAAAAATAAAGTTACATAATTCTGAGTGAAATAAAAAATCCTTTACATTCAATGGCATAAGGAGAAGCACCAGTGATTAATATCTTTGAAATGAAGGCTGATTGCAACTATAATATATTGGTTGGAGTCCTGTTGCCAATTGACTCTCTCATTGAGGGAAATCACATTAAATCTTGGCAGCAAATTACTCCTCATTAACAGGCATTCAGTGCGTGCCCAGCAATGTATCCAGCACCCCATTAGTGAGTGTCAATTTGTCACCAAGACTTAAATGATTTCCCTTACGCAAACATACATTAGTAATAGAATTATGGCTGATAGTAATTTGGGCTTAGATCATAGCTGCAGGCTGTGGCATATCGATGTAACACTATGAAAACAGGCCCATGTGGCAAATAAGTCATGCGAATTGCACTGCTCATTTTTACCACATTATCATGCCTTCCTTTTTCACAGCTTGCGACTTTGTGAAGAAAACTGCCGGGCCAGATTGCAATGTGTCACATAAAGGCTTCCACATAGAACAACAGGCAGTGTATGACAGAAGTAAACAAAGTGTGACCCTCCAGATTTCATCACATGACAAATTCCACCAATCCTAACCAGCATGCCCATTAACGGGGGATTCTGAAAATTGCACTACAACAATAGCTTGAGGGTCATATGTTTCCCCTCCTGGTTTCGTATGGTTGGGGTTTTTGTGTGCAGTGAGCATCTTTCAACAGTCCAATCCAGTCTTCATAATTTTGTCACCTCAATGAGTATTCATTAGTTTCTGGACTACAACTAGAGCAGTCACAAGCCTAGTTCGGGAGCAGACCTCAGACAAGGCCAGCCCAAGATATTTTGCTGCCTGAAGTGGAATAAAAATCATGTCCCTAAATACTTAAGTTAAAATGCATAGTATCCACGCAAGCAAAAAAAATTTTTTTCCAGGAGACTAGCAATAAATATACAACAGTAATACTGTACTAAATTAAATAACCAATTGCCTGTTTGCTATATTCTTATTAGCAAGTATATTCTGTTTTGCAGTGGTTCAACTCAGAACTCATGTAGATTCATATAGACATAAGTGCAAAAGGTGATAGCTACAAAAAATGCCTATGTCTAATAGTACAAGGCATTCTAATTAACAGAAAGAATTCCATCACTGGGACCACTGAACTCTGGTTTCTTTTGATGCAAACTACCCAAGGAAGCCTGGAAATACATTGCATGATTTTTTTAAAAAAGCAGTGAAAAATTGTTTGTTATTATTGTGATTCTTCAGCTTTTGTCTCTGATAAGCCCGGAACAACTGAATAATGTTATGGCATACTAAACTTGGCAGATGAACACTTGCAGGCTGTAAATCTCATAACTTGAAAAGAGACTGAATTATGTTTGAAATTAGATGAAATGTTTGTGTGTTTTGTTAAGGAGACCAAAAGGCTTATGTCTTAAGCTTGTCAGCTAAACTGTTGGCACAAAAACTCAGACGGAGCACATCGAAAGATGGTTTGGAAGTCCTCCTTTGTCATATCTGCTGCCTTCTTAGTTTGAACTCTCTTTTTTTTTGTCCCTCATATCCATTTCATCCATTTTTATTTTCCAGCACAAAACTCACGCACAAGAAAGAATGTGAATCAGATAGATAGCCATAATGCATGTCAACCACACAGACAGACTTCTCAATATCTGCCTCTTGTAGCGAAGAGGTGGTCGTAGTTCTAGCTCAAGAAGACAAGGAGGTTAAAAATGTTAACTATTTCCAAAGATAGTTTCAGCGACCTCACTTGGCACAATGTTTTAGAACATTTTCATTGCAAAAACATTCTAAAATCCTTTATGAATATTACCTCCAACAATATAAATTCGGTCGCCAATCACAACTGCTGGTGCACAGACATTCTTCACCATCCTTGTCTCCATTCGGAACCACATGTTCCTAGACACATGGTATACCTGAAAAATAAATATAGATTGAGAATGAACCCTCAGATTGGATGATACATTTCCAACTGTATAACAGACATGACCATGACAATATAGGAAGGTGTACCATATTTTTCCGTGTATAAGACGCCCCATGTATAAGACGCCCCCCACTTTTCTAACCGAAAATAAAGAAATCTAAGTGGGGCTTAGCAAGTATAGGGGGAAAGGGATCAAAGCCCTGCAGGATCACTTTGATCTCTGCTTTCCCCTCCACTTGTTTTTTCCTCTCCTCAGCTTACTTCCGTGTATAAGATGACCCTCAATGTTTAGTCTAAAGATTTTAGACAAAAGTATAGTCTTATACATAGAAAAATACAATTTAGTTGCTCTGATCCACTTTTGGAGACCTATGTACATATGTAGGCTTAAGTATTTACATCACTTGATAGATTGGGAACAATGGGCGCATGAATGAGATCTATATTAAAATGGTTATTTGAAGATGCAGCCTTTCACATAGCAATGTTTTCATTGTTATGCACATTCTGGTTACATTTACAATTCACAGTGAGCTATGGTTTGTGTTTGCTATTGTTTACTATTTAAGCTGTGAGTTGCAAAGCAGGCCATACAAAACTGGACTGTCCTTCCTATTTTTGGTTTGCATGTATCATTCCTGTTTCAGCTGGGGAAACAAACCATCCTTTAAACATCATGATAAGGTGCTGTGATAAACAACTCAAGTTTAAGAAGCCAACAACTAGCCATGGGTTGAGATTGTGTTTTGTAGTTGGCTGTAGCAGAGGTGGATTGTCACGTTACAACAAACCAGATTTCAACCAATTGCACCACGGCTTGTCATTTGTAATGCAGTTGTTTTATATGTGCCTCCTCATCCACATTTTTGAACAACTTATGACATTTTAGCATTTTACTGATGCATTCTTAAAACTGGATTGATACTTGATTTAATAATCCCGGTATTTAGCAGCTGGAAAACAGGAAAGAGGCCAGTTGTGCTTACTAGCTCTTCTGAAACCATCGGCAGCTGCCCTATGAAGTATAATGTGAAAATGACAGGACGACATGGTTGGGAATGTTGCTTCTGTTCTCAGCAGGAACTTAATAATAGCTGTCAAGTTTGATAACGGTCTTAAAACACCTAATTTTTCAAGTTTTCTCTTAACTATATATATAGTTAAGAGAAAACTTTATTCTGGAGAGTACTATATATACAGTTAAGAGAAAACTTTATTCTGGAGAGTACTATATATATATAGTACTCTCCACAATAAAGGTATCTAGGACATGGTGGTGCTGCGGGTTAAACTGCTGAAGCCTCTGAGCTGCAAGGTCAAAAGACCTGCAGTCGTAAGATTGAATCCACGCGATGGAGTGAGCCCTCGTCACTTGTCCCAGCTCCTGCCAACCTAGCAGTTCGAAAGCCTGCAAAATGCAAAAATGCAGAAATTAGATAAATAGGTACCACCTCAGTGGGAAGGTAAACAGCGTTCCGTGTCTAGTCACACTGGCTATGTGACCACGGAGGATTGTCTGCGGACAAACGCTAGCTCTATGGGTTGGAAACGGAGATGAGCACTGCGCCCTAGAGTCGGACACGACTGGACAAATTGTCAAGGGGAACCTTTACCTTTTTAGCCTCACAATACTTTGCAAAATAGCTTGGTTCCATGAAACAGAATTTCTCCATGAATATTGTGCTGCTTAAGAGCAAAACATTCTGGGCTCTAAGGGCAAATCTCTGTTGCACTATGTGAGTACGGTTCTGTTGCTGCTCCCAGACTTTGGAATTCCTTCCTACAAGAGGCCAGGCTGGCTCCATCGTTGCAGTCCTTCTGCAAATGGGCAAAGATCATTTTCTTTATGCAAGCATTCTCTGAGTCACTGGCTGCCCGAGTACGGGTTTTAATTGGACTGTTGTGCCTTACTGCTTTGAATGTGTTTTGTTGACACGTATGTTTTTTATATGTTATTTGTTTGATCCTTTTTAGTATTGTTGTATTCACTATTTTTAGCTTTTGTATTATCTTTTAATCATGTAAGCTGCCTTGGTTTCGTTTAAGGAAAATGGTGGAGTAAAAATATCTTAAATAAATAAATAAACTCTAAAGTTGTGCACCCGCAGTAGTTATGATAGCACTGAGGTAGAAATGCTAGCCATGAAGCACCTCTGCAAGTGCTTTGCATAACTGGTCATGCTGGGAATGTGTGGCCAGTTGCACAACTGGCTCACACAATTTCTTGTTGCTAGGTGTAATGTCAGGCACATTTACATAGGCATAACTTTACACCATGCCTGTATGATCTGGATTTTCCTTAATCCTGCTATTTTTTTCTCAGACTTTGTCATTCTGTCTCAGAAAACTCCCTTTCCTGAAATTTAACCAGTCAGGAGGGTGGTTTCCTATTTTCATACCCAACACTGTGTTTTCTGAGATAAAAGTCATGGCCTTCTCTTGGAACTCTACAATGTATTGTCTAATTGCCTGATTTTGTGACCTTTGCTGAACTTTTTACATGCCTGTATCCTTGGTGAAGTTTTGAGTTGTCATTAAGAGTATTGCTGAAACTGTCTACCATAAACCAAGATTATGACAACAATCACAATTATTCAATAATTACAAAAATAATTTTGCACCTTCTTACTATGCCTTCAAACCAAACTAAAAGTCAAAACGGAACACTGTTCTTTCCCTTCACAGTCTTTTAAAAGCCTAGACTTATATTGTTGGTGCAATGCAGAGAGGACAGTGAGGATTAGAAATTACCTGAATTAATCGGACAGGGTTTTGCATCATGTCTTCCCCTCCAAAGAGGTAGATTCTTTGATCTTTGGCAGATACTGCAGGATGAAGAACAGCAACTGGCATATTTGCCACATGCTCCCAGACACTGTAGATGCTGTCATATCTTTCCATAGAATTTAAGATTTCCTGATTCTGTCCAATCCCTCCAATGGCAAAGATATAGTTTTTATAGGCAACACTCCTGTGGGAATGGCGTGCAACTAACATGGGCTCTTCCCGTCTCCACTGATTAAGTTTTAGTGAGAAGATATACACATTGTTACTGACTTGGTTCTTTCCATTGCCAATGGGAATGCCCCCAAGGAGATAAATGTTACTGTGCAAATTCACTGCCGAGGCCTTGTAGAGACGTGTTGGATATTTGGCAAGGTTCAACCATTGGTTTGTCTTCTCATCAAACAGCAAGACTTCCCTTGTTGTCTCTCGGTTGTCTTTGCGGCCACCAATCAGGAGGAGGAATTCCCGGTATGAGTATCGTCGAGGAACATGCCACATTGGTTTGACATCAGGAGCACTGACGCTATATAGAGAAAACATCTGCCTATTTGCCAGTTCGAGAATATTCCTGCAGGCTGGAGATGACTGGAGTAGAGAGTCATTGGCAATGAAGTGGAAGAAAAATGTTGGGTGGACATACTGAAGTCTTACCTTCTTAAATAAGTCTTGGATATAGTTTCGCCTGGCCTGGAGGTCATGCCGCACCCAGATCATGAGAGCCTCAAAAACCTGTTCCTCCTCTCCACAGAGCTCATCATCTCCAAGATAATCAATCAATTCCAAGGCGCAAAGATCTTTCAGATCTTCAGAAATGGCTACTTGAGGGAAACACTTTAGAGCTATTTCTTTAGCTTTCTTGTTCAGAGTCTCACAGTGCAAGATTTCTGAGAGCCTAAGCAGGCTGAGGCAGTTGTCTGGAGTAAGTTGGTCCTGGAGGTAGGCCGAACAGGCCTCAAATAGTTTTACGTACTGGAGCATGGATGCCGTCTCCATTAGATGCAAAATATTCTCCGCTGTCATGACAATTTCCCCCGTGTAGACATAAATGATAATACAATGGAGAATACCTGGGTCAATACCTTGGAGGCTGACTTTTTCCTGGTGGCTTTCTCTAAAGTTATTACAAAACATTGCCTTGAAGTACGGACTACTTGAAGCGAGAACATTCCTGTGGCAAGGAATTTCAACGTCACTTGTACATAGAACAACGTCAGTTAAGATTCTATCTTGCCGCAAAATATTTAGCTGCTTTAGCAGCTCAGAGCAGAAATCTTGGTCTCTGAAGGTCAGTTCTTGTGATGATTTCTCTTCCATTGCAGAACTAAGGAAATGTTCATAAAGAGTTCAAGTGGGAATTCTCAATGGACAGTTCCTCAGAATACTTGACGGGAAAGATGACAGAGCAATGTCTTTTTAATACATTGTCTCTTTTTATTACGGAAATGGGAAAACTAGCTACATATAATACTAAAAGGACAAGGGATGAAGGGGAAAAAAGGCACATAGCACCTTTTATAAAATAAAACAGATATTAGACTGGAATTCTGGAGTTACCCATTTAAGACATCAATTAAAGATAGAATTTTTAAAGAAAATTAATAACAAATTCAGCAAAATGATCATAGGGATTTCTGGCTTAAGCCTGAAGTACACACACCGGCTAACAACCAGTATGTGTATGCTAGCCTTTTATTCTGTTGAGGCACTTATAGTTTTATCTCAGTTCCCTCCTCCTCTCTGTTTAGTCATTCCCGAAGAATGTAATTCTGGCAGAGCAGCATGACAAACTTAAACTCCATGGGTCTAGCAATCTGGAGGGAAAATGATATATTTATTTACTCAGAATTGCTTTTGCTTTCACATCAACAAAGAGCAAAAGCTGTAGATTTGTTTTCTTTACTCAGTATAAAAGTCTGTCAGAACAGCGCTCCAAACTCCATGGCCCTTCAGATTCATTCCCCGCCAACACATGCATGATAAAATGGATTCTCCGCTTGTCATCTTTAAAAAGAGTGACTGTTTTAACGTCCGCTGATGTAAAATGAAGGGGAAAGTTTAAAATATCCGAAATCTTAATGAGATAGAAAGAGACAGCTGCTAGCTGGCTTTGTGTCCCTTCTTCCTTCAATTAAATACCAAATATATAAACGGTATACTTTTTTTTAGTTAGTTGCACTTTTTTATGGCTATTTACATACTTAAATAAAAAAAGCTTTTTTAAACAAAGAATCCCCACATAACCAGCAAAACTGTTTCCCATATCTAACTGCTCACATTTGTAGTGCAAATAGTGGGAGATAATGTTTACCTTATTCTTTCCCTGCCTTCGGTCCCTTTGGCTTGTTTATTCTCAGATGAAACTTTCCATGGCTAAGTCATAAATAAGGAGACTATGTTTTTTAAAGAAAAAAAAGCTATTAAATCTCCTGAGATTGTTCTTTCGCTGGTGAAAGATTCATTAGGGGCGATATTCTGGATTTGTTTAGCGTCAAGGTACTTGTCACGGATCTCTGAAGGTTGGTTAAGGAGGTAACACAACAAGGAACTGTATACATTCCTGGACTAAGAATAGTTATCCCTGTACTTTTCATGGTGTTGTCACATGTGACTTTCCACCGGCCGGCTGTAATGAACATTATGCTACTGAGCATGCCCAAAGGGTGTTTTCTGCTAAGGGTTTGCTTACAAAAATAGATGTGAAGATGAATGATGGGGCACTTACAAAAGCTTTGGCTCGGAATAGCTATGGGGCCCTGGAGTGTACTGGTAATTCTAGAAGCTTGTAAACAGCCTAAAACTTCTAGAAGTTTCTCTTCTTGTTCACTCAACCCAATGAAGTTATTAACTTTACTTTTATTCTTCCTTATAGAGGATATGAGTGTAAACATCCATACTTCTGAATTTGCTGGTGCTTCCACTCAGACGGGAATAAGGACCTAATAATGTTAGAATCTGCTGCAATGCTCATGAAAAGGAAACTGGAGGGCCATTATTTTCTCATTCCAGTGTACGTATCATTTATATAACAAGGAGTCGCATGGCCAATGTGGCTTATAAGTGAGACAAATAGGGACAGGGCTAAGAGAAGGTCCAACAATCCTTAGTCTGGTTTACACATGCCTGTGTATTTCTTGAATTCTCCATATGGCAACAAACAAACAACTGAACAGGTAAACAGCAGAGTGAGGTTACATTAGTAATAAGCCATGCAATATGGATCAGTGTTATGGAATTTGATTCTTAATCATGTGACGGTCATGTGACATTTGAACAGCTGTTTATGTATCATTGTGTTGTCAGCTACCCAGCTGATGGGCGGTGAAGCAGGCTGCTGCTCTGATAACACAAGAAATGCAAACAGAGACGGAAGAGCGATGGCCCAGGGAATGTTAAAACTAACAGCAACATTACTCAAAGTAAGAGCCCAGCTTCACTGCTCCTGATGAGCCGACCACTGGGGTGCCTGCTCAGCCACATCACCTCTGTTTCAGGACACAGCAGCCAAGTGACTGTGGCACCGCTTCTGGAGCCAGGTCTCTGCAGCTAAGCATTATGTTGTCCAGCAGATGAGCGGTGAAGCTGGGCTCTCACTGTGAGTAGCATTGCTGTTTAACATTTCCTGGGCAGTCTCTCTTCCTTTTCTGTTTGAGTTTCCTTCTGTTATCGCTAGGCAGCAGCCTGGCTTCCTCCCCCATCAACAGGGCGGGCAGCTGATAACACAAGGGATGGATTTTTTTTTTTAAAAAAAAATCCTGCTATCTGGCATAGCGCTATATCAGATAGCAGGAATTACCAAAAAATAAAAATAATGCAGACTGGGATGTTCACATGTGTGGAACTTGTTTCAATGAATCAATTCCACATTCATGGGAAAATAAACAGATTTCCGGCAGAGGAGTGAAAATACTTGCTGGTGCACAAAAGACTCTTTCAAATTAATCCATGCTTGCACATACCTCGTATAAACACCCTAATTTAAATTGCTCTAAAACATGCTAAACCCGGTTTAAATAGGGATGTGGGGTTTTTTGTTGTTTTTGTTTGCTTTTGTATAAGCAATGGGATTGGACTCTAAATTCATTGGGAAGTATTTCATATCCTGGAGACAACCAAGTCGGTACATCTGCAAGGTGCAACCTATCTTTGTATGACTTCTGTGCATTATTAAACATAGGATGATAAATAGTTGCTTTATGACTAACTTGCAGTGCCTGAGTATTCCCCAAGACAAGCAAGTAGGTCTATACTTGGAAAAGAAAGTGCATACTGCACTTGTACATCAAATAATTTCTACATCGAATAATAATACCATGTTTATCTGAAAATAAGACAGGGTCTTATACAGTATTAATTTTTGCTCCAAAAATGCATTAGGGCTTGTTTTCAGGGGATGTTTTATTTTACAGTCATGTCATATTCTTCTGGTTGCTGCACAATGGTGGAGGGCAGGGTTTCACTTAACTGGGGCTTATTTTTGGGATAGGGCTTATATTACGAGAATCCTGAAAAATTCTACTAGGGCTTATTTTCAGGTTAGGTCTTACTTTTGGGGAAACAGGGTAATAATGGCTCAAGAAGGTAAACACAGGTATCCAGAAGAGAAAGCTCTGAGCACATGGTTTTCAAAATTAGACCCTCGGTGTGTGTCTCACAGAAATGGGCTCTCCCCCTGCCCTACATTTTGGCTTCATAGCTGAATTTGGCATGACCATTTTGCTGTTGTTGTTATCACCATTATTAAACATTTTGTGAATCCGGTTATTCATGCTGATCTATTGCAGGTCACTCGGAAATCTACCAGTCCATCTACATCGACTGTCTGCCTATCTTTAGTGCATCATTTAAAGTATTTATATCATTATTGCACCAGATTTATTCAGGTGATGAAATACTACGGCATTTACTATCTCTTTTATTCAGTTAGTCTGCACAAACATTCAGGTCTGACATCTTGACTCAGGTTCGACCCCCGTGACCCCACCCGAACTCTGACCCATATACTTCAGTTTACTAGTACGTCTTGAGTAGCGCTGACTGCCTGCAACAGAATAGTCTTCCTAATTTTCCCTCTGACTCTAATGGAATGAACATACGGATGGACTCAGAGGATCCCAGCCCTGCCTTGGGAGAAGCTAGACTTTCTCCTGTGGATAGAGCATTCCACCAAATGATACTTTGCTATGGCACTAATTTTTTAAATAATGGATTTGCCAAAGATTAACAATACAGGCAGCAAAATGTGATCAACAATTGCTACACTCACTGGCACGTCTTCTAGTTTACTTCTGTTGAACACATGATATGTAAGGGATCTTTTTGAGCCCTACTCTGCTGCTGAGGATTGTGGAAGGCTCACCAACAGCCCACGGGTATCATTTCCCCCAGGTAACACAGTTACCAGGTTTTGGGCTACAAGAAAGCTCCTGAGTCATGATGTTGATGCTTCACGCCCTCCAAATGCCATGATAGGTTCAAGTATACAAACCCACATGGTTCTCCCCCCAGCCACTTCCGCTCACCTCTGCTTTTTTTTTTGGTTGCTGATATTGCACAGGCCTGACACAGATCGTACCCTTATGTGGTCGTAAGTCTTGCCACTAGGATAGGACTTTCAAGGGCTTTCACCTCCCACATCTTGTTAGTCTGGGGAACTCCTTGCCACAGGATGTGGTGATGGCATCTGGCCTAGATACCTTGAAAAGGAGATTGGGCGGATTCCTGGAAGAAAAGTCCATCGCAAGTGACAAGCCATGATGGGGATGTATAATCTCCAAGCTTAGAAGGAAGGTACTTCAAAATGTCAGATGCAGGGGAAAGGTCTCTAGTTGTCTCATGTGCTCCCAGAGGCATTTGGTGGGGCCATCATGAGATAGAGGAAGCTGAACTCGTTGGGCCCTTGGCCTGATCCAGCAGGGCTCTTCTGATGTTCTCCATAAATTGGTGAAAACTTCTCAGACCAAATTATGGGTGTGGAATCCCACAAACCAGCAAAAGGTAGAGCATCCCTCTCACCTCCCTGATGTTCCCATGCCATTTTTGAGGAGTAGGAAAAACAATCACCACTCTGCTGCAATGTGTAAGCCATGAGTATTCCCTGTGATATGCAAAGGTTCATGGGAAGATGCATTCAAAAGGAAGCTGCTTACATATGCTTTATAGGGAGGCTGCCTCTATCAGAACTTGCTGTCCCATTAATCTTTGTCTATAGCAGGGAATCCTCACAACTCACATGCTCCAGCAGGTTGCTTTTCTTTCCTTTCAACAGAGAAATGGCATGGGAATGGCAGGGAGGTGATGGTGTGACCCCACCTCCTGCCAGATTGAGGGCTTTCACTGCCATAATTCAGCCTGGGGAGATCTCACCAATTTATGAGGATGGAAGACCTTGAAACACAAAAGCCCCATCGCTACATACCACCAGTTTGCAGTGAGTAGAAATGGCTGTCCTGGCTTTAAAGCCAGTTCCCCTACACGAATCACACCTTGTCTTTCCAAGTTCCCACTTTTCCCGACATTTGCTTTTTCTTCCGAGTTAGTTTCTGGCAACTGTAAACATCCTCACTGATGGTATGAACCGGTGAGGAAGAACCAGGCGGCAGACATCAATATGCTGCTTGTAAATGACTGACACAACCCTGGACACGGTGATATTGCTTATTTTTGCCAATATTTATTTCATGTACAGATAGTCTTATGGAAGATTTAATGTCTGCTGGTCTTTCCACAGCATTTTGGATACAATCTTCGCTCGGCCATGAAACTCTTTGGGTGGCCGGGGAGAAAAAAAGGAAAAGAAAAAAGCCATTCTCAGCTGAGACCTTCTTTCAGGAATGTTGATAAATTAGGCAGAGCCTTTGGAACTTAATCAAGGAAGGAAATCTAAATAAATGACTAAAATAAATAAACCCACCTGGATATATTCATCTCCCATTTATCTTTTCGCAAATTAGGGTATTTCCAGATGACTTTTTTAAAACCCGTGGCCTAATCCAGTAAACATTGTACAGTTGAGGCACAAAGGTTTATCTTTTTTCAATTATTTCAATACGAAAGCATCAGAGAGTGATTTTGTGTCCAGGCCAGACCATGGACTGCAATCAAAGGTGCCCAAACAGCAACGCAATGGAGTCATGAGACAAGTTGGCAAGGCTGGCACCTTCGTTAGGCAGAGTAAGGCAGCCTTATGTAGCAGATGCTACATAAAAGGACAGTAACTTCTTGGTTATTGAACGTTGTCGTTTTACTGTCAGGGATTTTCTGTTCTATGTGACAAAATACCATATTTTTCCATGTATAAGACACCCCCATGTATAACACCCCCCCTTTCTAAGCCAAAATTAAGAAATCTGAGTGGAGCTTTGATGATTCCTTCTTTTCCCCTCTACTTTTTTATGAAGAAAGTGGAGGGGGAAGGCGAGGATCAAAGTACTTTGATCCCTTCACCCCTCCTTATTTCCATGTAGAAGAAGGCCCTTAATTTTTTATCTAAAGATTTTAGACAAAAGTATTGTCTTATAAACAGAAAAATACGGCAACTTGTCTGGCTTTGTGTACTAGATGCTGTAACTCTGGGCAGGGGGAATTTGCTGCTCTGTCTCAGGCAGGAAACAGTGTCAGGATGGCTCCGTTAATCAGGAATCAAGGCTGAAGAACCAGTCTGAACCAAAGGGTAAATTATTAGATGACAATACCGAGAAGGTAATTAGAAGAATATGCACTCCAAAGTTCAGGAAGACTACTCTGCTCTAGTAAATGACTTCGCTGGGATAGAAAACACTTGTTCCTTGCTGCTCTGAAGGATACAACTTGAGTGAAATGGAGTCACTCCAGGTCTGGAAAATTATTCATTCAGAACCTGGGAACTGCAGATCAATGTTTGACCACTTGGGGCAATATTTCACCACTAGGTCACATAGGCTGCCCAAGGTCACATAAGCTGGCTCTACTTGGAGGAGGCACTCTGAACTTCTGGATCTGCAGCCATCTATATCTAAACCACTCAGCTCTAAAGATCACCTTAAAAACAAAACAAACGCACAAGTCTGAAGGATATCAGAGGCCCAAAGTCAAGATATTGGTGAGAGGTCCCGACATAACAACATTCTGGAACTGTTTTCCCAGGAAGAACTGGCATTGCCATCATCCCAGAACACCAAATCCTATTCTGGCATGATGATCCAAAATAATACTATGGGCAATGATACCAAAGCCCCACTAGAACCATCAGGAATATGCTGTTCTATCCAATTATCACAACATAGATCATTTATACCTAGGCAAGATGTCCATCTCAAGCCAGACCTGAAGTCAGTGTTTCAAGCTTTGCATAGTTGTTAATAATTTAGCCGTTTATTAATAGGGCCTGTTCAGTTCCCTGGCTAAGTTCTTAACCTGAGCCTGACCATATTTTCATCAAGGCCAAGGAAAAACGGGAAGAAGACTAGGAACTGAGAGACAATGCATAATTAATTCACTATGTCTGAACAAAGCTCAGGAATCAAAGCCCTGCTGAACAGAGGGCACTTCAGACATGCCAGTGACATCCTTCTGAAAGGGATCCAGAGTATCGTTGGACTTCTTGAAAGTTCATAGAATCATAGAAAAGTTAAATTGGAAGGGGCCTACAAGGCCATCAAGTCCAACCCACTGCTCAAGGCAGGAATACAATTCAAAGCACATTTGCCAGGTGATTAAGGTTTTCTTGAATGTCTCCAGTGTTGGAGCACTCACCAACTCCTGAGGTAACTGTTTCCACTGTCGTACTGCTCTAACAGTTAGGAAGTTTTTCCTGATATTCCAAAGGTTTCCTTTAACTTGAGCCCATTGTTGTATGTCCTGCGCTCTGGAATGATCAAGAACAGATCTTGCCCCTCCTTTGTATGACAGCCTTTCAAATATTTGAAAAGTGCTATCATATTACCCCTCTACAGTGGTGCCTTGCTTAATGATTGCCTGGCTTAATGAGGAAATCGCTGTACGATTAGGTTTTTAAATGGGGTTTTTTCAATGTACGATGATCGGTTCCCTGTTTTGGGAACCGATTTTCGCTTTACAACTATCAGCAAACAGCTGATCATCGGGTTTCAAAATGGCCACCAGCTGAAGAAAATGGTCCCTCGCTATTTTCTAGGATGGATTCCTCACTTTACAGGCACCGAAAATGGCCACCGTATGGAGGATCTTCGCTGGATGAGCAAGTATTCTGCCCAATGGAACGCACTGAACGGTTTTCGATGTGTTTCAGTGGTTTTTTTATTTCGTTAGACGATGTTTTCACTCTACAGCGATTTCACTGGAATGAATTAACATCGTCAAGCGAGGCACCGCTGTATCTTCTTTTCTCGAGGCTAAACATGCCCAGTTTTTTCAGCCTTTCTTCATAAGGCTTGGTTTCCAGCCTCCTGATCATCCTTGTCGCCCTCCTCTGAACTTGTTCCAGTTTGTTAGCATGTTTCTTGAAGTGTGGTGTCCAGAACTGGACACAAGACTCAAGGTGAGGCCTAGTCCCACTAGCACCTAGTGGAATTTGGAAACTATACTTCTATTAATGCAGCCTAAAATAGCATTTGCCCTTTTTGTAGCCACATCACACTGTTGGCTCATATTTAGGTTGTGATCTACGACAGTTCCAAGTTCCTTCTCACTCGTTTTGCTGAGTCAGGTATCCCCCATCTTGTAACTGTGCAATTGGTTTCTTTTTCCGAGATGCAGGACTTTGCACTTATCCCAGTTGAATTTCCTCCTGTTGCTTTCGGCCCAGTTCTCCATCCTACGTGGCTCATTTTGAATTTTGTTTCTGTCTCCTCTAGGGTATTCATCTTGGGATTGCTACTCTGTATGGGTGAGAAAGCCCCCATTGGCACTCTGAACCTGAACTGCAAGTTTGCCAGTAAACCGGCTTGAATTACACTCTGCCACAGCAGGGTGTGAGAGGGCATGGAGTCAAATCATGTTGCTAATGAGCTACCAGTAAAAAAAAAAAAAAAAAAGAGCTTGTGTTTCTTTCTTCCGTGCACATTTAGGCCACGTCTGAGAACTTGAGTAAATGCGAAATATGGATCCGTTTCTCGTATCATGTGCCTGGATTCCATGTGCAGGCCAAAGAGGCTCTTAGGAGCTCTGGGATAAACGTTTCCTAGAACATTTCTTAAGTAAAGGATTTAATTTTTTTTTAAATTCCAGGTCCAGGCTGACTGCTGTAAATGTGATGCACATTGGCTTTTGTTCCTCCACTGAAAAACAAAACAAAATAAAATAAAAACAGTGAAAGGGTACCAGGCAGGCTGAGGGAGATTTTGATCTTTCTGGGTCAGTACTGTTTCAGAGATCTCATTTCCAAACGGATATTTTCAGGACAGTTTATTCTACTTTAAATTCCTGAGTTGCATTAGATGAACTTCGCTTTACGTGCTGGCTATACTGTTCTATGACTCCAAGCAGTTACTTGGCAGGGAATACAGAAGGAAGGATCATACAATCCCTGCCATAAGTTCACCGACTGTGGGACTGTGGGCTAACTCGAATGTTAGTAGGCCCACTGAAATCAATGGAATGTATGTTAGCATGCCATTGACTTCAGTGTGTCCACTGCTGAATAGATGTGGATTCAATCCTTCCCACACCAGTAATACTACTTAGTAGGAGAGTTTGGGAGAGTTACCTTTCTGGGCTACTTTGTTATGTGCCGTCAAGTCAGAAGGGACTTACAGCAACCCTAATAGGGCTTTCAGGGTAAGTGAGATATTTAAAGAGTGGTTTTTCCAGTTCCACTCCCCCAGTCAGTTTCCATGGCCAAGTGAGGATTCAGACCCAAGCCTCCTGACTCCTAGTCCATCACTCTGCCCACTACACCACACTGGATACGCCTTTTGGGTCTATAGCTTTCAAAATCCTTTAACTGGCCCTTGCTTAATATACATCTGGATTGCTATTCTCTTTCTAGAGCAACCGATTCTTAGCGTGCTTGCCTCTCTTGTGCATTCCCTGAGGACCTGTGCTGTTCTGTTTATTTTTAGGATGTAAATCCGATTTCAGCTTTCATGCTCGGTTTTTGCTTGTATAGTATTGCAGTCTAATCTGCGACAACTCCCTTCTCGGCAGTGGCCCCTCGCCTCTTGAACAATCTCTCCCCAGAAATTTGTCTGGCTCCCTCGCTGGGTGTTTTTAACAGCAAATTCAAGACCTGGCTCTTTAGGCAGGCCTTTCCTCCTGTCAATACCTAATCTATTTTGCCATCTTCAATTGTACTAATGTTGTTGTTTTATTTTATTTTATTATTACTTGGAGTGTTGTTAGCTGCCCAGAGTAGATTTTGATCTAGATGGGTGGGGTATAAACAAACAAACAAACAAACAAACAAACAAACAAACAAACAAACAAACAAACAAACAAACAAACAACTTTACTAGTATCTATACTTATTTTTCGAAGACCTGGCTGGTTAGCTTCAGACGGACAGTAGGTCCCAGTATGGATGTCTGGACACTTGCGTAATTTTATACATCTTTAGTATCATGCTCCTGTTACAGAAAAGCTGACGCAATAGGAGGCATTAAGGCATCTGAAGACTGTGTGTAAATGCATTTATACTGGACTGCTATATTTATGAATACCAAAAGCCCCCTCGAGAAATATTCCCTCACATGTTAAAACAACTGGAAAACATATGACTTTCTAGATGCTGTTGAACATCAATCTTCAGCCCTAGCCAGTCTGGTTGGAACTAAGGTATGATGGGCATAGCTGCTCATCAACATCTGGACGGCCGAAGCTTCCCCAATGCTGTGGTAAAATAGGTGCACATAAAAGGGGAAGTGGAGCCACACTTATTATTCCTTTCTCAACAACCCGCCCCCACTGCTTCCACCCACAGACTTTGGGTCATGGGTGGCTTGTAGACCGGGCTGTGGGGGCACCTCCCTGGGCCAGTTACAAGCTGTCACTGATATGGATGTTCTTTCCTTGCTTCAGTTCCTTATGCCAAAGCTGACCATGTCTAGGAACCTTGATTCAATTGTTGTCCCCACATAGAATTCTTCAGGAGTCTTAAGCCTCTTTGGCTACAGGATGTGAGCTTGCTCTTCAGATCTTCTGCTCAACATACATAAGCTAGAGCTGGAATTGGTTGGGCAGCTAGTGCCGTTGGAGACAGAACCAGAATGGGGATTCTCCTTGTCTGCCCATTCCTAAATATGTAGAAGAACAGCTCTTGATATGTGTGGGGGCGATTAGAGGTCAGATTCAGTAATATACAGCAGTGGTCCCCAACCTTGGGCCTCCAGATGTTCTTGGACTTCAATTCCCAGAAATCCTGGCCATCAGAAGTGGTGAAGATTTCTGGGAGTTGTAGTTCAAGAACACCTGGAGGCCCAAGGTTGGAGACCACTGATATACAGTATCTGTATTCTCATACATTCATAGCAGCTGTGAGGGAATCTAGTTTGGAACCATAGCACTGAAGTTCCCCTACTAGTGGGGAGGAAACCAGTCCAGCACAGATATCACTTGTAGCTTTCAGAAATGGTTCGGAGGGTCACGGGCCCACGGCTCATTCTTCTTGTCTCCAGCTTTGCTTGTAGAAGGTGTAGGAAGGAAGCCATCTTAGGATTCAGCTGGTGCATTTTCTCTTCCAGACACTGGTTGTTAAAACAAGTGCAGCAACCTTGTATTGGGGGTAGCAGACTGACAGGTGGGCTTGTCTGTCTTGAGTTCTATAGTTAATTACTAATTGATTTAGTTCTCCTTAGTTCTCTCCTCACTTTTTACCAAGGAAATAATTTTACTCTTTTTCCTCCATTGTCAGTGGTTGATGTCCATGAGGGAGCCACCTTGCTGACAATTGGTACACTGCCACCCTGGAAAGCCATACAGGAGTCTATATTCTTATCTTCGTTTTATCATGTTCATTCAAAATGGATTTGTTGAAAAAAAAGTTTTTCCTTTTGATTTATCACGAGAATTCTCAGTGATTGCTCCCAGTCTGTACCCCTAAATTCATCTTTGCTTCTGTTATGTGAAGCATAGTCTCTGATATATGTTGGTGCCATGAATTCGTAACCTCCAAAAGGTCATAACATTAACAACCTTGCTCAGCTCTTGCAGATTTAAGACCATGACTTAATTTCAATCCTCCTCTTCTTTGACCTTTCTCTTTTCCTGTTGACTTCAATTTTTCTCAGTCTTTTCCAGTGAGTCCTGCCTTCTCAATACTGTAGCTTCCATTTAGTCATATTTCCTTCTAGGGAGAATTCAGGCTTGATCTGATCTAGAACCCACTTATTTGTCTTTCTGGAGCCCCATAAAATCTGTAAAACTTTCTTCCAACACCACATTTCAAATGGATCTGTTTAATTACCAATAATTCTGACAGATTATGCTTGGAAGAAGAATGCAACTCAACAAACTAAATCCCTTTACCGAATGATACCGTTATTGTAGTGTTAGAAGTGGATATGATAAGCCATCCTGGCCAGTATTAGCTCATATTACAATCTCCAGAGCAGACTGTTTTCCAGCTGCTTTTTCTGAAGGCATCTCCTATGGTGGCATCTTGAACCTAGAACAACCTCCCCAATCAAACTCTTCGAATCTATTGCCAGAATGGAATTTTGTCATTTATCCATGCAATTTAAGTTGTTATGCTGCTTTATTTAGTTGATTTTCTGTTTTTCTGCTTTTAATTTGTTATGGGTTCCTTTTTTTTAAACTGTGATATCGTTGTGTAATTAAATTGTGTCATACTGTGGCATATTTTTAAACTGTGATCTCTTTTGTATAACTGTTTTGATATCCTAGAATAAAGGGTGGGATACATTCATTAATAAAATAAACTTTTCTAGACATTGGTAAGAGGACATAGGTTTAGTTATTCAAGACTGTATGATAGGGAAAGAGGGAACCTGAGACTAATTAAGTAAATAATATGGTGGACTGTTTCTGGCAGCAATCCCTTCGTTGTTGCTGTGGGATGTATGTGTGTTAGTGTGAGAAGTTGACTTCTGCTGAGTGACAGGTTTCAGCTTACAATATTTACTTGTGCTCTATGTTACATCTGCCCTTATCCTACTTTACGGTGCCAGAATAGAATGGAAAATGAGATGTTTTCCTCTGATGACCTCTGCTACAGCTGATCCCTTATGAAATCTGGCCACATGCATGTTTACATGGAAGTAAGCTCTACTGTAGTAAAGAGGTCTTCCTCCCCAGTCATTGCATAAACAGAGGTGAGCAACATGGATCTCATAAATGTGCCATCCCGGAACCTCCCTCCCAAATTAGTTCATTTCAGAAAAAAATATTAGGGAATTAAAAAGTCCCTTTTTGCTCCCAGGGACACTTGGGTATAACTTCCAATTTTTTTTAAATGGGTTCCCAGCACCTCTGAGACCCATACCCCAATTTTGTTGCAATATTTAAAATGGGCAATTAAAGGATGCAAGTGGGCTTTTTCATTAAAAAAAAAAGAATGCAAGTTTTTGGTATATTAAAAAATCCCTAACAAACCAAAACACCATTTTATGGTGGTGGTAGGGATTCAGGAGTGGTGTTGCTGTTTGAGATGACCTTATGAAACTCTTCACCCTCTGAAGATTATCCCAAGAGACCATGCTATGAATACTTCTTAGTGAAGGATACATAGCATGGTCTCCAGTGGCCATTTCTTGTAATGCACATGAATTATTTTCTGTCCCTCCCCTTTTACCATGCTGTGTATATAGCATTTGCTATTATCCACAGTTTACAGTATCCACAGAGGGGCTTGGAACCAATCCTCAGTGGATGTGGGGGCCCTTCTGTACGTAGCATGGTTTAGGACTCCCTCTAGTGGCCAGTTCTGCTAACTTCAGCTTTAGAAATGCGTATTTCTTGGATTTTTCTTTTAATATGTTCAATATTTTCAGATTGTGGATAAGTGAATCAGCCGATACTCATCCTGTGGATATGAGGGTCCTATTGTACTACTTTTCTTGAGTGTAAACAGCCAGAATATCCCAGCCAGCATGACCAAATCAGTCTGTGTATGAAAGAGGCCCAAAGGAAACCTGGGCACCACAGTGGTGAGATATACCATGTTATTATTGAAATGATAAATAATGCAGAAAGTGAACACCAATTAAGCATATGGAAACAGCGGCCATCTTGTTTGAAGGCTCAGTGTACTGGAAAAGGGGAATGGTGAAATTAAATATTTTGCTCACTTCATTCCTTGCTTTGGGTATCTTTTATAAGGTACACAATTTTCTGAAATAATAAGGAAGGAACCAAAAATGAGTGTCTGTGCACTCAGATTACTTTTTACAGAGCAAATTGCTGACTGTGAATTTCTTTTCAGGGTTTAAATCGTATCCTATCCAGGTTACACATAAAGAAATATGACAGCTTAAAAAAAAGGTAAAGAAAATGATGGAAGGACATGCAAGGTGATACCCTGTCATAAATCTGACACTCACAAAGTCCCCAAATTTGCTCATTAAATGATCCATGCCTGCAAAGAACAAGAAACCAGGGTCCTTTGAAAAGAAAAAAAAATGGAGAGAACACTTTTTATACAGGAATCAAGCAGGGTTGAGATTTAATGCAGCAATGCAACCAGCAGCTTCTTAAAATCTCCTGATGTGTCAGATTTGATGGCCTCAGCCAGGGACTTCTTATACATTTGCTGGAACTTTTCTTTAATTGACAGAAGGTCAACCTTGAAAGAAATAGAAATTAACAACCATGGAATTTTGCAGAATTCTCTTTGGCCTGATGGCGAAAAGATAGCATGAGGAGATAAGTAAGCTCCTTCCTATGACTGTCGCTGAATCTTTACTAGTAAGCTTTTGAAGCAAGCTGGGAAAACAATTGAAATGCAAGGTTCTTACAGAGGGTAAGATATGAAAGAATCCTGCTTTGATCTGATCTGATCAGGAGTAAGCTTCCCGACCCCTGGGGGACTCGGCAACTTCCAGATGACATTTGGCCCATGAGCATGATCTTGGAAATGGTTTCAGACTCATTTTGGAATCTATAGCTTTCATGCCGACATCTCTGTGAAAGAGATCTGGCCACCAACCAAGGGCATCAGCTACAGACGATACAAGATAATGAAAAAGACAAAAGTTCTTTTGAGCATATTTAAATAGGTTCTCATGTTCTGATGTCAGCTGCTAAACACAGGGCTGGCAGGTTGGCTGCATCACATCCTCAGAGATTTCAGGGCCAAAGCTAAACTCCTGGAGAGCAGATCTCTGGGCCAAAATGTGGCACCCCCACTTCTAGATGTTTTGGACTTCAACTCCTATGACTGTCCCTCCCCCCCACCCAATTGTCTGTGTTATCTGGGACTGATGGGAATTGCAGCCCACAAGTGAGAGACAAGAGTGAGAGACATGCTAAAAGGGTGATCTTTTTCCACCATTCTATCAATTTTTAAAGGGGCAATATACACCTCTTATAGATTAGATTAGGCATCCTTCAGTCTCGAGAGACTATGGTAACGTGCTCTGTATGGAGGACTTGGAATAGTGTCTAGTGTGGCTGAGAAGGCCAATTTGAGAGTGACAATCCCTTTCACACTGAAAACAAATACAATCTGTCCCCTGTCCAGCTCCCTGATTTTGCTGGTTTCAGGACTGCCTCTTTGCCTCGGCCTGCTGGACAAGGGTCCAGATGTCAACATTTCCGATCTGTTGAGGTCCATTCCAAAGGCCTTCATATCCCACTTGCAGATATCCTTGTATGGCAGCTGTGGTCTTGCTCTGGGGCGATTTTCCTCCACTAATTTTCCATACAGGAGATCTTTTGGAGGCTAACGACACTCTACACCTCACAGATATAAAAATATATAAAAATAGCAGACATCATTGTTGGTCAATTGTAAAGCATTTTTGGATAGATCTTTAAGACTATGATCTTAAATGACTCAACTCAGCCCTTGTCACCAGGATCTGAATTAAAGTCTCCTTGTCAGTTCCTGTTCCCTTCATGGATTTATGTATACAAGCAGCAAAATAAGCTTGGCAGTCCTTGACGCATCTCACTATAGAAGAACACATTGTGAAGACCCATATTTGTGCCAACAAAGTGGGAACCCAGGGTCGAATAGGAACATGGAGTCAACAAATCAGGGACACAATTGGAATTAGGGATTTACAGCTTTGAGGTTTTGGACTACAACTCCCAGAATTCTCCAAGGAGAAACGGAGAAGCACAAAGCTTCACAACAATATCATGAATTCTTACCTAAAGAAATAGGTTTAGACCAGCACTGTTGCAACAAGTCACATTGGAGAATGAGCAATACCAGATGTGGTTACATATTTCAGTTTTCATAAGAATTGAACACACACACATCTAGTGAGTATAACAGGGAATGGGACAGGGACAAAATGTTACACAGGAGTGGCTAAAGCAAAAGCGTGCTACTTATATACCACCCCATAGCGCTTCAAGCACTTTCCGGGGGGTTTACAAATTAATTATGCAGGCTACCCATTGCCGCCGCCCCCAGAAAGCAGCGTACTCGTTTTATCAACCTCAGAAGCATAGAAGGCTGAGTCAACCTTGAGCTGGCTACCTGGGATTGAACCCTGGGTCATCATGAGCACTTAACCACTGCAACACAAGGCTCTAAGGATAGAACTTACCCAAGGAGTTGCACTTATGCTACTTGGGAGTCCTAGGTCTTCCTGAGAGATGTAGTTCTGTGGAAGGTGCCTTCTATTGAGCCTCATGGGCAGCAAGACTAGACCTCCCAGAAAGATGTAGGACTCCCACATAGCATTTGACCAGCTTCCTTGTTTCTCAAAATAGAAATAGGCTGAAGAAAGGGGCTAATGGAGGTAAATACAGCTAGTTTGTAGACTTGTGTTTGTGGGCTTCACCTACCAGAATTCTGGGAAGGAGGGAGATCTGAGCAAGAGTGCCCTGTGATCTGAGCAGCCCCACCCCTTCCTCAGATCACAAGCTGTGTGTAGATGTACCTTGCTGGTGCATGTGGAAAGCTGCTTCGGTATCCAGCTCTCTCTTACTGGATGTAGCAGATGGTGACTGTCTTTGCAGATACAACTAAATTATGATGTACCACAGCCCACATGCCAACCTGCAGCATGGCCATGAGAATTTAGGAAGTTTTGACTTTGGTTTCAAACTAACAACAACTTGTTCAGATGTCCAAACTTAGATAAACTGCAATTAGTCTGTTTGAAGCCAAATCTGAATCATGGTTTATAAAGATGATTTACTTTAGTAAACTGTAGTTAAGATTAAGGACAGATTAGGGTGCACATATAATGCTATTCCAGTTACCTTTTAAGAAAGCAGCTATGCAGACAGAAAAGAACGAGGATTCTGCAAGTCTGAGGCCTGAACTGACATGTTCTTGTAATGCTACACCATACTATAGGGTTACGTGGTGTAATGCTACACCATACTATAGGGTTACTAATCCCAGGTAGCCAGCTCAAGGTTGACTCAGCCTTCTATGCTTCTGAGGTTGGTAAAATGAGTATGCAGCACACTTTGCTTTACATGAACACACACAACTGGTAATTCTATTGTATATGAATCTACTTCCATAACCCAATTTAAAGAGCAGGGAGTTAGACTTATGGCCTTCTAGCCCCCTTCCAACTACATTACTCTATGGTTCTATGAAAATGTTCGTACAAAGCAAAGGAACCACTTGAAATCAAGTGGGAAGATGCAGAGGGACTGAGAGTGGACAGGAGATAACCATGGGAATAACATAGATAAAGGCTGAGAAAGACGGGTGAGCTTTTCTCTTTTAGAAAATTTTCTCTCTCTCTGTGTGTTAATAAAATGCTTAGAGCTCAGTAATGGTTCTGATTTTGTATATTTTTACTTTTAAAAATTAAATACTTTTTCATGCCTGTCACTGAAAACTTATCCAGTTTCTTTGCTTTTTATGATTTTATTCTTAAGATCTTTGAAATGTTCTAAAGATGTGCAGTATTCTTTGCCTTATTAGGGTAGAAGTGCTTATTGTTCATGTTTATTCTTGAGAGAGTCTGTACTCTTAAAGAAGATGCTCCTGTATTTCAACAGCCCTGTGTTTTATATTCAAGTACAATTTAAGTTCTCCTTTTAAGCATGTCTTTTGCCTACAGCTTTGTTCATAGTTGTACGCATGATTTTGCAAGCTAAAGTAACATGCCTCTGAATTCTCAAATGTTACATATTTGTAATATTTTTGGACTTTATGTTTTTCATATGGAACCTAGAAATTAAGTAAACAAATAGAATTAACAAGTTCTGGATTTGCCTGGAATTATTGCAATGATGAAGAGATTTATAATGAGTGTGACGTTTGCCCCGTGTGGCCCCTGTTTGTCTTTCCCTCACAAAGGCTTGCGTCGTGTTTTCTTCTCGCTGCCACCAGTGGATTACCTCAATCCACAATATAAATGACGTTTGTCAGAACACTTGTCTTGTGAACAGAAACAGAACTTATTTATTGAAGTGAAGCAGATTGAATAATAACAGAACTTTCTCAGATACACATTATACATAAGCAAATCACCAACAGTTCTCTCAGTATATACTTCTTTTCTCTTGCTATATCATTACCAGCTTCTCTACCTATTTTTCTAACTAGCTCTCTATCTCTCAGTATCTGTTCCCTCTCTCTCTGACTAACCAGCCCTATCTGACGACTCCTTCTCCTGCCAAGCCTCATGTAGCTGCTGACTCTGCCTCTCCAGTCTTCTCATAGGTTCATGCAAATCAGCTCATGAATATGAATAGCATGAGTGACGTGGGCAATCGTCACAATGAGATACCCAGATGAGTTTACAAACAGCTTGTGACTGATTATTTGGTTTTGTTCTGCTATTAACCCTTTACTGGGGTGTCAGCTATGGCGAATCATAGAATCTGTTCTCTTTGCCCTGGAGGTCTGTAAATCTTTATAGGATTCCTGGGGGAGTCTGTTATCCAAATCAGGATCTGACATTCAGTCATCATATCTGGCTGGGTGATTCTTGGAACTGTAGTCCCAACAGATCTGGAAGGCACTAGGCTGGAAGGAATTGTGTTAGATGAAGCCTAAGTGAAAATATCAAGGCCAATTCTTATAATACAGTAGGGCCCTATTATCCTCGGGATCAGCATCCACTGATTCACTTATCCATGGTCTGGAAATATTAAAAATATTAAAAGAAAAATCCTCCAAAATATACAATGAAGTTACCATTGCTGGCTACTAGACGGAGTCAGAGACCATACTATGTGCAGCATTCACTATTAAATAGTATTCTGTGTTTTTCAACATCTGTGGGTTTTGGGTTTTTTAAAAGTAATGAATATTTGTTTCTTACCAAGAGTTAGATATACCATCTCGAGGTCCTCCGATGTTTTGCTCTTAATGACACCTATGTCTTTACCTGTCAGCTACAACATAAATACATACACACACCAACACATTTTGACATTGTTTGTACACTAGTTCAGTACGAAGATACTAGAGATGATTGCTTCTGTCCCCTGCCCTGCCCTTCGCTCTCACTCCTATGCCTTTAGTGGCAGTCTGAGGGTGGATCTACACAGTTACGGCAGTTTGATCCCACCTACCTGCCATGGCTGCATCCCTAGATCTGACACTTGGTGAGGTGCTTAGGATTCTCCTCTAGAGTGCTGTAGCACTCTCTCCTGAACGATGGGGCCAGAGAGCTCCAGCAGAGATTCTAAGCACCTCACCAAACAACAATTCCAAGGATTCCATAGGATAGCGCCATGGAGGTTAAAGTGAAATCAAACTGGTGTTGACCCTTTAATGTAGATGCACTCCTGGTTCCAAAAACATAAGAAAACAAAACAAAAACAAACACCCCCACACCTTCCTAAGAGGAAAATAAGTGGTAGAAAAAGCTGTAAATTTTCCACTCTATGTTGTTTTTAAAGGCACAAGAACAAGGGCAGAGAGACTGCTACCATATCATTGTTCTAATTACCTATAGAGATTAGTGCATCCAAATGACTTTTCTCTTTCCAGGTCAAAGCCAACGAATGAATGAATGACTCTCTGAATTTACTGGACCAACCATTCCGAGACAGATTGTGGATTAAGTGGCCAGCAAGGGTTGGTAGTTGATTTTTTTTTAGGGCAACCGGTTGTTAGGAAAGAGATGGAGGTGAGAGACCGTCTGGAAATCAAAATGATGTTGCTGGCTTTCATCTGAAAAAAATCCAAACTGACTAAAAATAATAACAACTCTTGGCAACTGGTTCCAAATTCTTGCTTTTATGCAGAACATGTTTTGTGTAAAAGCCAGACCATCTATTACTGGTCAGTTGGCAAACCTCCTGAATAATAATTAAAAAAAAAAACAAATAGCTTGTGAACTTGCTGCAATACTTATTTTTAAAGTGTAACATACTCAGTTCGGCACAACCTAGAACACCTTTTTGTTAATATCATTTTCTGAGCCTAAATTACACAAAGGTGGAACTGAGTTGAAACAATACCTATTAACATTATATTTTATTCCTTGTTTCTATAATGGCCTTGGGCATTTTGCTGCCTCAGGAGAAAAACTAGATGGTAACACTGCTCCTTCCACATACAACCCAGGTTAACAAGGTTATCTTTTCATAATCGGTGGTCAAAAGTACATTATCATAGTCTTAAACATTGCCACTTTAATAAATTGGCTCAAACGAGCAATTGGATGTACTAATTTCCTAGTTTCCCCCTTGATCTTCATTGCAGTTTTAATAACTTCAAGATAAAAAGTGGACCAACAGTTGTTGACCCTGCTGTCGAGCATCACAATCTGAAAGAGCAGTTGCCACAACAGAACAAGGGGACAGACCTGGTTGTAGGATTCAAAGATAGCCCTGAGCTACATGTAGTTCCTCTTTGCCAAGACATCATTGAAAGCTAGCTCATCTGTTCCCCAGTGGCCTTCACCTGCCTCAGAGATTGAGTCCTGTGCAATTCAAAGGTAAAGAGTACAGTGGTGCCTCGCATAACGAGCGCACCGTTTAACGACGAATTTGCATAGCAATCTGTTTTTTGGGATCGCTAATGTGATTGCATACCGATGGTTCCAATGGGCAAAATTTGCTTTGCGACGATCGGTAAGCGTTTCACTTACCGATCTTCACATTGCGATGTCGGGGGGAACAGCTGATCGGTGGTTCCAAAATGGCCACCAGAAGACCCAAAATGGCCACGCGCAGCGTTTTCGCATCCTGCCCTCGCTTACCGAGGGTGCGAAAATGCCTGCGCTATGGAGGAACATCGCTGAAAGGTGAGTTTGGGGCCCATTGGGTTTTTCTATTCCAATGGGTTTTTCTATTCCGTTTAGCGATGTTTCCAAATAGCAATGGTTAATCCGGAACGGATTAACCTCACTATGCAGGGCACCACTGTATAAGGTTTGTGCTACAAACTTGTTTGAATTGAAAAGGAATTGCTCAAGTTAAGACCCTAAACCAAAACTGGAGATAAGCAAAAAGGCATGGGAATGTAATGGTTAAAGAACAGTGTAGTCTAGATTAGGAATGGGTATATCTGGCCTGTCCAGATGTCACAGGACCACAACTCCCATGATTCCTCGCTTTTAACTACAGTGGACCCTTGACTTACAGACGGCTTGACTTACAGACTTTTTGAGTTACAGACTTCTCTGGCCACAAAATTTAGGTTTGACTTGCAGACTGAGATTTGACTTACAGACCAGAAGAAAACCAAAATGGAACAAAAACGGCCTGTTACGGGATTAATCGGTTTTCAATGCACTACTGTAGGTCAATGGAGACTTGACTTACAGACTTTTTGACTTGAGAACCACCTTCCAATACGGATTAAGTTCTCAAGTCAAGCCCCCACTGTATGCTGTCTAGGGATAAAGAAAGTTACAGTAACAGCAACATTGGAGGTCTGCAATTTACTAAACTAAATAAGCTTATGATGTCACCTCAGTAGCTAATAGGGAAACATATCCTGTTTTCTGCAAAATAAAGTTTGTAGCACAAAGTTGTGTGTTACCGCTGTGAACTACTGGTTCAGCCTAAAGAAAGAGCAGGGCTATGATTAAAAGGTTTGAATCTGAGAGAGAGCAGGAGAGCTGCAGTGGCCAGAGCTGTTGTTGCCAGTTGAACTATTAAGGCCCTTACCAACTTGGTTTAGGGTTTTGAAGATTCTTTGTGTTATGGACACGCAACCCATTTGAGGAAGATGTCTTGGATTTTTGCCAATCAAAAGATTATTTGAACTTTGCAAATGCTACAAGCAACTTTTGCATTGGTGCTGTTGCTAAGGACTTGAGCGCACAAATTGAAGCATTTTGTTGTCATAATTGCTCCTGCTTTCTGTTATATAAGTACAAATAAGAGATTCCTTTTGTGAAATTGTCTTTGCAAGATTCGTCAACAATAAGCAAATAGCTCCATAGAACTTAAAAGTGTTACAAAATTGGTGTCCACCATGAGATCAGCTGGAATTGCAACACAAAACTTCTGTAATGAATTTGTGCAGAAAGTTAGGTTTACATGTGCATTGCTTCGTGTGCTTCCCTCTAGTGTATTATATTAAACACTGCTTGAAAACAACCACATCATTCCAACACTGAAAGGTCTGAACTGCCTACTAGTTGTTTTTTCAGTTTCCCAAAATGTCACTGAAAGCTTCTAGTGTCCTAGAGGAAGGAGGGGGTTCAATGAAACCCTTAAATCCCAAAGCTTTTCTCCCCCATGCAGGAATCCTTTATGGGAGAAACGTGTGAGGAAGCGAGGAATAAGGATAAACTGCAACATTTTGTTGCAGGGTTCACTGGTACAGCCATCATAAAAAATTAGTCCAATGCTTCAGCAGACAAAGAACTACCTTCCTCAGTGATCCATTTGTATCCCTTTTGACATCAGATTCCAGATCCCTATCAAAGACTTTGTAGTTCTTGAAAGTTCTCACTTACTCCTTTGGTAGGTGTTCTTTATGGATACAATTTGCTGGAGCAGAGAAAACAAAAACAAACAAACAAACAAAAAAGAAGCAAAAGGTAATGTTATTTATTTTTTTTAAAAAAATACAAAAATGATTTATTTCCTACAACATGACAAACCATCACTTGCATCAGTCATAGTCTGAAGATTAATACATATGTGGTGAGCCAAGAAACCAAGTTTAGACTTCTTACTGGCTGTCTATCCAAAACCTCAATATGGATAATTCCCTACTGCTTGTCAAGTACAGGGTCAATATTATCTCCCATTGTTCTTTTCTGTGACTATTTATTTATTTATGTATTTAATTTATTTTCTATCCACCCATCTAGACCAAGCACACACAGTCTGAGGTAGTTCACTGGTATAATTCTTAAGTCATGAAACTTCTGCTTCAATCACTGGAATCCTTGACAGGGAGCTACTTAGCTTGCTATTAATTAGTCAGTTAATTACTTAATTAATACTTCACTTTTCCTCCACTAAGCTCAAGGTCGTGTATGTGACCCTCCTCATCCACATTTTGTCCTCAGAAAGAGTTGGAAAAGTAGGCTGGCCTGAGAGAGAAAATCACCTCAGCAGTGGTTATTTTCAGTAATTAAAAACTTCTTTCTCTTGTCCTACAGCTTCTTGACAATAAAAAGGATTACACAGGAGCCATGTAAGCAGAAGGAAGAAACGTTTAACTTCCAAAAAATTATCATAGAAGAACATAAGAAGAGCCCTGCTGGATCAGGCCAAGGGCCTGTCTAGTCCCGCTTCCTGTATCTCACAGCGGCCCCACCAGATGCCTCTGGGAGCACACGAGACAACTAGAGACCTGCCTCCTAATACCCCTCGCCTGCATCTGGCATTTGGAGTTAGCTTCCTTTTAAATCTGGAGATTATACATCCCCATCATGGCTTGTAACCTGTGACGAACTTTTCCTCTAGAAATCTGTCCTTTTAAAGGTCTCTAGGCCAGGTCTCTATGGCAAGGAGTTTCACAGACTAACAACACACTGGGTCAGGAAATCTTTTCTTTTGGCTGTTCTCACTCCCCCAACACTCAATTGGAGTGGATGTCCCCTGGGTCCGGTATTGCGGGCGCGAGAAAAGAGCTTCCCTCTATCCACTTTATCTGTTGATAACGTCATCAGCCTTACATAGGTATAAATTACAGAACAGGATTTTAGCTGGTGTGACTGACCCATGGTCACCCAATGAATATTAGGGCTCAAAGTGGACTAGAAACTAGATCCCACAAATTCTAGTCCAGCACTTGGATCTGACAACTACATACTGTTAGTTCTTTGTGAAAGGAAAAGATCATAAGTGGCCCGATACCTCATTGGCCCATGTGCAGAGGATCTTGATCATTACTGTTTCATTAGTCCCTGCCCCCTTCATTGCGTTCCGAAGCTCGCGGGCATCATATTCCCATGGCTGGTCCAGGAGGGCCAGTGCTGTCTTCTCAAAATTCCCACTCAGTTCTCCTTTTAGCACTTCTTCCAGATCCTAAGGAAGTCGTATTTCAAAAAGAAAGCTTGACTATCAGAGAGTCTTTCAAGTCACAGCTGGGATGATTTTTGAAACCAGTCAAGTGAGCGAGTAGAAGCCAACTATGCAGCTTATAGAGGACTGAATCCCTATTAGCTAGAAGCGATGAATGGTCAAATTAGGAAATTTCAAGGCTTAATGATCTTAATGCAGTTTGAACTTTGCAGATGGCTCACCTCCTCCCACCTTTATCCTCTTAACAACGCCATGAAGTATATTCAGCTGAGACAGAATGACTGCTCTTCATGGATTTCACAGCCTGTGGGCTTTTAAAACTTTGTGTGTAGTTTTTAAACAAGCTGCCTTGGGTTGCCACAAGGAGAGAAAGGCAGGATAGAAAGTAGTTAATCAAACAAACCCGAATCTCCTAAGCCAGAGTCCAGTGTTTCCACCACCATATCACCCCGACATTAGAACAACCTGGCCAGATTTGATGCACTCTGTACATGTTGGCTATGAACCATGTGGGCTGGAGATGACGAGAATTACAGTCCAGAACATGCGGCCAACAGCATCTTGGGGAACGCTGCTTTAGATAGTAATGTTATTTTTTCACTTAGTTTCAAAACACAATCATTCCTATAGCATTAGGGTGCCATCAATCTACGTATTCTGCTGAGGGGTGATTTCTTTCCCCAAGTCCTGCACTGATGGTAGTACCACGAACCTTCCCTTCTCTGCAGCTAACATCTGGATCAACCACTGTATTGTGATGTCCATCTGGGTCCCCACGAATCATCTGGATTCATGTCCTCCTCTGGTTATGAGGTACATGTCACTGTGGCTAGAGGGGGACTGAGAATTATTGGCATTGAGCATGGGCAGACAGCGTGCAACCCTTCAGGTGATACTGGATCAACCTGGACTCATACATCCCAATATAAAAAGGCTTGCAGTTCAGTTTTCAGTGGGGGCAAGTAGCTACTCCAAATGAGGGATTGCATTTTGCTTCTCTCCCAAGCTTTCTGTGAATGTTACAGGGTGCAAGAGAGGCTGTCGGTTGCAATCACAAGCCTCTGTGCTGCAAGGTCAGAAGACCTGCAGTTGTAAGATCGAATCCATGGGACCGAGTGAGCCCCCATCGCTTGTCCCAGCTTCCGCCAACCTAGCGGTTCGAAAGCCTGCAAAATGCAAAAATGCGAGTAAATAGGTACCACCCCAGTGGGAAGCTAAATGGCGTTCCATGTCTAGTCACGCTGGCCATGTGACCACAGAAGATTGTCTTCGGACAAATACTAGTTCTATGGGTTGGAAACACAGATGAGCACCACCCTCTAGAGTCGGACACGGCTGGACAAATTATCAAGGGGAACCTTTACCTTTACCTAGTAAACCAAGTAGACCTAGTGAACATCTTGACTAAAGAACCTTAGAGACAGGCTGGGTCAACAACACAATCCTGTTATTTAGAGCAGACTCATCCAGTGTCAGAACAGGCCTAATGATGTTCAACTTTCAGTAGGAGAGGAACAAGATGTACAGTAATAGTAAGTAAAGCCAAAAGTTGGGACTCTTGGATCTAATATTTATTTAAAGGCCTCCTCCTTCTCAGAGGTGACACTTTCCCTTTTCATTGGATTTCAGAAGCACCTTCAAAAGTGAGACAATCCGGTTCGTAGACTGGTTTATCCCAAGCGATATACCTTGCCATACACGGCCTTATACTTCTCCTTTTTTGTTGCCTCTGATCTGACGAATGACTGGACAGGATCTCAATAATTACCTTTTCATCTGTACTTGTGAAATAGTAATGGAAATAAAACATTTTGCTTTTCACTGAAGATTAATAAGAATATGGCATAAAATCTAAAAAACTCCAGACGAGACTACTTTAACAATATCCTTTTATAGTCACTTTGGAAAGTAACCAGGTGTTACTTGTTACATCCAACTAATTTAGATGTTATTCATTAGCCTTTTAAAAAGCAACTATGCAATTATAGGGTGGGGAGAGTGGGAATTGAATGCTTTCCCCTGAAGGGCCCCTGATGAAAACTGCTCTTGGAAGAGCTACTGGCATAGGATAGAAGACCATATGATTTAGCATCTAAAGCAATGGTTCTCAACCTTTGCACTCCAGATGTTTTTTAGACTTCAGCTCACATTAGCCCATGACAGCATGACTAATGGCTGGGGAGTCTGGGAGCTGAAGTCCAAAACCTATGGGGAGGAAAGTTGGAGAAACCCTGATTTAAGCAAACTTCATGCTCTCCAATTATTCCTGGACTGCAGGTCCTATCAGTCCTAGCTGGCACAATCAACAGTGAGAGATGTAGTTCTGGGAGGTGTAGTTCCCCCAAAAGCAAAAAATGTTGGAGCCAGGCAGATCTCTATAGGGTGTTCCAAAGTTGGGGGGTAACAGCCGAGAAAGCCCTGTTTCACCATGCAAGTCCCCCCTCACCTCTTTCAGGGAAGGCACCTTCAGAAGGGCCTCCTGGCCTGATCTTAGAGGACTGGCAGGATCGTATGGAAGAAAGCAGTCCTCTCTACTGCCTTCCCACTATCAGGTAGTGCTCAAGGTGAGTTAAAATCATAATAAAACATAATAAAACAACTATAAACCTATTTCTACCCCCCCCCCAATTGTTGAGATCAAATAAAAGCAAGCATGACCATAAAAACCTTTACGATCAGTTAAGTCTAAAAACAATTATGTTCATCAAAGTAAGGTAAACAGTATTCACAAAGTTAATTTAAAAGATGATCTGTCTGTCTAATTTCTACAGTGGCGTTTGTAGAAGCCTTCCCTTCTTATGAAAGCAGTGAGAGTGGAAACGGATTGCAACTCTGAGGGGGTGAACTTCTGTGTGCTTCGCCAGCAGGTCTGCGCAGGTAAGTGCATGAATGATGGCATGTGCTGCTAGGGCCCCCCAATTCCTATTGATGAGTTCAGTTTGTGTAAGGGAACGGCATAAATTTTGGAAGCAAATTTCCATGAATTCATGAGGCGCAGATTGTGTTCATGGATGCAGATACAGAATGCATCCCGGTCAGGAATGCAACCAGCACCTTATTAATGAGCAGCAGTTTGCTACCAAGAGTTATGTCATTTGTCTTACATAAATGCAAATCAGAAATAGCATTCTGGTCACTGTATCGAAATGTACAAGGTTTTGATGAACATACAATAATAATTGCAGACAATTAGCTTGGGTGAGTCAGAATTCATTGATTTGGGTTTAATTATTCATTGTAGCATGTGAGGTCAAGAGGAGAAGGGGATGACAGAGGATGAGATGGTTGGGCAGTGTCATTGAAGCAACCAACATGAATTTGACACAACTCTGGGAGGCAGTGGAAGATAGGAGAGCCTGGCGTGCTCTAGTCCATGGGGTCACGAAGAGTCGGACACGACTAAACGACTAAACACACACACACATTCATTGTAGCAGGACAGAGCCTTCTGGTGAGCAAAGATAACCTTGCCCTATATGCTCCTAAAAGCCAGATCAGATATGACAGTGATAAATGTGTTGGTTTTAACTTATACCATTAGCGTATACACTGCTTATAATGGGTGACTTATGGAACCTCCATCCTTTGGACAGCTAGTGTTGTGTAGCAGTGAGAATGTTGGATTGAGGCTCAAGAGATCCTGCTGAACCATGAATCTCATTAGATAACGCTAGGCTAGTCCGTGTCACGTTCCCGGGGGTTACAACAGCAGAGTCTGATAAGCCAGTCCTATGTCAGGAATTCAGGGAATGCAAAGCCAATATCCAAATACAGTGGTGCCTTGCTTTACGACATTAATTTGTTCCAGCGAAATCGCGGGAAACCCATTCAATGCATTTCAATGGGCTTTTTAATTTCGCTGGTTAATTTCCAATGGGCTGAAAACTCACTGTCCAGCTCTGCATTAAAGGTCTGTATGCTAATATAGAAATACAGTATTTGTTACATGTTAAATACATCATGCCAGAGTGTAAAAGACTGTAACCAAATGACTTGGGTTCCTGCTTTGTCTGCTCCCCAGATGCTAAATTGTACGTCCTTATTCAAGGACCATACTTTCCATTTTGGGCATTCTTTATACTTAAATTGTAAACTGGGTTTAATTGAAAAAACCCGTCAAACAGTTGATGCTTATTTCCTATAAAATAGAATACGTGATCACTAAAACGTCTACAGCTGATCCTTTGGCCTTTACAGGAATTTATCTTCACTTATTTTATTCTCACAAGTTGGAATGAAACATTTCAAGAACAACTCCCATTAGTATGAGCTTGCAAGAGGTTGCGTGTGTGGAATTGTTCCCTCCCCGCTTTTTTTTTTTGGTCTGTTTAAATGCAAATTATAGTTAGAAGAAAATATTCCCATTATCATCATCACTAATGTTGATGAGGATGGGAAAAAGTCATGCTCTTTTTGTTCACATGTGAATATGCTTGACTGCTTCTTCAATGGGCCGTCTGATATGACAAGGCACAATTTTTTAATTGAGGAGAAGACCATTTTTGAGTGTTCACTATGTCCTTATTATAGTTGTAGGCTTTGCAGGAACTGCCCAAAGTAGCAGACTATGAAACATCCCTGCTTCTTTTTTCTTATTTCTGTATGAAAGACTCTTTTGGCTGCACTGTAAATGTACACATCTTAATCAAAAGCCCTGCCCAGCCACTAAGGATCCCTTCCTTCAAGTTAAAGGAGGTGCTTGGAGTTTTACAGAGACACACCATCACCAAATGCAAGGAGAAGCTAAGTGTTAAGAAGTGCACTAGCTGTGAAAAAAGGATTAACTGACACAGAGAGAGGCTCTCCAAGGGGGAAAAAATCTGACACATTTTCCAGAAAGAGCTAAAGTTCTGGCCAAAACAATATAATAGCAGGGAGGGAAAAAAACTTTGAAGTAAAGGCCAAGAGGCAGATTTACTATGCTTTGTCCTAAATCACTAATCACCACTAATTCTGATGAAACACCAAGAGTGTGGACATCCAGTTTGGGTTGGAGGATAAAAGAAGAGAGATGCATTTCATGTGGAGAACCAGATTTAAATACCGTATTTTTCCATGTACAAGACGCCCCCATGTATAAGATGCTCCCCTCTTTTCTAATCCAAACTTAAGAAATCTAAATGGGGCTTAACAAGAGTGGGGGGAAAGGGATCAAAGCACTCCAGGATAGCATTGATCCCTGCTTTCCCCTCCACTTGTTTTTCTCTCCTCAGCTTACTTCCATGTATAAGACAACCCTCAATTTTTAGTTTAAAGATTTTAGACAAAAATATAGTCTTATACATGGAAAAATACAGTACTTGCATGCTGGAGCTGAAGAAATCCCAAGATTCTCCCATTTCCAGGATTTGGGAATGATAACCTTTATTGAAAGATGCTTAAGGCACACATTGGTAGCTGAAATTTCTGTCAGGATCAACTTGGACCCAGATTTATTCAGGAAACAGGCTCTTAAGTGGGCTCTGATAATTTATGTGAAGAATGCTAAGTTTCCGTTCAAAGGGTGAGCAACCTTAAACCCCCTTGGCCACCTGGATGAACCGCTGGCTGCTTGCATTGTGGCAAAACCTTGGCGAGAGTCAAGTTCCACAGTCCTGATTTAACTTCAACTTCTGAAAGCTGCCTTGATAAAAGGACTAAGGCCAATGGTGACAGACCCTTAGTCAATGATTTTGAACCTGATGCTTTTAAATTATAAACAGACTTGGTGTAAATGGTGGGTGGTAGTGTAAGAAAAGAGAGTAGGGACAGAGAATTCGGATGAGGCTGTTGCACTGGGAAGGGAAACTCCACAATTTCTATCTGTTCTCTTTCAATTTAAATGCCCGCCATCCCAAAAACTATTTGCACGGTGTGTTCTCTGCCCTCCCCACTTGCTCATGTACAAAAGCAGGGGTCACAATAGTTTTGTACAAGAAAGGCCATGTATAGGCTGCTATATTTATTGGACTTCATGCCCCCACCAAGGAATTCCCCTAGCTAGAATTTTGCAAGCGTTGACCAAAAAAGCAAAGTCCTTACAGCACTTTACAGTTTACCGGAGTTAAAGAATGAAGGGTCCAGCAGCAATTATGACTGGGGGGGGAGGAGGAAATAAATAAGAGGGACTAAACTCTATATGAGCAGCAAAGGATTAAGGGAGTGGTAGTTCTCTGAGAAACAGAGTCTAATGAGCAGAAGGACTACCAGTCCCTTAATCCTTGCAATTCTCATGGAGTTTAGTCTGTCCCACCCATTTCTTCCTCCTTCCTCACAGGCTTCATTCCTCATCCATAACTGAAAACTCCAGTGAGAGCTTTAATTTCTTGGCTGAAACACCCTGAATTCTGGCTGGGGTAATTCCTGGTGAATTTTGGGGACTGAAATTCAAGAAATATGAAAGTCCCAGATCTAGCAATTTGATTGTGGAAGAGACTCAAGAGGAAGGTTTCTTTCTTCTTTTCCAACATCACTGCCTTAAATCCAGTTCAGCCTTTTGCTGTTTTAACACAAATGACCTGTGTTTATCTCATAATGACTAGGCCAGGATAGATGGAGGTATTTCAGTCCTAGCTACAGTATCTCAACATCTCAAAAGTGAAGAAAAAGATAGTAAGTATATATTATCTCTAAAAGGAAAGAAACAAAAATATATAGATCCCTACTACTTGTATTTATCTATGTAGCCAATGGGGAACCAGTCGTTACAAGAGAGCTATCAGCAGAACTGGGGTTATCCTGAGACTTGCAAACATTATTTAGAATAAAGGACTCTGAGAAGAAAAACCTCAAATCCAGCCTGTAAAAACTGAGGAAAAAAGGGGGGGAATAGGAGGGGATGCTGGACAGGTTGGGATCCTTACATTGCAATATTTTGTTGTAGAGTGCCACCGCCAGGTCTTGATGGATCAGTAGCCTGATCTAGTACAAGATAAAATACAGCCATTACAGATCTTATGTCACTTACCTTTCCAGGTGGCTCCAAAACTGTAATTGGTCAAAAAATATATTTACAGCTTTTGACACTGGACATTATCACATTATACATGTGATCTGTATATATAGTGTGCAAAAATAATTAAGAGGAGTGTAAAAATGCAACCCATCGGTACCTCACCGAATTCATTCACCAGCAATTTATGCTCTGGGCAGCTTGCTGAAGTCACAGAACAACAATGCTGTGCTGTGACTGAAGTTTGCCATCATCATGATTTGCTAAGACAATGGGTTGCTAGGCTGGTAAAAGCAATGTAAATTCCCACAGAAATTTTAAGAGATGTGTTTCATAGGTTAACAATTTGCTATAACAAGCCGCAACTATGATTTTGTAAGCTGCCCCGAGTAGACGCTGTCTAGGGGGGCGGGGTATAAATCGAATGAATGAATGAATAAACTATTGACAGCTGAAGGGAAAAGTAAACGTATGGTAAAGGTAAACATTTAGTCCAGTCATGTCCGACTCTAGAGGGCAGTAAAAGGTAAAGGTTCCCCCTGACAATTTGTCCAGTCGTGTCTGACTCTAGGCGGCAGTGCTCATCCCCATTTCCAACCCATAGAGCTAGCGTTTGTCCACAGACAATCCTCAGTGGTCACGTGGCCAGAGTGACTAGACACGGAACACTGTTTACCTTCCCACCAAGGTGGTACCTATTTATATACAGTGGTGCCTCGCTTAACAAGTGCCTCGTTTAGCGATGAATTCGCATAACGATGTGTTTTTTTAGAAAATAATATGCACCGTATAACGATGTTTCTTATGGGCGATTTTCGCTTAGCGAAGTTTGGGACCATGCTTCGCATAACGAATGCGATTTTAGGTCCCCTGCTTCACTTAACGATGTTTCTTTTTTCAATTTAAAAAGTGTCTTAGAAGGGTCAAAAACGGTTCTAAATGCTTGTATTCGTTAGAGGACCCCCTAAGTCATGTGCAAACCTGATTTGGCTTTGATCTGACTTTTCGTTAATTTATGGTGAATTTTTTTTTGGCCCATAGGAACCAATGGACCTGTCAAAATCTGACAGCTCCATGCTTTCCTATGGGGGACAAAACAACTCACCATAAATTAACGAAAGTTCAGATCAAAGCCAAATCAGGTTTGCACATGACTTAGGGGGTCCTCTAACGAATCCAAGCATTTAGAACAGTTGCTGAGGCTTCGTTAATATTTTGTGAATTTTTTCTTCCCCCATAGGAAACAATGGAGCTGTCAGATTTTGACAGCTGTCACATGTTGGGGGGAAAAATTCACCATAAATTAACGAAAAGTCAGATCAAAGCCAAATTAACTTTTGCATCCATTTTAGAGGGTGCAGAAGCTAATCCAAGCATTTAAAACCATTTTTGACTCTTTTATGACACACTTAAATTTGCAAAAATTGACTTCGCAAAGCCATTGAAATGTATTGAGTCGGCTTCAATACATTCCAATGGAGGAAACATTGTATTGTTTAACGATATTTCCTATGGGTTTTTTTTTCGCTTAAGGACAGCAATCCGTGCCTATTGGAACGGATTAACCGGTTTCCAATGCATTCCTATGGGAAATGGTGTTTCACATAACGATGTTTCACATAATGTTTTTTTTTTGAACCAATTAAAATCGTTATGCGAGGCACCACTGTACTTCCATTTTTACATGCTTTCGAACCACTAGGAGCTGGGACAAGTGATGGGGGCTCACTCCATCGCGTGGATTCGATCTTACGACTGCAAGTTTTCTGACCTGCAGCACCACCACGTCCCTTGTATGAGACAAGTATAAATATAGGGAAGTAAGAGAAACACACAAGATACTACCACCGCTAGATACCAGACACCATCGGGCAACATAAGCAGTAGCTGCATAGAGACAGAACAGAGCAAATCATGGATTTACCTCCATAGAGTCACAATGGTTTTGCCGGGTGATCACTGAAAGTAATTTTCATGGGTCTAGATACACTACATGCTAAAGATGGTTCAAATTCATAATGTTTTTTTACTTTTTATGACACATTTTAGAGATGTATTCTTTGGTTTTGTATTGTACTTTTTGAGGCTATAAACACCTGCATTTTTACAATAGAATTAAAACATTATTTTCTCCGGTATTTCTATTATGTTTTTACAGTCCTATATTTCGGACTGAATTCCCACTTAAGTACTTACCTGCAACTTAAGTTCTTTTTTCTTTTCTTTTTGTATTTTAAGCATTTGTACATAGTTTTTAATAGATGCAAGTTTAATTTCTGTGTCATTGAAATGTGTCCATAAGTCTTCAAAAAGTTACATGTGTTTAGTAACTCTTGGATTTTTATGTATAGAAGCAATATAGATGAACAAAGCTTGTGGAAACAGTCCAGCATAGACATCGGAACTTTGTATTAGTCTCCCAGAGGAGATGAATATGAAGCCTTGCCAGCACAGGTGTCCGGGCAAGTCCTTCCCCACCTCCACCAGAACGAGCCCGGTCCACTGACTGGGCTTCTCAGCATGCACGAACATGCCTGGCAGCAGTAACATTGTGCCAATGGTAGACGTAGTCCCGCTGGCGCTTCCTTGCCTCTCCCTGCAGCCAACCACTCCACAGCTGCACATTCAGCTGAGGGAAAACAGGGAAGCATCAGTGAGACTACAGTATGTGCACAATTAGCATATCACACACACACACACAGAGGAGCTGGTTCTGGGGAGCAGGGAAGGACAACTGGAACACCTGCACTGGTGGGCTTTGTATTTGTTTCCCCCAGAAGATGAATACAAAGCTTCTATGTCTAGCCTGGAATAATTCCAACCTGGAATAATTCAACAACTTTTGCCTTCATATCCATATGAACTGATAGGATTGAAAGGATGATCTGATTTCACACTGGAAATTACCCTTTCAGGGATGTCAGCTGTCATGGGCCACCATAGATGCAAACTACCAAAGGGTGTTATAAAGATTTATAGTGTTCTGAGGCTATCGTTCCAGAGTCATACCTTTGAACTTGGTATGTGCTTTGGAAACGGCACTGGCTTTCATTTAGATTTTGAAACGGCTGGCTGCAACTTTCAGAGCCTTTCAAAGTTTTGGACTGGAATGCCTGAAGGACTCCTCCAACATCTGGAGGGAGGCTATGTTATTCATGTGTGTGAGATGCAGTGGTTGGCTGTGGGGGAAAGGCCTACTTTGGAGTGGCCCCATCTGTAAACTGCTTTCTACAAATCGCTTCACTTTCAAAGTGAAGTGATTTTTCCCCCTTTTCTGCTTAGTACAGAGATGTGTCCCAACCTTCTAAATCCTTAGTGTTTCTTTTCATTCCTTTGTTTTTATACTGCTTTTATATATATCAATATTCTAAAATTTTGTTTTGTCTTGTGAGCTGCTCTGTGACGCTGGCTTGCACCTTTACTTTCTGCAAATCACACTATGTTATTGTGATTAGTGCTCTTCAGTCGAGTGGGTTTCCATATTCCGGTTTTGGTGTCAAACTAGGTAATATATATGTGTGAACTCACTCACAGCAAGGATTCCCCGTTTATAGAATAAGCAAGCTGTTCTGCAAAAGGTCATGACCAGCAACACAGCTTTATTTTGTAAACATTTGTTATATGTTCCAATAATTTAATTGAATACCAGATTTTTGTACATTTCACCGTATACTATTAAAGTCAAACTAGAAACAAAGCAACTGGGTTGCTTTACAGTTGTCAAGACTCCTGCACTTTAAAACCTTCAAAATATACAACTGGTGTCAGAAACACTGGAGAAAGAAATACAGAGGAAAATAAGAGCACTATTGAAAAACTTCAAGTTGAGAGGAAGCTGGAAGAGAGAAAGTCAGTACGTACAAAGAAAGATACATATAAAGATATCCCAGTGAAACCAGTCTTGAAAAACTCAAGTCTTTCAAGGCGAGTCCAGTTAAAAATACTATTTCTGAGTGCCTCCTTTATTCCCAAATTCAAGCAGCAGAATAAATCTTATTCATGAAGCACATAGACAAAACTGTGAAATGATGAGGCCTAAAACATCACAAACTTGATTCTTAGAAAGTTAAAAGTTGTTGGGAAATAAAAAGAAAGGATTAAGAACCAACAAATTAAAAAATTTTTTTGGTTGAACACGGGTTGTGCCTTGATTCACAGTTGAATAATACATTTTTTCACATCTAAAATGTAACAAAAGTGTTGAGATGGATAAATGATGGAAAGATTAAGCAACTGTTTTGTATCTTAGGTTTCCACAATGAAGGGGTTTTCTCCCAAGAGTGAGACACAGTCATAGCTTGGAATGATTCTTACTCCTCTTCCACTCTCAAATCACCCATGGAATATAGCCACTACTGACCTTTAAGCACCCTGTGCCATACCCCATCTGGCCAAAATCCCTTTGCATAACTAGGCAAATAGTGTAACTTTTTGGAAGCAAACTGCTCCAAGAAATCATCAGAGACATTGTAAGTTGCATGCTAAGCCATACAGTTTGGTATACAACAGATAATGTCTATTCTGATTTCTTAACTTGAGGCAAATTGCCTCCAAACATCGCTCCATTTGTGTCATGCATAATGAAGCAAGGGGATTTGGGCCAATGTAAGGTTTGCAGCACTCTTTTAGTGGACTGTGGTAAGATCAGCAATAAAGGCAGGGCCACCTTGATTAAGCCACCTTGATTACACATTTACAACTGCTTCCAAATGACAGCATACTTGAAACTAGCTTTACTTGTGAACAGGTGTAACAATTAGAAAGCAGGGTAAGATGGCATCTTAGGGTTGAGGAGTAAAACAGCACATTGGACTCAAGCCGAGTTTTGTGGGAGTTTCCACCTCTCTACAGTCACTGTGGCAGGAGTACTAAAGTTGGGGGGGATTTCAAAATGAAACTTGACAGAGAAAGCCATTTTACCTTTTCCTTGATGTGACAAGGTTGTGCAGCTGAAAACACTTTCAGTAAGGCTCCTCTCCCCCTGCACTGAAAATTCTCCATAAAGGGTCCAGATATAGGAGATGAAATACAGCTGAGTAGTAACATTGTGGGTTAAACTTCCACCTGTCACTATATGTCCTGGTCTAATAAACTATCATGTTGCTGTTAGATATAAAGGGGCAGACAAAGGCAGGGCTTTATAATTCTTCTTATCAGCCCTAAAGTATTTCAGACTGCTGGTTGTGAACTGCACTCAGTTTCAATTCACATCACAACCTTACCTGATTAGGCCCTTGGCTTTCTTTCAACAGAAGAAACAAGCCGGCTAGTGATCTTACCATGCTCAGATTGCCCTGCTGGTCTACAGCTTTATTCCCTGGTGGAGGACATATAGCCTATTTAATAATGTATACACAAGTATCAAACCTCACCTGCTTCAATTAAATATGACAGCCACCTTCAATATACTCATGTCACAGCAATGCAAGGCTTCTCACTATTGGCCTGCTTACATTCTTATCTCCCACAAGAAAAAAAGACCTGAAATATTAATGTGCATATTGACTCCACCAGGTGAAGCGCTACGTCACATGCAGCATCAGAGTCCTGCTCATATTATAGGGGAAACAGAATGAAACAGAGAAGGGGGAGAGACAGACAGACAAATAACCATTCAGGTAAACCGTTGTTCATTCCTGCTTTTCAGTTGAAACTGAATCCTTCATTTGCAGAACTGGTACATATAAATAGGAAGGGGGAAAAAAGAGCGCACATATAAGAAGGAATAAGTTCAAATAGAATGAAAAACAATTGTACAATTTTCCAGACTTTTCAAAATATGCATAACAAATCTGTTATAAACACACAAGATCACACACACACTCACACACAGAGGATCCTGGAGCTGCTGCATCCTATTATCATATCTTTCAAAATGTTCTCTGGGTTCTTGGTCCCCAAAATATCCATCGAAGTCTGCTAATACACATTTTTAAAAAACCCTATACCGTCCACCCTCAAAGCCCGGTTACCTAACATTTCAGACCACACTGATTTGACATCAAAGGTTCTAATTTTTAACTTTTTTTCATCTGCATATCTACATATCACAGCTGCTGAGAAGACCCCCAAATTAGCAAAACTTGCAGTACAGAGTCTGTATAAACTATGTAAAGTTAACTGTTACCATAACAATGCGTACATTTCTCCTACCCTTCTAGGAAGGGAACATTAATAAAAATCTAGAAACAATCGAAACACAATTAACATTTTTGTGATAAACAAAGCTCCCAAGGTGGCGATGGGTTCAAACAACTGGCAGACTGTGGACAGACTTCTTTTTAAACAGTTCTCCCATAATGAGGTGGCCGTGTGAGCAGGCTCTAAATTTAACTTTGGACAAAAGATAATAATAATAATAATGGTACGAGCAAAAGACTGGAAGTTGCTTTTTTTTTTGTTTCTGGTATATTGCAGATTTGCAAATACGACAAAGCTCAAGAAAAACAGCCCATAAAAAAGGACTCCTATGCTCAGGCAGCACCACATTTAACTCTGGTGTAATTCTACCAGTGAGGTTTCACAAAGTTTTTTTTTTGGGGGGGGAATTGGCCCACTCACTACATATTTGCCCATGAAGTGGTTTTAAGGTTGAGATTAAAACTGTTTACAAAACATCAACACTACGATACCAATCTTTCCAAATTCTTAATATGTAGGGAAGCTCATCAGCCCTCGTTCTCTCCCCCAATAGCATCGCCAGAGTCACAGATATTTTTTGCTACACTATTTGAATACCATTTGTGCCTCTCTAATGCCTAAAATTGTTGCGTGTTATACAATTTTAAAATTTAAGGTCTGTATCACTTTGTGTATAAAAATTTCTCTTCTCTATCGTAATGGCATAGAAATGCATAGCATAGAAATTCAACAATCAGAAGGCCTAACGAAGGGTGCATTTACTTGCAAAAGAAAGGATTGATTGTCTTGAGATACAAAGAGAGACGGGCTGACAACTAAGAAGCTTTCGGTTGCAGCAGGACATGCAGTAAATGAACAGGTAAGGTAAGATAAGACATATCTCTCCCGAGTCGAGTGCAACACTACACACTTTAATAACACTATCATTGCAGAGGTCATGCTGCTGTAGATTTACACTTCGGAGAAGATTGGCACTGTTAAGTTGAATGCAACTTATTACCAAGGAATAAAAAGGCAAAATGTGAACAAGACATGGTGAGCCCTCAAACTATTTGGGGGTGTTCAGGTGGGATGGTTGCAATAAGAACAGAAGAGGGAGACCGTCCGTTCCATTCTGACAGCACCCCATCCTTGAACATGAGATTCTTTGCAGGAAGTGGGACGCCTGTGTCCGCAGCAGCTGGATGTGAAAGTAAACTTGAAGTAGAAGAGCAAGAGAAACTGACTTCTGAAAGTAATTCCACTGTTGAAATGCTTTCCTGAGGTGGGAAGAGAGAGCATACTTCAGTACATTTATAGATGGTTTTCATTTATGCTCAAAAAGTGACAGTCCAACGTTTGGGCCAGGTTAATTGTGTGTCTCAGCTACTGTTGCAAATGTGCAATCAAAAGGAACTGAACTACCCTGGATTTCCTAGCAATTTCGATTTGGGTGCACTAGGCACTTTGGTTGACCCAAATTCTCCCCTGCAGAGCCCAAAAGATACAACACAGCCACTGTTCTTTGTACCTCTCACAGTCCACCCTCTTGCCAGGTCCACAGCAGGCAACACAGCTGTGGCCATCTGGATTTACATCATGCCTTCTGCTGTGACAGAGGGCCTTTCGAAACCCTAGGACTCAGCAGCTGAGTCTTTGGTTAGCTAATTTACATGATGTTAGTATAGATGAATCAACAGCACGGGAGACGAATCAGGCAAGCCATCAAGACAGAAATAAAGGGAAACTAAAATTGTAGGAGCTGGTGAGTACAAAGGAATCAGAAAAGAGGTTCAAACACTACAGTACTGATGGGCCTTTGCTAAGGGGTCAAGTTAGGGAAAATATGCAGTCAGCTAAAAAGTAATGAACCCTACAGAATGTAGTGCAGAGAATAGAACTATAGGACCCAAAAGATGTTTCCACATTAAATCAGCATTATGATATTTTTAAAAAAACTCTGAGAAATAACTTTACGTTCCTATGTCTTAATTGCCTTAGAAAAATAAGGATCTTCTACGTAAATATTAACCCAAATAATGCATCTATGGTTTTTATATTTGTAAGCCACTTTAAATCCTAATTCTGCGAGAAAGGCTGGGTATTAAAATAAATAAATTACCTGGAATGAATGAACAAAGCTAAGAACCTGTAGAGAAAGTTTTCTACTGGAATGTAACAGTTTTTGAAGGCTGTCAAAAGAGGAGAGGGAAGAAATGACAATTTCATATAAATGGCTTTTGTGTGATCAAGATACAAACTAATCAACTATGTTTCTATATTGTTATCTCTGTCAGTCTGTGAGCCTGTATTATACCAAAACAAAATCTCACCTCTCTCTGCTACACAGTCCATGGCTTGCAATTTTTCGGCAGACTTTCCTGTTTAATTCAGAGCTGAAGAGCGGAATTCCAAAGCACAATTCCAAGGGAACCCATTCCAGTTCGGTTGTGGGAACTGTACAGATACAGGCAAAAGACAAGGTGGAACTGAATTGCAAAGAACGTCCAACTGTTTACCCAGAACTGAAGTCACCTCTAGCAGCTGGAGGGCTAACACAGGTCCTCCAGCAGCTTTGGATCACAGCTCCTACCATTCCTGGCCCATATGGATGATGGTCATCCCTGGTGGTTGTGGATTATATAGGATGTTTAAACTGAAACCTCTGGAGGGATCTGGGCTGGAGAATGTCTGAACTAAAGATATATTCCAGTCCTCAAATACATAGGTTACTTTTATTCTTCCTCTGTGAAAGACAAATAATACTGAGGAAGCTCAGCCCTCTGTCTCCTTGGGTTGGTTAACTTGGGGGAACCTGAAGGATGACATATACATGCATCCTACTGGAGTAATCTGTGGGAGAAAACGGAAAACTAGAAAGGTCCCACCACTGTTTGTGATTTCAACTAAAGAAGGGTTGTCATGTACCAAGTATGTCAGGGAACCAGCTGAGCCACACATTTCTCTCCTGAACTCACTGATTCCTACTCTAGCTTTCATTGTGTGTTGCCCTGTATCCTTCTGCAGGCTATTCTATGCCTAAATTATGCACCACTCAGTGGTTTAGGTCACTGGCTGCAGACCAGAGGTTGGGAATTTGATTCTCCCCCTGTGCCTCCTTGACAAGAGCTGGATTCAATAATCCACAGGGTCCCTTCCAGTTCTGCAGTTCTAAAATTTATGATGATTATGATGCAAAGGATGCTTACCTACTTGCCACACTGTCACTAGCCCACACTTCAATCATTCTGCACAACACAAAGCATACTCCTGAGGTGATATAAATGCCACACAGTAGCAACAGACAGAAATTTACCATATTTTCCATATATAAGACAAAACGTTTATCTAAAATCTTTAGACTAAAAATTGAGGGTCATCTTATGCACAGAAGTAAGCTGAGTAGAGATAAAAACAAATGGAGGGGAAAGGAGGAATCAAAGTGATCCTGCAGGGCTCTGTCCCATTTTCCCCCTCCACTTGCTAAGCCCCACTTAGATTTCTTAATTTTGGGTTAAAAAATTGGGGGGCGTCTTATACATGGGGGCATCTTATACACGGAAAAATGCAGGTAATCTCCTGACAGAGCAGACAATTTCATTTTCCCAGAAAGTAAAATCCATTCCCATTTTAAAAACATTACCTTCAGGGTTTTGCTTTGCCACAGGATCTATGGATGGCTCTTCAATGACCATTTCAAACGACTCTGTGCTTCCATTTACATCTGAGCCCAGGGCCAGCTCAGGCTCACCTAAGAGGAAAAAACAATAGCACAGACTGAAGAAGCTACTTGGATGAGTAGCGAAACGTTTCAACCTAACAGGAAAGAAGTCCAGTTGCCACGACCCAACTTCCAAATAGCACAGATATTTCTGTTTACGTGCCAAGTTTTCTCCTGTGTCTCAGTACAGAAGTGCTTCTCTAACAGGAACATTCTTGTATTTCAGATAGGCTCTGCCAGGATGCTTTCCACTCACAGAGATGATGTTGCACACAAGGGGCTCTGAGCTACATTCTAGAGCAGGGGTCCCCAACCTTTTTCACCCCATGGACTGGCTGGGAAAGGCGGCCATTCACGCCCCGTGAATGGCCACGCACATGAGCAAATGGCGGCGCAGCACTCCCATGGGCACGCTGGAGTGCGTGCACATGCACAAATCAGCTGTACAGGGGTGACTGCATGCAGGGGTGAGAGGTCTGTCTCTGCTGCCTGGTCTGGCTCAGGCCACAGACCAGCACCGGGCTGCGGACCAGAGGTTGGGAACCTCTGTTCAACAGGATGCTCAGGGCTGCTCACTGCCATTCAACTACTTTTCACAGCATGGAACAAACACAAATACTACCAGCAGCCAAATCAAATAAGGAAGATTAATTGTTGACCAACCTTTTCCATCCGAAGCATCACTCAGCTTTCTGTTCGCACTGTGACTAAAAGGGTTCAACATGGTTACGTAGCCACAGAAGTGCTGCAAATCCATCTTCTCCCTCAGTATCTTCAGCGCTTCATGAACACCCATGTTGAGACGAGAAAATTCTAGGCAAAACCCAAACAGCAGCACATCAAATCACAAGGCTACTGTAATAAACCACTTAACAGGAAGGCTAGACAGCTTTGTGAACCAGGTCAACCACTAGGACAGGGGTGGCAGACTTTTGGCACTCCTGATGTTTCGGACTACAGTGTCCACAGCCTTTTCTCTTGGTCAGTACAGGCTGGGGATTCTGGGAGGTGTCATTCAAAAAAATCTAGAGGGCCAAAGATATGTCAAACCTGTACTAGGGTCATCAGTCAGAATGTTCAGATTCTGTAGTAACAGAGATATCCAGAAACAGCTGGAGGTCCTTCCTTCCTCCCTAACAAAAAAAAAATAAGAGATGCAGAACAATGCAAAGTTCTGGAAAAAAGGACTTCAAGAACTACTGGTATCTGATAAAAATGTTCAGTTTTGGTATTCATGTGTACACAGTGCTTTCCAGAGTTCTATGGCATCAATTTCTTTAGGTTTTATTATTTGTCTGAATCATGTTATTTCAGAAAATAAATATTTTAAGTATTTAATTGCTTTATTCTCACAATTTATTGTGTTATCGTTTAGTTTTTTTAAAAAATAACTTGGGATCCAGCCTAACTGGGAGAAAGGCAGAACGTAAATGAAAATAATTAACAGATAGACCAACAAACAGGTTATGGATACTATTCGGATGTTCATAGCTGAAGTGTAACTCAAAAATGGAGCCAGAAGCCAAGGGACAGCCACAGTCGGTAGCACAGCACATGCAGAAGGCCCCAAATTCAATCCCTGCAATCTCCAGTCAGAAAAGATTCAGGCAGTGGGGTATAGGAAAGAACTCTGCCTTATTTAAGGAGCCCATAGGCAAGAAAGTCTTCTAACAATAGGGTTTTAATTGGATGTGCTAGCCTTATTTTTTGTAATGTATTACTATTATTTTAGTAACAATACATACATTGTTTTAATTGTATTGCAGTATAATAATAATTCTATTTTAATATCTGAAATTTACTGTATTTTATTATGTATATTTAAAACTATATTGGAAGTCTTCTCAGGTCCCAGGCAACAGATAAATAAACCAACAAAATGAATAAATGAGTAAAATATATATACTTCTGAGGACAAACTGGCTAGTTATTTATCTTTAAATAACACCCTGTTACTCTAAGTGGTAAGATTTATGTTTTGAGGATGCAATGGTGCACACACTGTCCAAACCAAGCAGTCTACATAATACAGTGCAGTTTACCTCCTTGCTGTTCTGTTTCATCAAATGGGAATGGCATATGGATGGTCTCTCCTATACCATGCACCCCATGTCCCTGAACACCAAGAGAAAAGTTAATCCATGAAATTAACATCGTAACCACCTTCATCTTTTCATTTTCAAAGGTGCCTAGACTTGTGTCACAGAAATGTTTGGTGATGTAGGCCTACTACGATATATATGTCCCTAATCTGACTTATAAAATAATTTCAAGATCCCTAAGAATCTGTGTGTTTTAAGAGGAGATGGAAAATTATTGCCAGAAGAACCAAGTATTCTGGGTGTTTCCTGAGATACCATGGTCTTTCATCCACATAAAAATCACGTTCTATGAAAGGAATTGCATAGACATCTCAGGTGCTGATGGTTGCACCATTTAGGCCAACCTTGGGCCTCCAGTTGTTCTTCACCACCACCTCTGCTGGCCAGGATTTCTGGGAGCTGAAGTCTGAGAACATCTGGAGGCCCAAGGTTGGGGACCACTGATTTAGAGGACCATAGAAAAAGTTAAGGGAACAAATGTCAGCATTCTTTCAACCATAAAGACCATCAAATTACAGCATGTTTCAATGGGAGATTCTTTACCCCAAGAAGTATGGTAAGGGCGGGGGGGGGGATGTTCATCAGTATTCAGATTTCTAATGGCAGTCTTGGGCCTCATCACATTTTTTCAAACTATATTTGTCTTTGAATCGATTTTTAACATAGCTCTCCCTATGCCCAGTTTAGCTGAATCAGAATATTTTTGATTAAGTTTGACTTCTTTTGCGCTGGGTGGATTCTCACTTCACAGCTGAACTTTATAAGTATCCCTTACCTGAATCAGAACAGCAGAATGAGTCAAAGCATCATTCAACATGGTCAGCACATTTGAAGTAGGGACCACTCCTGGGTCATGCCCCCAAGACGTAATTAATAAGCGGTCATAACCCTACAAAGCAGAATTGAAAACACAGTAATCATATTAAGATTCAGATGACTAAAGATTTCTATTAAGAATAACATCCTCTGGCATCTATAGTCTTTTGCAAATTGTGCAAGCAAGATTTTCCTAAACTCATTTTTTTTTTCAGCCTTGACGGGTGAATTAAAAAGCCTTGGCCTTTCTGTTTGGTGGAAAAATATTTAAATTTCCCTAGATTTGAGTTTGTTACTGCTATCCCTATAACTCTGTTACTGAGTATTCGTCTAATTGATTCTAATTCAGTACATTCTGAAGAAATAGTTGGACTATAATGACATCCTGACCAAATACAAACGTTTTTCTTAAACCCCCTATCTTGAACTCTTGTTTTGAAATTATCTGAATTTACTGCATTCTAGTTTCTTCTGCTGCATATAAAGTTTGTTAAGATGTTTTTTGAATGGCATCTGTTTCCTTATTTTCAAAAGGCCAGGTGAATTAGAAAATTAAACTGCTTAGGGCTTTTAGCCTAGATTAAATATCACCTCTCTGTACTACAACACAAGGAATAAAGCACTCTAGAAACAATTCCATTACAGAAAACATTTGTTTTCCCCAAACATGTTATACCTACCTGAAAGATTTCTGGCAGTTTCCGAAGCCTTGTACCTTTAGATAACAACAAAGATGGAGGCCCTTGTCCAGTAATGTGATAAATGTAGAGTTTGAACCATACTGAGCTAACTTCTGGAATAGCTGGCCCAATATGCTATGGAAAGATTTAAAAAGCAGTAATAAGTGTCACTGAAGCAAGAATGGAAAACATGATATTCTTACAATCTTTGGAAGATACTATTTTGTCAGCACATGCGTTTACCCTCCTGGTCTTACAAAGAAGCACCAGTGTTTTTAAAAGGCGATGATAGCAATACAGAAAACATGTCGCACTACAGGAATTTATAGCTAAGTTTCATATTCTCAGTGTATCAATGTGTATCAATGAATAATTTTGGGAACCTGTATTACAGCTGTTTTCCAACCAAGATTCCCGCTAAGTTGGGTGCGTGCACGCATGCGTGCATGTCTCTGCCTCCCTGCGCACAGCTGCCTTCATCCTCTGCACAGTGATCACGTTACGTTCCAGTCTCGATGGAACACAGCATGGGGGGGGGGGCAAATTTGTGGATGCTCACAGGGGTGAAGTCGCACACACGCAAGAAAAGTAGACAGTATATTGCTTCCAACTATCATGAGAAGGTAAAACTCAGCCAAATCATTTGAGAAGTCAGTCTGTTAAGTTATTAAGAAACTTATTCACTTGATTCACACTTTGCCTTTGGATCTAGGCCATATCTACTAAGTGGCTTGCAAGAAAGAATACAACAGGTGCCACACACATGCCACAACTCTACACAAGGAGCTGGCACATAAAAAGGAGCATTACACCAGGTCTGACCATTAGTCCTTCTAGCTTGTCCGTCTACTTTTTCAAATAAGGCTCCTCCAGTTTCAGGCAGAGGCCTGCCTCCATGATCTGCTACCTGACCTTTCTAATTAAGACACCAGAGACTGATAACCTATATTAAAGATATAGAAAACATCTTCTTTCAAAAAGCCTTTTATAAACCCACTGCAGATTAATTATGTTTGTCTGGTTTTAACTATGGCATCGTTGCACTGACTAGTTCTTGCTTACGTTAAGAAAAGTGTGGTCAGTGCCAGGATCCTGCTGGAAAGAAACTGCATGGAGAAGGTTAATTGTGAATGTGGCTTCCCCTTTGGTGCGAGGCCCACTGCATGATAGTTGCAAACTTTTGACAGTTGCAAATTTGCATGACTCGTTGTCTGACTGATTCTACCAAAAGGCAAACTGCTTGTATGATTACCACCTTCATGCACATTTTGTTTCCTAATGAGATTCTGGCCAATGTACTTTAAATAGTTAAATGTCCATGTTGGTTTTAATTGCTGTGAGTACTTTTTGCTGCTGTGTTGTTGGGAGGCAAGTAGAAAGCACTTCAAATAGATGCTATTTTTGTGAGTGGCAAACGCAAGCAAAGGGCGTCAATACCCTGCTAAGCGGAAGTGCTACATAAATGCGAAGACCAAGGAGTTACACAGGAAGTGATCTCTTCCCATTTCAGTCAGTATTCGTTCGAGTTGTTTCTTACCTGGGGCGTACAACTGCTGATGGGTCGGATTTCGTTGGTGAGAGGTGCCATGGAGACGAGCAGTGTGTAGTTCTTGTTCAGAACTCTGCTGCATGTTGCAGGATCCAAGCCAAGCAAGCTTTCGCAGCGCAGTAAATCCAGAGGAAAGCCTACATTAACAATGTCAAAGACACTTGGAATACAGATAGAGAACGAACATATACAACTGAAAGGGGTACAGGAAAGGGGGAGGGAGAAATACAAATTTAGATGGTCTCTTCCTCTGTATTTAAATGCAACTTAAAACTTACCCATTTATAAAGGAGCCCAACAAGAGGGGGAAATACCTTGGCTGATAAATGTCTAATTCATGAGCCCTGCCAGCCCACAACAAAGTGGAAAAGGCTTTTTTTTCCCCCTGTAGCAGATGCTATTTCTAATTTCCTGCCCATTAACTTCACTGGGAAGGGGGAAATTAAGGCATAGGTATTTTATTTTTTGCAGTTTTGAGTGGCTGATGGGGCTAACTGCTCTGACATCTCGGCAGCCTTAGGCAAACCGTTTCATAGAGCTGCCAGAAAGAGGTGATTGGCAAACCACTTCCAAGTACTCTTGTACCCAGAAACCACTAAGATTCTGTCATGCATTAAACAGCATGATTAAAATGAAAGACCACCCACACAACAGCCTTCTTATGAAGAAAGGGAAGGCAAGGGAGCCTCAAGACCTTTGGGGGTAGAGGGAGTTGGAAGTTTTTAATTTTCAAAAATCTGCCCCAGTTGATGATGTTATCAGCCTTATGCTGCTTAAGGTACGCTACTAGATTTCAGCCAGTGAGATTCCACCAGAATCATAAAATAATGGAGTTGGAAGGGACCATAAGGCCATCAAGTCCAAACCCCTCCCTGCTCAATGCAGGAATCCAAATCAAAGTATATCTGACAGATGGTTGTCTAATGATTCCATGTTGGAGCACTCACCACCTCCTGAGGCAGTTAGTTCCATTGTCATACTGCTCTAAAAGTCAGGACGTTTTTCCTAAGACTCATCTGAAATCTGGCTTCCTTGCAACTTGAGCCAATTATTACATATCCTGCACTCTGGGATGACTGAGAACAGATCCTGTCCCTCCTCTGTATGACAATTGTTTCAAATATTTGAAGAGTGTAATTGTATCTTCCCTCAACCTTCTTTTCTCAAGGCTAAACATGGCCATTTTTTTCAGTCTTTCTTCATAGGGTTTGGCTTCCAGTCTCCTGATCATCCTTGTGGCCCTTCTCTGAACTTGTTTCAGTTTGTTGGCATCCTTTTTAAAGTGTGATGTCCAAAACTGGACACAGTACTCATGATGAGGCCTAACCAGTGCTGAATAAAGGGTAGCTAATACTTCATGGAGACTATATTTCTGTTAATGCAGCCTAAAGTAATGCTGGTCTTTTTTTGCAGCCACATTGAGCTCTTTAAGTTTTCTGATTTACAATTCCAAGATCCTTCTTGCTCATAATATTACTGAGACAGGTATGCCTCCATCTTGTACGTAACTGTGCATTTGGGGTTTTTTTCTCTCCTAGGTGTAGAACTTATCCCTTATCCCTGTTCAATTTCATTCTGTTGTTTTCAGCCCAGTGCTCAAGCCTATCAAGATCTTTTTGACTTTTGTTCCTGTCTTCCGGTATTCACCATTCCACCCACTTCTGTGTCATCTGCAAATCCAGTAAGCATTCTCTGCACCCCCTCGTCCAAATCATCAATAAAAATGTTAAAGAGCACTGGTCCAGAACTGAGCCTTGCAGTACCCTACTTGCTACTTCCTCCCAGCCTGAAAAGGAGCCATGGACAAGCACTCTCCAAGAACACATTTGGAACAGTTTTTCAAAATCAGCCAAAGTCTTTCATTAAAGTAGGAACCACCAAGCACATACAATGGGTAAAGAGTTTCTTCGAAAACAGAGAGGTTTTTACTGTACCATTATTGGGCTGCTCAGGCTGTGTAACTTGAGCCACTAGATCCTTATTGTGTCTCAGAAACAGTATGGTGTTTCGCAGAGTAAGTGCATGATCAAAGTATCTTTGAGCTTCACCCTCTCCCGTGCTCTGAACCTAAATAAGAAAACATGAACATGTGCTTTTCATGAGCTGTTTATATCAATCCTATTGACATAAAAAGTTGAATCTAGATATTCCAAGCATTCCAAATTCAGTAATTATGAATGCAGGACTGCTTTAATACCTATAAAATATTAATAAACACGACTACATGTCTAGTACTTTAGCTATCATATATTTGCTGAAGACAATATTGTAATGCATTTCATATAAGTGAACGGCATTTAGACAGTATTCTCCAACCTAGCACTGTCCAGATATGTTGGATTAAAATGTTTATTATTCCCAATTTCAGTAGGGCAATATCTATGCTGTTTGGGGATATGCCACAGTTCACCTCTTCTGGAGGGTATCGGGCCAGAGAAAGTAGACGTTGTTCCATTTCTGTAGGTTAGGTTTCTGTATATTTATTTATTAGATTTATATACTGCCCATCTAGAATGTGTCTACTCTGGGTGGCTTACAATATATAAATAAACTAAGATAAAATCCAGATTAATCCAAGATGGGAAAGGAAAAAAGAAAGGGGGGGAGAAGAAGAAGGAGAGAAAAGAAAAAGAAGAAAAGGGGTGCCCTATCAATTCTCTCAACATCTACAGAATGCCAGTTTAGGTTTCATTACATGTTGTGGGAGGAAGTTAAATACAAATGGATAGGATGTGATTTCTTCAAAGGTAATGGAGGAAAGTGTCCTATTTGCACTATTGTTCTTTCTTTTATTTGAGTAATTAGATGGAACAGAAATTCTTTAAGAGGGCAGTAATTTAAAAAACACTCTATCACAATTACTAGAAGAGGAAAAATAAAAAAAAAGAGAGGGGAAGATGTTCCTTAACAGGAAATGGGCAAATAATGGTACTTTTGCTCATCAGGAAAAGAAAAGTATTCCCATTTTATGAGAAGATATTCTGAAAGTTAATGTCACATTGCTTTCTGGATTTTATGAATGTAAGCATACAGTAACTGTGCCGCCTTTCATCCATGAAAGTGCTACTTTTAGAATTTAACTGCTCATATGGAATATATGTGATGCGTGAAAATTCTGCAGAACTAAACCTGACCACCGTCATCACCCTTTAACCCCATGAACTTACATTTACCTTTTCAAGTTCTACAAGAAAACTGTCCAGAGACTCATCTGACAATTTTCCCACTTCAAACATGGTGACTGCATGACTTTTCAAATTCTGTAAGAAAGGCAAAATTCAGGTCCTCATGACTTTACAGATTGGTGCCTTTATCCAATATTCAACAGAGTTCAAAACAATGTATCAGGAGTACAGACATGGTTATCCCTTGTATTCAATCTTTTTTTGCTTGTCTTTGAAAATTATTTTCAGCAATTTCAGAATGCTCTGTTTGAGCAAAGAATATATTGAGTTTCTTTTAGAAATTTCATTTCTACCTGAAGCCAAGGAACATTTTGAAGGGTTTTAAAAACATTTTTCTACCAAGATGGTAAGCAATCTGACTTACTGGAGAGAGATTCCCCATCATTAAAAAGGCAGTAAGAGTTGAATCAAACAGGAAGGCGATGCGCTTCGTGTGCCCACTAGACATACTCAAGCTGCTCACACTGGCAGTGTCACCTAAGAAGCAACAACAAAATACAAAAGCAAGACTGGCAACGTCAATCATTCTGACAGCTAGTAAATAGTCTATGGTATGAGAGGTTCAGCTTCCCATTCCTAAAAACAATTCCCTGAGCTTCCCCTCTCATAAACCCATGATGTCTTGTCTTGCCCTGACTTACTAGGTAACATCAGCTAGACCGCTTTATCATCACAATGTGCTTATCTTACTGCTGCAAATAAGCTCAGAAGCAGTCAGGCGCTTCTTTGCTGCTAGGCATCCCTGAAGTCCGTTGCAACTGGGATTCCAACCACTTGTTCATAGGCTGTCAACTCATTTCCAACTACAAGTAGGTTAACCACTTAAAAGTCATCTAGACTACCTTGCCTGTACAGACAAGCCACTGGAGACAGAGACTCAGAGGATTTCAAATAGGCAGAGGAATCCTTCCAGAATTGTGGCAAGATAGTTCAGCCACAATCCACGGAACCCAAACCAAAAAGTGCTATGGCAAGAAACAATAGCGATGCAGAGCATGAAGGGGAATGCATTCTAGTTGCTCACCTTGGTCATCTTGACTATTTGTATCTGTGTCTGTAGCAGATGATCCAGCCTCCTGTACTGGACTCCTGCTCTCCGCATTTTCCCAGGATAAGAGCATCTTCTGTGGGTCCAAAGTAGTTCTGGCAACGGGGGTAAGGGCCAGAGGAACATAAAAAGAGCACTGCTGGATCAGACCAGAGAGCCATCTAATTCAACATTATGTTTCCCACACTAAGCAAATGCCTCTCTGGAAGCCCACAAACAGGCTGTGAGGGCAGTAACATTTAAGTAGATAAAAAACAATGTCTGAACTCCTGTTACACATAGGAAGTCAAAACTAGAATAGGCCCACTAGAATAAGTGCTTACTTCTCTCTCTGAAAGACAACATTTTGGCAGGGAAAAGAGAGGTTTAAGATTGAGTCATGTTATCCCTCAAAAGGGCACCCTCCTTAGTATATACTTAGTAATTTTTTTCACAATATTTTTTTCCAAAATCTCCTTGCCTAGTGCACACTGGGTGTCAGTGACTACAGGATCGCTGAAGGTGAAGGCAACTTGAACAAAGATACTGTGAAAAATATAAACTGTGAACAATAAAATTATAGTAAACAAAAATGCAACTTTTGGGGATGGGGAGGAACCACATGACTAAATCAAGACTTTGTGAGTAGTGGCTTAAATCAATTAGATTTTAATAGTATTCACCATGAATAGCACCCTTCCACTGCTGCTCTTCAGCAGCTGATTTGAACAGTCACTAGAACACCATATAGGAATTTTCTGTCTCCAAACACTTTAATGATGGATGCCTCTTGAATTTTGACAAAACGAGATTGCTTTGTATCACAGATTTCAAGCATCAAACCCAACCTCCTCGTCAACACTACCTTTTCTCCTAATATTCTTAGACAGACAAAATTCCTTTTTCCTTCCAAGAATGAATAGCAGTTGTAGGTTTTTCAGTCTGTTGGGCCATGTTCCGGAGGTTTTTCTTTCTAATGTTTAACCAGTATCTGTGGCTGGCATCTTCAGAGGACAGGAGTTCTAACTCTAATAGGATCCTGGCTGTGAAAGCCTTTGAGAATACAACGAATGGCAGTTTTTTAGCCCAATCTTAATAGATTTGCAGAAGAATAGGTACCACCAGATTCAATGGTATTTAGACACAGGTAAGTATGCAAGGGACATGGTGGCGCTGCGGGTTTAAACCGCAGAAGCCTCTGTGCTGCAATGTTGGAAGACCAGCCATTGTAAAATCCACGTGATGGAGTGAGCTCCCATTGCTTGTCCCAGCTCCTGCCAACCTAGCAGTTCGAAAGCAACCTAGCAATCTGAGTAGATAAATAGGTACCACTATGGTGGAAAGGAAACGTATCTAATCGTGCTGTCCATGTGACCACGGAAACAGTCTACGGACAAATGCTGGCTCTATGGCTTAGAGACAGGGATAAGCACCATGCCCTAGAGTCGGACACGACTGGACTAAATGTCAAGGGGAACCTTTACCTAAGTATGCAAAAGATCACACTCTGAATCTGTAATCTGGAAAAGCTATTTAAATCAGGATGATGCAGTCACAGTGGCTCAGTGGGGCAAGAAGACTGATCACCTTTGTTTTCAGTAAAGGAACATAACTATGTACTTACTTCAGCCTGTTTATAGATGGAACATTTCGCCATGAGGAATGAAGATTATCTAGATTTATTACTTGGCCCTTCTTATGAGCGAAACCTAACCGGCAGTACATGGAAACAGCATTCTGAAGAGAAGACAACATTCACAAATCAGTACCTTGCATTTTTGTTTAACAATTCTAAAAAAGAGTGCATCATGAGGTCCCCCAACCCTTATACAACTGGACTGAGCAGTGGCCTACCTTTACTAGTGACAGGTCTATCTCTAGGACATTCGCAAGCTGGAAGTTTAAAAACATTTTTAAAAAAAGAATTAGTGATAACTTTTGTGCTAAATGAAATCTATTAGTGTATTTTCACTCAGTAGGATCTGATCATTCAACCAGTCAAAATACACTGCCTTAACTAAAGAGGTATTTAAAATATTCAACAGTAACCAAATTATTCATTTTTTAATATTCTCATGATCAAGAAAATATGCAATCATCAGTCTGGCCAATTTGATCAGCAGGCCCCTCTTATTCTGAATTAATTTCTTAAACTAGTGCAGAGTCAAAACTTTAAGAAAAGTTTAAAACACAAACTCTGATGTGGCATCTAAAGCCATCACCTACATAGACTAGCCATTTATATTTTTCAGAACCACTAGTTTTCTTTAACAAGCCATTTAGAAGGTTTTTTTGGGGTGGGAGGTGGGGGCTCAAGCCCTTGACTTCTATCTGGCTATTCCTGGGTCTCAGTCTAGTCCTTTGATCTTCCTCAGATAGCCACATCTCATTCCTCATGATACCCATATCTGGTCGTTTACTGCACTCTCTCCCCCCCCCCCCCCCGGCCCCCTAGTTTTAAAAGGTTCAATCTCCTCTTCAAATGTTTAGCTACTGACAGGAAAAGCATTAAGCTAAACTTGGCTAGCACTGTCAGTTGCACCTTTTACTTAGAAAAAAAGATCTGTGAAACGCATTGCTTCTCCCTCCCCACCAAAGAAGTTAGCTATCAATTAATTCCAGACATGACAGTCTGGCACTATTTTTTCAGGGTTAACAGCAACAAAATTACACAAGGAAACACTGCACACACAAAAAAGAGACACTGCGTTATCTACGCAGGTGCTCACACTCACTGTGTGATGATGGACTGGGAAAGCATCAAGCCTTCCTTGCTCAATCTATACTCCACTTGGGAGTTCCCACATGCATGTTCACTTACTGTAGGGAACTGTGGGCATAGAGCTCAATGCGTGAATGTCTGGTTGACACAGTTTGTACAGACAGAAAAATGAAGTACGGGTCACTTTGGCTTTTCATGCAAACAATAACTTCAGTGCAGAAGCTACCAGGAGCATGGGGTCATTACGTGAAGACAGTGTAGGCTGACAGAGTCTCAATTCTCCATTACGTGGGTCGTTTGAGTATCTCTGCATATATCTGAGCCTATCATTCAGTCTCCCAACAGATTCCTGTTTGCCAGATGCAGGGAAGTGTTGAAAAAACAACTACTTACCTCTGCCACATTTGTATGTTCATCTATTGAAACAAATATCTTGTACAGCAGGGTTTCAAAATAATCACCCTGAACTCTGTTCATAACAAAACCTTCAAGCGGGGGCACTGAAAAGAGAGGCTGCATAAGAATGTGGTTGGAGGATAATACTGAATATATATCAGGCCCCAACATAAAATCGTAGAAATACATATCCCTACCTCTCTGTCTAAAAGGCGAATCCAATTTAAAGAAGACCACCTCAAGCTAAGCTAATGAGATGCCCTCATTTTTCAAATTGTATGTTAGAAAGTAAGAATGTGAAAGTACTACATCTACAGGATCATCTATATGGTATTTGCTGCAAACCCTTTTGTTACAGTTTGTAGCAAATTACACTTGTTTCATTGTTTTTACCCACAAGGACATACACTGCCAAATCTACTGTCCCAATTACATACAGTGGGGTCTCGACTTACGAACCGCTCTCATAGGAATATATGGACTCGACTTACGAACTTAGATTCAAGTTACGAACTCTTTTTTTCCTTTTTTTTTTAAAGCTAAGTCATCTTAGGTTAAAAGGAAAAAAGAAAAAATATCCCCCTCTAGTGTCAGAAGGCGGAATAGCAGCTTCCCATTAGTTTCTATGGACGAAAAGAGCAGATACGGATTAAATGGTTTTCAATGCATTCCTATGGGAAATGCAGATTCGACTTAAGAACTTTTCGACCTGAGAACTGCCTTCCAATACGGATTAAGTTCGTAAGTCGAGACCCCACTGTATCTGTTAGAACTCTGCTACCCAACCCTCTCTGGAGTATGAGTGCAGGAAGGTTTCTGCTCTGAAAGGACTCTTATGTTAAGAGATCCGCAGCTGTGGATGACAAAATTCTCTTATTCGGTCACCTACTGTTTCATTTCATTTCAAATATTCTGAAATACAGTGGTGCCTCGCTTAACGAGCACTTCGTTTAACGATGAATTCGCTTAGCGATGACTTTTTCGGAGCGTTTTTGTGCTCCGTTTAACGATGGTCCTTATGGGCGATTTTCGCTTAGCGATCTTGGGACCATGCTTTGCATAACAATAAAATTTTTGGGTCCTCTGTTTCGCTTAAGGATGGTTTAAACAGCCTCATGTTTGATGTTTTTTAAATGTTATAAAGTTAAAGTTTACTGTTTAAAATGTTTGAAATCATAAAGTGCACTTAATAAACCCGTTGTTAACCAAATTTGACTTTGTTCTGACTCTTTTTTAATTTATTGTTGAATTCTTTCCCCCCATGTACTGAATAGGTTTCAATGCATTTCAATTGGGGAACTGCGTTTCGCTTAGCAATGTTTCCTATGGCGATTTTTGCTTAAGGACGGCAATTCGTTCCTATTGGAACGGATTATCCGGTTTTCAATGCATTTCAATGGAAAACCACATTTCGCTTAGTGATGTTTTCACTTAGCGACAAATTTTTTGGAACCAATTAAAATGGTTAAGCGAGGCACCACTGTATTTTAAACAGTTTTTAATGCACCAGAAAACACAAAGAGATAGGCATGAATGCTCAAATGGAAACAGAAGAGAAAGGGAGGTTAAACAGAAGACTGTGTGCTAGTTATTTTATGCTGAAATATCTTTTATGTTGTCAGTAAACAGGAGGAGTCATTTTATGAAATATTCATACTCACCTGCTATGCAACTATCATCTGAGATTGGTACATCAAGGTAAATAAACCCTTTATTATATAGACCTACAGAAAGATAAAAATGTTATTTTATCCTCCCAAAAATAACCCTCTTCACCCCATCATCCTTTCATTCAGTGGTAAAATAATGAAACTAGGTTTGTCAGAAAACTGATAGAGAGCACAATAGGTACTGTATTATGTATAGAAGCTCAAAGTAGTTTGACTTGGAATTTCATTTTAAGTCCCTCCATTCATGAGCAACAAGGTTTTTGAATGGAACAAGAGTGCCAAATGCAGCAGCTGATAAGATAGCATACATTTAACATTCCAGACTTAAGATTCCAGACTTGAGATTTACAGAACTGTACAGTCCTTTCTGTTCCCCACTCTTTTTCAACAAGTGACCTCCATAAAATATGAAATTCTTTTCATCTTATCTTTATAACCCAATGCTATCCAGATAATCTCTTCCCTAAGGATAACAGGAATTGTACCCAAACACAGCTAGGATATTCCATGTTGGGGAAGCTTGTAAAAGCAAAAAGTGTGCTGGTTATATACCGCTCTATAGTGCTTAAAGCACTCTCTGGGTGGTTTACAAATGAATTATGCGGATTACATATACAATGCTATACAATGAACCCAGGTCAGGTGGAGAGCTTGGATTGACTGCAGTTTAACCACTGTGCCAGAAGGCTCCTTTAAAGATCCTGTGTTGTGATACTGTATTTTAAAAAAAAATGCAGATCTCAAGATAAAATGAACAAGTTGGAATCCAAAGAACAGTTTAAACAACTTCCAACAGTCCAAGAAGTCTATTATCGTCCACCCATAACATGCCGAACGACAAGTTTCCCGCTTTGAAAATAAAAAGGGTTTTAAAAAAAAAACATTTTCTGACCAAGCATTAGGATCAGTAGTGTCAGCAAGAGAAAACAGAAAAATGCACTGTTATAGTGGTGAGTTTTAAGCAAAAGCCTAAGTAATTCTTTGGAGGAGAGCCACTGTCTGGAGTAACAGCTTGGTGACTTATCATCTTCAATCTACTAAATAAACACAAACACACAAGATACTGCTATTCTGTTCAAAAAAGGTAAACCCAACTTACTGTGAACTACATTGTAGTCCAGAGATCCAGCAAGCTGAGGACCTGAATCAATGATTTTATCAATAGCAGATTTTTCAGAGGTAGTGCAAATCTGGTGAGAAATGTTTACAAGAAAACACACTTAAATTTACATAACTTTTTAAAAATTATTCCAAGTAGAACTTTGACAGACGCTGCTGCCACACAGCTCAGCCTCATCCCAAGATCTACTAATGGGCTAATGAAGCAGGAAGATTCCCCAATCTCAATTACACAACTCTGTGTTACCCAATGAAACCGAGTAGCAGGAGGACAAGGATTGATAATAAGGAGACACTTCCTCTGACAGCATGCATTTAGCTTATAGAATTCACTTCCACACAATAAAGCTAAGACTGCTTTTTTAAAAAGAGATTTTAAACAAGTTTAGCGGATAACAGTCCACCAATGGATCTACTAGCTGTGACATCTAAATGGAAACTCTACATCCAGAAGCCATTTACTTCTGAAAATTATATGCTGGAGACATCACAGCCATATGGTTATATTTTTTTATTTCTTCGATAACGAGGCATTACTGCGAGATATGCAATTCACCACAATAACAGCTTTGGAGCCGTAATGAATATCTTTTGTGTTCCTGTTATCATGGGTAGATTCATATTCAGGCATGCAGACTGTCTATACAAAGTTGGGGAGTATGTCAATGCTGCCACTTCCACAGTCAAATCCATCATCTTCCAATGGATGGAGCCTGATGAGTCTGAATTGGGGAACATCTGCTGTTCGTGAGACTTCTCCATGTGAGCCATAATCCTGATTATTTAGGGCCCTAACTCACAGGGAGAGTCCCCAGAGAGAGCAGAGACTCCTGAGATCAGATCGGCATTATTTCTTGTCCTTGCAAGGTTTACCCCGACATATTAAAGAATGCTTTAAGAGGAAACGCAAAGCTTAACCTTTGGCTAAACTAAAAAAAAAAAAATTATGAAAATACCTTTATATCATCCTCTGTGATGTAACCGGCCTGAACAACCCACCAGGCATCTATGGCAATCTCAACTGGCTTCATGGGTAGCAGATCACGGGCAGTTTTCCTTCTGAAAAATTTCTGAAGTGATACAGTTCATTTCAGATGGCACAGATCACAGAGAACAAGGAAGCATCCAAGTAACAATCTAATAACTCAGAAGCAACTAATATATACAACAGTTCCTGGATACAACATATTTAAACCTGAAACAACTGCATAATAAATTACAGACCACTTCGGTGGGTTTTAAAAATGTGCAAGTTTAAACCGAACCAAATGGGATCCCAGGACAGAAAATTCTACAATTGTTTTATGATCAGTTTCTGACAGATGAAACCAATGCTGCTTTTGTTCTTTTTAGACTGAACCTTGGTTGTTTAGATTTATGTAATCTCAAAGCTGGGCTTGTATAAACATATTCTGAGAACAAAGATGTAGTGACTAACTGCATAATTCAAAATGTGGCAGGGACACTGGGCATTCAGTCATTGTTATATACAACACCAACTTTCAACAACTCTACTAGCACCCTATAAATCTCTGAACACAATTCAAGGAATTGATTTCAGTCTATGACGTCCTCAGTATGTTTAATGTTTTTTTTCCATTACGCCCCACTGTAACTTGCAAGTTTAGTTGAGGGTAATCACTGGCTTGGACCTTCCATGTACCAAACACACAGAATAAACACTGAATGAGAGGACAGGATCAATGACAAATCATCAGCTAGCTGTAACATTTACTAGATTATGTTGTCCACTGGGTTACTGTCAGACATTGCATGAAAACTGCAGTTAGCTCAGAACACAGCAGCTAGGGTACGTTAGGGAACAATTTATGTCAATGTTGACATAAATTCATTGGTTGCCAGACCATTTCAGAGCACAACCCAAGGTGTTTATGTTTAACTTTCAAACTCTAAATGGTTCGAGATAAGAGTACTGAAACTCTGCCTTCTCGGTCAAAGAAAGACAAATGCGGTTTCAGAACATTTTACAGTTAAGTTGATTATTTTAATCTTTTTGTGTTAAAGGCATATCTCTTGACAAGGCTATCAGTATTACATTAGATGAAAAACAGCAGGAAGATGGGCAAAAGGCGAAAACTAACCACGTACTTTGGATGATCTACACTGATTCATTAGATCAATGTACTGGTTTCTTCCTATGCCAAGAAGCCTTAAGCCTGAAAAAAAAAAAACATTTAGAAAGTCACTTTAAAAAGCATTGCACTTCTAAAATTATTCAGAGACAAAAGAATATCACTCTCTATCATTGTTTCCACCCTTGTAACTATAGTTTCTTGCCTGTTTTTTTAACAGCTATTAAGTGCATCATCAGGTAAAGGGGGGAACTTCCAGGGATCTGCTATATTTCCTGACCCATTCCTACTCCAGAACTTCAAAAGGCTTTGAAAAACAGAAATGAACAGAAGATAATTTGTAGTTTTTTAAAAAGCTCCCTTTCTCCCTGCTAAAAAATGGACCAAGATAACTAATATACTCAGGTAGACTTTTGCACCATGATAGTGCAATACAGTATTTTGGTTAAATATTTTGGTTAAATATTTTGGCTAAATATTTTGGGGGACCATTTTTCTCAATTTTGCCCATCCTTATTGAGGAAAAAAAAGAGGGCAAATAGTTTTACAAAGCCTTGTGACTGGTGACACCAGTGACCTTTGTTATGAAAGGACCCAATGTCATTTGCCATTACAAGACATTTAACTGGAGGAAATAAATGTTCCTGTTTTGTTTAAAAACATGACCTGCTGTGCATTTTCATCATGTCATTTTGGCACCAAATACTTCCCCCTTGATTCAAAAACATGTCTGCAAGTTAAATCTGAGGCACACTTATGTCTTTGACTTGTCTGAAGTTATAAAAGGCTTTTTAAGTTTCAGACAATGCAGGCCTAACACTTTTATCAAAGAGACCTTCTATTAGAGGTTTCCAACTGTAGGCCGCATCACATTCAGGATCTGCACTGGAGAATGGAGAAGAAAGGGCAATAGAGAAGACGACCTATAGCTGCTTCTGTAAGAAGAGCATCAGGATGGAGTTGCTATTCTGCTGTTCTAGTTAGAATGATCAGCAATTCAGACAACCAAATTCATTGCAGATGGGAAATGTTTAGTTGGTATGCTGACAACTCTCTGTTTGAGCCAATACACTGGACTATGAAATGAGCAGAGTACCCTGGCAATACGTAAACTGGGGTGGAGAACTGCTGGCCTTTCCAATGTTTCAGTTTAAAATTTCTCTGACTTCCATCCAGCATGGTCAATGGTATGGGATTATGGGAACTATAGTCCAAAAACATCTGGCGAGCCAAAAGTTCTCATTAAAATAGAATTACAGCATGATACTCTTCTGCCAAACAGGAATATTACTCTTCACTTTCATCCTTTACTTTGTAGCCAAGCAGTGATTTTTAAATAGTTACACATGTTTTGCTAAAACATTATAAATGCAATTATTATGGCTTGCAACAGCTAAGTTAATAAAAAACTATTTCCAAGACAATCAGCTGGTGAAATGTCAATTTTGTTCTCTTCTTCATCAGCACTGAATTCTATTAAACTACTCCTAACAAGTACTACTGTGTTAAAAAACTGTCATGCAGTTATGGTTTTGAAACCCACAAAAATATATTTTCAACATACTTTTTGAAATAACATTTATTTTACACATATCAACAGAACAATTTCAAACTTACAATCTGCAGCAGTAAAATTGGGCAATGAATCATAGCTTTTTTCACTGTTCATTATATCCTTAAAAATAAAAAATCACGTTAGATTAATTGTATTTATTTTGTTAAAGTGTACAAATGTTACATCATTATATATGCTAAACACACTTTGCATTCAAACTTTAGCTTACCAGGGTTTTATTCCTTTCCCCCACATTTAATCTCACAAGATTTAGAACAGAACTAAATTCCAACCCTATTTTCCATTATTAGAAAATAAGTGGGTACTATATTTCATTTATTTCGTATATTTCTCTCAAGGTGGCACACATAATTCTCCTTCTCCACTTTATTCTCACAGCAAGTCTGTGAATCAATCAGGCTTAGCGGGCATGACTGGCCCAAGGTCACCCAATGAGGAACACGATTCAGTAAGAATTAAATCCTGAATCTCTGAAGTGTCAGGCCAACACTATATTGCTACAGGACAGTGGGTCTCAACTAATGAACTGAATAGTTATCAGAAGCTGCCTATTAATTCTAAGCTTTGACATATATATTTATTCCTCCCATTTGATGAGACACCTATGTTTTGCTGCTTTTACTAATTACAAGTCTGGAAGCTCTTCTGTCAAAACAAAATAACTGAGCTGTGAGCCCAAATTGCAGTTACCAAGGCAGTTTGATGGAGAGTACATTGCCTGATGTTTCCTATCAAAAGCAGCCTGGCAAAAAGCTAACATTAATAGATGTGTGATTCCATTTGGTAGGCATTGCACTACAGCAACAGAAATTGCTAAGAAGACACATTAGGCGTCACTTAAATGTTTTTCTTAGCTTACCTCCATTATTCCTGTGTAATATGAAAATGGTGTTATCCGCAAACCTTTGACCATGATGTCTGACAAGTGGTATGGGTATAACATGAGATGATCTCTACTGTATTTTAACAGTTCCTCATAGTATTTACGTTCATCTTTCTTAACATGTTTAACTACAAGAGAAAATAAACTTTAGCACATTTAGCAACACAAATTAGTTTAAATGTTAGCTTTCTATGGAGTGTGAACAAAAGTTTGCGGAACTTCCAATGCTGACTTGTTGTTTCACTTGCACTGAGATTTAGAGTATGCTTTGTTTACCTACACATACAAAGACAAACCATAAAAAGGAGGCAAGCAGAATACATTCAAGCATATGGCAGAGTAGCAGAAAGACTATACTGCATCACAAACTCATCTTCTTTCAAGTGAAGGAAAATTATTCATGAACCTGAACAATCTGAAAAGGAGGACAGCTATCTAGAAGAGTACCGAAACTGAACCACCCTGTAGATTAACACCAACACCTAGAACTGAAGCTGAATAAGGAACTGGGTATGCAGAAAGATGTGCTGTGAACTTGAGAACCATAAACACAACAGCAAATTGTGTTTAGCAGCAAAAAAACAAAATAATACAGAGCAACTGTATGGTAATAAGACATGCCACAGTCGAGCAGGACCGCTGAGGACAGGACATTTTGGAGGTCGCTCATTCGTAGGGTCAGCATGAGTCAAATGTGACTTGGTAACACTTAAAAACAACCTTTGGGTACATTTACAAAACACATTCTAATGAAGAGTAACAATTCCCTACATTCTTTCCTTACTCTGTGCCATTTTCTTTGTGCATTGCCTTCTTCCCTCATCCAGACTCCCTACTCATTAGTCACTTCAGTACTGTGCACAAAGCAAGCAGAAATGTATTTCTCAAAACGCTGTGGCCAGTGACACACATTTTCAAAAGTGTTATCCAACTCCCGATATAGAATTTCTCTACTCACCTAGGTTATTGCGGTATCGTAGTTGATTGCGGATACTATACAGTACAACCTGCTTTTCATATTCCCGTTGTGAATTTCCAAGACCCTACGAAACAAAACATTCCCTTATAGTCAAACTGCTAAGAGCTTTCCATAACATACTACACAGGAATGTTTACAAGCTAACGCTGGGCACACAATGATTGAAGTCAGTGTCACTCATCTTGATAGGGTTTGTTTCTGAGTAAATACATATGTTTAGGGCTTCATCTTTCCAGAGTTTAATGTACTGCTTGCCCTAAAGAAACTGTCATAATATGAATCATGTAGAAGCTCCAAAGCATTTTGAGATTTTCTTTCTGAACTTTTAAAAACTAATTCATGCATGGTAATTCCTTATACAAGTGGCAAATATAATGCATGATAGCAACTTGCTTGTGCTTAGTGGTGCCATACACACACTGCTCTAATTTAGTATTATGAAGACAAGCTACTGCTTACACACTCTTCCACTGTGTGTGTTCACAAGGCGATTGCAAGCTTATTTCAGACTAACCACAGTTTAGCATTACACTGGTACACTATACTGCAATTAATTCCAACTCTTGCTTTCTTGAATGGGCTTCTTTAAACAAACCATAATTAAGATTAGTCAGTTTATGGTATTTAGATGACACAGCAAGATACAGCTGATCTACAACAGAAATACTTCTGAATTTTTCCTCATGGTCATCCTGAAGGTCCAGAGAGGGTGTGAACCCATTATTTGTAAGGCTTAACCAATTTAGCTTTCTGCATTATGTCCAAGCTAGCCCACTGTCAGGCACTGTATCATGCTACTAGCAATATACTGCAAATTGTTTTCAGTCCATGGTGCTTAACAACTGCTATTGCTGTTGGCAGATATATTCTGCCTGTAACAGTTTGGGTCTGTGCAACTGGCTGGCCCTAAGCAGGGAGCCAGAATACACATTTGCCAGATACTGAAGTTGACATTTGCAAGCTACGGGTCAAACTACCTTTAGGCGCAACCCACATACTAAACTACTGAAAGCCACAAGTCAAAATATTTGAAAGAAATGCTGATTATTGCAGTGATACAACTGGACAAGCAGGGTTAAAAGTTTCACAGGGATCATATACCTCAGGAATTAGGCAAAAAGATCATGCAGATAGGCACCTCAGGCTTACAGGGTCTTTAGCAGCAAGATGAGGAAGATGTGGGGAATCACAGCTGGCCAGAGTCAAAAATACAGGGCTAGAAAATCCAATTTTATTTAAAATGACAACTTTGTTGCCTAAATAAATTGGGGGCGTAGATGCACTCTGAGGTCCTTCTTGGAGTGGTGAGATTAAAAACAATGAATAAATGAAACTCCACAACGACCTTGGACTACACCAATAATAACACATAAAAGAAGCTGTGGTGGTTCAAACTAAAGGTCCACCTAGTACAGCATCCTGTTCTCACAGTGGTCAAACATATCACAGTGGGAAACCCACAACAGGTCAGAAGTGTGCCACAACACTCTCCCTGCTGAGATACACCCCCTGCAACAGGTGATCATTTTAAAGCCATCATTATTAACAGTCACTGACAATCTTATCTTCCATGGGATGCTGGCTAGAGTCAGTGAACGCTTGCAGCAAGCAAAACTTTTAAGACACCCCAAGACTGACATTTTTGGAAATAACGTGCAGCCATGGATAGATAACCTCACCCCTTCACAAGGCAGCAGCAATGCCCACAAGAAAGAAGAGTGGCTCCTCGGAAATCCCGTAAATTTAAATTAGAGGGAAAAGAATTAGCATCAACGTCAAGACTGGAGAGAGAGAGAGAGACAAGGCAGAGGAACACGAGTCCCGGGGAACTACCTGACACTAGGTGGGTGGGGAAAGAGCAGCGGATCTCCTGGGGCTCCTAACTGCTCTGGGGTCGTAAGAGGTCATTCCAAACCGGGGGGAGGGGCAAGGCGGGGTGGTCGGGAGGGGGAGGGAAAAGAGGGGCGTGGTCGACTACGGGGGCCGGGAGGGGGTCAGTCAGTACCTGCTTGATGCTGGCGGGAAGGCGGGCCCAGGGGTAGTTGTGGCGAATGTGGAACTCCACGTCCACATTCATGGCAGGGAGCCGGGGGGGGGGGAGAGGAGAGGGCGGTTGGGAGAGGACCGCCTTCCGCAGGCCGCCCCCCGCCTTCACCCCGGGGTCGGCGCCAGGCCAGGCGCGCACCGGCCACGACCCGAACGGAGCCGCCCGAAGACACCCGGGCCGTCGAGCGAAAACTCCCACCTCCTCCTTCTTCCCCTCACCGCGCGCTTCCGCGTTACGGACCGCGGCGGCGGCCACGCCCCCTCCTGTGCGTCACTTCCGGTTGGTGGCCGGTGGAAAGACCCAAAGGTGGACCGGGGGGGGGCGTTTTGCGAGCGAGGGTTATTTCGAGAGAACGGGAGCGTTTGCTCCTCATAGACAGAGACTGGTAATATTTTTTTAAAGGTTTAAACAAAGTTTAAATTTTTGAATATCAGCGAAAATCTCGGTCTCTCTGAAGGAGCGGCAATAAGGTGCCCTTGTGGCGTCACTTTGTCCTGCCCAAAGGGAAACTACAACTCCCGTCATGCCTTGACAACTGCTCCCTTTCGTTTCTGTGGGAGCGAATGGGAAGGCAGCTAAATTGGGGGGACGGGGAGGCGTTTCTCCTTTAGGAACATCATCATCCTAGAATTGCAGAGTTGGAAGGGGCGGGGGGGGGATTATCAGGTCCAATCTCTGTCGAGGAGGATCAGTGGGGAATCGAACCTCCAAAACTCTGGCTCCTCGGCCAGAAACCTTAACCACTGAGCTATCCAGTACTTCCATGATGTTGTTATAGTACAGTACCTGCTCTCAAATTGCCTCTCATTCACAGCAACCCTCTCATGTCTTGTCAACAGTCCTGCTCACCGTTTGGGAACACAACCCTGTGGATTCTTTTTCGGAGTCAATCCACCTCGCATTTGTTCTTCCTATTTTCTTGCTGCCTTCCACTTTTCCCAGTATGATTGGTTTTTTTCATAATTTATACAATGGAACAAATCAGAAGGAGCAAGTACAAAATCTGTATACTTGTGAGACATTGGAAATATGGGAAAAATACATGAGATTATTTGCTCCACCTATATCCCCTCTATGCTGGATTATCTGAAATTTAAATGTACAATTCAAAAATAGGAAAAGAATTGGAATTTATAGAATAAGAGACCTATCTGATGCATAGAAACCAATAACAATTAGACAGTTGGGGGACAAAACAAAGGAAATAAAAACTAATTGGTTACATGGTTGTTGTGGGTTTTTCGGGCTCTTTGGCCGTGTTCTGAAGGTTGTTCTTCCTAACGTTTTGTTAGTCTCTGTGGCTGGCATCTTCAGAGGTGCTGTCCTCTGAAGATGCCGGCCACAGAGACTGGTGAAACGTTAAGAAGAACAACCTGCAGAACACTACCAAAGAGCCCGAAAAACCCACAACAATCATTAGATCCCGGCCATGAAAGCCTTTGCGAATACATTAATTGGTTACAATTGATACAGTACAGGTATTATACCTGATTTTTTTTGGTATTTGTTTTTTCCCTTTTTCCTTTTGGATAATTCGTTTATACTGATGTCTATAAACTTTGTTATATTGTAATTTTCTTAGATTGTTGTTTTATGTGTTGGAAGCTGCCTAGAGTGGTCATTGACTAGATAGGCAGGATATAAATGCAATAAATGCAATAAATAAATAAATAAATACAGGTAAGAAATTTGGCAACTGAATTATACCAAAGTTCCGGGCCTATGAGAAGCTCACAGAACTAGAACAATATAGTACTATATAGAAAAAGATCAAAATAAAAGGAGGGGAATAACTTCAGTAATGTATGAACATTTGGTTGAGAAAGCATTTCCCAGGGGTATGGGATCTAAACATGGGAAACTAATTTGAATATCAGTATATCAGAGAAAGAATGGATGGAAATATGGACTACATATCCATATAAATTAATATCAGTCAAAGCGAAATAAATGGTTTTGAAGGTAGTCCACGGATGGTATTGGTACCCCACAAAATTACACAAAATTAATGGAGAAATCTCAGATAGGTGCTGGAGAAACTGTGGAAGTAAAGGCACACTAGAACACATGTGGATCTCTTGCCCCAAAGTGGAAGCATATTGGCAGGAAATAATTAAATGGATCGAAACATTGTTGAAACAAAAAAAAAAGAAGCTTTATTATTATTTTCAATATTTAAGGATGGAAATGAAAAATTATTCAATAAAGACCTAATTGTACATCTTATTGGTGCAATAAGAGTTGAAATTGCACAAAACTGGAGAAATGCTTTGTATACAAAGCAAAGAAATGCTTTGTATCTGTCAGTACAAAAATTTGAGAACAGAATCTGCCAAATGGTCCTGATGGAAAAGCTGACCAATGAAATTAAAATATATAGAGGGGAAATAAAACAGGATAATAGTGGAGTATTTATGGCTGTGAAATAGACTTTTGTCCTATTCAGGGGATGGGTGATTAGTGTGTCTTGTTATGGGTGTATTGTTGTGATAAAGAGATTATCTGTCACTGTGATTGATAGGTGTCATTAGCTGGTCTTTTGTGTGTAGTGATCCCCGGTCCTTGTGGCTGGGTAGAGGATGTTGACCTTTTGCACGCTGTATTTTTCCAGAGCTGGAAGCCAAGTTTTGTTGAGTTTCAAACTTTCCTCTTTTTTGTTGAAGTTCTGCTGGTGCTTGTATACACCCACAACAAGACATACTAATCACCCATCCCCTGAATAGGACAAAAGCCTATCTCACAGCCATAAATACTCCACTCCCAAGCAAACTACACCAGAGCAGAGTGCTGTCCTCTGAAGATGCCAGCCACAGAGACTGGCGAAACGTTAGGAAGAACAACCTTCAGAACACGGCCAAAGAGCCTGAAAAACCCACAACAACATAAAACAGGATAAATTTATGAAAACCTGGAAACCATTATTAACATATGGAATTAGCTCAAGAAAAGAAGAATGTGATTTGGATTGCTGGCATGTAATATTTTAAAAAGAATTAATTATGTTAAAATTATGAGCTAGTGGATGCATTGAAAGAATGTGTAAATAATGTGATCGTATTGTACTACAATTCTAACTTGCATTGTCATACTACGGATGTTAATAAAATTTAAATTTAAAAAATGATGTGCCTAAAGCAGGACAGCCTCAGCTTCAACATTTTTGCCTCCAGATATCATTTAGGCTTGATTTGATATAGGAACCACTTGTTCATCTTTTTGGTAGTATAAGAATAGTGGTTTCTTAGAGGACCCCAGGGTTATGGCTCTTCTCTTCTATTCACATTTTTTTCTATTCTGCATATGTGTAAATGTGAAATATTCTAGAAAAATTACAGTCTATTCATGTATCTGAGGAGGTTGGCTCTTGCCCAAGAAAGATACTGTATTGGGAGGAAACTGACGAGGACCTTCTCTGTAGCTGCTTCCAGACTTTTGAACTCCCTTCCACAGGAGGCCAACCTGGCCCCATCTTTGCAGTTCTTCCTCCATGCTATTTTGTTATATTCTGTGTGCTGAGGGCCCAGTTCCATTGCAAATAAGAATTGCCGTGGAATCGCGTTAAATTAAGGTGTCTCCGTGAAGAGAACGGAAACATGGATTTGTTTGCCCAGAAATCGTGCTTTTTTGATCGGAAGTGTGGTATTTTACAATGACAGCAGAGGGGTCATTTATTTTAGCATGGTTGGCAGCCACTCCCAGTCCTGCTGTAGGTCATTTTTGAAGGGGGAAGTGAATGAAAATTTATGAGCCAGGAGGGTGCCAAAGGCTTTAAAAAGTCATCAAAGAGCTGCTCACAAGTTGCTTCCTGCTTATGGTGGGGAAAATTGTTTTCACCTCCTCCTTTATAATCATAACAACGAGACATATCCAGACTCAGTATACAGCATATAACCAAATAGCATGGAGGATAATTACATTCTATTACTTCAGCATTTACATTCAAGTAACACATAACCCACATTAAAGATTAGAAGTGTCTAATATTTTGAAGAAGGAGGAAGGAACAATTTTCCTCCACACAAGTGGGAAGCGACTTACGAGCAGCTGCTCTGTGTCTTTTTTAAAGCCTTCGGCACCCTCCTGGCTCATAAATTTTCACTCACTTCCCCCTTCAAAAATGACCTACAGCAGGATAAAATAAAAATAAAAAAATATAAAAAATAAAATAAAAAACCTTCTGCACCGCCCACCACCACGTCCTTTCCCAGAAAGAAGTAAGGAGTCATCAGCCACCACTACTACCTCCAATGCCGCCATGAGTGTTGATGACATATAAACATCTCATGGCTGGAAAGAGAAACAAGCAATGGAGGCGGGTAAAGAGAGGACGGTTTGACAGAGATGTTGTTGTTTAGTCGTTAAGTTGTGTCCGACTCTTCGTGACCCCATGGACCAGATTCGATCTTACGACTGCTGGTCTTCTGACCCTGCAGCACGGAGGCTTCTGTGGTTTAACCCACTTTGTTTTAAAAACAAACTCTTAGGGTGGTGCTAATGAACTGTGCCTTTTAGTGAAAAAAAATGAAAGCCTCGCCCCAGAAGGAGGACAGGATATGAGCGGGATTTTTGTTTTGATTTCTTTGTTTTCTTAAAGGAGAGGAACCAAATAGGATCACTTGAGGAGCATATGCTATGTGAATGCAAGGATAGCACTAGATGGGATACCTCTACCCATCATTAAGTGATCCTGTTTTGCCTGATTCAGGCAGTTCTAATTAAGCTACTCCGTTTCCCAGAAAACAAGACCTAACCTGAAAATAAGCCTTAGTGTGATTTTCTGGATGCTCGTAATATAAACCCTACCCAAAAAATAAGGCCCAGTTAATTGGAACCCCACCCTCCACCCTTGTGCGGCAACCAGAAGAAGATGACATGACTGTCTTTGTATAAATATAGATGGTTGTACATGGAAGAAGGAAAAAACATCCCCTGAAAATAAGCGCAAATGTGTTTTTTGGAGCAAAAATGAATACTGTATATAAGACCCTGTCTTATTTTCAGGGAAACACGGTATTTAGCCAAGTCCTTCCTATGCTAAACTAAGTTTCATGAATAGGCCCATGTAAATCAATAGAACTTACAGAGCAGTTGACTTACCAAATCCTCATTGATTTAATTGCCTTTTTGTTGTTAAGTCATTACGGTAAGTTCGTCCAACTCTTCGTGACCCCATGGACCAGAGCACGCCAGGCCCTCCTGCCTTCCACTGCCTCCCAGAGTTGGGTCAAATTCATGTTTGTAGCTTCGATGACACTATCCATCCATCTCATCCTCTGTCGTCCCCTTCTCCTCTTGCCCGCATACTTTCCCAACATCAGAGTCTTTTCCAGGGAGTCTTCTCATCAGATGGCCAAAGTATTGAAGCCTCGGCTTCAGGATCTGTCCTTCCAGTGAGCACTCAGGGTTGATTTCCTTCGCAATGGATAGGTTTGTTCTCCTTGCAGTCCAGGGGACTCTCAAGAGCCTCCTCCAGCACCACAATTCAAAGGCATCAATTCTTCAGCGGTCAGCTTTCTTTATGGTCCAGCTCTCACTTCCATACATCTCTACTGGAAAAACCATACCTTTGACTATGCGGACTTTTGTCAGCAAGGTGATGTCTCTGCTTTTTAAGTACTGTCTAGGTTTGTCATTGCTTAATGGCCTTACTCTAGTGCTATTTATTACAGCGAGGAACAGTATTTTGGCCAGTGGAGCAAACAAGAAGCATGTACTTCAAGGCAGTGGTACTTTCCAAAATACTTCATAGATGTTTGAATAATTCTTCTGGAAACTAAACTGTAGAGTTAATCTTTCTGTCTTGTGTCTCTCCTCACCCTGCACCCATACTGTACAATGAGACATTGCTATTCAGCACCAGATGCACACTTTGTAGATAGACCTTTAAGAAAAGGAAATAGCCCGAGGTTCCTTAGTCGTTTTAGTGGTTTTGTCAAACGGTAATTGTTTATTGCATTTATAATTTCTAGCACTTCTACATTCCAGCCCAGATAAAGTATGAGTGCTAATGGCCAGAGGGAATAAAAATAATACAGAATTAAAAATCCATTTTTCAGAGGAATAGAACTTCAAAAGATATATTAACTGGCTGTAATATTCATACTAGCGGAAGCTTTCCTTCTAATGCAAATAGCAGATGTGTGGAGGGGATGGGAAGCGGTCCCTGGGGAAGAATGATTTCAGGGGACAAACCAGTAGAGGTTTCTCTACACCCAGCATCTGGGCCCTGACTTGACTTCATCCCCCCCCTGCACCTGCTCCTTCCTTTAAAACCCCTCTCATTTATATAATTGCTAATTGTGTGATTGGCATCTCAGCCATGTTGGCCTTCAGATGGCCG